>NC_084773.1:17988849-18665824 GCF_028858725.1 Colius striatus | reverse complement strand
TACTTAGCAATTTGATAACATTTTGTGTCTTTAAGGCAAAGTAAAATACCAAGCAGCTAGGCAAGAATGGTTTTACTTTCGTATCTGCAAATATCCTGAGCTCCCAAGTCATCTAGCATTCCCTCTCATCTTGGAACGCTGGCAACCCTCTGCCCACTTTGCTGTCACCTGGTACCTCTCACCTGACTTTGCCCTTATTCTCTCTGTATATTTTTTCCCCAAGTCAGCTTTACATTTGGAAAAAAGATCATTAATAAGTGCCAAGACTCTTTTGAAGTCTCTCATTCGTCACCAGGTGCCAAATGTTTTAGAGTCTTCTTAAAATACATGTAATATTTGTTTAATGTATTTATTGGTCTAAATGGTATAGCACATATAATTAACCACATGCAGCTTCTTGGTGTGGCTGTTCATCTGTGTTCACAGGGACTGCCTGCAAGCTTGGAATGGGTTAATTTGCTTCACAGAGTACTGAGTGCAGTCCTAAAACATACCTTTTTTTTTCTAGCCATCCATCAGTGCATGAATACTATGACACAAATGACTACATGGGAGGAATTCATCAAGAAATGGACCGAGATGAGTTGGAATTAGAGGTATTTAGTCTTTAGTAACTATTTCATTTACAGACAGTGTGTGTCACGGTCTTTAGATTGCATTTAAACTGAAAAGGCTTTTCAGAGCAGCTATTTGTGATAGCATTGCTCATTAGCTACTTCGCAGGTAGCAAACCTTACTGATACTTTAGCAGTGTATTTAACTGTGCCATGGGCTGATGAGGAGATATTCCACTAACAAATTAACATAAATAATGAAGTCATTGATTCCATTAATTAAACTCTGTATAATGATGCTGACTTTCTGAAAATCTGAAAGACTTTCCAGCTTTGCTGAGTGGCAGGACCTGTTCCACAGAGTCGCAGTAAAAATGTGAGTTTCTACAGCTACTCCCCAGCTGAGAAACAGATGTTCCTGATCATATAATTTAGAAGTATTTTAAGCTTACAAGACCAGAATAGATTGGCCACTATAGTAAGCTGTTGCTTCCTTTTCCATTACTAAAAAGTTGCGTAAGTTACACACAAAAAATTACAGATAACAAAAGCTGAACCGCTCATGAAGGTATGAAAGTCCATAAACCACTAAAATCACTTGTGGTTTTAGTACTTCCATATCCCTTCAGAAGTTTATAATCACTTTTCTACTTCTTGATTTTAGTAGTCTGCTCTCAACCATACAGAGTACAGCATAGAAATTGGGGTCCTCAGCTCTGCAAGACACCTAAGCAGTACTGACTCACTAAAGTGTTTGCAGTCCTTTGTAATAAATAGCAGTATCTCAATGCTTCTAAATACTGCCAGCAGTCTGACCCAGCTAGTCCATTCAAGATTACCAGTAAGTGAATAGTTTAATCTTGGCTTGCTTGCACTTGTGATTGCTTAGATCTTGGTCCTGCTAACGCTTATTTGTCAAAGCAAGCGATGCTGACCTGTCTATAGCTCCGTGTAAATCGGGTAGATTTATCAGCAGCTTCCCTGGGAGCAGAGTTCAGTTGTTCTGTGAGCATGAAGCTGTTCCCTTCTATAAAAGTGTTTGCAGGATCAAGGACTAAAACCCCATAAAAAGTTTGCAAGCTGTTCTCAAATTCTGCAGATCTGGTAGCAATTCATCTCTGTATACAAACACAAATCAAAGGCAGGATAAGATCCAAGTGCCAGTAAAACAAATGCTGTTTAGCAGACTTCAAGGCCTTACTTTTCAAACAAGTGCCTTTTTTTTTCCTTAAATAAAAACAAATACAATATAGATTTCAGTCTTAAGGGGAAATGTAGAACAAATTAGTATTTTCTGCCAGTGCTTTTTCTTTTAGGAAATCTAATATTGTGGATACATTATATTGCTTCCATTAGAAGGTCAATCAGTTGAGCTGAAAATAGTTTAAACACATGCATTTTGCTAGCCTTAAACCGCAACATTAATAATTCTGACATTGATATAGTGCTTGATGGCAAAAGGTGATCAGCTCAGTAACACAGGGAGATCAACATTAGAAAAGTTTCTGTAGCCTAATAGTATTTCTTAAAAACCACTAAAGATTTCTGTTCAAATTGTAGAGACTATGATCAATGGTAAGGTCAAAGTGCTAACAGGGACTCAACCGGCTAGTTGCTTTTTTGTTTGCCTTTTGATAGATACATTTTAAAAGACCACAAAGGCACTGTTTCATTGACTGCAGCAGGAATGTCTAAAGTAAGAAAGCCATCAAGGCAGCCTTCTGGGTTTCTAGGTCCATAAAATGTGGTTTGAATTTAAATTAGAAGCTCCTCATCTAAACTTTTATGGTCTATAACTGACTGGTTAGTGATTTGTAACAAGTAAACGAGACAAAAATAGTGAAACACCCAAGTTCACAACAAGCTTCTAATGTAAGTATCTATAGGAAGGAATTTATGCTGGCAGTATTGCCAAGATGCTGAAATTGTGTTCTCGGTTTTCTCTCTCAACATTTGTCTTAAAATTGATGACTTGGAGGTAACTACCATATATTCCCTACTGCACAAATAAATAAATACTATTTCTTTTCTTTTGAAGTTTACATGCCACAAGGAAAGAGGGACTAAATCCTGAACTACTATTTTATTCTAAATTAAAAGTGCATGCATTCTTCAGAGGCACAGCCAGAAGTCATTGCAGGCTCATAAAGGAAGAATAATGTCACTCCAGGATTCCCCAGTAGCGTTCTGCATTAATATGTTTATTCAAACAAGTCTGTCCAGCTGTCAGACACACAGCCCAAGTGAGGGCTTTCTCAGCATGTTCGTTCTCTCACATTACAAAGGAGAACATTCTACATCAAAAAGGGAGCTGATTCTTGCCCATTTGACTTTCTGTCTTTACCTTTTCCTATATACAACTTGGAGGCAGGTCTGGCTTGCTTTTTGAGCAGCGATCTGAACTCAGCTGAATGACTAGTTAAGACCAAACACAGCTTGGAGATGAAAAACTATATGACATGTTTGCTAACTGCCAAGAAATCTCCCTTCTGATACTCTCACTTAGTCCTGGATAGAAGTGAGGTCTTCACATCAAAAGACTGAAGGAGGACAAGAGATTCATTCAAATAGCTCTTTGCCCTCCCAGCACACAGCTCCCACAGTGTTCCCAGCGTGAAACCACAACATCTGATCAGCAGAAAGATAAACACGCTGAGCACCAAAACACAAGCTTCAAAATTTGAAATTAATACTTCACTGCTTTTAGGAAACCACAAAATACAAGCTGTGTACCAGGATTTGTAGCTCTCCCCTTTACTGTACTTTGCTACTTTGTTTTAAACTTTCTTCTTCAATATGTCTTTGCCAGGGAGGGGAGGAGGCGAGAGGTAACTAAACGTGTGAAGCATTCGGCTCCATCACAAGCTCTCTGCAATTTTTGTTCCATCCTGGTTGTAAATTATTTGAACACATTTTATGTGAATATGTTTCTTCTCAAAGAAAATTCCTGCTCTGCAGGGAGCTGCACTGAACAGGAGCTTCTCTGAATACAAAGGACATCAGCCCCAGCGGTCCTGCTCCGGCAGGGATTGAGCATGTCAAGGTTTCAAAAGCAGTACCTTCCCTCTGCTTCTCAGCTGTACTTTCTAAGGCAAATATCGGCATGTTCTTTGTTTGGAACAAATCCTAAAGCGGTAAAACATTTCAGCTTGCTGACAAGCTAATACAGAAAGGTTGTCCTCCCTTAGCTCTCTGGGGGACTTTAACCTGGCCTTAACACCTCCTCCTGCCTCAGAAAGGTCTTAATTGTGGACCATTTGCCATCTGCTTGGCAAAGAGCCTGGGCATCCTTACTTAGGCATCCTAAACCTCTTTTCATCAGGGTGACAAGCACCCTTCTTCAGCTTTCCCTAGCACCACTGATGGCTTAAGCTAGTCCAGCCTCTCTGGTCTGTTCTCATCACAGAGCTGGGCTGCCACAGAAACCTCCAGCTACACTTTTACTTTTTTTTTTTTCTAGAGCAAAGAATTTCAGAAAGAAACCCTGTTTTAGAACATTTTCCTTCTCTGAAAAGTGAGGTTTTTGCTTTTTACCTACATTGAAAACCACATTTGTATGAAAGACAAATGTAAAGATCACTGTCTTTAGCTTGCAACAGCCAGCACTGCTGCTGTACCAGGGTCAGTTGCCCAAAGGCAGTGAGGTGGCCTCACTCAGTATAAAAGGAAATAGTTATTTATATTTATTTCCCTGACAGTTTTTTTTTCTGGATGAAACCTATTAATGGAATAGCAAAAAGGCAAGTCCTGCTGGTCGAGTATGTCAGAAGTCAGCACAGAAAAAAACCCACCACTTTTTACAGAGAGAGGCAAAAGGACAGAGCACTTGTCATGCAAGCTTTGGGTAATAGTTTGTGAATGTTTGAACTTTTTTTACCCATTGTTGTCCTCTCATTTCAGATCTCTAGTGCTCATTTCTATCTGGTTAGAGAAAGGATTTGGATTTTTATACATTTGCAGGCAGGCCATAATTTTAAATCAGCAGCACAATAATTCAATAATCTCTTGCAAATGAAGGATCTTTTGAGCTTAGAGAGGTTAATTTACTGTTATCACTTACTCCTAATTCATTATTATGACCAGTTGCAGGTATAATGTCATAGTGCGTGTTCATTTCTTGTCTTGATACAAATGCCATATGGATTTCAGCAATTATCTCTTTGAGCCCTCCTTGGCTCTAGGTTTGATATGGAGCCAATAATCTTTCAGACAGTTCCCTTGTGCAGACTCTGCTTTGAAATAGCATGAAAAAACTTCTCTTGAACATCTCTCAAAATGTCACTTCTACCTGATCTAAAGAAGCAGATCTTACTTATCTGTGTGTAAAAGTTCCATCATGTATGGAATTTGTACATTTATCATATTACCACAGCCTGGACGTTGCCACACTCTGTGGATACCACCGTTGACTGCTAACTAATTACTGCAGATCTAGACCGAGTGGCTGATACATTTCATAGAATCACAGAATGATGGGGGTTGGAAGGGAGCTTTAGAGATCATCTAGTCCAATCCCATTGCCAAAGCAGGTCCCACCTAGATCAGGTCACACAGGAACATGTCCAGGAGGGTTTTGAAGATGACTCCACACCCTCCCTGGGCAGCCTGCTCTCGTAATTATTTTATACAGAGTTCACCACAATAGTATCTGAGCCCCCACTTAGCATTAAATATATTTTCATCTCAAGACTGCACAATACACCAACTAGTCTGAAAGAGCACTTGTCTGTCAGGGCTCTGGAAACAGCCCAGCTTCTCTGCACTGCAGCATGAGTGCAGGATCAGACCCTTTGGCTGTCCAGAAGCGCAACTCTGAAGACAGAGGAGTAAGAAATGGCAAGTCCTGTGGCATTGCTAAACCCAGGGACTTACACCTTTAAAGTTCTCTAGGCCCATATTAATTAATTCCTGGTACAATTACACAGGCTACTATAATACCCATATTTGCAGCTGCCATTCTTGTATTTTCCCCTTTCATGTATCTGTGCATTGAACAGATCTGACTCTGTATACGGAAAATAACCTTTGCTTTGAAGATTCTGGTGTTGATTCTTCAACTCCAACTGGAATTGCACACTTTTATCTCTCCAATATTTCAGACCTTTATGATTATATTAAAACTTCAATGACATGAAGACCCATAGAAAGCAGCTGTTCCCATCTTTAAGTTCACAACATTATCATATTCGGGTAGCATCAAACCCACTTACTCTATTCTTACCAAGGACTAGAGGGATTGTACCCAAGGGTAAGTCTGTCAACTAATTACTCATAAAAATTCAGATTCTGAACACCTTCTCTGAAATGTTTTTGTTTGCTTTAGCTTTTGGCTGCCTTATTTATGAGCATGTTTTGATATATACAGTATTTCACTTACCAGATGATACACCCTTCAGTATATCACAGGTGATGTCTTGGATGGTGCATCTTAAATATAAACCCATACTTATTTTTTACTATAACAACACTCTTCATAGTTGTACACTGTTGGAAAAACACCAATTGTTATTCAAAGCTTGTGGCAGGTAAGAATGAATCCACTAGCTTGCTCCCTCATCCCTTCCTCTCCTCCTACTGTTTTCAAAACAGTAAACTAGAATAAATATATACAAATAAATTATATCTATTAAAACTTTCCCAAAGATATTAAATCTTTTTCATTAAAGTACGGAAGAAACAAGGGAAACATTCTAGGCCTGAATTAGGTCCAGTTCACAAATTGCTACCTCATCCCCAGTTCACACCACGATTAAAGGCAAAAGACACCTTGACTGCAACAGCACTCCCAGTGATAACTGAGATCAGAATTGAATCTGCTTTGTCTCATCTTCTGAAGAATTTCCATCTCCTTTCCAGAGAGCCCCCAGTGCTTTAGAAATCTGAAAAAAAAACCCACTAATAAAGCATTGTGTTTAAACCTTTAAGTAACAAAAGAGGGAGAAAAAAGAGCACCAGTTCACCATGGATACTATTGATTGAAAGCATTTAAATACCATCTGAAATGTCACTGACATTTACAGCTACGTTTCTTTTCAGAAAAAAAGAAGAAATTACACATGTTGACAAGTAAATAACATGAGATTGCTGATCTTGGCAGCTGTCATCTAGACGTGCCAATAAATTATTCATATCAGCTTGTTTTATTGTCTTGCCCCCTACAAATGGCAACATTCAGGTCAAAACAGAGATGCTCAGAAATAGCGACTCGTCCCTGGAAGAGAAAGGCCAAGCACAGGCCCACAGCTCAGGGTCTGCCCCAGGCTGGGACAGCCCTCAGGTCCCTCTTTCCCAGCCTGTGTCCCTTTGCCCCCTCTGCCTGGTCCCACTCCTTCCCTTCACAGCAATGGGCCTCAAGCCCCACAGCTACCTCCTCCATCCAGCCAGCATTAGCTGAGGAGGAGCAGGACCTTTCAAACCCTCTCTCACTGCCAAGAACTCTTTTAAGGATATAAAAACCACAACTACATTCAGTACTACCTCTACCTATGAAGAAACATCCTTCCTCCCTGCGGCAGCATCCCCAGGGCTGACAGCAGTCACAATCAGGTGTTTGAACATGTTAGGCTCCTGGGATGCCCCTCAGAAGTGAGAAAGCAGAGCTGAGAGATGCTACATGCATGGTCATGCAGACTCACACCAGCCAGAAGCATCTCACAGCCTGTGGGCATCTCTGTGGATTTTACAACCTTTTATACCAACCAGTGTTACAGAGCAGCAGCAAATGGGTGGGAAAAAATAACCCATGTGAAGTGTATCTCACAAAGCATAGCAGAAAAATGTATCTTTTTAAGATGACTTAAATGTCTTCAAGACTAACAAGACTACCAAAGAGCACTAGAATGATAAACTGTGACCTTCTGAAACCAAACTCTTGCAAGATATTGAAGTACTTATTATAGTTCTATTACCAATACCAAATCCTTTGCTGACAATATATTGATCTTCAGCCACGCTTTTGAGAAATTTATTACATCATTTCATGAAAATTACCTAAGTTAATATAATAGACTGCTATATTTTTCTCTGAAAAGCCAGAAAATTTCCCTGCTTATAAGGAAATATACATCAGCTGCAGCAAATATCGAAATCATACTTTATAAGTGTTTTAGCATTTGAAGACTTACCACTAAATGAAATATAGGTAATTTTTCTCTTTTAAAATCAATAAAAGGTCTGTTTTCAAAATGACTTCATATTGATTGAAGGGTCAGAAATGCCCCAGGTATTGATTGTCTGCACATAATCACGTTTTGCTCAGTAAGTTAACCTCGTCTACAAGTGAAATGAAAAGAGATCCACTATATCACTTAAGCAAAATATTTTCATTGCATTTGAAAAATTGCTTCCATCAGTCACCAGTGCCTCACTGACAGTGGATTTTCCTTTTTTTCTTTTAAACCTCAGGAAGTAGATTTACACAGAGTGAACAGCCAGGACAAGCTTGGCCTTACTGTGTGTTACAGAACGGATGATGAAGATGACATGGGTATTTACGTGAGTGAGGTAAGACTGATCCACAACTTGGCTTTTAAACTGCAGTGTTGGGCATTTAAGACTCTTGTCTTTTGTTTGTACTGTGTTCAAAAAACCAGCCAGAATGCAGTCATTGAAGAAACCTAATTATTTTCCTTTCCTCCAGACCGAGGGAAGTCCTGCATCTATTGAAGTCAAACTTGGTTATATTAACATTTAGTATTCCTTTTTCCTCCAGCACAGTCTCAGCATTCAATTACAGATGACATTTTCAAAGTATTTTTAACATATCTGCCCTGCAATTTTTGTTTTGAATTATTCCAAAAACAATGTTTAAAAAAATAGCCAAACCTTACCCACTTTTTGCAAAGTGTTGTGGCCTGTTTGTCTCTCTTTGCCCTCTGTCGTGAAATAAGGAGCATTTTATACATCATGTTTTTAACACGCAGATCCATTTCAAGTTAGTAGCAGCAGTTTGAGGAAGGAAACTCATAGTAAATCTAAAAATCTTCTATCAAAATGGATCACTGAGGACATAATCCTTCCTATTCTGCATGCAAAACCTGGTCAGAACAGTGTGTTGTAAAAGAAAAGGTGACATGATCCAGGTGAACCTGCTTCTGCAGGGGGGTTGGACTAGATGATCTCTAAAGATCCCTTCCAGCCCTACCATTCTATGATTCTATGATGAAGTAACTCAATAGCATGCAAACCTGGTAAACCTACATTATACAAAAAATATGAAAATGTTTTAGTTTTGGCTTGATCATTTTAATTTGCATTTCACCTTGTCTGACATAAGCAAGAAAGAGTCCTGTAATCACTAATTGAGATGCAAGGGCCACAGATACAGCAGCAGTGACAGACACACTGGCTTACAGTATCAGCCGTATCAGCAATACTGGGTTTACAATGGGAAGTAAATACCAAGCTCTCAACCTCCACAGCACTCACACTTCTCTTCTGTTGTAGATTGATCCCAACAGTATTGCTGCAAAAGACGGTCGACTCCGAGAAGGGGATCGCATTATCCAGGTGTGTAAGTGGTTCAGAGTCTGCTAACACAATATAATCTGCTGCAGTGTCTTTCAGGATGATTTTTACAAATCAGTCCCTTGGACTGGCAGCCATCTGCTTCCTTTTCACTTTCTGGGGATGATGTTTCCCTTTCCTCTGCCATATCTCAGTCAGATTTTGATGGTCCTGGGTAAAGTCTATACTTGCCCTACTCTGCAGGCTGTGTTGTGTCAGCAGATGCTGTCTGTTTCCAGCACATATTCTGATACACTTCTGCTTCTGAGTTTTCATTCAACCACAGAAACCTTCCATTTTGGCCCAAGTAACTATTGATCTTTGCAGAATCTCTCTGGGCAGCCCTGTTTAGTCATGGGAACGTTAGTACTTGTTCAGCAGGCTGAACATTCAGGGCTGTGTGCCAGAATGAGCTGTCTTCCAAGGCCAACAACCTACAGCACAGAGGCTTTGTGAGAAGTCTTCTGCACAGATGCTGACATAAGTAGAGTTCCATGTCCCATTCCATCTCTGGGAAAAGTATCCACAGCCTCCCCTTTCCCACAAAAGGATGTTCCTGCTCCTTTCCACCTACCAGACCTGATGATATGATTCTGCTCCTGCCTGACTCCTCCTCTAGTTTCTGTCCTTGTGACAGGCTCTGCACAATCACACGCAGAGGTGTGCAACAGTTTCACATGTCCAAACCAACACCCTCGCCAAACACGGCTGGAGATGTGACCATGGCTTGTGCTGCACTGGGATCTATCTGGCTGTGGAACTCATCTTGGCAGCATTTAAGTATCCCTATGAAAAGATTCATTGTGTTGCTCTTTTCTTTAAAGATCAACGGCATAGAGGTGCAGAACCGAGAAGAAGCTGTGGCACTTCTCAGCAGTGAAGAGAGCAAGAATATCTCCTTACTTGTTGCAAGACCAGAAATTCAGGTATTGTAGCAACAACAAAACCCCTGCTCTTGAGTCTTAACTAAAAGAGTTGCTGTTTTGCAGAAAGCAGTTAACTTGAAGAATTTTAACTTACCTAAATCTATCAAATCTACCTAAAACCGTATTATACAGTTTGACTGGATATATATATAGGGTCTAAAATAATGGAATTCAGCAGTCATGGTACTTATAAATTGAACTTTTAAATAAAATATATATATGTAAGACATTCTGTGATTTATATATGCTGCAATGCTATTACAAACATCAGCCCAAGGTATTATGGATGGTTTCAAGCCATAGCTTTGAAGAACATACTGAACTCTAATTCCTATAGCTATTGATTATTCATTCATTAAAACACCTATTATTTAGCCCTTTATACACCACCTCTAATGGAGTTAAATACTGTCAAGAAGCATCCCCACAGCTGTAATAACAGGCTGATCCAGATCCCTTTGTAGGGCAGGGATTAGCACAACAAAGATGTCCAACAAACAGCCGTGAGCACTATTGTTTGATCCCTGTCTGCTCCTCCTGCTGTGAGCAGCCCTAGCCAATGCACCTGGAGACACGGGGTCAGGCTCACCACTGTCCTGTTAGCTGAGATGTTTCTGATCTTTCCCTTGGGGATAATTGAGGCTGGGAGTAAAAAAAGCCTTACAGAGCCCTAGCCAGCGTTTTTCTCTCTGGGCCTCGATGCTGTCTTGCAAGAGGTGGGTTGAAACTTTGGGCTCTGGAGTGGTTTTATCCATCCTAATCCAGGCATGCACAAACCAAAAGAGCCCTGACCCCTAGAAGTATTTCTATGGATGAAAATTGTGTCATATATAAAAGGCTGTTGAAGATAAAACCATGCTGCTGGAGATGGAGGCATCTGAGGGGGAGGCAGAAGAGTCAATTAGCCACCCTTAGCACAAGATGTGTGCTCCTTCCCAGCACACAGCAGCACTGCCATAGGAAGGAACCTCCTAAGATTTCCCAATTGCTTTCTACAAAGAAGAAATATAATTTATGTCAGTCTTCATTCTTTTGACAACATTCTTTTGGGTGTTCCCCCCCTTTTCACATAGCTGGATGAAGGATGGATGGACGATGACAGAAATGATTTTCTGGATGACTTGCACATGGACATGTTAGAGGAACAGCACCACCAGGCAATGCAATTTACTGCCAGCATGCTTCAGCAGGTACTGCCCTTCTGTTGTGCAGTGGTGTCAGAACTCCACATTGCACTCAATATTCTAATATTGAGCTTGACTGAATACACTTAGTGTCTCAAACAACATTTGAGGCAAAAGGACCTTCTGTAAAATCAAGGTAATACCTGACTGTCCACTGACTTCCTCTTGGGGACAAAAATGTTTTAAAATGTTGCCTTTTTGCAACATTTTGCAACTTTGCACCTTGTGACAGCATGATCACAGTTCTTAGAAATCCACTGTTCTAACTGTGATCAGCAAGAGAAGTACAAACTGGCTGTGTGGTAGGTACACCAGGCAGAGAGATAACGTACAACATGTCCTGTTTCATGTGCATGCACAAAGTGACAACAGCCTGCCTCACAAACCCTTAGAGTCCAAATGTAAAACTCAGGCAAACAAACACCCTGAAATGTTTTATGTCCTTGCAATAATTTCTCTCTCTGTCTTTTAATTTTTGCTGTTAGAAGAAGCACGAGGAGGATGGAGGTACCACAGATACAGCCACTATTTTATCCAACCAGCATGAGAAAGACAGTGGCGTGGGGCGCACAGACGACAGCACTCGCAACGACGAGAGCTCCGAGCAGGAAAACAATGCGGATGATCACACCACCTCCTCCAACACGTTAGGGAGCCAGAAGAAGCTGACCTACAGTCACGACACACTAGGAAGCGGCGATATGCAGTTCAGCAATGAGTCGTTTATCTCAGCCGACTGCACAGACGTCGACTTCCTTGGCATCCCCGTGGACGAATGCGAGCGATTCCGGGAGCTGCTGGAACTGAAGTGCCAGGTGAAGTCTGCCAACCCTTACAGTCTGTATTATCATCACAGCACTCTGGATATGAGCAAAAGCGACCAAGAAAGTGTGGACAGAGAGCTGGAGATGCTGAATGAGGAGCTGCGCAATATCGAGCTAGAGTGCCTGAATATTGTGAGAGCTCACAAAATGCAGCAGCTGAAAGATCAGTACCGGGAGCCCTGGATGCTACATAACAGCGGGTTCCGCAACTACAACACGAGCATCGACGTTCGCAGGCATGAGCTCTCAGACATCACGGAGCTCCCTGAGAAGTCTGACAAGGATAGCTCGAGTGCATACAACACCGGCGAGAGCTGCCGGAGCACACCGCTCACGCTGGAGATCTCCCCTGACAATTCCCTGCGCAGAACGGCAGAAGGCATTAACTGTCAAGGTAACGAGGGGGCAGTGGCATATAATGTCTCCCAAAAGAATTTATTTGCTAGCTCGGAAAGTCATGAATCCAGCACTGGTAAATGCCATGCCTCTGCTAAAGATCCCGACCTTGGCAAGCAGCTGGAAAGCAAGGAGAGAAAAGCAAGTGATGGAAGCAAAAGCCCTACTCATGGTCAAAAACCTTCTGGTTCCTACGCCTCCCCGTACCATCACTCTCCGTATAAGCACGCTCATATCCCTGCCCATGCGCAGCACTATCAGAGCTACATGCAGCTGATCCAACAGAAGTCGGCAGTGGAGTACGCACAGAGCCAGATGAGTCTGGTGAGTATGTGCAAAGACTTTAATTCAAGCCAGAGCGAACCAAGGATGGAGTGGAAAGTCAAGGTGAGAAGCGATGGGACCCGGTACATTACAAAGAGGCCAGTCAGGGACAGGCTGCTGAGAGAACGGGCCATAAAGATTAAGGAGGAGCGCAGTGGTATGACCACTGATGATGACGCCATAAGCGAAATGAAGATGGGCCGTTACTGGAGCAAGGAGGAGCGGAAGCAGCATTTAGTGAAAGCCAAGGAGCAGAGGAGGAGGCGTGAGTTTATGATGCAGAGCAGGTTAGATTGCTTGAAGGAACAGCAAGGTGCAGAAGAAAAGAAAGAGATGAATATCATTGAACTGAGCCACAAAAAAATGATGAAGAAGAGAAATAAAAAAATCTTTGACAACTGGATGACAATCCAAGAACTGCTAACCCATGGAACAAAGTCACCAGATGGCACACGGGTGTACAATTCCTTCCTGTCAGTGACTACTGTATAATCACCATTGCTAAGTTATGTACATAAAACACTACCATTGGGGTAGAAATGAATGCCTCGTTCAATGTGGCAAGATTTTTGTATATAAGATACAGCCATCGAGTTTATAGTTCAAATACTGAACTCTACACTGTGGGTGCCCAGATCTCCATTATAAAGTGGAGAGGAAGCTTGCCCATCTCCTTCAAAGGCAATATTAGCAGTGCTTTTTGGAACACTGATAGTACTTTTTTACTTGTTACCTTTTACATGAAGTGTATAAATATCAGAAATGTATTAACCATACTTACACAGGTAATTTGCTTAAACTATATTCATATTAAAAGGTACCCATGCTTTTCTTTACCGAAAAACCCGCAACAAACCCACCAGAGCAACTGCACATAGGTATTGTTTTTGTGGAACACGACTTTGTGATATTATTTTGCCATTGTTCACTTCCACACAGAGTGCTGTTTATCAATATTTAGCTCAAGGTTTAGACTCAGAGTCACTCTCCTGTAATGTTTAACAATTATCAAACAGCAGTTTTTAGAGTTATGCTCAATGTTTAAACATTTTTCTTTTTAAGGTTTCTGCAGAAAGTATATAGTTTTCATCTGAAAAGCCTGAAGCAAAGAACACCATACTGCAGCTTTAAAGGGTTTTAAAGCATGTTTGCAAATGTTGCAACCTATTGAAAATATGTGCATGTACAGCTAATTTGTTTATATAAGACAGTTTGTGGAATTTGAAAAGCCCATGGTAGTAACTGTTTGCTATATAGATTTGAATGTATTGAATTATGAAAACAGTTTCATTAAACCATCATTAGCTCCAAACGTTAACAAGTAAAATGAAGTAAAATAAATTATTGTTTTATATTTCAAACTGTTTTATATTCTTTTGACTCCCTTCTGGTTTCACCCTGTAGATTGTTCTTTTGAGCGTAGCTCCTGTGCTGCAGAAATGCTTGGACAGCCCACTGGAGTCAAACCTAACACAATAATCCACATCCCCTCTTTGGGGAGAATTTGGGTTGAGGTTTTCTCAGGGGAAGGAGAGATGGGAGGGAAGAGGCAAGAGAGAAGGACAAGGAATAGCAAGAGTAGAATCAAGTGATGTGTATCTTCACCTTACAAGAAACTTAAGGTGACCTGTGAGAAAGAAATAGGATTTCTACCCTCCTGTTTTACATTGTTTTGCAGCTTTAGTGGGCTGTAAAACACTCCTACAAACTTCAGTGTGGCTGTGTATTAAAACCAGACAATACACAAATTAAAGTATGAATAAATTAAAGCAAATAAATGTATACATTTTATAAGATAGTGAAAAAGATAAAAAAAATCAATGTCAGAGGTACCACACTCCTTTCCTTGTTTGCTTCTTCTAATTATGAATTCAGATACACCTTGGAATATCTGCTGCATTCAGTAACATGATCCTGGATATCCAGGCAAAAGCTTTTCAGACTGCAAATTCTCCTTTTCTGAGTTATCACACATCCTTTTTAATTGCCTTATCAAAGTAGTTAACATGGTGCAAAAAAGGGAGATTTTGGGTCTCTTCATTGCTTGCAAAGAAACATTAGAAATTACCATAATATTAGTCCAAACCTGACCTCATTACACAGTGTAATGAATCAGAGCAGAAAGCAGCCTTTGGTGCCTGAGAGGAAATATTTCATCCAACAGCTGTTCTAAAAATTGCATTATAGCACATACCCCAGTGCTTAAAAGGTACTGAAATTGTTGTTCTGGTTTCCTGCAGGACATCTCATGCAAGAAATCTCCATGCAGCAGTGGAGATTGCAACTCTTGTCTTACTACAGGTTCACCTGAAACCCAGCACTCCCCACCAACTGCTGCACAGCCCTGCAGAGCAGCAGAGCGATTTTTCCAGGGCATGGGGTCCTGCCCCACTGCAAGTTCCTGACTTGGTGTGGTGGGTTGATCCTGGCTGGACACTCCAAGCCCAGTTACTCAGACTCCTGCAGGGATCAGCACTGGGAGATGAGCACCTTCTGCTGGGGAGGCTCATTCCAAGTGTTTTCTGAAGTTCATTTCCACCTGGAAGGACCTAAAGGGAATGTTGCTCATCTGCAAGTCTGTGAATCTCCATTTCCATCCTCCTCCTTATCTGTTCCTCCTCAGCTACACTACTGAGAGTAATCTCAAGGTTGGGTGATAACTGATCCCAGAGTTGTACACAGGGAGAGATCCTAAATACACAAAGGGGGAACGAGCAATTGCCAAGCAGAGTGTTGGTGCAGAATGGGGCCTGAATCTTTGAATGAAAATGGGCTCTGTGTCAAACAGGGGTCAGCTTCCCGAAATCGTAGAATGTCTCCCAGATGTAAGATCTATAAAAATGTAAAGTACTTATTTGCAAATAGGGTTTAAATCAGTGTGGAATCACCCAGTTTAGATGTGCATTGAAATGGGAAAGCCCTGAACCAAACCTAACAGCATTTTTTTGTAAATTAAAAGAAGACAACTTGCACATTAGGGATGGCAAATAAAATGAGGTAGGACTACATATTGCCTAGGGACTACTGGTTGGAGAGCTAATTAGGATTATAAACTGAAAGTATGTAAATTAACCAAATATAATTATCTGCTAGTGGCCTTTGGAAATAGGTTACAGGATACTTGTTAGCAAAATTGCCTAAATGCCTGGGAGCCATAGAAAGCAGGCCACAAGCAATTGAAACCCCTCTTTTTGTTTTATTTTCAATTGTTTTTAAAGCAGTTGTTGTATTAAGGATTTATTGGAACATAAGCTAATTGGAGAGAAAACTCAAAAGGCAAAAGTAAGACAGAAACTGTCACAGCAGGTGCTGTACCACAATCTATGGTTCCTGCTTTCATTCAATGAAAATTCTGTAATGTGACAAAATAGCCAGGATTCTGCTTGGGGTTGTATCCCATCAGCTTCATCGGAGCAGCTTCTGTGAGATTCCAAGCAGTGTTGATCTGGAAGAGTGGTGGCTTTCCTGCACAAGTCCAGCTGCTCAACTATGCAGGGTTTATGATGGGTCCACTGTTCAAGTGCAAACATGCAGCTGATCACATCTCCTACATACCTTCTGATGGTCACTGCTAAAAAAAAGCCCCTGTTTTTTCCCTATATATAGGGAATTAAAGCTTCATCCAAGTTCTGTTACCTTAATTAGTACCTCAGCATCATGGACCTGAGAGCATAACTGCAATGCTTTTTACTGATCAAGCCCTAAATGGGAACAAAGTTATCCCACTTTCCTAGGAAAAATTGTCATCTTCCAAGACACAGAATGTTTCTTTGAGGAGATTTAATCAAATCCATTAATAGTCAAAATAATTGCCTGATAACAATGGTTTGGTTACTGGTTTGATTACAATAATATAATGCCCATATTATAAAAATCAGTGTAGCTTTGCTGGAGTCAAAACCCAAATAAAAATCTGGGCTGATATCCTTACTTTTTCCTTCTATGCAAAATCAAAGTAATTTTTTAAAGATAGCTAAATGGCTCCAGATTTTTTGTCAAGCACTTCTCTGAAAAATCAAGTCAAAGCAAGCTCAAACAGCCCATACCTATTTCTCCCAGCAGATAATGTTGGGCTTAGGTCATGTGCTTCTCACACCCTACTCCCATCTCCTCTTTATGAGAAAAATGAGTCAACTGAGTCAAAAAGGAACCAGAAACAATAATCCCCACAGTTTTCAATTGGGTCTGGGCCCAGCTATTACCAGGAATCAATTACATATGCAGGAAATTACATAGGTAACACACATAAAAAGAAGCCAAGCCTGGCTCTGCTTGTATGTTTTGATTTTGTGTTCAGTTCTTGAGAACCAAAAAAGGACCTAGTCCATCTCACATATATGATAAGCACATAATATTTCATGTTAAGTTATAAATCTGCTGTGTTGAGACTAGAAAAAGATCAAAAGGAATGGAAATGTCTTCATTTCCACGGCATAAAAAATTACACGGCTTGCTCTGACACTCAGGAGATTCCATTATAAAACACAGCCCTAAAGAACAGCACTTGCCCTGAAACAAGGGGTCAGAATCAAAATGCTGATAAATCCTAAAGTGCAGAAGTGTAAATGGGCGTGATAGCTTGGGCACCTGGGTCACAGACCGCTTGGCCAGGAGAGAACCCTTGGTCTGTCCTTTCAGATAACTTTGCCATGGAGGAACTTAAAGGTAATTTCTTTGACAATCTGTCCTTTTTATGTTAAGCAACTGCAGGAGCATACAACAGGGAGCCCCATTAACTGAGAAGAAGAACTTCTGTGTAAAAGTGAACTTTTGGTGACCTTCTCTCAAAGAAAATACTTTATCATATTGGAGTGCAGGCCTCCCAGGTGTCACGGCAAGGCTCGCACCAGCCGGGATCCCATTGTCCCTACTAGGAAAGCTAGCTTTGATTTTTGATAATCCATCCTTTGGCTTAGCTGGGCTTTGTTAGCTTAGAATGCCATAAACAAAGGCTCCCTAAAAGGCAAATCCAACTATAATTGTTTAATAAATGTAAATCTAAAGCCTGCAAATTGAAAGCACCTAAAGTTGGTCAAATTTCTGCTTAGCCCCAGTTAAACATAAGCATCCAACATTTACTAGTCCTTGGGGTTCGAGGTAGCAGCTAAAATAAAAGCACTAAGGCCACATCCAAATCATTTCCACAAGAAAAACAACTCAGTTACACCATGAGGTCCAGCAAGCACAGATGCCAAATGTAACAAAAAACAAAGCCAATTTTACAAAGTTGTCCCAGAAAATGTTTCTCTGCTCTAATGCAGTTGAATTCTCATTCAAATAAACTCCACACGCTTCTCTCCACAAAGTGAACTCAAGGCAGAGGCAAGCAATACTGGATTGTTTGGTAATGATCTGATGAGCCTGTTTCAGTATTTCCATTCCAAAGTCATCAAAAACTATCTCCAGCAAGGAAAGACTGACCTTTTCTCTATGTTCAACCACACAGCTTTCCCCCCTGTCAATGTTTTTCAATAAGGCTAAAAGGTTTTGCTTCACTTATTCTTTCCAGAAGTCTTTGTAGGCATCTCTCAATCTGTATTACAGAGTAATTGAGGCTGGAAGGAACCTCTGGAGATTATCCAGCTCCATCCACTGCTCAAACATGTCATTATCAAGGATTGCTAAACACAATATAAACAAATAAGGTGCCACAGAATGCAGATTTAAGACGAAGCCCAAAGGCACAATGAAGCAGACAGTAAAAAGGAGGTTAATAGTTCTAACACAAGTTCTACCTGTCTTCTCCACAGGCTTTTTCTGACACACTACAGCATGCCTATGTCCTACTCCTGCAAGGCTTTTCATTAAGCACCCTAGGTACCAGCTTTCCTAACGTAAACAATGGCAGGGTCTCAGGTTTCAGAAAGGTGAGGTGAGTGGCCCTTGGGCTGTGGGACATGGCAGCACCTCCATTAACAGAGTCTTTTGGGTCCCAGGCCCTCGTAAGCAGCAGGGTGGCACAGACCCTGTCCCCACGGATAACCCTGAGTGTAGCTGGTTTGTGAGGTCAAGGAGTAGGAACAAGGCTCTAGAAAAACTGTTGTACTACAGCCATAAAGGTGGTCAGGAATGAGAAGAGCTGCAGTTGTGCAAGGCTCACACTTGACACACAAGACTTGCCAGCCATTTTTTTTATTCATCCCCTTAAAATACCTGCACTGGAAGCAGCACACACACTACACAGCCAGAGGACAAAGAAGGCTACACACACAACAGTGCTGTTCTTTTGAATTATTCAGGATGGGGGAAAAGTCACATTATTAAGAAAAAGTAATAACCACCACATAACACATATGTGTGTGTTTGTGAGTCACACATGCGCCAACTCTTGTTCCTGAGTCCCAGCACAGTTCCCAAGTCCTCTGCCTAAGCATAAATGCTTAGTCTCCCCAGGGGAAGCACTGCTTGACTTTGGGGGAGATGGAGCAGACCTTGCTGAAGAAATGTAGCTTCACTCATCAGCATTAGTGGCTTATACATCAAACATTCACACACAAGTGAGAAACAAAACCCAAGCTAGAAAATCCTTTCACCATGTTTCACAGCAATGTAGCATCTGTCGTTTTCAAAACTAAGTCAGAATAAATGTGGCAATTTCAGTTGCCTGCACATGGCTGTTGATGAGTGCAAAGAAATACTTCCAAATTAAGTGGATGAACATCCATGTGGCTAAAGTAGTACAAATAGGATCAGGCACAGCTGGTACTTTGTCTTCTAACATGGAGATTAGTGCTGTCAGCATGGGCACAGGAGCCCAAAATGCAGTAATTCGCCTAAATAACGAGTGCCTGCAAAAGGGCTTGTGTATTCCCAGCACAGCCTTAAATCTCAAGTCACTACCAACACCTGAGGCAACAAGGTTGCCTTAAAATGCAGTTGAAATTTTCATCCTCTTTGCTGAAGGAGGAAAGCTGCTTCCAACCCAGGTCACCCATGTGCCAACCCATTCACTGTAGCAATGGACCCCAGCAACGTACTTTATAATATTCTCTTTGGCACTTTAACAATGCCATCAGCCCCTCAAACACCTCTCAATTTCTTGGTTGATCAGTTCAGGTAACAACAACCTTTTGTTAAACACAATTTACATTTACAAGGTCAGTGACCAAGCATATCACTCATCTAAAAAGTACTAAAAATCTTTTTTAAATTCATTTGGACCAAATTAAGAATCTTCACTCCAGTGATGCTCACAAATGCAGCCAGCACTTTCTTTTGTAAGGTAGGTCAATACTCTTTGAAGACTGATACACCAGGTAGCCCTCATGTGCTTGTGGTCCTCAGATACATAAATGGTTGTGGCAAGCAAAAGGGAATGATCTATTTCCAGGACGTAGCCTATTCTTCTCTGTGAAGGTAAAAAAAATGTTCCAAAGCAATTTATGCGTGATGGAGCTAAACCATGCAGTAGGGCTAAAAGGGATTAGAAATGAGCACCCACAGTGAAAAGAGAACACTACAAAAGGCAGCAAACACAAGCCTTTCAGAGACTGTATTGTAGCTTGTCATTCTTCCTCAACTTGGGCCAATTTGAAGTTTCTCCTCTCTCTGGAGCAGCAGTCTTGTGGGAGGTCTCACTGCAGAAGGGCAAATCTTCAGGGCTGTCAGCTAGTGGTCAGATGTCAAGAGGAATTCAGCCAGGACAGGAGATGACCAGCTAAATAAACACTGGTGTTGGATAAAGCATCTGTAGTCTTCCCATTCAGATAGCAAGTGCAGTGCTCACGTCTGTCTGTGCCTCCCTGCACAACCAAACCTCACCTTCACACACATGCCACAACAGCAAGCTTGTGCTTGTTGACAGACTGGCACAAATGCCCTCGCTCATATAGACTACCAGGCATATGGAAACACTACAGTGGGTTACTCATGAGGCCACAACAAGTTCTATCCTTTTGCTGACTTCTCAGGAATTAAAAGAGGAGCAAGAAGGGAACTGCTGACACATCAGACCCTCACACATATCACCACACGTGCCAGGACACACAATGACTTGTTTCTTCTCTCCTCTGAGCAGTTTCAAGTCTTTTTCAAAGCCAGTGTTGTCTTCTGTGTGGTACTGAAATACAAATTGTGCAGCAACAGCAGTGGTAAGAAAAGGAAAAGAGGAACTGGATGTCAAAGAACAGCAAAAGAGCCTCTCTCCAGCAGCTGGGTACCACAGCAGGACCCTTCAGAATGGCTGAATCCAGATACAGCTCTGGTCTTGCTCAATGTAAAGCTCACATCTTAATGGGATGAAAAATGGGCTGAGGTTAAGATAAGGGATAGAAGATGACCACAAACTCAGCCACTGTCTTGGAGGCTCGGAAGGATACCTGAATGAAAGTGCATGTGCCCACATGCAGCAGAGCAGCCACCAATAGAACATCTCCTCTCCCTCAGAGAGTAGCTGCAGCCATCAGGGCAGTCTAGGAACAATTATTGTTTCATATACACACACACTCAAATAGCTTGATGCAGTGAAACTTGCTTTGCTTGACAAGACAAAGCCCAGACACCACAGGCAACAGAGCTTGATTGAGCAAGGATTTGAGCCAGATCCATACCCCAAGCAAGTCCACAACCCACAGGACTACTGTACATTCTCTCTCCACCCAAATAATATCTGGCTTCTGTACAAAAGGAGCTTGCACAGAGTGCTGACTGCAGCACGAGCTTAGGCTGCCTCATTTCAAATCTCAGCCTTCCCAGGCCACTCACAGGTAGCTCTCAGCATTTCCCTTCATCTAGGAAGCCCTTCCTGAATCTTAAACTGTTCAGTGGGAAAACTGGACAGCAGCACCTCCTCATCCTCTGCCTAAAGTTTCTGTTTTTAAGAACATGCATTTTACAACAGCAGAATACTTTGATGAAATTTGCTGTCCCCATAATACAGATAAATATAAACACACTGCCACAGATCTGAACTGGGAGTGTCCATTCTCACCCAGCACTGGCACAGGAACCCAACAGGTTTCAGAGAGCAGTTATTAAAATACGAAGGCAAAGCATTCAGCCTCTACCCTCACATCTTCCTGATGCCAGCTCACAAAGTTCCCAAACTATTAATTTCCAGGACTTGTTGAGGGCTAACGCAGGCAACGGCGCTGGATTAGATCTGCATTTCAGAAGCAGCTGCTTAGTGGCATGATTAAAGACTGGGTTACAGGGACCTTGGGTTTGACCCAGCATCGAGCCGTCACACCATGATGACGTATGCAAACAGGACAAATACAAAAAGGACCTCACAGTTAGACAGAGCCTTAAGGTATCAGTTTGGACTATGAAGCACTGCTAGAAAGAGAGACAGAAAATTCATTCACTCTGGTTCCTCTTTGTGAAGCAGCTACTACAAGCATTTAGCAGCTTACGTAGAATAACAACTTACTTGTATAACTCCATGAAGCTGCTAAATGTGCTACTTCTCTGGAGAGGAATACAATGGGATTTGTAGAAGGACTTTTTTTTAAGGATGTTTTATTTTGTTTGATAGCCACATGAAATATTAGAGAGTAAAATAAATCCTAAAATGATTCAACACAGAATTAGGCTATTTAAGGATAAGCCTGGATTATTTGCAGAAAGCTGGGAAAACCCAGCAAAAGTGTCTGCCAAAATCTGACAGACTAGTTCTGAAGGGGAGTAGATGAAAGAACACTGGTAATCTTAGTAAGTTTATATTCTGAAATACATTGGGTAAACAGCAATTTAAACTGATCTACAGTATGAAATGCCCAGGAGCCCTTAGCTCACTAAAGCTCACTAAAGATAGTGGATTTTTATCAAGCCCAGATGGATAAGGATTGTTCTCACTATGGCAGGAAGATGAGGACATACCCTACCAGAGCCTAGTAACACAAGAATCAGCATAGTTTAAATCTGATTAGAATTTGATCCAGAATTTCTTGCTAGCAATTTGAAGCCATAGATGAAGGAAGACAGGCCTCTTCTGCCAGATGATGAATGATTTACACCCATGAAGTCACCACCTTAGATCATTTTTATTCTGACAAGTCTCAACTGAAGCTTTATTTTCTCATTGGCCATCTTTAATTAATAAACTAGTTTTATAAATTCATTGTCTTGCTACCCACTCACTTGTAAACAAGCCAAAGTATTGACAGTAAGGAGTTCCCCCAGTGAACAAAAAAAGCTCCTGGGCAGGGCAGAATTGGAGGAATTTTCCAGACAGAGATGAATAGAGAGAGACAGAAAGCTTCTCTGCAAAGATTTTCCATTGGTGACTGTCCTGCTAAATAAGCAACCTGGGGAGCTTCACTCCCACAGTCCACAACTGGGCTGGGCACCACAAGGGCCAGCTTCAAGCACAGCTTCAAGTCATCACTTCTTTGAGCCCTAATCAAGTTGCTGGTTTTGTTCAATAGATGAACAGACTTTCTTTGCTTAGTAGTGTTTGTCCATAAAAAGCCAAACATCATCCTGCACTTGAAATGACAAATATGACTTAAGCTAAAGTTGAAGAGGAGAAATTTTACTGAGGGGAGGGGGCAGGATAAGGAAGGAAGGTTAAAAATACTATCTACCAAGATTAGAGCTGCTGTTATGTGAATAGTGAGAAAATGGCCAATACTGCCTAATAGTTGAATCTCAATCTATGAAGCTTTTTTGCTTTTATGGCTCTCTGTCTGCTTCGTGCCAGTGCGAGCTACAAACCATAACTTTAATAGCTCCAACCAAAGAGTTATGATAATATCAGATACTGTGGATGATGAGCAAATAACAGCAAAAATGTAATGAAAAGTATATATTTATGTCCTTGCTATTAAACCCAGAGCTATAAACACTGACATCCCTAAGAGCTGCAGTTTCTATTGTCATTGATTAATGCTTTGTTTTGAAGAACAAGGAGAAGGTTAAACCAAGAAAGAAACAAAGACATTTTTTTTGCTTCTCTCAATCTGCAAAGCATCACATTGGCTATTTCAGTAGGAACCTGCATTCCTGGAACATTTTTATATAAGTCCAAATGCCCAGCGGTGGAAATGCAGTCAGAGAGATATTTTAGGGCCTTGGACTCATACCCTAAAGCACATGTTAAAACGCTAATTAACCAACAACCATGCTTGCTAATGTTTACACTTCAAATTTGTTGTCTATATCCTTTCCATTAGCATAATTCTCAGCTGACAGTGCAGCCATACCCACCATATACTCACTGCAAAATAAGGTTTCTTTTAACTCTTAAGTAACTATGGCCTCAAAGATTTTGAGAAGAGAGACAAATCAATGCAAAAACTTTGCAATTAGTGCAATTCATCATGATAATTACTGATGCAAAAGAAACTTCTGCCTATGCTGGCATCACAGATGCAAATGACAGCTTAAAATTTAGAAGAATCGTCCATATCTGCCATAACCTAGAAGATAATGGCTCTGCCCCCAGTTCCACCCACTGTAGTACCATGTTTTCCTTCTCTTCCTATCTAGCTACACAGACAGTGGATTATGTTTTTCCAGACCAAGCCTTATGTCCACGTCTGATTCTGAATGGAAATAAGGTCACACACTCTTTGCATTTCTCTAGACTACCGCCCTCTTCCAACCTGATAAGAGAGAAGTTTCATTTCTGCTCTTTCTGCTCTGATGAAATGTTCACATAAACACATGCTAGGAGAGCACAAAAGATTTGCACAATTCTTCCCTCCAGCACTGCCTCCCCATCTCCTGAACTCCTCCTTTAACCTCCTCGATTTGGCACCATACAAACACATCACCTGACAAACCACTCAGGAAACACAAAATTGTGTGCTATTGAGGCTTCCAGCCCAAAGGAGCCTAGAGGTTCTCTTTTTAATCATTTTAGATTAAAGAAAAGGAAATATAGAAAAGAAAGAAAAGATATAACAAAAGCTATATAAGATGGCAAATCTGAGACTCACTCAGCAAAAAGGTCCATCTGTGCCATTTCCTGGGGACAGACACCGTGCTCAAATACAGTACATGGCATTGCCTTGGTGTTACCCGCAGCATATTATAGCGGCAGTTCATCAGTTCTCCTGCCAACCCACTGACCCTTCTGCCATTAAAAAGACATCAGCTCTTTCCTCTTAACATTTGCCATTCCTCTTTCTCAAGCCTCTGAGTCCATCACTTCAGGTTAGACTAAGCCCCCGTGGCATAACTCCCTGCTTTTTCTGGGAAGCCCAGCATTAGCATTAGCCTAACTCACTGCCACGCCACAAGTTCTCTCTGCACTTGTTTAAAGAGCTCAGGCAAAAAAGAGTTCTCCTACATAGGCAAGGGTTAAGGCAACGTTTTTGGTGAGACCCCTAGCATTTTTCCTCAAGGGAAGGAAAACTGATTTCTCCTGAAGTGCTCGTTGAGCAGCACCATTGAATATCATTGTTGTGCACTATTGTTACAGCGGGAGCAAAGCCGTGCAGTGCTGCGCACCCTCGCCATGGCTTTGTGCTGCTCCTCCAGACAACTCATGGGTAGGCTCTCTCTTTTTTTTAATAACCTATATTGTTATTATTATTGCTGCTGTTGTTGCTAAAGAGCTCTAGGGGGAGACGTGAAAATGGTCTGTTCCCTTGTGTAATGCCTGAAATCAAACCAGAATACATAAGGCTGACACTGCCTGCCTGTTATTGCCTTAAAGCCTGTTATTAAAAACAAACAATTGCCACGCCACACTGGATTCCACCTCCCCCAGCATGGAAGGGCAATTGAATCTGGTGGTGAAAGACATCCAGGAGTCAGGACTCAGGCCAGCCAAGATCACCATGTGTGTTTATATCCCAGCCTCTTTGGGAAACACAAAAATGTGAGAGTAACCAGTCAAAGCAAATCCCACTCACTTGTGCAGTTCTGAGTGGATACTGTCTGCACTGGAGAACAGCATAGCACTGAACAGCAATGCAAAACAACTTCAGCAAGCATGCATAGAAACTATTTCACTGGGATTGTTATGGAATAATAAATTCTGAGCTTTGAAATGTACTTTCAAAGCCTGTCAAAGTAAAACTTTCCTGTAGCATCACAATAACAGCTGAACCAGTTTGGTATCATGTATTGTAATCACCTGAGGATGTGTATCTGCAGAAGACGGTGTACAAACCCAAAATCCACTGTTGTAATTATTTGTGTGCTATTTAGAAAGTGGCAAGCTCACCACCCACAACATGCAGGTTTTCAACACAATCCCTCCCTTGAGAAGCAAATGTCAATCACACTGTCTGCTCGCTGCCCTCCCAGGCTTCCCAGAACACCTGGAGGAACCTGGCAGAGCACTGCTGCAGTTATTTTTGTCAAAGAAAACTCCACAGTTTGGTCTCCTGAAAGCAAAACATGAATAATCTCTTTTTGGACTTGACAAACACTGTTGTTTACATGAAGGTGCTGGAAGTTCTATACTTTTAATAATGTTTCTATAGAGAATTTCTTCTTTCCCCTCCCACCTTCAGGCTTGGAAAGAGCAAAGTGTGAAGAGCTGTGGATCTCTGTGAATCACTCTCTCAGCTGCAACTACTTTTCAATGTTCTTAAAACCACCAGCACCAAAAACATAGGTTTTCTCCACAATACATGCTTTTAAAATACCAGTGAGGCCACTCCAGGAAGAACTGTTGTCATGAAATAATGATGCCCTTTTAGGATATGAACACATGGCTGTGCTTTATGGATCACAGCAACACCCTACATGAATTGTAGCAGAACATCTCCTGTTGTGCTTTCTTCTCAAAGGTAGGAGCTTCCCTGTCCTCTCACTCCCATCATTTTAAGAGGTGGTTCAGGCATCTTAGCTAAAAATGTGTTCCTAAAAATTGTAAGAGAACAAACAGCTGTAACTTTCTTACTCTACAACCATCTGTGCTCATGTATTTTTAATTAATCATTTTGGCTATTCATTCATGCAACAGTTGTGTGATTTGGTATTTGTACATTACCTCATTATCAGACAACCCTTTCACTGCTCAGAGGGTAGTTAACATGACAAGAGCTTTGCTACATCAGGTCTGAATTGCATGTGACAGGTGAAGAGAAGCACCAGGACTGTCTTCTGTGGGAAGAGGGACAAGCCTCTTACAGCTACGCTACCTCAAGGTCCCACACTTTGGTTTCAAAGAGGCCACTAATTCAAACTCCCAAGAGATTATCAAAATAGACTCAAAGATGTTGTCATCTGTATGTGAGGAAAGAACAACTCCAAATCCTCATCATTTGCCTGTGTCTTTATCCTGTTAATCATCCCTTGGAGTTCAGATAAATGCATACACACACACACAATAATGCCTTGTTGCATATACATATGGAATGCAGTGCACCATTGTAATAAAGCAAGGCTTTATTAGGGAAGAAGCAAGAGCACTTACAGACATAGAAGGACTTACTTAAATATTTGTAAATACTGTATACATATTCTAATATTAGAGACAGAGCTGCAAGGACATTGTACATTTGCAGTGACACGGTGATGAAGGCTGGGCAAGGCACGGTCAGATGTAGGGACTGGGGCCGATTCTAACCAGAGATCCTCAGTCAGCAGTGCTGACACCTCTTATCTGTGAGGAACAGCAGTAAGATGACAGCTAATACTGAAGTAAACAAATGAAAACCTTTCTCTCATGGCCTGCTTGCTTAACATATACACAGGGAGCTTCAGCTGGATGTGAGGAAGCCACCTCATTTCCAGAGAGAGCCATGAGAAAAACAGTCCCAGAGCAAAGAGGTGCCCACCAGCTGCTGCACTGGGGCTGCTCCACAGAAAGCGCTGAGCTGAGCTTATCCTTGCCAGCTGAGGGCACCCACGCCATCCCCACACCCCCAGGCCCATAACACCATTGAAGACATGACTCCTTCAATGTTATCTTTTTTTCCCAATCAAAATGAGAAAAGGTTGCAAGTCTGGAAGATTTTTGGACACTCTCCCAAAAAAACACAGTCATCACCTGGTTTGGAAAACAGCCTGAACTGCAGTACTGAGGACCTAGTCACACATAGAGAGACAAACTCGGGACAGGGCCCACACCCACTAAGCAAAGCTGGCTGAGAGATGAAGTCACCCTGGTAATTCACACTTCAGTCCACATCCCAGATACATTTGGTGTCACAAACACTCATTTTGGATCACTTTACACGTGAGTAGAGGCCTAAAGGAGTGGGAGGCACAGCTTGGAGACTGAAAAAGAGTGAAAGAAGAGGAGTGAAGGATAGGAGACCCAAGACAGATTGAAGGCTAAAAACACATGTAAAATGAAAAGAGCAGGAGGGAGCCTGAAAAGAAAGAGAAATTATCACTGCCTTTGTGTTTGTTACTTGCAAGTTTTAAATCAATGAACAAACCTCCATTGTAATCATGGTTTCTGTGAAGAAAGGAGGAAATAAAATGACAATTGCATCAAGGTGATACAACAAAACTTCTCTTTGCTTGTGCAGCCACAGCCGTGGGTTTATGAACCATTGGATAAAACAACCGACGGAAAAATTGGATCCTTTGGCTGTGGCTACTGGGATGTAATAGGTGGCTGAGTGATAACTGAGCACATAACTGCAGTGATGAATGTAAAAAGCTGGGTGGTGTATAAACTGTTTAACAGAAGAGAGCAATATGGCATGCAAACCAAACTAAACCAACCATAAATAATTTAGGCACCCTTGAAAAGATTTACGAAGATTTATTTCACATCTAAATCCTCTTTGCTGGACTATCAGAAAGAGGATGAGTGTTTCTTTGCTTATTTATACAGAACAGAATGGAAATATCACTTCAGAAAAAGGAATGTTCCAGTTCTCTTCCCTCAAGACATAATATAGCAGCATTTTGGATAAAGGTCTCCTGAAAACTTCAATGGTAAAATCACATTCATCAGTGCTACAGAATTATATAGAAAAGACTTATTTACAGCATTGAAATTAATACAACAGTAGAGGATGAACCACACAAAACTGGGTCTCACTCACAGCTTCTGAGGGCAGTACTCTCCAGATTGTGCCAGCAGTTAAAACCAGTCCTACATTGCAGTTGAGAGTGGGTTCAAGTGTGCCAAGCCCAGAGCTGTATGGGGATTCTCAGAGTCAAAAGGACACAGTCCATCACATACTCACAGGAGATGAACACAGAGCCTTTTACATTCCAGCAAGCCCAATTTCATGATCAGCCTTAGGTCAAGCAAGGAGTTGTAATTTCTCCATTGTTTGGACTCTGTGCCAAGACAGAACTTGCTGTGGGATGTCTTTCCCCAACATGACAATACCTGCTGCTTGCTGGTCCAGTCTAGTAACCAAATAGCACAGGAAAATGGAGAAATACTGGGCCAAACCCTCCTGTCAATACTCCAGTGATTAAATCACATATTCCTTGATTTGAGCTCAAATTGTAAAGTCTTTGGAATCCCGACACACACAAATCAGTCCATAAGATCAAGAGCAGCAAGAGTGTCATTGTTCTCCCTAGGTGCTCTGAGGCTGCTAGCTAAAAGTCAGGCCAAGGTTAAAATGAGTCATCACAAAACAGAATGACTGGGGCTGAGCCTTATGCCACTACATCTCCTGCTACACAGAGAGCCTACAGCCCTGGCATAACCGTGGGGATCACAAGACACAGCCCTCTCCCAGTTCAGGCTGCACAGGTGAAGGCACATCCTCTGCTGGGTTATACAAAAGCACAGGGAGCTGAAGGCAGAGACACATTCTTTAGCTGCTGTACATCACAGGGGGCTATAGTTAGAAAGCACAAAGCAGTATTAAGATCACAACTGTCCCAACACTTACATACACTTGTAAGAGTTCCCAGTTGCCTCTGAAAACAGGACATGCCTAAGTCTCATTTGAGGTTTGAAGGCTTGGTTGACGAGTAGAAGAACAAACTCTCAGGATTCTACCTCTTTTTTTATTGCTGCAAATGCCAAGAAAAGTTTAAAATTAATAGCAACCAGCATAAAGTGGAATAAGAAATAAAAGAAACATTTACTGCCTTAGACATAGACCTGTGCCCCTGACATTTCCATATCAGGGCAGTATTCTCTCTGCATTAGCAGCAGGCAAGCATAAAACATGCTCTTACTGCAAACACCATGAATTTTTCTGTCCTTTTAAACTTAGCTGTGGAAGGCTGCATACTATAAAAACAGAGAAAGAGAATGGAGGACTCTCATTCTACATAAGGCAATTACCAGGGCTGTCAGCAAGAGCAAGATTTACTACATGGAAAGGGTAAAGAGAAAGGAACGTGCCAAACAGTTCAGAAATTAAAAAATTGAAAGAGACAGGGTTGCAAGATAACTTGTGAACCCCAAATTTGGTAGCTGTACACCCCACAGGACTTTATCTGTACAGGTGAGCTCATCTAAAGCAGAACTGCTACCTGTGAGGTGTGCAGCCCTTCAAAAGCTGCTTGTCTAACAGAAGACAAGGGAACACAAAAGCAGATTCCTGTGCAGTTCTGAGCTTATCCCAAAGAGTCATCTACAAAACTGGAAGCTGTGATGGGAAATTATGCCAAGAGACACCTTAAATTGTCTTAATCCTTCAGACATCTAAGACAAACCACAAGTTTCATCCAGTGCCACTGGCACTGTTACCAGATGAGTCAGGCAAAGCAGATCATGAGCAGCGTGTTCTTAGTGTTACTGCCTAGGGAGCTCAAAGGGACATCATTTCTCAAACTCAGCCAGGGCATCCTTGGTGCTGGATGTCTGCAAATAGACTGCTGCATCACAGACTGAAAATCTTACCAATATTCATTGACTGCAACTGTAACACCACTGATAGCTAAGGTCTTTCTGTAAATACGTATTACCCTGCAGTATAGGTCTCGGTTGTGACCACAGCACGACTATAAGAAATAACTAAACATCAGCTCACTCAAATCTTGCTGCACTTGAAGTTCAGGGACTGCTACTAAAAACAGAAAATAATGGTCATGGTTGGAAAGATTCCTTATGCTTGTAAGACACTCTTGGCTAGAGAAAGCATCTTCCAAGGAGCTCCCTTGCTGGGTTAAAGTGAGATAGCTATACTGGAGAACAGCTGAGGTTGTCCTTGGCAACTTAAGACTCTTTTAAAGATTGACTGTGATACACTGACAAATGGCAAGAGGGGTGTTTTTTTTAAAAAATATCCATTTTTGTAAAAAAAAGCTGGAAAATACTATAGTTTAAACATGAAAAAGCACTAAAACAGTGTCACAACTTTGAGAATGTGATGCAAACTGAAGAATAAGTATAGAAACCTTTGGCAAACTCCCAAAGAAAGCAAATTCCTTGGAAGTCTCAGGCAAACAAACTTCTCACTGTTGAAAAAAGGGAACAGCAAGGGATTTATTCCATGTAGCATGTGTTGGTGGTTTCTCCCCCTCAAAGGGATCTTCATTTAGCCACAATGGGGAGATCCTATGGTGATGCAAGCTGTAAGCAGCTTGAACACTGAATTGCTAGCTAGTGCTGTGACTGCTGGTGGCCATAACTTTGGATTCTCAGCAACTCAGAAATGACTGTTCCCTGTAGACAAATTTTCATCCTTAATACAAAACATACCTGGTGCCATATAGCCAGGAAAAAAAAGCAACCTGCTGAAGTGCAGTCAGAGAAGAGAGTTAAGCTGAAATAATTTTTAAATTGCTAAGCCATTGTTATGAAAGATTGTGCATAAATATTAACACCACTACTAAGCACTTGTATTTCATATTCCTACTTGAAGCAAGTTTTTATTGCTGAGTTGTAACTGCCTGAAATTAACATCTTTTCCTGAAAATGCTGACAGAGTACTCATTGTGCTGGTGCTACAAGGCACAGAACACAGCTATAACACTAATACCAGTCTATTTAAACCACAAAACAAAGCAAAACAGAGCTCTGGGTGTTAACATTAGCCAGCCAGCCCCAGAGCAGCCTGCCCCCTTTACAGCCCTGCAAACCTCTCTAGGGGGATCAGTTCAAATGCCAAAGAGGGGCAAAGAGCCCTCCAGCTGCCAGGGCTTGAAAAATACCTGCCAGGACTTGGCATTGCTACTTTGAGCCTGATCTGAAATGCTGCTCCTGGGGAAAGAGGGTCAGTAGAAGGCCATGATTCAACTGGATTCCACAGATGAGCCAAACTGTCAAGGACAACCTCACTTTCACTGCTTTTGTTTTTCAGGAAAGATATCAAAATGAACTGATGTGATTATCCTGATCTGGCACTGACTAAATATTTTGTAGGTGTTCATTTCTTTCTCCTTGATTTTGTTTCACAAAAGCACACGGCATCTCCCATCCCTAAACAAATGGAAGACGGAAGGAGGCTAAGAAGGGGAAGAGATGGTATTGGATACTGAAGCAATTTCAGTCTAATACCTCTGACCTTCTCTTTCTGCACAAGCACACTTGCAAGGAAATATTGCTAATTTCAAAATGTTGTAACTTCTTTTAAATTTGATAACAGAATGCCCAAAAAAACTGAAATTCCAAACAGACTGCTTTGGATATATACAACAATCTACTTTCTGTGACTACTTTTTTCCCCACAAGGCACTTCAGATACCTTTGCTGAAGTTACAGGCACAGCTTCTACTTGCTCTGCCATAAAGTGTCCCCAAAGCAATTTGAACATTTCATACTGATCTCAAGTGAAACCCTCCTGCTGGTACACTCTGTTGCCAACCTCAAATTAAGTTAAGATTTGTGCACAAGAACCCTGGCCGTACTTTTGACAAACTATGTTTATGTCTCACTTTAACCTGTTTGGATGTGGCCCAAGCTGCAACCCCAGGAGGATGAGCCTTATAAACCTTCTGCTCCATCCTTGACATCTGCCAGGCAGAGTTCCAATAGCTCTCACCTCACTGATCAGCAGGGAAAGAAGCTGACTTTTTCTCTCCATTTGCAACAAAAGCAGTTAGCTGCCTGATTCCTCACCATGAGACACTCTCTACACAACCTGATGGAAAACCCTGACACTGTGCATCGCTGCAGTGGTTTTCCCCGTTGCCATATTGTTGGTCCAGGGTTTCATTCCCAACCTGGCATTATTTATTCATGTCATTTTCGTGCTTGGAAGAGGCAGAAAATGGGATGAAGCCCAGCTTTTCCACAATTTCTGGTCATCTTTCCTTTAACAAGTACATTGGTCAAAAGGCCTATTTACTTTGCTGGTTCCAGAGTGAAAACTTCAATGCACACTAAAACTGGAATATTTTATCTGTTCTGATGAGTGAAGAGAACCTCAGCAATGCTGTTCTACAACAGCTCTGCAGCCATACATCTCCAAGTAACTTGACTCTCATATAGCAAAATGCTTCTTTTTTCACAAGTTAGAGGCACTGAGAGTGAAGTTTTCAAAATGCACTTAGTCTTGGCCTCACCCCAACACCTTTTGACTTCAGCAAGAGCAGAGTAAAGTCAGTACTGTGAGTTACTTGGATACTCAAGGCCTAAATTAACTTGACAAGGAGTGGCAAGATCAGAGGAGTCTTGACTCCAATTGATCTACAGAGCTTCTTTTAGTCACAAAGCAATAACAAGCAGAAGAGCTCTTTTATTTGTTCTGTAGCAAATTTTGGAAAACACTTTTTACCCCTCCTCAACTGCTGTAGTCTAATTATATCACCTAACACTGGGTCTTTATGTAACAAACAATCCCTGTACACACTTATTTGTTTTACAAAGAACTGATTTCCTCAGCAGCAAACTTAAAGTTGAATTTCTAATTTTAACAGAGTCCTTTGTAAAATGCCTGGGGGAAAAAAAGAAAAGAACCCAAACCAAAACCCAAAACACATCACTGAAGTAGACATTTTCAGTCATGCACTTTAAGATTTTGGTTTTAGGATTCATCTGACCCTTCCAGCTTCTGAAAGAAGAGAAGGAAGGAAGAGCTTAAAATGTCAATGAAATACGTAATCCAGCCTTTGCCTAAACCCTCCAAGGCACAGCACGCTCACCACCTGCTTTACTTTCATGCACACAGCCTGGGCTCAGCAGGGAAGAGTCTGTTGCAGTGAGGATTTCAACACAATTGCAAGGGCAAATGCTACAACTCAATTTCGAAGTGAAGAGGGAGAATTATAAACAAAATCTACTGAGAGTCAGGAGTGCAACCATTAACAGTGTGCTGCATGTTGGTGCACCTGGGCATTTGCACACTTAGCAAGAGCTAGGAGACTTGCTTTGTGACACTACTTGTAACAGAGGGGAACAAGCTGACCAGACACCAACACCTCAACATATTTCTGCAACCAAAGTTAGAGAAGGTTAAGAAAATATACATACATACATACATATATATATATATAAATCAGAAGACACACAGCAGAGACTTCAGAATAGCTTTTATCACAAGGGTTGATTCTGTGATATGGGTAAAGTAGCTATTTATGCAGCTCAGTGATTTGTGTATTTAGGAAATCTAAACAAAAAACACTCTGCCCTCCCCAAAGTACAGGAAGTCTGTCTTTGCCAACTCATCTCCTACACTGCCTTGCTGTTAAAGGGATGCAACACTGCCACATCGCCCAACACTTTGATAATATCCTGATGAAAAACTGGGTAATCACAAAAATGACAAAAGTAATCCACAAGGATCTGTAAAAGCCATTATTTACACAGGAAAGGCTTGGCAGATGCTGACCTTCCCTTGTGTTCTTGCCTAGCCCAGCAGCAGATAATCTGCACTGTAGTTATTAACAAAGACAGTCCTATGAGCCCGATACAGTTAAATGATTTAGCACCTCCAGGTAAAACTTTTATACTGCATCTTAATTTACTACCTACTAGCAACCTTTCTTTTTTATCAGTCAGAACAGGATAGATTAGATCTTCCATGTAGATTTTATGTTTTGTCACCTAGGAGATTTATGATCTTAGTTGCACCTACTGCATGCAATGAGGCAAAGCTATGTCACAGTTGTCTCCTTTCAGGGCACGAAACTGCAGAGTGTTACACTTCTGAAAAGCATCAGCCAGAATACAAGTCAGTTTTGCATAAATCCAAAAGGCAAACAAAAGGCACATTACTACAGCAAGTCTTAGACAGACCCTACCACTACCCTGGAAAAGGCTGGTCAGGAATTTGCCATCAAAATATCATCTCCCATTGTGTGCCAGGACAGACAAGTAGAGAGTAAAAGGACAGTCGGCTTCCTCATGGCTTACAGAGTATGTCTGAGGGACAGCACAAATGCAGGTGGGTCTGAGACATGGAAACTGCAGTGAGTGAAGCATGGCAACAGACAGAGTAACAAGATGGACAGGTGTCTGATTACAGATCATATTTTCATTGTTTACCAAGCCACATCTGTGCTTCCTACAAAGAGCTACAGAAAATAACCAAGCAGGCTGTAACTCTGAAAGACAGAACTTTGTTTAATGAGAAATCTTGACTCCACATTTAATCAAAATAAGCTAGATTATGAGCAGTAGGGCAGTCTAGTGTGAGTATCTTCTATTAATCATACATCAAATAAGCTCTGGGAACTTACTACTGAAAAAAAAAGTAATCACTACTCATCAGCAAGTTTATCAGAAATTTAATCAAAATAAAGAGCAAGTATGTCGCTTATAAATGTGTTTCATTAAGCATTAAGATTAAGTGTAGTAGTCAAAGCATCAACCAATATATATGCACGTTAAATATTATCTAAGAGCATTAAGAGCACCTCTTTCAATAACAGTTATGATACATCCAAGTGAAATTTTACAAAGTAAGAGAAGGATCTCATAGGCTATGAAACAGACCTCATTTCTCAAAACCAGGTGAAATAGGAGTGCTGCAGGAACCAAGTCTGTGAGGAAGGAAAGGAGCTCTTACTCTACAGGATTAGTTTCTTTGAAAAACAGAGGTCCTGAAAGACCCACATTTTCAAAATCCCACCTTATTAAACTGCTTCCTCTGCCTTAAGCCCTGCAACTGATCGAAACTTCCTTTATCCTCAGTATTTGCACAAGCTCTGACTCTACCAAGGAACCTTCTTGGTTCTTTCTGCAAAACTCGGGGTTTGGATTGCTAGTTTCGATTGCAACAAGTGAACCATCTTCCTTACAATGCCTCAAGTAAGGTTAACTGTAATTCTGATTGATGAAAACACATACACATATGTAGATGTGGACATAAATGCTCAAGGAACTGCTCAAACCAGTCTCTTGATGTAACTGAGGGATCATTTTCGATTATGGTTCTGAGTAAGGCAGAAAAGCCCTGTCAGAAGCATGTAACCCTTGGCAAATATCCCTCCTGTTTTGCCACTTTCTATAATATTCTCCAACTATAACACTAACCCACCACGAGCAGCACAGAGCATATTATCCCTTCATAGCATTCCCTGCTATTCTAATCTAGATTTATTCTATTATATAGCCAATTTCTTATTAAAACCTACTTCCAAAGAGAACTTAGTGATTGAATGAGATAAGCACCTTTTAAATACACAAATCCTTACAGCAGTTCTGTATCTGTGCAACTGTCGTGACACAGAAAGTGCCAGTGGACACACACCATCCTGTGCCACCTACTTGCTGAAGCAGAAGGGCTGTGTCTAAAGTGTGAGAAACAGCTTAATATATCTTCATTGATTTTTTTTGGCCTCCTCACTGAGACTCTCAACTCAGATGCCAGAGGTTATGCTGCTTTTTCTTCCATGAGTATCTATTAAGGACCAAACTAAAGTCACTGGCTTATTGTACAAGTATCACAGCAATAGTGCATTTCAGTTATTATTCACCAGGATCAGATCTCAAGTGAGGGGAAAAAGCTCTAAATTCCTCTGCCAATTCCCAGAGATATCAAGGACCCTTTTCACACATTGATTTTTTGGTGTTATTTACTTTACAACAGTAGGAATATCCCTGTGCATGTTCCAGATATAAGAAAGCTAAAGAAGTAATCTATATGAGTGTAAGATAGGATATTGAGCTAGATTCCCTGAAGCAGAAGTCACTGGCATAGAGGTAATATTTCAGAAGGATGGAATTGATTTCTGACCCAGTACTGCAGCATCCTACATTCATGAGAGCTCATATTGGATGAAAACAAGTCAATACAAGAGGCATATGAGATTTAAAAGGCTATGAAGTACAGTAGGATAACAATGGATAATTTACACATGATGCTTAATAAGCAACTGCAGAAAAGCCAGCTTTTTCTTTTGCCTACACCCAGGGTAATTTTTCTTTTTCTTTAGAGTTACAAAGTAAGCTTTATAGGGTGGTGGTGTGATTCCTAAGCCAGGCCACTAGCTCGTACCCACACAAACCATTCTGTGACAGTAGGCTACCCAGCAGGACAGTGTGTTTCTTCTTGGAAGTGCATCTCATTAGCTAGCAACAACAGCAAATAAAGGGTACTCAAGTGAAAATGCATAGAGGTTACTTTTGCCCAGCACACAGCGTGGGTTAGTCTGACAGCTTCTTCCCCTGGGAGGGCCTGTAGGTCCTTCGTTTGAAGCAGATCCATTTAAAGAAGAAACAACTTCCCCTTTGCTCAACTGGAAAAGTTGTTGAGATGCTCTGCACCAAAATGATGTTTTCTTGAACTGAACAATGTGGTTTAGTATTAAAGAACACACACTGAAGAGCAACGTTACTACTACAAGGCCATTTCATTGCTTTCTGTGGTACTCGAGTCTGGTTCTGGTTCTCCCGCAGCAAGATTTGATCAACAGCAATCTTCAATTTTATCTCAGTCTTTCAGGATTTATATCCAAAAGGAAGACAGCAGAATTTGGCCTTGCTCCAATTTGTCAAAATAATCAAACTGGCTTTTATCACTGTTCTGAATAACCAGTTAATATTCAGCACTGACAAATTACTTGAAATCAAATACCCAATCTGACATTAAAACAACCCCTTCATTTTACCTCTTTAAGTAAGCCTATATACTTACAATGCCAAGTATTGTCAGGTTAAAATATGAGACAAATTAACCCTCATTAAGAAAATGCACCTGCAACACAGCCTACCAACTGTGAAAAAGCAACTGTTCACTAGATTTGCATTCGTATTGTCTTCACCCCTCATTAAACAGCCCGACTGAATTTTGCTGATCAGTCACTGGCTGCTGTATGTTCAGCAAGAGGCATCTCTTTGGAACCACGACAATTTTGCAAAAATCAAATTATTTACTCAAAACAAGTAGATGAAATTGTGATTACAACTTGACATAAAGGGCTGTAAAAGTAAACAAGTCACAAACTCCAAGACCTGACAGTAATGTCTTCAAGTAGCTTTCACAAAGACTGGTACAAAGGTTTTTGTAGAATTAAACATTGCCGTGTACAGCCTTCACTGTCATGGGTTTCTGATGGTATAAAGATACAATTAAAGCAATAAAAACACAGGTGAAATAACCTAGGCTTTCCTTTTCATTTGAATTGTGCATTAAGCAGCATAACTGCATGGATATGAAACCATTTAGACATTCCAGCAATATAATCTAAATGATGTTATCTGTAATCTATTTAAACAAAACTAACTTGAATTTGGTTTCAGTTACATTTTGTATACATGGGGACCACTAAGTTTCAATTAATGGTTGAAGAAATATAAATACAGAAGAAAAAAACCCAAACAAACCTGTAATTGTCTCACAAAGGAGCCTCATCCCATTATCTAAAGCTCTGGTCACACAAACCTAGATGTTGTACATGTAACCTGAAGCACAGAGAGCTGTTCCACAGATTTCAGTGTGAGCAGAAATAAAAGAGCATTTCATTTGGCTGCTCTTTGCTTCTGCAGCATGTATTGCTTATATACTTTAGTTTTAAACTTATATTTAATTCAGAACTTTAAACCATTTTTATGCATTTCTTCCCACTCCCAGCACGCTTGTAGCTAAAGTACTAAGTGCACCTGCTGAAGGGACTTGCAAATAAGACACCTACAGTACTCTGAAGTTACAAATTCTTTCTGGTAAAAAAAGGTCACTATTTGGTGAAAAACTAGTCATCAACTTTTGAAAGAACACCAACAAAAACGTACATCCTGGTCTGAAATTCCCCACTCCAGAACAGGTAAAACAGAGATGAGAAGAAATAGAGGCTTAGCCATGGTGACCACTCCTCCAACAACCCAGTCTAAGTCAAGGAACTGGCACACGTCAAAGACCTGCAGATGGACACCTACTCAAACCTGGCTCATAGCACTTCCATTCCATCTTTGCCAAATATCCAGCTGACAACCAGTATCCTTCAGCCAAATTCACACAGAGAGTACTGTCCAGTTATACTAATTCTTAACAAGAGACTCACAGCTTAAATCAGAGACATCCCACTTGGTGTGTCAATCAAATCAGAGTCACTCTGCTTTTGTTGTTGTGGTTTTCTGTATAGTTGGCATTAGGCTACTAGCTGGAGTGATTTTGGCGTAGACACTTACAGAGGAAGGGATTGCAGCATCACACTCAAATCCTCTATTGGCTGCCCATCACAGAGGTCTGCTGCAATGCTCAGCTTCATACAGTCCAAGTTTTGAAGCCACTTATGGATCTATGCCTTCCCCAATGTTGTCTAAGGTCTAATCTTGGAATTGACCAGAGTCAACCACTTTGTACCTCACAGACTGCTGTGGACTTTTGTTCTGTGCTTTCCACCCATCATATGAAACACGAAGTTGCCTTTTGGACAGGCTGCTAAACATCTACATTCATCTGCAAGCACACAGACCTACGTGCATTGTTGTCAGACACAGCATAGAGTCTCCTACACTGACTACAGGAAAGATAAGGCCTCACAGGTCCCCTTTTACTTCTTTGTGTGCATACAACTCTTAGCATAATTAAACTGGGAAATTTAATAGTCATGGATCATTGTCTGAAAGATGGGGAGGGAGGGGTGTAGAAATCATTGCTGATTTTCAACCTGCTCAACAAACCCTGCTCACTCCAAGTTCATCCATCAACTGAATGGTTAAGTTATATATTATCCAAGAGAGACAAAGGAGAATTCTTATGTAATTCTCCATCAAGAAGCGCTATATCTTCTGTAGTCTTTAGATGTATTATTCATGTACATCAGAGTCACAAAGATAACGTATCAGGCATGAAAAATATATCACTGCTTATATGGTGTGTCTATGCTGGAATCAAAGGTGAATTGCTTCTATTTAAACACAAGATATTATACACAGACATTTTATACCTCTCTAGCTATATTGAGGTATTACATTCACACAGCCAAAACCAGACAGTACCGCTGTTGCTCTGTGTTACTCCATTCCAAGGATCTACCCACTGAGCTAAAACCTTCAGTCCTGATCTAAAACCTTCAAGCCACCACATCACCTGATTGTTTTGGTGTTCAGTTATCTGCATTAGGATAAATATGCTTTCCCACATGACTGACCATTGTAGAATGCACACCAGTACAGACTGAAGAGAAGCTACTGCATTTTATTACAACAGAAGTGCACCCTTTTGGACAGGATGAAAATGTATTCCCACGTTTCTGTTTCCAGAAGGCTGTAATTCTTGCCAAAGATGTTTGTAGCCCTGTACTTTGCCTTGCCAAGGTACTACCCCCTTCTTAGATCAGCAACATCATATAATTTGCTCTGCACTTTTCTGTGGAACAGATATTTGCAATATCAGGTGCCACCACGAATCTTAATGCTTGCACTTCAAATCTGAGGTGAACTGCCTCAGTACTACTTCTTACAACAGAAATACAGACTAGATCATATCTATTAAAGAGAAGAATATGACTCATACTTTGCTTTAGTTCAGCCAATTTGCTGTGCCACTCATCTTCATCAGTCCTCCTTGGACAAGGTTACATACTAATTCTACAAATGATGTTATGTTACTTCAAGTCCTACCTGAGTCTCTTTGATCTCTGTGCCTTTAGAGGCAGCATCAGACTATTTATCTAGCTGAGCTATATGCATCTAAAGATTATGTAAGAATCATGTACAAAGAATGGAGTAATCTTTATTTCCTTGGCAGTCATGAGTTTGAAGAAAACACTCAGAGCTCTGAACTGACACAAAAAGGGGTCTATACAAGTACTTGGGGGGAAAAAAAGATCAATTGAGCTATCAGGAAAATTACATTAGAAGTCAGACAAGTATCTTAGTACAAGAGAAATCCACAGCTAATAGAGGATAAGTACTGTGATGTTATGTCTCAAAAGATATTGATCGTTCAAAGAAGTCTGACTTCTACCCAGGATCCTGAGGAGCTGTGTGAGCAGTAACACACACACTACAGCTAAGTACCTGCTGATGGGCAGGTACACATGTCTCACTCTGCACATTCTCGTTACAAAGTGCTGCTTTGGCAATCTCATCTTAATAACTCTACTCTGTTTGGCAGCACCTTTGGCAAGCATTCCAGCAAAAGGTGGCAAAGAACTGTGGAAAAAAGTTAATATATCAGAAAAACAGAACTATAAAGCCATTGATTGCATTCTGCCAACTGCCACAGTGACCTGCACATGCACAGTTTGAATGTTTCCATTCCCTCGCTGGAAATTGACAGGGAAACTGTTCTATTGCAGGAGCTCAAGTGTATGGTGTAGTTTCTGTTTATTCTGGAACTAACATCCTTTTTTCCTAGTTTCTCTCCTTCTCCAGGTCTCCATATGAACCTTTATGCCATTCCACCTTTCTGGAACAGCTTTGGATGCCACATATCAGATATTTGCATCGTGCAACCCATGATCTCACAGAATTTGATTCCCAGGACAAAACAACTCTGTAAGGGATAAATCCATCCTCTTGTTGAGATCACAGACCAGCATTTTCATCAGTGCCAGAAATAAAAGAGTATGCAGGTACCAAGTATGAAGTTCCAGTTTGGAAGCTTTCTAGAGAAGTTTGCTTTTCCAGCCTCTTACATACTGCAACAACCCCAGCTCCTGATAAGTATCGCCTTTTAGTTTAGTCCACTAAGCCTAACACACTCATCTAGAAGGGTTCTATCTGTAACCTCAATCCAAAGCATGCAACACATACTTCAGCACTTCTCAGCCCACGCATTTTGAAGGAAAAGGGGAGGCACGTCTGCCAGCACCAATTTAAGCAAGTAAAATCTTTGCTTGCTCTGCTGTTTTTCTCCATTTCCCCTTAATTAAAGTTGCCATACATTTCCCTAAAACAGTTTCCTTATTTTGAGTGAGACAGAGTAGATCTGTATTTTATTCACTATTCTTATTTCTTTCCTTAACTTTTTTTTTAATCATGACCATTTTCATAAAGAGGAAAATGCAACTCTGGCTTTTTACACAGCTGTTAGTCTGTTTTGCCCCATTATGACTTTTCTAAACTAATATATTGTTTGTGTTGGCTAAGAAGAGTTTAAAAATGCTGTAAGTTACAAAATACAGCTCCATGAAATGAATGCTGGAACATGGCATTTTACCATTGCTGAGAACTAACCCGATTAAGATTAGATTCACAGTCTGGGAAGCGGAACAAACATTGCAATTTGAAAATGAATAGCTTTTACCTATGAAACTCATGTATGTGTGATCATCTGGACATAAACCATGAAACTGTTTCCCCACCCAGACTATTCACAGAATGGTAGGGGTTGGAAAGAACATATAAAGATCATCTAGTCTAACCTTCCTGCTAAAAAAGGTCCATCTAGATCAGGTCACCCAGGAACATGTCCAGATGGGTCTGGAAATCTCCTGAGAAGTCTGGAAATCTCCACACCCTCCCTGTGCAGTCTGTGCCAGGGCTCACTCAACCTTATAGTAAATAATCTTTTCCTTATGTTGAAGTGGAACTTTTTGTGTTCCAGCTTTTGCTCACTTCGGCACCTCTCAGGAAGACACCTAGAAGATTTTGTTTGTGAAGTTCTTAGCATCTTGCCTCTTGGAAATTCACAGTTCCAAAATTCTTTTTTGATGGAGGAAGTGGCTTCTGATGTCATTTTAGTGGTACAGAGTGGAACTAATGAGGCAAATGAAAAATTGGCTTGTCGAGTGATCTGTCTACATGGATGTTTATACAACAGGTTGGGGCTAGAATCTAGAGAAGGGACAAAGAGATGAAGTGCTTATTCTTTAACTTGAAAAAGTCAATCTAGGAAAAGAAGAGATGCTATCATTCCCAATGCAGACACCCAAACATCATCTACAATTCATTTCTTCTATACACAAGTGAAGCAACTCTGCTGAGCTCAGTGTGAAGGTACAGAGTTTGGTATTCATGCCTTTTGGACCTTTGTGCCTTTTGAGGGATTGCCAACAAGGAAAGTACCCATGGCAACCCTGCTATAGCAATCACATACAAAATAACAGACAAAGAGTTGATGCAGTTGTGAGAGACTTCCCAAGCTTTACTGATCAGTTTCTTGCAAAGAGCACAATGATATTCTTCATTTCAAAAAGAAGCCACAGTGATGAAATAAAGCCTGTAGGTTAGAAGAGCTCTGAAGTGACTGCAGAGTCAGATGATTACATAAGAAATACAACGTTGGAGATGCTTAATTACATTGGCTTTGTTCCTACAGCCCACTCTGCCAAAAGGGGAGTAAATCACCTGAAAGGAACAAAACCACTGTTAAGACACACAATCATCATTCCTTGACTGCAACCTAGACCTTTTTCTACCTTACCTCATCATCAATGACATTCCTACAGACAGGTACAACGTGACTCTACTGAGATAAAGTTTCTCTAACACCAGTGTGTATTCTGACCTGTCTGAATTTGTTAAATAGCAACCAAGTTATCAATAGCACCACAATAATTAGCTATAGATCACATTTTTCCCCAATACCCTATGGCTTAGAGTACCCCTGAAATTACAAAAGAGTTGAGAACTCAATTATATCAAATGCTTTTGATAATATCAGTCTTCACCCTGCCTGTGTTCTTACTATGATCATAGAAGCAAAGATGTCTTCGCTGACAATGCTGTCCAGATTTCGAGTGTTCTACAGTATTTAATGCAGGTCTTCAAGCTGATACTCTTTGGAAAAAAAGAAAAAGTCTTCAAAATCATTTCAGTAATTACTTAGCACTTAAAAGCCTTAATCTAAAAGCTAATAATCACATAAGCACTATTGCATATCTCATCCCTAGGTTGGTAACATGCAAGGTTGGATTTGGAATACAATGAACTTTCACTTCATACTTGAAGACTGAAGGTATTTAACAAGTAGATCTTTCTTCAAGGCATTACTGAAGAGACATGGATTTAGATAGTACGATCAGAAAGGAAATTGAGCAAGCCAACAGGTACCATCCTGAAATAAAATATCAGCATTCACATGAGCCTTCAGTGTCACTCGTGTGCTAGTTATCCTAGCTCACAGTGTAGAATTTGCTTATAGCAATAGATGCTTTTAGCAAAATCCAAGCTACAATTTGCAGGAGTAATTGCAGGGCAGCAAATTGATAACAAAGAACAAATTAAGTAAAACATGCTAATAAGTCTCTTGCAGAGTAAAGCACTCTCCAGCATTAAATAATAACAGCAAGAACTGTTATCTCAGATGCCTACAGGACATCTTTATGTGTAATTATGCACTCATCAGCACTGTGGGTAACAGAAAACAGACCCTCAAAGTCTGCAAGTACCACATAAAGTGAAGATGAAGCATTACCAGTTTTCAGAAACCTGCCACACATGACAGTCTGTCTCCCTCTAACCTCTACATATTTCCTCTTTATCTTTGGTTGGTTTTACTCACCACTAGTACTAAGCCTCCCCATCATGCCTGACAAACCCTTAACAAAGCCTTAGCTCCTTAAGGCCCACATTTCTGACACCAGATTCAACCATTTCAGTTAGTGGTTGATTAAGGATTTTTCCATAGCCATCAAGAGTCGAAGGCCATGATTTGCTGTCATGTTTTTATTCAATCTTAGGGAATGATTCATAGAATGATTGTAACTGTGAAACACTAAAAGAGCTGCAAATGCAGCCAGTGACAATGGACAAGTATAGACTGCTAGACACAGAAATACTGTCACATCTGTGCTTTTAGGGGTTGGCAGAGCAAAACTAGTGCTGAGGAATACTCTCTGGCCTTTTCTGTGGTGGAGTTTTGTATTCCTTTTTGCCCAAACCATTACACTGCTTTTCTGTTGTCTTTGAGGATTATAATTGACAAAGATATCCCAGTCTATTTTCTCTCTTATTTCTCTATGCTGTTCTGTGACCTACAGGAGCTCTGTTCTGACTCAGGGTTTCCACTGAGCACCTTGCACGTGAAAGGCCACACAACCACTGTGCACACCTCACAAAAGCACACCATCCAAAGTGCAAGTCAGGAGTTGACAGATGCTCAAAGGATGCAATCTCATGCAAAAATCCATAGCCAGTAACACACTAAATCTGACCCCAGGTTTCTGAGTCTATTATCTGTACAATAACAGTGGCAAGAGTACTTGCACCAGGAACAAGCAAACCTGAACGAGGCAGCTAGCTCAGGCTGCCAAACCTCAGCAGATCAAATTCCCAGGGTGCTGAAAAGGCTTATGCAGGGAAAGGAAAGAGACATTACCAGCAGCTCTGTACCACATTAAGTGAAAGAGATAAAGAAAGAAAGAAAATCACTTTAATTATGAATGAAAATTCAGACTGAATCATTTATGGTTTTGTTTCACATTAGGTTTTACTCCTCTTGGATAGCCTTCAGCTACAATTTCATAGGTAAAAGCTGTGGAAGAATCAAACACAAATGCTATTTAGAAGCAAAAATAACACTATCAACAAGTACAAATAGAAGTAGGTAGAATTTATCAATTTAATTTATCAATTAAACTAAAACTGAGAAAGCTTTAAAATGGACAATTTTCAGATGATTAAGATTTCTTCAAAGTAAGATCACTACTATTTTCTTTAGAGTCATTTGAGAACTGTCCAGATAAATGTCTTCTGGTTTTTTTGGCCAGAGAAGCATAGTTTGGCTGAAATTTCTACTGAAAGCCTAAAGATTTCAATGGTACAAGTTTTCTCAGAAACGGGATAAAACTTCTGATGCAAGAGTCATGAAAATATTTCTCACACATTTGCAGTAGTCCAGGGAGACAAAATTCAGATGTGAAATACTTCAGTTGTTAAGCACCAGCCAAATGACTATTCCCTTGTGCCCCTTCACACTTCAGTGTTTCTCCCTCCTCAGCCTTGTTTTCTAAAAATTTCATATTAAATATTAATGGGAGCAGGGACTTGAATCAGGGTCTTTCACTCGGTATGCAAGTGCTATAACTGCTAGGCAAGTGACTATTAAGACCTGTCTTCTAGATATCACTCTTCCATTCCAACACTAGAAGCCGAAAATTATGCCACTGCAATGTGGGTTTTAAAATCTCAGAGTTTACTGATATAAAATAATACTTTCCTAGTCACCATAACCTTTAAAGGAGAAGCAAAAGCACTAAACTCTCTCTGCTTCCTGACAGCTCCAGGAATAGCTGGGAATTTCATATTCCAGCTTCCTCATAACAAGACCAAACACAGGGCTCATCAGCACCTTTGTGAGGCACCTCGACTGCCAAACAGCAGCAGACATGCCAGAACCTCCAGCGCTGCCATTGCCAGTTTTGTCAGGTACATGATTGCCGAGAACTACATGTGAAATTCTCCACAGGTTTCTAAACCATTGGAATAACTCAAATGAATATTCTGTGGTATCTTTTATATTATTATAGCTCCAATTGGATGTAGAATATTATTTGCTCTGGTAATTTACAGCCCAAGTGTAGCCATTATGTAATTTAAAAATGGGGAGAGGGTCAGCTATTCACACCCCAGCTCACTCTAGCTTGCAGCAAACAGGTGGAGACTTGGCTTTGTTTTTAACACAGAAAATTTTTTTTCTACAAACTGCAACTTCTTCAGACAATTCTTAAATAAACTGTGTGTTTTCATCTAACTGTACTCAGATATTATCAGTGCTCAAGGCAGAGCTGGAATTTAGGACAGCATCTGTGCCTGATTTTGATTGTCATCCTCACCTTAAAAAAGGGTCCTATAACAAGTTAGCAATATGAAAGTATCCAAATATACATAAAGACAAATAATAGCACTGGTTGAATAACACCAGCAATAATTCAATGCCCTGAATAGTTCTCCACAGTTAGGTGGCTTTTAACAGAAATAGTTGTACTCAGTTTTGACATTCTGACACTTCTTTGCAAGTTCACACTTTGCACAAGCTTTAACTTACTCCTGCTTTTCAACATTTCTTTGATAGCATGAACTGAAAACAGACAGGTCTCAAATACTATAAATGCTTATGAAGCAGCATCTTATTACAGACATGACACCATGAGGTTGGCATTCTTTGTCTCTGGGGAGCTCAGGCAGACCATCCTGATGCATCAAGCCTTTACTCCTGCCAGCAGCGCATTTGGGAACGTCACGATGCCACCTGCCCATCTGCTAGTGCCAAAGCAGTTGCTATGGGGCAGGACTGGTTTTCATCACAGGAACATGGGGAAGGAAAGGTCTAAGCAATGGGTGAAATATGTTCTGCTGAATCTGCTACAGTTCATTTGCAACTTTCCACATCAAGAGTTTGAAGAGTTGTTAAGAGGTGCCTCTGTGAATGATTGGAAATGCTCTTTCCTAAAGGATTTAAAAGCAGTCAACGTGAAGTAGTAAGAAGAAATTCAGAGAAAAAGCCACTTTGTTGAAAGCTTTCATTTAAAAGACAAAATGAAAAATAAAACCTGTAGGTGAGCATATAACTGAAGTAAAAAAATCAAACAGGTATGTTTTAATTGTAAAAAGCAATTAGAAACAGAAGGACTTTACAATAGGACAGCTTCTAGACCACAAACTAGCAAGATGAACACTATTGAATAGAGAAGTAATATATTCTGTCTTCTGAGTAGCATTAAAGCTGAAATAAAGAATACAACTTGAGCTCTAGAATTTCTGAGTACTTAATCCTCTTGTTATGTATGAGCAGATGTCACAGTTACAGAAGTTCCTCCAGACTCTTTATTCAAAGAATTATGTACCTGGAAACCACCTTTTGGCAAAATAGGAGCCAAAAAGTGAACCCAAAATCTTTTAAAAGGAAAAATATAACAATATTAGAGGTCAAAAAGAAGCACTTAAGAATTGGCTAGTGAGGGAATAGGTTTTGCCTTCAGTTGCAGAACGATGATTTTTTCCTTGCATTCATTAAACACAATATTACCAAGTACTTCTCAGCACACACTAGAAATAATCCAGATGGTTTTCATTTATTCAAAGCATAAAAGCCTAATAGCACACAGCAATAACACAAAAAGTGGTATTGACTGATGGCACAATACACTAAATTCAGAAAATGCCCTCATTTGGCTACATTCCATTCCTCTGACACAAAAATGAAGAGAGAGCCAAGGCAAAGGAATCATGAAGGACAAAGGAAGTCAGACCATTAGTGTTTTTCTGCTTCTTTAATGCCATGCATACAGAGGCAAATAGCACTATTTCTGGATGACTCTGGATGTACCAGGACTCATTCAAAATTTTGTTTCTATAGACCTCTTCAGCACAGGTTTTCCTTCTCCTCAACATCTTGCTCTTCAATAGCTTCTTTAGAAGCCCTTCTTGCCCACATGTTGCCATTTTTAAGGAAGCCTGTCAGGTATGAAGCAATCACAATTGAGATGTGTGGATTTTGCAGCTTAGAGGGAAAAAAATTCCAGGGGCAAGATTGGAGGAACTCCAAACTCAGTTTTCATAGAGAGTTCAGCTTCTAATAGAGGCACTAAATAACATAGTTAGTGTTGAGAACACCAATCTTGCAGTGGGACATGAACAAAAGTATCCAGAAAGACACAGGTTTCCTCATTATTTTACAATAATAAGTGTCATCCATTGTTTACTTTGAAAAACAAACACTTTCAGAGTTTGAATGGGTGAACTCCACAGCACTTTCTTTAGACTTAAGTTATTGCTCTTTAAAAGGAAATTCAATACAAGCACAGATATCTAATTACTTGTGAATCAGTCTTATATAAATATTAGACCGTAAATTAGGCTGTTTGAAAGCAATTCCTCTGCTTTCTGAGGTCTACTGAAAATAAATTATAATAAAATAGCACCGTGCCACAGCATAAAAGCCTTCATATTTTACCAGAGCAGAGATAATGAAAGATTCAGATGCTTTAAATTCTCCTTGAGATTCAAAATCTTGGGAAATCCATATATAGACCCACAAACAAACTCCCTTATGTACTGATCACATTCCTGCTGCCACCTTCAGAACACTGTTTTACAGAGTTTAATACTCCAGAGCTCCTATCAGAGGACAGACCCTTTTTCCCAAACTATTATTATTTTCAGGTAAGTCCCAAATTTAGAAGAGAGTTCTGACTAGTCCTAAACAGGTCAGAATAGATCCAGACCCTTATTCTTTCAGATATGTCATTTAAGTGCTAAAGCACCAGTGACAGACAGAAAACACTGCATCAAGAGAGCAGCAACTGAACTGCCATTCTCCAGAGGGATATTTAGCTACAGACAGGCACATATGTAGCAGGAGACTTCAAGTACCATTTGCACCACAGCGTGAATCTTCATCTTGTAATGGATCTTAACAGAACTGACACTTGGCATCATACTGTTCTCCAAAGACATAGGTGTCCTCTCACACAAAGAGCTATAAATCTCCAGAAAGGGAAAGAACATATTTAATAATTAATCCCCACCAGGATTTTAATGTTGGCCACTAGCAAACTCTGCAAAGTGTTAAAGATTGATCAACAAAACTGCTGTGTTGACAGCTGGATTTGCCCTAGTGAAAGCTCAAGCCAAGATGTCTGCTTGACTCAGCATAAGGTTCTTTAACAAAGAAACGTGCTTCAGGCTTGAATGAGCCAAAAACACGCAGTTGCGCCTTTACCTCCCCACCACTACCAACGAGACCAAAACAGCTTGTTTCACCCCTTTTTCAGCCCATGCACACAACTTTTCTTACACAGAATCGTTACTTCATAGATGTATCTATCACATGTAGATAAACCAAACGATAACCCAGCTCTGGTCTCCGATACTGCTGAATGGTTTCTCCGCAGTCTGATGCAAAATGGTACAGCGTTCTAACTCAGGCTCCTCTAGGGATAGTTTCTGTGGCACTCCTGACATCCAGCTGGTAGAAAGCTACCAATCTAGTTACTACTGAACTCATATTGTCCAATATTCACACTATGTGCTTAAGCTGACAGCCTGAGTTTCCCCATAAGAACTGAGTAAAGCCAGACATTGAATCATCAGTGTCCTAAGTTATAGGTCATCACAAATCAATGAGTAGGATTATTTTTCTCCCTTTACCATCCATACAGAACTGGACTCATCTCAAATGCATCTCCATTATCTATATTTAAAAAATAATCCTGTTCAAAGTTTATGTAAAGCTTCTTTCCCATAGGTTAATACGAGCTGTGATCGTCTTTATTTAATTCTACCTGAATCTGCACACTTCAGCTGCACTGACAAGGAATTTGATCTAACAATGTCCTGATTAAAAAACCAAAAGGCTGGGAAGGCAGTTAAAAACACCCCTTTATAGCTCCTCCTCAAACCATTGCCAGTTATTTTAATCACAGCTAATGATGTCTGATATCAGGATACATTTTTTACCATGTGCCGACACCAAGATTAAAGCATAGCAGTGGTTTTATGTTCTTGTTGAGGCTATAGGGAAAAACAATATGCAAAGAAATGGGCAGTTTGCATAAAGCCAACTTCAGAGGGAAGAATAGCACACACAAATATCCAAGAAAATTACCTACTTTGTCCATCTCAATGAAAAACACCACTTCTAAATTAATTTCAGCATCTCCTGTATAAAGAGCCTGGATGCCTCAATCCAATCACCTTATTTTAGTGTTATGGACATCAAGTCAGGCATAGCAGCATCTATGTGCCTGCGTTCATCATAAAACCATTGTCTTAGAGGAGACAGGAGCTTGAACACATTTCAGTACTTCACCATTGCATTCTTTAAAAGAATAAGGCATGTGGCAATGGATGGGGGAAGCTCCTGTGTAGTAAAAAAGCTGAATACTCCCATCATTTTTGGTTTGTTAAAAACAGACCCCTTCCATCAGGATACTTTCAGAAAACTACTTTTATCCAGCTAGATTGCCAATCGAGCTTCTTTCACTGTGTTAGCAAGTGTCAGCCACATCCTGTCGCATCACACTGATAGCAAGGTTCAAAGTGATCAGTACCCCTAGATGTGAAGGGAATACAGAACACAACTTATTCTGCTGTGACAAGCTATGTCACATGCTAACAACTGAGCATGTGTTTACTAATAACCTTCCTTGCTCAAACAGCAGCAGCAGCAGCAGCGCTGACCTTCCAGCAACAACCCTGTAGCACACAGGAGTGTTCCTCAATCTGCTTGGTTCTTGAGATGTTAACATTTTCTTTTACAACAATCTAACTGATTTCCAGCAAAACTACTGTCATTAGTGAAAGTAAAAACATGGAGGTATTTGCAGAATCTGGACAGTAAACAAAACTGATTTTTTTAATTAAGTGTAGGAGCAGTATAATGAAACCTCAATTAAGATCTCCAGAGGTTAAAACCATCCAAGTAATAAAGCCACAACGGTGATGTAACTTGCCATGTGCAGTTGGCACGTGACATCCCAGCACACCACTTAATAATTTTGATTTACAAGAACACATATGTTCACTACGGGGAAGGGTCTTGAGCTGCTCCTGCTCAATGGATGGTAGTCTGTGCACTCAACAGACTGCAGCAATATTCAAATCAAATTTCAAGTCAATTATCACACAGTAGCATTTTGGTCTGTCTTCCTCCACCTCCACCTTCTTCCACACTTTGCTCTCCATTCACTAGATGTTAACAAAGCTCTGTCTCTAGTAAACTAGGGTCAAGTATCAAAGAATCCTGGATTAAAGCTGTTCTAAAATTCCAGTGCTAGGTAAGACTTCAGGTGCTTTGGACAGAAGGCACAGAACTATATCACAAGCCACGCACCTTTTTGATCCAGCAATTTTCATCAAATTTTAGTTTATATAAAACCTTAAACCCCAAAATTAAAGTCTAGAACTATCTCATTGAAACCAGTGTGGAAATATCTTTCTACATATCAAGCAGACATCTGAAGACCTGGTTCCACAAAGCCCCATTAACCATATTAAGATAGAAAATAACAGACCCTTGCTGGGTAAATTGCTGCTGACAGTTGGAGCTTTTCCAATGAAAATGTCTTATAAGCAATAGGGACATCTCAAATGAGAAGGATATTGGAAATCCTGCTCTGAAACAGCTGCTATTTCTTATGTTATCACCCCCTTGGGAGCTCACGTCCTTGCACAAAACAGAATTTGCATGAGTAAGCCGTGTAGTTGGGTCTGGAGCACTCAGAACCGCTGAAAGCAGCTCACAATCTAGTCTCAGATGTGCCCCATTTGGCTTCCCCCAAAAACAACCCACACCAGCCAAGGCTTGGCATGAAGATGCCCACAGTCTAGTATCAAACACACTGCAATGATTTATGATTAACCTGTAAAGCTCCTCTGTTCCATCCCTTGCTTTTGCTTTTGTGCACAATGGAATTTGGACAACAGGACAAGTCCCAGCGGCCCGTGGGAGGAAGACAGGATTTGATCCTTCTGCAGGCAGTAACCACTACGAATACTGGCGTGTTCCTACCTCCATCATCCTGTAACCAGCTTTCAAACTAGAGTATGAAGTTTCTTGTGGTTGCTTGTGCGTTTCATACTTTGTCCTTTCAGTGGCTGAGGTAATTGTTCCCCTGCTTTCCCAGGTTAGTGGCCTAGAACTGTATATTTAGCTTTTCTTATTATAGATGCACAATAGCATGGAAGCCTCAGTCCTGTTTCCTTCTCACCCACAGCTTAAACACAATTAACTTCTCATTTGATGCATTCTTCCTGTCTGCACTCATAATGCTCCCCCAGGAAATGAGTGCCAATAAGTCCTACACAAGAGTAGAAGAGCAGGGTACTGACCAAATATTGTATAATGCTGTATTATAGGCCTATGGGAAAAAAGTTAATTAAAGACCACACATATCCTATGGGAAAATGTTTAATATATTACTTCTTGCAGCAGAGCAATACAATATAAGCAAACCCCTCCTCTCTGGAAACTCTGGCTATATCACACATTTGGGAAAAACCAGCAAAATCCAACACAGTTTTTATTGCTCATTGTCTACAAATATATCTAACAAGACACAGAAAGAGCACAGTTAAAGAGTATTACCTTCAACACACACGATCTCTTCTGTGGCCTATAAATCACCTTCCTGAATTGGGAAGCACCTTGGTATAGTTCAGGTGCTGTCATAAGTTTTATGACAGTAATAACAATTAATAAGCATTTGTACATAGCTCCTAATGCTCAGTAAGCACAAGGAAAGACTCAAAGACAGAGTCAGGCTTCTGAACACTCCCAGAGTATGAGCCTTGAAAGTCTGAACTGTTGTGTCCAGAGACTAATTTCAGAGGGCCTCTCCCTGCCTAAATCTCCCCAAAGGGATGTACAACATTAATATTCTGCAAGGTATTAATTTGGAAGGTCAAAGACTAAATGATCCAATAGTTACACAGTTTTATGCAGAAGGAAAGTGGAAGTTTATTGAACAGCTCATTCATTAGCATACATTTTCAAAGGAACAAGCCCAGTCTCTAAAGTAATATTAAGCAACCCTCATGGCTAGGTTTTCTTTTACTTGTGTTATTAACTCCACTGGAACTGATGCCAAATTCAAGCACCTGCAACAGGTTTACAGAAGCGTTAACATTTTCATTTGAGTGCAAATCAAATGTTTGTTTGAAAGTTAAGTGCAATTTTTCTTCAAGAGGCTCCAATTAAAGCCCAACTAAATTCTAATCTCTCAAGCAGGGAGACGAGGGCTCAGAATTGCTCTGGAAGAGACCGTGCTTGCTTTGCTCAGAACTGACAGGTCACATGAGAGGAGGTCCTTAAGCATGCAGACTACGGCCAGCATGTTTTCTGACATGAGAGAAATTACTTAACCTAAACCACAAAAGAGGGGTAACATAGTTTGCAGTGGGGTCTGAGACTCTGCCTGGTAGGATACAGTCCCTCACTTCCTGTATTGTCCCAGAGCATCCCAGGTATCACTGCTCACTGAGCCAGCAGCTGATACACAGCTCCCAGCCAGCAGGGAAGAAAAGAGACTACATAATCAGAAGTTGGCACAACAGGGAAGGCCTGTGAGACTGGGATCTACAGCTACAAGCAACTGCTCCTAGCCTTGGGGAGGGCACAACACATGAGCAGTTCAGTGTTTGCATTTCACTATAAATTTCAACATTCTAGACAGAAACATTGATCTGGAAGCTGAATTCTGAAGCTGTGTGCTCAATTTAAGTGAAAACCAATTACAGTTTGAAAATGGCTACATATACACAGGTCTTGCCATAAAAACTATATGTACACCTTGCCCCCAGCCATCCATGCCCATACTTGTTTACACAAACGCTATTTGAATAGCTGTTGTAGAGGATGGAGAAGGATGACACGGCTCACCAGGCTACTGCCAAAGCTGTCACACCTGCCTAAACTGTCAGGGCTCTACCTGACAATGTTGCCAGCTCCAGCATAGGGGTCAGTCCCTGAATGGGGTACTCATGGGACTGACAGCAGCAGCAACCAGGTCAGCCCAAAGGAACGGCCTCCTTGGCATTCATTTGGGGACTTTTGGGTTTTTTAGAAAAAAACAAAACTACACACACACACAAACTCTTTATAATCACACATATGTTCTTTTTCTGGTTCTTAAGCATAAATCTGCAACTGAGCCACTCATAAATTGAAACAAGAGTCATTTGTCTAGCAGGTTTTCTTGGTGGAATATGCAACAAGACACAGCCTCTGTACTAAAAAGAAGAGTGTATATTCCCTATGTTTAAACTTTATGTTTTAACTACAAGCTTCTCTCTGAACAAAGGTTTTGTACCTATGATTTCATCAGGCAACATATTGGTATTTTCTTTTGTAATTACAAGCACCTTTAACAACACCACTCAGGTGATTGCTTCTCAAAAGTAACCTCACAGGAAGGCAGTAATAAGCACAAAATGATGTTTCATTAAGACCACTAAAGAATTTTTATTAACAGTTCCATTAAATTTAAGTAGCATCTTTAGTACATGCATGTGCATTTGTATAATCTGTGTCAAATTTGTCAGCTTTTGATGGATGTTTTCACTCCCAGTGTTATTATTACTCATATACAGTAGCACCGGCAACAGGGACCTAGCTTATTAAACCTTATGTTGCATCTGCCACAGAGCCCTGGGGCTGGAGTATAGCCTTCTATTCCAAACACTATTCCTTGCAATTACACTTGATAGTTAACTGTATATGTTCAGTACCACTTACATTTGTTGCTGTTCAGTGGTTGTCCTCTGATGGGCCACGCTTGAAGTCCCAGACAGTTAATGGGATTATGCAGATCAGCAGAACTGAAACACAAAGTAAAACTCACATTAATATGGCTAATAGTGGCTTAAAATATCGGTGATAACAGACAATAGCACGGCTTTGAAATATCTCTCGTGTTTTAGAGGCAGCAGGTAAAAACTTGAAGTATTACCAAAGATAGGATGTGCTAATAGCAGCCAGGATGGCAGTGCCAGGCCAGCAGTCTAGCTCCTGTGTGCCGTCCAGCCCCTCAAACCACTTAGGCCACACACACTACTGCATCCATCCCACAGCCACCATCCTCCTCCTTCATCCTACAAACTGCCAAGTGCCAGAGAAAAGCCTAATGAGACAAAGCCTGAGATTTACAGTAACACACCACACTTGGTGAATGCATGTTGGTGGAAATGCACACACTTAAGCACAAACTGAAAAAGGAGGGAAGGGATCACATGTCATTCACCTCTGAAGTGACAATCCTCCAAGAGCATACCAATGAAGAAACAATATACTGACTTTCTTGGCTGCTGCATCTCTCTGTGATCATATATATATAAAACTAGCCTGCCAAATATCAGCACAAGGCACAGCACAAAAGCTACAAGCTGAGTGGTCCTAGAAGAAGTCAGGCAATGCAAGAGCATCCACTGCTCCACAGAACAGTTGGTTTCAAGTTGCAGAGTAAAGGAAACAACCAAGAAGGGAAGGCAGCCCATCCACAGTGTTTGGATGGAAGTTGTGGAGGTGCTTTGCAGCAGCAGACAGAGTGCACTCCTCCATCAGCAAATCTGGCAGCTTAGCCTGAAAGGGTGAGAATAAGAGCAGAGCTTTGTATGAAAAGTACTATTCTCAAGTGCTGTGTACGAGTTTCTTTTATTTGCAGCAAAGCCAAATGGCAAGAATAGGAAAAAGCAGAACTTAATGACAACATTTGCTTTCATCAGGTCAGAAAGCTCTTTGCCATAACCTCAGGTACAGCAAAGAATCAGAATCAGCCAGAGACATGAAAACAAGCATCTGCCACGATCAAATTATTTTGTCAAGTTAAGCTTAAGGCTTGATTGATGCACTTTTTAAGCTTAGAAGCTCCAAGATACAGTCATCAGTCATCGGTTAAACTTTCAAATCAACCAGTGTGAGGTTAATTAATACAGAAGCTGTCAAGATGTCTTGTAATTATTGTTCTGCAGCAATTAGGAAGTAAGTTTATATTATTTGCTAAAAGACAGACAATTCCTAAGCCTATTACCAATAATAAATCAAATCCTCTTCCACAAAATGTTAATCTTGTATCTAGACACTTGCAAAGACATACTCATTGACATTTTCCTGAATATGCTTGCCTTTTATACACAAGGAATGTGTGTATATGGAACACAAAGTTTGAGCTATTTCATATTCAGAAACAAAAACTCAGAAAATGTACTTTGTAGTAGTATCAGAAGGATCCTAGTGGCCTCCTAAAAATAAATGGAATAATGAAATAATTAAAGTCATACCAACAGACAAGCAAAGATGGTCTAAAAAATATCAAGAGACTGAAAGCATAAATCATGATTACAACCCATATAATCTTTGACCTACACACAAGCTACAAGGTTCAAAGGTGGCATTGCATTATGTATTTATTGCTTGCCTAAGCCATTATTCACCAGTCTTCATTTTAAGAGGTAGGTATGATGGGTGTCTCGTACAGAGAAGAATACATCATAAAATCTTCCACATAAAGGATGGCACAGCTAATTAATCTTGTGTTGCCGCCTTCTCAATTTATGACATGGCAGCTTTCTACAAAATGAAGATTCACAATGCAATGCAAGAACAGAACAAAGTGCAGCCATTCCCAGAGCAACCATTGCATTCCCTGTAGTCCTCAGAAGATCTGCTCATCATATTGACAAATAAATAAAAGGCACACTATACCATGAGGGCAATAGAGACATGAGCAACAAAGCTATTCCAGTGTTAGTATGACACCATAAGCTGACATCTACAGTGATAAACAACCAGTTTGCACCTTTGGAGATCAGGATGAGGTTGCCTAGCACTCCCAATAGCACCTGCTGCTATGTCAGAGCAAAGAGCTCAAGTCACATCCAAGCTTTTAACCACAAGCACTCTGCTGTCACGCTCCCGTTCTCCCATGGGATTCTGACCACATTCTGCTTTCAGTGAACTGAGACTTCAGGAAGGCTGAAGTTTCCTGGATATTGATAGGGCATCCGTGAGTGGTATTCTTATTTTGATGGCCCTTTGCTAGTTTTGTCCATTTGTTCTAAACCTCTGAAGTTCTCAAAGGTCTGTTGGGCCCTCTCTGCTATGCCTCTTTGGAAGGCATAGAAAGAGCAATGGGAGATCAAGAGTGGATCATCACTGCACCCCTACAGATTTAGAGAGAAGGGAACTCAGTGAATCCTGTTCTTGATTCATTAAAAAAAAGTAAATCCCTAATCAAAGCAACGTTTCCTGAATGAAACTTGTTGTGATGTTCCCCAAACAGAACTGTTTGCATTCCTTGGAATCAACAGCAGAAGCCTGTTCAGCTTCTGCTAATTCATTTGGAGAAATGGCAACTGGGCTGGTGACACACCTCACCCAACCAGCACAAGGTATGGCTTGTTTCTGAAGAGCTTGTGCAATGCAAAGGGCCAACTTTCCTTTTCCCCATTGAACACAAAAAATTCCATATGAGCTGCTTCACATAGGAGGAACAAGACAGCTTTTTTTGGACTATATTTCATAGAACACAGGGTTGGTTTCATTGCCTAAAGTCAAGAAGTTGGGTCTCACTAGGAAAAATTGGATCCTAACCACTCCTCTGATAATACTCAGCTCTTTCCAGCAACACAAGAAAATGACATACCAGACACTTCAGTGCAAAATGTTCACAAAGAACATAAAAAAACATTGCAACTTATGCACAAACGATCACTCGGTTTCTTCAGTGTTCAACTCCAACAGAGGAAGCAATTTCTGTAACAACGAGGTTTGCTGCATGGTTATCTCACATGCCTTCAGGCACTTATTTGTAGTATTTACATTTTTTACCAACTTATCAGGAGAAAATCCAATTGTTCCTAATGACAGTCACACAGTGTGTCTCCCATTCTCATATATAGGGAAGCGTTTATTATCCATTTGTAGTAATTAAGGCACTGATGTTATATGGATCCATAAAAGCCAATCTCATTAAGCAAACAAAGGCACTTGGGTTTTTCCAAACTTACAACTGCAAAAAATATGTAAAACTGAAGCTCAGTTTAACATGTAGTATAGTTTGAAGAGCAAAACAGTGTTGGCAAATCTAAAGTCTTTTTAGAACTGGGAAAAAAAATCAAACCAGTGTGTGTAAAATAACTATTTTTCCAGCATTAACTAGAAAGAAGCAAAATAATTAGTCAAAAACATCAGAGAGTTGGTGTTTGATAATGTTTGTCTCTCTGCATTTAAGCTTTTCTTATAAAAGAGTTAAGCAAATTGTTTTTTACAAGTTCAAGGCTACATATTACCAGGGGAGGGAAATCTTCAGACCCTTTCAGAGACTTCGGTCTGTTTCCAATAGATTAAATACCATATTAAACAAGTGACTGGGAGCTGCTGCCAAATGCCACTGCTTTTACCAGGGACTTACTGAACAGTACTTCTACTGACTGAATGTAAGGTTAGCAACCAGATGACTCAAACAGGACAAGCAATTTCTTTAAATACACCAAACCAAAACAATTGCTGCGCAATACATACGAGCTGTGTTACATTACTGCCTGTTTCTTTAGCCCCCCCCAGAAGACAAACTCCATTGGCCATACAGCAGAATATCTTTTGCATGACCCTTCTTGAACAAGTTTGCTGTGCTCATACAATATTTGCTTGTGTGTTGCCTTATTTGAGAACACGCAATCTCTAGGAACCTCATCAGTGACATTTCTCACCAATTCAACCTACAACAGAGCCTCAGGAGGAGAAAGAGGAGAGCTTCACATGTCTCTGTCTTTCTCCATTTACAAACAAGCAAGTGATTTTTATTTCTTTTTTTAAAACCAGCCTTCACTCAGGTATATTTATGTACTGGGTCACATCTTTATAAATAGAGAAACACTTATTCTTAAAACAGACATAAAAATCAGACCTGTTTCACCTGAAATGCTCAGTGCTATTGCCAGTAACAGTACTTACACACATAACCACTCAAATTATTTGCTATAATGGTGCCATGCTAAAGTTCCCAGCAGAATTGCAATTGCCAAACACTGCAGGCCCCACAAGGAAGGAAATGCTAGTGTGATGCTTCTGTGAAAATTCACTAGGTTTCTGCTCTCAAGGGAATAGTTTCCTCCTGTGATAATGATAAACATAAAACACATTGAGTTTTAGGACTGATGAAAATAAAATTGGTGTGAATGAATGATTATTTATATAAAAATGCACAGTCAGGACATCTACTACATATGTAAGACCATAAAATTTAACCATCTCACTTTGTTTCTATAGCAGAGTCATGGAAACTATTGTCCATCTGTAGTAACATGTATTTGTCTCAACCATCTCCAAGGATCACTGCCTGAGCAGCATATTTCATTATTAAATGAACAATGAGATGGAACTGCTTCAAGAGTGAGTTGCCACAGAACTGCTTCAAGAGTGAGTTGTCACTTATAGTACATGCAGTGAGAAGATCCTTTAGTTCATTGGAATGCTGTTTGATTTCCCTTTGCCTTTGAAGGCCACATTTCCTAGTCATCACTTGCACCATCACCAAGAATCTAGGACAAGGGAAACTGCACTCTGACAGAGAATGGCTTTAACTCAGTTTTCACTGAATAGCCTCCCATGAAAGTCATTGCCTCTCCTCTTCCTCACAATCTTTGCTTCAACAGAAAATTCTTCAGAGGTAATGGTCACACTAGAGATGATACAGCTGTTACAAGGCAATCTGCTTTGGAGAGGCAAGGTGATGCTTTTACAAGGATTCTAATGCCACAGGCTGTTGCACTAACACGACGCAAAGGCTTAATGTTATTTTTAATAAAGCTTCTGGTTTCTTGTTATTTTCTAGAACAGTTACAATTTAAAAGATAGAAATGTGAAAACTAGTATGGCTTATCTTGCAGTTCACAACTGAAATACATTACAAACCTTCCTTCAAATTGAGAGTTGTTAATTGAAAAATATGCATTACACAGAAGTTTCTGGAAGGCTTAAGATTAGCCTGACAGTCGCATGGATAGAGGTAAAACGCTTTTGACAAGTTTCTCTGCTAGAACTTGATTCAGCAAAGCCTTTCAGCATATGCTCAGGAGCTTTGCTGAATCAGAGCCCAGAAGCAACACCCCTTTGACAGCTCCCTTGTAACTGTTAGAAGTTAAGCCTCTTGTGGGGACCACCTCTCCCCTCAGCTACTCACACGTGATGGATCTGACATATGGCAGGACGTGCCCCCACAGCGCCGGGGACGAGCATCCTGCTGGAGGACAGCACTGCTTGTGAGGGCAGGTGGCAGCAGCTCTTCCCCCTATTTCAAATGGCACATTCTAATCCAGAACAAACAGCTGAAATATAACATGACTTACTGCTAAACAAGGATTATGGAGCTACTGTTCAAACATTAAAAAGTATCCCTAGACAAGTAAAAGTTGTCTGCTTCTCAATGGCATTTCAGTAACACCATTATCAATGTGCCTACCCCACAGCATGTTCGCAGAACTGGCTATTTTGACAAGCATAAAGAGAAACTTCAGCTAGCTGTGCAGTGATTGCAAGTCATTTGTATTCTCTATTGTGTTACCTACTGCAAGTATATGCTGAAAGAGCTCATCTGGTGACACAGACTCCCGATACATGTGATGTGTACCACGGCGTTCAGGTGAATCAGCTCTAGCATCTGAATTTTTCATTAGAGTAACATTGAGGCAAACACTGCCTGTGAACTCTGTGCTGCTCAGGCACATAGAAAGATTCACACTTTTCCCCATCTCTCCCCTTCTCACTTCTGCCATCCCAATACTCTCCAGCAGGTTACTTTCACAAAGGCAAACAGTTTGATGCGACAAATGCGCCCCTGCAATACCACACTGTGCAGGATGCAGTTCTTTGCTCCAAGATGCATGCCTCTCTCAGCCCAGCAGACTGGAAGGCAGAAGGGGGCAGCTTAGTAGTCAGTGTTCATGCCAGTAATACTGACATGACTGCTGCTTTGATCCTAAGCACCCAGCTCCACAAACATCCTGCAACTCTGCATTTGCAGTGGTCCTGAAGGTGCTTCAAACAACATGCCCCCAAATCAGCTGCTCTGCCTTTCCAACAGTTTATTGCTCCTGTGTGAGCTCCCCTCCAACAGACTCAGAGTCAGGGCACAGCACTGGAGCACTGGATCGTTCCCTGCCAGCCCCCCATACTCCCCACTACAGCCCCATGAAGGCTGGAGCAGCTGAGTTCCTGAGTGCCCCTCCCCTGCAACGTTGGGGTCAGAAATGTTTAGTCCACTGCAATTCAGTGTTTGTAAGTCACAGAACGTCTCTTAGAGCTTGCTCTCTGATGAGAAAGAGCTGAGGCTGCTGCAGGATGTGCTTTACATTCCCCAAAGTAAGATTTGAAGAAAAATCTCTGTCTATTGATCAGGTGGTTAAACATCAAATATTACAATTTACAGTCTAAAGGGGTGATTTATAGAGAGATCTAAAGAAACTATAAGAGGAATTAATACAGGGACCTACTGCTTAACGTTGGCAAGTCAACACACATAATACTTGCTTAAAGCCCCAACTCATTCCATTCATGACAGTGGCCCTTATTGAGTGGCTGAAGCCATCACACACAGACCAGGGTCTCATTCCCCACCACTATCCCTTAATACCTGTCCAGATAGAGCACTCTGTGATATCATTTTAATGGAATACTAACAGATAACAGTTCATTGAATGCAAGATTTACTGTAACACATAAAAAATAAAATGACAATAAAGTCACACACATAAATTAAGCGAGAAGCCCTGTACTCTAGTCTGTAGCAACACTGTCTTTTCTCTGGTGTCAATGTCTCATTCCTCACCTCTTTGAACTACAATAAGTTACCATTAGTGCTAAATATTTATATTCAGTTCTGCAGTTTCCATATACTGGAGGTTAACACAAGTCTCCAGGACAACACAAATATTTATCATGTATGCCTTTTGAAGGCTGATGCCTTTTGGGGACTGAATTTTAGGATTATCTTTACTCTTGTCTCAGCAACTTTTAGCTAAGAAAACTAGAACAAATTAAGACTCTGGTAGCCACATACACACTAGCTAAAATCAATAGCTTTAATTTTCACATTTAAACCTACAATTTTCATCTGACAGGCTCAGCAGGTTTTAATGCACACAACAATTTACTTTTACTGTTTTAATTGTTTTTAGTCAATCACTTTTATTGCTTCTCTGCATCTGACTAAACAAATTAATAGAGCTATGTTCATAAATGATTACTTTGTGAAATGGCCTGATAGATACATTTGCCAGTTTCACCTTCAATTACTGCCAACATTAGTAATATTTATACCAAAAGGTACATTTATCCAGGTTTTATAATTAAGTGAGCAACAGGAGCAGCAAGAGAAAAAAACCCACCCATTCATAAGCACCATAGTATCAAATTTCTTCTAAAAGCGTTCCCCCAGAGCAACTGAAAACCAGCGAGACCCACCTGCACAGTTGGCTGAAAACACCCTTTCAGGATCACAGACAGTCTCCTCCCACCTAGATTCCTATGCCATCTTTTGATTGAGAAAAAAAACACACTAATATATAATTCAATGGTCAAGGATGACATAGTCACAGGGCAGGAGAGACCTGGATCAAATGCCTTGTTTTGTCCTCTAGAAAAGGGCAGAGTCCCAGCTCCAGAATAAACTTTGTGCTCCCTCCTTGTCCCCACACAGCTCTACTTCTTGGCCAGATCAGAGGTGGAACAGATTCAGGAAGGTTACAATACAGAGTGGCGCCTTTTCCCCTCAGCAGAGGTATACATGACCAAAGTCAGTAAACTAGTACATTTCCCAATCAAAAGATGACTTGGTTGCCACAAAATTGGCAATACCAAGAAAGTCTGCCTCTGAACCCCAGTAAGGGCAGCCTTCACTGACAGTCTGCACACCTATTTCATCACCACTCTTGTGGTATCCTGTGAATAAGGAAAACATAGCTGAGGATGTTGGAAAAGTCTGATCATTTCTTTATGCTATGTTTCTTTAATATCTTGCCTTTCAAGTGAGGAAATACTTACTCAAAACTCTCCTCCCCACCTTTAGAGAGCACGTTCTTCTTTTCAAGCAGTCACCAGAGTACTAAAATGGTGGCTGCTTTTGTACCAAAGCAAAAAATAAAAGATTCTACATTGGTCAAAACTGCTGACATCAAACCAGTTTTTCATGTGATATTCCTACACAATATCACTCACATTTGATTTAAACCTCCATTGAACACGCGCCCTCAGAAGCAGTCTGGGTCTTCAGCTGGAGGAAACTGATAAACTGCACCATGTGGTAGAAGAGCTTTTTACTATTCTTTTAGAAATAATATCTTATATGAAAGAGTCCTGATCTCTGGCTGAAGCTGCTAGGTGCTTCATGAATATAAACCAAATATATTAATCCTTCTGGTCCTAAAGCAACCAAACCTGTACCCTGCTGCAACAAGAAAATAATGAAAAGATTGTGTGACAAAGAAAAAGTGCTTTACCTCACATGTAAACTGCAAAGAACAAGTCTCTTTCCTGAGGTTCATGCAAAAATGGAATTTGGATTGGTTTTATAATTGCCACATTCTTTGAATCAGTTCTTGAGTCTAAATAGGTATCGTTTTTTATTTTAGGTTGCTTGATATTAAACACATACTTGGTCCAACAGCATTTTTCACAAAACCACCCCTTGCTCCCCTCCCTGCAGTGAGGTAACACAGCTGTTCCATAATCCTGTCTTTTTATCATCAGGCAGGACAGCACTCACCAAAATATCACACTGAGGACAGCCACCTGGCTCGGATGACATATGCCAGAGCATGGCTGTCCTTCAGGGCTCTTCAAGTCTGAAAACAGGCTAAATCAACCCATCTTCTGTCATAGATTACCCAAAGTTGCTGCTACTCAGAGGGTAAGGCAGAGATTAGCAGGAAGAACACATAAAGCCAGAGGTGCCGCTGGCATCTGCACCCACAGCCAAATATATCCATTGACATCAAAGCCATCCCTTTCCCACCACTATATTACAGCAGAGCCACAGCAAAGCCTGGGCACAGCCACATCCCCACAGAGAAGGACTAGCAGGATCTTCTCAGCTCTGTGTCCCTGCAGCAGCTCAGCAAGACAGCAGCCTCCACTCATTTTTAAGCTTGCTTTGAAATGGTGAGAAACTGTAAAAAAGCCATTTCTGTCTCTGGATGCCCACAGCCCGAGACCTTAGCCCACAGAACCCTTTGCAGAATGATTCAAATATACCCAGGGTCACTCTTTGGTAGCAGGACACACAGGTACTGTTGGACTGACTCATCAGAAGTTTCCACATGGCGCAGCTACAGTATATTTCATATTTGTATTGACTAAGGATATGATTTCATAAACATTTATGAAGAATTAGTGGTATGATACAATTCCAAAGGCTCACTTTTCAAGTATGTGCAAGTTACTCCTTACAGTGCTCATGGGCTGAAACAGCCAACATGATACAGCTGATCTTAATCAGCTAGAAGCTTTAAGTGACAGTATTTTGCTATTTTCTTTCATGTGCCCCACAACATGCTGCTCTTAAATAACTTGCAGAAGAGGCCCTTTACAAATAGGATCCTACTTCACGTAGACAGGGAAGAGCTGTTGGAACACTCACTGTTCAAGACCACTTGTTCTACAATAACATCTCTATTCCCCATCAAAGGTCAGGCCTTGTGCAAGGTGTGGCTAGCACAACAAAAGGTCTGTAGGTCCTTGTCAATACAGCTTAAATTACTAGGACAAGCAGGAAATGGGCAGCTTAGCTCATGTGTGTAAGTTGGGGATGGAAATCAGCACTAAAACTTGCTGAAGTTTCAGAAAGTCACCACTTGGCAACAACCTTCCTACCTCATCTGCCTGGAATGGAAAAGGCTTGATCTCACATACCATGCCAGAAGACCACCAAACATTCAATGTACTTCTTTTCTTTCATAGAGATGTTACAGGCTGTATTCCCAACACAAATACACGAGGAATGCCCCATTTTCTTCCCCTAACTGAACTCTCTAGCGTGGCAACTCATATGCATCACACAGTTCACTTTATAGCAGCCAAAACAGATGAAAAAGAATCAGGTCTGAGCTTTAAATCATATCAGCCCACTGCAATTAAACACATTCAGATTCCACATCCCAGAAAACAGACTTTGTAATGATACAATTGTTGACTGCATCTACCAAGTACTCTATTGCTGCCCTTAAAACGTGCTTTCCATTCACAAGCACACAGAAGCTACTTTACTGCCAATTCCTCCACTGATGGCACATTTTATTGACAAAATACAGCTGAGCCACCTAAAGCAATTTCAGCTAGGGAATAACCTTTCACATGAGAAGTTAACCAGCTCCTCCATCCATTTGCAGTAGATTTAGATTAGCAAACACCACACAGAGACGGTCAGATCCTTTGAATAGCTTCACGCCAGTTGATGGCAAAGGACAGAGTGATGTTTTAACAGTATTTCATGCATTCAGTTCTGGGAAGCAAAGCCTTCCTTACTCAGAAGTAAGAGGTTTATGTCCCCAATCTGCCACAAACTGTTTGATCTACCTATAACTTTTCTCACTCATCTCCAGTTTCCCCTTCTTCTTACCCCTCTACTGCATTACAGTTTTCTCATTACACTCCTACAAAGATTGTCTTAAATACTGCTATTTAAAAAGAAAAGCTTCCCAGCCTTCCCACAAGCAGAAGTCCCAGACATATGCCAGTCCATCTAGAGCACAGCCACTGGCCCTGGAGTGGCTGCTTGTAACAACTAGCCAGCCAGAGGGAGGCTGTGGAGCCACCAGCAAATAAATACTTGCATTTTAAAAGCAGCAGTTTCCAACATAAAATCACACTCCTCAAATGCATCTGCATGAAACATTTGCTTTGTATTTACTTATGGAAGGGAAACCACAAGTCTTAAAACATGGCAAGACTTAGTGTTCCTAATTAAAGAAGCTTGCTAGGAGGAGAAAGTTTTAGGAACTTTTTTTACTGTGAGGTTTAATCCTGCCTTCCTGTCAAATCTGTCCTTCAAGTGAATTTGCCTGATCAAAGATCTTACGGCTGACCTCTCAGATGTTGTCCACAGATCACTCAGACTGCTAGTTTACTACCAGCTGCTCTTAACATCTGTCTAGCACTGTCATGCCCTCTTCAGTTTAGTCAGTGCTAAATAACTCCAGGGGGGAGGTGGGAAAGGAGGAGAGACTATAGACCATTCTCAGATTGAGAGCACACCCAGAAAAGGAGCCCCAGACACCATAGCTAACAGCCTGCCACTGACTGCAGAAGAATGATACAGCTGCAACTGAAACCTATCCCTGCAGAAGGTGCCACATGGGGAAATTCTTTTATCCATGGGAGGCTGACTGACTTTCCTCAGACTTCTCAGTTAACCCTATGCAAAAGAACTCAGCACTTCCACATGAGAGCCTTTTACAGTTCGGAAGTCAAATCCAGTTTGCCTTAGGGTGTACACACAAGGTGAAGCTACCACTGTCCCAGGCAAACTTCCTCCACAGCTTGGTTGGAAAGAGTGAAACCTGTTCACTTATTCCCACAGGCTGGGAACCCACCGGAGTCACAGTTAAAAGTAACACCAAAATAAATCAAAGCCAGACCTAACAGCCAGACACTGCATGGAAACTGAGAATCAATACATCACTTGCCCACCCAGGAAACCAGGTGGAGCAGGAGAAGCCCCTTTGCTGGCAAGGCAGCCTGCACCTTCACACCCCAGAGCTGGCTGGCCTGTTTCTCCTCACTGTGCAGCTGCTCTGCTCTACTCACAGCGAGCACAGAGATTCCTTGAACGGCTGTTTTGGAGAGCACAGATGTATCAGATGGCCTGGAAGAGAGCTCATCTGGCCACTTGCACAATAGCAATTTTTTTTGAGCTCTATGGTAGCCACACAGTTCATCTGCTTTTTTATTTACACTTCACCTCCCCAAGGAGATTGCTCATACAACCCAGCAGTAAGACACAAGTCCTGTGTTAGACCTGAGAAAACCACTACAAAACTGCTTACTAGCATCTCCTGAGAAAAAAATGCTTCTGTTAGAGGGTAAGAGTATTATTAATTGCTCATTATCAAAAGCTGATCAAAGCCATACTGGTCCCTCAAGATGTTGCACTCTACAAGCTACTACATAAGTGGCTTAAATCCAAACAGGTAACACACAACAGGCACTTGCCTTTTTATCCACTTCAAAACAAGGCAGAGGAGTCTGGTTACTCCAGAATTACTCAGCACAAATTCAGGTAATTTCAGAGATGGCCTCTTTGCCTCCTTCCCCTTTAGAGGGGAGCTTTCCTCCCCAACCACTAAAGAGCAGATACTCTTCATTACGCTACCTCCATAGCACTGCCACTTCCCACAGGGCACCACATTGCCCCAAACAGGAGACCTGGGCTCAAAGCCCCAGCTTTGTCAGGAGGCACCTGACACTATCCCTTCAGAAACCCCTCTCCTTCCAAATCCCTGACTTCTGTTTGTTAAGTCAAGACCCCAGCCATTTCAATAGCACACCAGATCTCACCACATCACATAGCTTTCCTTCCGCCTAAGGCATCTTTCATTGAACTAAAAACACTACCTTAGGTTCTACAAAGAGAGATAATCAGACATTACCATCCTTTACCTACACAAAAGCAATAAAACCCACCACAATCCAAACCTGTAAGCAGCCCAGCCTCTTTTGTTCCTACCCACCACTGCTGGCCTGATGGGCTTGTGTTGCTGCCAGCTGACAGACACAGTCACAGCTGAAATGAATTAGGTGTTAACAGAGAAGGTCCCTCCTGCACACTCATGTGAAGCTTATGAAGATTGCTTACAAAAATGCAAAGATTAGGTTAATGTTTTGCATTAAGTTCCTAAATTGGAAGTTCACTTTACTACTTAAAAATACCTAAGAAATTAAGTATATCTCAGGGTGAAAGTTCCACTGTAAACGTTTTCAATGGACAGGAAGAAAATATTTATGTTTAAAAGATGGTTATTTAGTAACTGAGCTGTAAGAGATCAGGCTGCTCCATTTTTACAGATAGATATGTGTCTGTGGAGGAGCTTCACCAGCCCATGTGTTGTGTGAACCAACACAGTTCTGCAATAATGCCTTGGTAAAGCAAAACTGCTGCTTACAGAACAATCCCCTTCAGCATCACGTAGTCAAGACTTGTGTTTTCTTGGCTCATTTTAGCACAGGTACTACCAGATCTCTAAGCAGAGGCTCTGTGCCTAGTTCTAGTCACACACAGGCCCCCTGGAACACATATATTTAAACAAGGTAGACAAGACCTGCAGTCAGCTAGAGAGATCTGAAGAGGAGGGCCTTTAGTGCAGAGAGCACAGCTCTTTGACTGAGTTGAAAGAGGATGCAGAAAGGAATAAATAATCAAAAGAACAGAAGTAGAAAGGAGCTGGTATAAGGCACACATCAATTCTGATATTCCTACAGCACCAAGAAAGCAAGGCATTCATTTCGTTGTTTAGATTGTATTCTAAATTACACTATTACACAGAAAGAAGCACCTCATGCTGACAGAAGTTTTCATTTCTCCCTGGTACAGAGAAGAGTCAAACTTGTATGGGCCCAGAAAAGAAAAACAAACAAAGAGTAATTTTGAGTGTCACCAGATCACCCAGTGATCAGAGCAGTCACTTTGGCAGGAAAAAAAGATGTGTCAGCATCCTGCTCCCAGTGTTAATCAGGAATTCTCATGAATCACTCCTCGAATAGATGAGGGGTGTAGACAGTCATTGACCAGAGACTGTTGTTGTCTGAGGAGGCCCCAGCACCATAACAGCCAAAGACAAGATGCTGGGTGTGGAAAGTGCCTGGAGAGAGGCCCATGTAAACCCGGACAGCCACTCCTTGCTCAGATTCCCAGGGAGATAAGTGACGCCAGGGGAAAGGAGGAGTCTCTCTCTGTCTCACACACAAACAGTTATCTCCTTGAGGGACAACCCAGCATGTCTCCTCAGAGTCTTTACGAGTTAATAAAACTCAATATGGGCCCAAGGGTTCAGAAAAGAGCAGCTGGAGTCACTGGGACTCATCTGTAAACAAAGATAAAGGATCAAGAAACACCTGAGGAGAGTGGTCCCAAAGAGAGGAAAAGCCTGGCACTCAAATACAGATGTGTGTTGAAAGAATAGGGACACCTTTAGGTATATCATGGGCAAGTGGCATGGAATAAAGAAAGTTTGTGGTGAACATTTGCCACGATCCCCTGTTGGCTTTAATTTGGCAGAAGTTAAACCTCCCTGCATTCCAACCAACCTCAGACAACCTTACATTAGGGAAAAATAAACCCAATGCTGAAAGACAATTACATTAGAGAGTAGAATTATCTGAAACACCACAAACAGCTGAGCTGTGCCATGTGATTTCTGAAATTAGACTGGAAAATATCTTAGACACCAGAAATAAGACATAAAAAGAAACTACCTGGAGAAGAAAAGTCCAATTACTCTCTCATTTTTCTTACAATTCCTTGCAGGAGCCATCCTCAGCTTCCCAGACACTTCACCTAAGCCTCAGATTTGAGGTTCTGGGTTTGATATATTTTGATTCCAAGGAAGGATAATGCTCCATTGCCTACCTTCCTACTGCCACTGTGAACCAGCTCAGGGAAACTTTAGTGCAATAAAAGAAACTGTCCAGAAATGTGTACGGGATATTGGAGGTAGAAATCACCTGAAGAAGTCATTTAGTCCACTTCAAACCATAAGGCTGGGTTCCATCATGTGGGAAAAGGTGGGGAGAGGGGCTTTGAGAAAGCTGGGCAAGCTCTATCCTTACTTTCCAACGTTGGACAGGGAAGGAGCAAAAACGTTTCCACGGCTCATGTCTCAGCCTGTCCGGTGCCCGTTTGACTGTACTGTAACATTTGGTTAATCTAAAGCTCCACCTCCTGGAGCGGTGAAATTAACACAGACACGGCTCAGCTGTCCCTGTGAGGAGGGGCAAGCTCAGCACCACCGTCTGCAAAAGTGTGCGACTTCAAAAGGGCAGGATTTAAAGTTATGACAGTACTCCCGATTTGCTACGTTATTTGGTTTTTAGGGGTTCTTTTAGTAAATCCAGTTTAATTCAGAAGCTCACCTCCCGACGGGGGGAAGCCCGTTTGATTTGGCACTTCAGAGCACGATCCTTGAACGCAGCAGCCGTTTAATGCCTCGTCATACCCCACGAAACTGAAGATTTAAGGCTGTTTCCAATGTAAATACATAAAAGCAACTCTGTTTGTTTTCCCCCGCCTCATTTCACTCATTTTCACGTCTTTGACCTTTCCGCGGCGGGAGCCTCAGGCAGTGCTCGTGCCCCGCGGGGCGCTCCTCAGCGGCGAGTCGGGCACCACAGCACGGGCGGAGGGCAGGGGCAGCGAGCAAGGGGACCTGGCCGGGGGACCGGACCGGGGGATCGGGATCGGGCCCGGGATCGGGCCCGGGATCGGGCCCGGGGATCCGCCGCGCGTGCCCCTCCCACCCGCGCTTCCGACCGCCCACAAAATGGCGCCGCCACAGCCGCGCTTTAGCTATGCGGCGGCGCCCCCTGCCGGCCGCGCCGCGCCGCGCCGCCCGTCCCTGCCAGAGAGCCACACAACCGTGTGAGTTGGAAAAGAGCTTTAAGATCATGAGTCCCAGCCCTCCCCTCATACTAACCCACGGCCCTCAGCACCTCAGCTCCACGGCTTTGGGATCCCTCCAGGGCTGGGCACTCCACCCCACTTCCCTGGGCAGCCTGGCACAGGGGCTGACACCCCTCTCAGGGAAACACTTCTGCCTCAGCTCCAGTCGAAATCTCCCCTGGTGCAACTTGAGCCCATTTCCTCTTGTCCTGTCATTCATTACTGGAAAGAAGAGTGCAACCCACACCTCACTACAACCTCCTTTCAGGGCGTTGTAGAGGGCGATTGTCCCACTCGTCCCCACTGCGGCAGTGGTGGCTCTGGGCCACCCTTCACCCACTGCTGGCAGGACAGAGGCTGTCGCGTGGAAGGGTCAGGGAGCTGCCCACTGTGCCCCAGACTCTGGCAGCATCATGTTCTCCTCAGAAGGCACCTGTGAGGGTCAGCATGCCCCTGAGCTGCCTCCTGTTTGTAACTGGGTTGTTCAGAGGAGCGAGCACTGCTTGCAAGGGCAGAGGGTCTGCCAGGCCATTCCTGGCACCGCTCAGAGGAGTTCTGTTGTCCTTGTCAGCTGTCACAGACCTCTACTTGGCAGATCAAAATTCAGCAGCAACAGAGAGCCCCTGACCTCCCTGGAGGCCGTGCTGCGGGTCTGCCGAGCAGCTGAGTCATGTATGTCATCGGGGGAACGCAGGTTTCCATTTACTGACATAGCTCGAGGCCCAGCACCTCCAGTCTCAAATTCTTCCTTGCCTCTTTTCCCTGTGTTTCCTTCAAAGGCAGCTCCACACTGTTTGCTCTCAAGTTTCTCGTTAGGGGAACTGGATTGCACAGAAGTTTTCTCACCCTGCTCACCTATCCGAGGAATCCACATCCTTCCGCCCGCATGTGCTCGGTGGCCTCAGTGGCATCGCGTGCTGTGCTGCCCTGGCTCCGCTGTCATAGCACATCTACCTGTGCCACTGGCCAAGAAGGCTCTGCTTTCTCATCAGCATTCTTTCCTCAAGATATATGGCAACTTCAAGAAGGGTTGCTGCCTGTTTTGAGTCTTCTTATCAGGTGTTTGAATTGTTTCACTGCACAGAAGTAGATGGTCAAGAAACAAATGTTCAAGGAAAACTCCCTACCCCACCTGCTTTTGACCTCCCCTTCCTCAGTCCTCTTGTGCACAGTTTTCAGAAGGGTATGAACATTAACAAATGGACCAGGAAAACTTTTTAGGCATCTTTGGGACAACACAGAGTCCATGGTGGTCTAGGCAGCTACTGAGGCCAGGCAGCTTTTCCAGGTTCATCCCCGAGTGAACATGAGGATGGAAGATCAACTTAAAAATGAAACAATGCAGTGGTTTAGAGCAAACCATGCAGATGAATGGGTAAAAAATAGTCCAGAATGTGGGGAATGACTTCAGGCACCTTCTTCAACGTGCATTAGATCACTCTGAACCAAAATGTAATTGCCATTTCTGATCAGAGAAACCAGAACATCCTCTTTCAGCTAGAAAACTTGAGATTAATTTGTCTTGTGTCTTTTGTACTTAAGTCTGCAGGAGATCACTTGTTGGCATAAATATTTTTGACAGGCAGTAGGAATCCTGGAAATATGGTGCCAGAACCTGTTCATAAATACAGAAATAGAGACAAAATCTGCCATAAACTTGCTATAACTCTGAGTCTGTGGGACAGGCCCAGCAGCAGAATGATTCATAGTACAAATGTATAGAAAGCACAAGGGCATGGGTACAGGACACAGCCTATACATGCACATTTCAGAGCCAACCCCCTTCAGTTAAACCATGCAGATATTAAACAAATGTTATATCCATAAAGAACCTTTTGGCATGAATGTCCTTGAGGCAAATGAGGATGAGAGCTCTGGTTAACAGAAGTTTACTGAAAACATGAAAAAAACGTGGGAGTCTCACTGCCAAGGGAAGTAGAGTGCTGTCAGTAACCTCTGCCTCTGCTGTCCAGCTGAGAAACATTGACCTGACACACAGAGATGCAAACAGCTTTTACTCCTAGAAATGCTCTACATGAATAAAAAATGCCAGAGGATGTCAGGACATTCTGTGTAGTGGTAGGCAATAGAAGGCATCAATTCTGGGAAAAAAAAAATGGTGGGTTTTTTCTAATCAATCACTGTTGCCACTTACCTACTGCCACACAAAACTTGTACAACTAAGATCCTATCAAACTTCAGCTATGGGTCAGGTTTTTTTCTTCTCACACACAAATAACAAAGAAGCTAAAAATAAAAGCTTGATTCTTTTGTACCAGACCCACTGGAGTCACGAGGCAGCTTTTCAGTGAACTGCTCAAGCAAAACCCAACATACATACCAAATTTCTCCCAGACTGAAGCAACAGAAGCATTTTTCAGCCCATTCCCTGCATCCCTTAGGCAAACCATAAACTGAAATGCAACTCCAATTTACTTCTCCAGCTGGGAGTATTTCCTGCTGAAAAGTTTAGAAGAAGTGTTAGAGACCAAGTGCTGCAGACAGAGGGGCCTGAGCCTCAGAAACCCTCCAAACACCATTTTTGTATTTAAAACCAAAAGTTTACTTTATTCAAGCCAGCAGTAGTAGCAAGAGGATTTAACAAATCCTAATTTTTCCTGGACTTGTTCATGAACACACAAAGCAGCAAAAATCCTTGTCTCCAAACCTGATGCAGTCTCAGAGCTGTGGGCAGGGATGCAAACACTGGTCACTGTACAGGGTAAGGCTGGGGGCTGGAGAGCACCCAGCACAGCAATTAACTCACAGTTCCAGCAGCTTCTGCTCAACTCAGACATTTTAGCCTTCAGAACCTGACACACAGGGTGACAGAAACCTGTGACTGCTGCAAGCTCTGAAGGAGTCCCTGTGGTTCCACATCAGGGCTGACAGCACCACAAACGCTGTAAGGAAACCAACTTTTCTTAGATAGCCATTTATTTAAACATCAAGAGCAGAATTAAGGGTTGTCTTTTACCTTGTATTCTGAAAAGCAAACTTCAGGCCATTTTCTATGCATATTCTGGTCCTGTATAATCATGTTTTAATAGGAAATACCCTCATGAACACTGCAAAGCACCTGTTGCCTGGATTTCCGGGCTTAGCCACATACTCCCTTCATGGCTGCAATGACAAGGACCACTTCTGGCTGCGTGGCTGCACACAGAAACATGCTCTGGGGGGATGTAATTACAGAAGTTGAAGCATCCAGATTTAGAAGAACACAAGGTATGAAAATGGATTCGATGCTGCTGGAACAGCAGCTGCTCAAGTACCCAGAGGTGTGTCTGACAAAACACAGCTGTTTACAACTGCAGGTGTTGGGGGGGTTTAAATCCACTTTAAAAAGCAACCAAAGCAAACAGGGGGGATGTTCTGATTCAGTAAATGCAATCTTTAAATGTAAGCAGGTATTTAATACTGAGATGCTTACTGTGATGTTAAAGCATGACTTCCATTTTTATTAGCCATCACCACAAAAGTAGTTGCAGACACAGGAATGGATTCACTACTGCCAAGCCCTTGAGGAAGGCTTTGCCACAGTGCCACTAGTGCTGCTGAAACAAACACAGCGAAAGGTCCCAGCTGCTTAAAGAACAAGTTTATTGACAATACCTTCACAAAGAAACAGTCTAAAGAAAATCTCAGAAATCTCTAAACTTAGAAATTTAAAAACCTTGTTCTCATTAGCAAATTATTTTAAAAAAGCAGTGTTAAGGTGTCACTACCTTTCAAAACGTTCCTGTTTCAACAAGTTGGTTCAGACCTTTGATTTTTTAACAGACATCCAACCCTTCAGCACAATGGAGAGTTAAGGTACAATTTTCCTTCTGTAAGGGGATCCCGATCAGTAAGACTATTTTTCTTTTGCAAGCATCTCCCTGCACCCTGTCTGCTCTGAGCTCCACAGGTGATGTCAGCAAGAAAGAACTTCAGAAACATTCCATCTGAGCCAAGTCATTCCGGTATTAGTTAAATCCCAGATTTCCCCAAAGGAAACCAGCTGCACGCGTCCGAGAGGTCATTTTTGTACTTCAGGTACACGAACTTAAAACCAAAATGAGGGACAATTCTGATTAAAATATACTCAGATACTTCATAACATTAATTTTTATTGCTTTATATGAATACTGTATTGAAAGCCCAAGCATTCAGTTTACACACAGGAATTATACAGTTAGATACCGTTTCACAATGGCAGTGAGCACTCATTACAATCTACAAAAGGCTACTTTACAGAAATTTAAAAATTCTAAATATCAAAAAGGTACAGTTGAAGAAACAGGTATAAATTTGGCAGCCAGGAATCGTGACTGGGAGGTTGCAGCTTGCATGTCTTTAAATATGGGAGCTGGAAAATAGCGAGAGTTTAAAGCAGCAGTTTGTGCTTTGAGCTGGTTTGGGAAAAAACAAACGTTAACACTGGCTGTCAAAGTAGCATGTTCCAAAGTGTTTCATTCACTTCCAAAGTGTTCTACAAATCAGAGCGATTTCTATGCACCCTTAAACCTCCGGGTGGTTTAGCTCGGGTACGGCGCTACGGCCACCTGCTAATTCCTCCAGTGCAGCGGTGTGCTCATACCGGTGCCATCTGCCTGCCTCTGAGCAATTCTGAGCCATCTCTACCATATTCACAACGCTCCAAGAACCACTCAAAAAGGCAAGTACCTGGTCACTTCTTCCAAGATATTTCCTCGTCGTATTTTCAAGCTTTCCCCTCTACAAAAAAAGTTTCAGCTAAAGTTTTGATTACAACATTTTCAACATAAAGCACATTTTCTCATAAATAAACGAAACCCTTTCACTCAGGCACCTCAGAAGTGTACAAAAACGTTGTAATCTGAACAGTTCTCTTGGAATGTGTTTACTCTGGTGTTTTCAACAACGGTAGTCTCTCCAGGGTTTCATCTGGGCCAGATTTCATTTGTTTTGTTTTCCAGAGGCAAAACAAAGTGCCTTGAGAGTTGAACTCAGTCTTTTGCAATAAAAAAGGAAAAAAAAAAAGTATTTGCTGTATTTATCTTGTATAGAAACAGAAAAAATATACCATTTCCCCCTTGGAACAGCGAGGGTACACTTACATGTGCATGCGTGCATACGTGTGTGTGAAACGCGACACATTTTAAACACACAACAGAAGGTTTCATAGTGTGTGGTCAAATAAAAATCTGGAATCCAGCATGAAACCCCATATTTCACATGTCAAATGTTGAAACTGTAACCAAAATATGAAGTAACTGCTATAGCTGTCAGAAAAAGACGAGACAAAAAGCTTTCTTGCTTACGTACAACTAGGTGTGGTAATCTCCAAAAAAGTTGTCAAAATTATAATTACCTTCCAGTTTAAAAACTTTTATTCTAAATAAAAAAACCTATACACAAACCACTGATTTGACCAAACGAAAGGTCAGCGGTAAAGCAGGACCTGAAGGAGCTGGTATTCACAGTTCTTATCACGTACAACTCTTTCAAGGTTCAATCCATGGAGAAGTTTATTTTACAACCTGCTTCTTTTTGTAAAACTAAAGGTCCACTTTATTACATAAAATTATTTATACAGTGTAAAACCGGAACCTTATGGAAAATACTGCATCTAAGTGTGTTTAAATTAGTCTTGATCCATAGGTTCGTCTGCAACTTCTGTGGCTTCCTCACTGTTTTCCATAGGGGTGTCTGATGAAGTTTCTGGAGCTTCGCTAGCATCAGACCCTGACTCCTCAGTTTCACTGCAGTCAGCTCCACCACTGGCAGATCCACTAATTTCACGGTCGTCAGAGTGTAAATCCTTCTCTGCTTGAGACTGATCAGACTCCTGCATTTGATTGTGCTCCTTAGAGGCCTCTTCATTCACAGTTGAGGATTCAGTGTCTTTTTCTTGATCTTTTCTCTCTGGACTGACATTTCTGGGAGACATGAAGGACTCTAGAAATGGTGAAAGGACAGGATTACTAAAGCATTTTTAAACATATCTTAATCCTGCTCCTCTCCACTCCCAGCTACTCTGAGCAATACTTCTACAACACAGCCAGAGACAGGAAAAACTGGCAATCCCCAGCTTTATTAGCAGATGTAAAGTATTCACCACTTCATCAGGACAGCCAACCTATCCTGATACACCACTAAATAATATCCCACTGTTGTATTCAATACGCAGCTTCACTTAATTTAGCTTCAGTGGATAAAGACATAGTCTAACAAGGTATTTTTTCCCTGCCTCCACACATTCCTTCATTTGTCTTCAGAAGCAGTCTTTTTGTGATGTTGAAAGCATTACTGTTCCAAGGGTACATCCATCATGATCTAGAGGAACATTTTGCAAATACATGAGCCACAAATCTAAATACTAGGAAAAAACCTTTGGAGAGTATGTTAAAAAAGATATCAGCCTCTTCACTGCAGTTATCCTTTTATTTCATTAGGTACAGGGCCTGTCTTACAGTGAGGTTCATTTTCACTGTTTTAAGAAGATCTGGAGTGATTATTGCTCAGCCTCCTCAGTGAAAGAACGTAACTTTGTATCTGTATTTCAGTGATGCATTAATAATACAGTCAAACGTATCTGAAAGAAGGATGAGAACATCTGATGACATCCTCAAATTTATCCTTACCACCCTCACGGAATTTACTCCCTAGGAAAACTTTAAGTACTATTTAATCACTTTTTAAATAGAGATGTAGGACAAAGGGAAAAGAAGAGTTGCAAAACTGAAGTATGAACAAGAAGTTCATCTTAACACACAACCAGAGATATTCATCAAGCTCAACAGCACTGGTCTCCAACAAAGAAAATCCCAACTACCTGGAAAATGAACGTAGCTAAGAAAATGTGTCATACCTTCCTCCTCTTCCTCTGTACAGTGCTGTCTGGCAGAAGCAGCATCTTTTTCTTTATCCTGAGATGTAGAGGATGCTTCTGTTTCTTCACCCATGCCTAAAGACACTTCACTGGAGGCAGTTTGGTTAGGTGCATCTCTGGCTTCCCCTTCCTTGTCAAATTTAAGTCTTTTTACCTCATGTCCTTCTGCTTCTGCAGGATCATCTTCAGAGTGCTTATTTTTTACTGGGCTGCTCTGAGCACCTTCAGATTCAGATGCTGGTGATTCACTATAAACAAGAAATGCAGCTGTAGTTGTTATTGAAAACCCCAACATTCTCATTATACTAAACCAAAACAAAAAGTAGCAGCTACTTCAGGTTCAACACTCTGCAAGAGGTAACAGTACAACACGTTTCAGTTATTACACAACAAAACCTCAAAGCCATCACTCTTCCTTCACTTGATTGTCAATGAGAATACAGAGTGGTTAGGCTGTTAGGTGGGTCCAAATTACAGAGAGCTCCTGCTGTCAGGATCAGTTGCAAACGCTTAGCAAACATTGTATCTGGTTATAGTTTCACATCCTGACACAAACACAGTAACTGTGGAATTCCGAATTGTTACTCACTCTTCATTTATACTCTGCCTCCCATATGCTTGGGAGAGCTGTTACTGCAACTATGGAAACTTGAGGCAATCTTTACCTAGATGGCCTAAACAGTAGGAAGTAAACATCAAATCCTGCTGGACATATTTGTATGTTAATAGTTTATTACACATACCTTAGATAGCCATTCCCTTTTTAAAACAGAAGTGGAAATATAAGAGAGAACTGTAAAAACTCAAAACACATTTCTCCTTACAAACCTGTGTTTCTTATCTTCTGTTTGCTGCAAGCTTGATTCTTTATGCTCTGTGCTGTCTGGCAAACCGTTTGTTGTCATAGGAGTTGACAAGGAAACCTTCGGTCGACTTACTGGTCTGGGAGTTCCAGGACCATTTACATTAGATCTTTAAAAATAATAAGATGAAATTAACCCATGATTTCAGTAGTTTATTCCTAACAGGCAGGAACCAGCTATAACTTTGAAATGACCACCAAAACAAAATTCTATTAAATTTTATACTGAGTAAAAAAATCCCCTGCTGAGGTAAAACTATTCTAAACAGTAAGGTTACCAAGAAACCAATTCAGAACAGAATACATCATATACATGTTCAAGCCTCTTATACCAGCCTTCGCCCAGTATTCCATGCCACACCCCATTTTTGAGAGTCAGAACAGGGAATGATAAAGGATCTGAACCAGCTATTGCCTTCATTTATCCAGAAAAACTTCACCCCCTAAACCAAACGTACCTGTCAGAGTACCCTGGTGAATTTCCTGGGAACATAACACCATTCATCCGATTTAAACTATTGGAATTATTTTTCCTAATTCAAGAAACAAGCAAACAAGAAAAAGAAGAAAATAATATTATGAATGAAATAACTTTCAATGACTTTAGACTTGTTTGTAAAGAATTCACCCCCAACTAAAACAGCCCCCCATTGTCAGTCCTGCAGGGGCTCTCTACCTGTACACTGTATTAGGGCAACAGGCTAGGATCTGAATTTACAGCACAACTATTATCGAGGGGCATCCATTTTTTCCACCACCAGCTATAGTATAAACTGCTTGGATAATGCTGAACTGTTATCACACACCTGACTCCAAAGCTGTTAATTCATTTCCCAGTTACTACACGTAACACTTGCTGACCACTATTGCTACCGGTGACTTCACTCTGATAACTCGGCACATCCGTCTTTTGGATGCAGCTACTGCCAGCAAGAGAAATCTAGACATACACACACACACATTGTCCCCTCTACTAACACAGGCCTCAAGTTTCAAGGAAAAGATTATACTTACTCTGAAGAAGGATATACACAGCTGACAACCATGACATTCTGTAACACACAAGCATATTAAGACATCAGAAATAGAAGCTTCGGCTCTTGACCACACCCCAAAAGTTAAGAGATATGGGATTCTGGTTTTATCTGTTAAAGTCACTTAGGTTGAAAGCTATCAGTAGATTAGACATATATATACAAGTGTACCTCTGTTCTCTCTTCACAAGGTCAGGTCTAATTACACTAACAATCGGTAGTTTCATGAGTAGCTTACTGTCACAAGACAACCAGCACATTAATCCTCAGGCCCACACATTCATAATTTCTAACTGAAGTTCTCTGGACTGTGCAGTATTCTGAAATGCTGAGACACTGCTGAATTGCTGGAGAAATGCTCTGCTTGTACACAAGTCCTGCATTCAACAGTGTGCAAGCACTATTAGCTATTTTTATCAGTCATATTTCAAACGTGATTTTAGCCCCACACAAAGGGCAGAAACAACCATTCATGCAGAACATTCTGCTCAGCTCCCTCTCCTTGAATGGCACTGCAAACAAAATCAATTTTAACATCTATGAACCTCGCTTAAAAATTAGGTATGTTTCTCTCTTCAAATCAATACTTAGCCCAATGCCACAGCAGGGCTTTTATCACAGACCCAGCTAAATTAACCCTGATGAACTTTAATGAGGATTCTCCATAAAACCTGAGGCATGGTTTCACAGATCTCATTGTTGGCTAAGGAAGTGCTTTGTGAAATCCCTCTCTCATTCATTTCTGACCATCTCCTTCCCACTTGAGTGCATCCACCGTAACAGTAAAAACAATCCATTTACAAGCCAACTTTACCATCAAGAAAATCCTGTGTGGAACCACATCCCAAAAGCCTGTTTTCTGCTTCTGAAATCTCTCACATTCCGACACAAGCTGTAACATACCAGTAAATGACATCTGTGTGCTTTTATGAATGCACCAGCCTCTACTCAATAGAATCTAAATACTGAGACAAAAGGCACTGGGGGAAGGGTCTCCCTTCCTCACTTGCTGGATCTAACCTGACCCAGATATGGAAGGAAATGCCTGATGAAAAAAATCCAATTATTTCAGCTGATTATCTGATGGTTTCTGGCTACGACTCAATATGAAAAGTGACATTACACCTTCCACAAACTAAAGTTTGAGTACTGCATAGTGATTCGGAAACATAACATTTACATCCCTGAGATTTATGTTTGTCTTCAGTTATTTTCAAACTGCTTTTTGACATTTAAAACTACGAAACAATCTCCTACACTCAGAGTAGTTATTAGCTATATTATACCTATGAGCCATAATAAAACCAAAGGACCTTTGGGAGTAATGCAGAAGTTATTATTTAAGTGGTAATTGTGACTATTTATCTGTGTTCTGTCTCAGAAAAATACATACCTTTTCCACACCTCTTAGAAATTTGTCTGTTCCTGTGTAATTTCTCCTAGGATCTGTCAGCAACTCACAGAGTCGCTGAATTGTGAAGGGGATGCTGCAATGAAATAGAGTTATAAGGTTTTAATTTTAAAGAGTAGATTGCTAGGAAGCACCAATGATATTGTTTTCTCCCCCAGAGAAGACAGAAAGAAAACAGTACTGAAATTTGTTATCATTAGCAACACAGGGAAAAATAAGGCTTTGACTACACTGAGGTAACAAAGCACCCTTTTGTTCTCACCGCCACCACAAAACTCTTAAGTGGAATCCTGAATATCATCATACAACTCAATTCATTAAAGCAATGAAAAGCAAATCAGATCAACAGTAGAATAGATTATGACCATATTTATTATTCAAATATAAAGAACAGAAATAGTAAGTGATGCAAAACAAATTTGAGTCAAACACACTACAGCTAAAAATTCTCCATTTGCATTTTATTTCATGTTTTACAAATACATTTACAGCAAAAGCATTAAACGTTGTAATTAGTAGAACCATTGCACCTTAGCTGTTATAAACACTCTGTTCTGCCTCAACTGGGCAGTACACTCGGCTATCAAAGAACAGCTCAGTAAAAATAATTATACTCAGAGCAAGACAACTAAATTCATAAGCATCACATTCACACATTGTCTTCTCACAATTCTGCACTCAATTTCATCCCTCCTTAAAAGGAGGAACTGACCTTTCAGAGTAGCAATACTTTACATGTAACAGTTACCTATTCATAGTGTCAGATTTTAACAAATGTCTGTGACTTCTGACAAAATAGTAAAACACTTCAAAAGGAATCATGCATTTTGGCACTGAAAATGCAACCTGAACTTCATTTCTTGAGCAGCAGATGGCACCAAGTGTCACACTATCACCTCCTTTGCGTGTAATTTGTCCAACATCTGTGGTTTTAGTTAGCAAAACCTAAAGTTAACTTCAGTAAAAAGATTATTTTTAAATAGTTTAACAACGTGGTTTTTAAATTAATTGGCACTGGTGTAAATCTACAAGTGAACATCAATGTAAAGGTCTGTGAGCTGAATGAGAATTGATCTTAAGTGCTTCGGAATTGAATTAGTTCAGTACCTGAGCTGCATGAATAGCCCTCATCTGCCTACTTAAGGTCATAACTTAAAATTCTGCACAAACACACTCAAAACTGCACTTCTTAGGACTATAGTGCAGAATGCATTACAAACCAAAAATTCATTGCATGGAAAGGATTCAAGAGGGATCTGGGAAAGTGATTTGTAACATATATATTAAAATGTAGCAAAAAAGGACAGAAATGAAAGTTTGGATTATAATTATGTCTATTTCACTCATGCTGTGAAAACTGCTGTCAGAGGTCTCCAATAACTTGCCTTGGTATTTTCTGCTTCACTAGCAAAGGATTAAAAAAAGACAGCAAGTGTTTTGAGAAGTTCCTACTCCAGAGCAATTCTGAGGTATAGCATGAGAATCTGGCTCCACAAACACATTACACAGTGGCAAGTAAGACACAGTAAAGTTAAAACAGTCAGTTCACGCTTTCTTTAAAAGACACTTCAGTTAGAAAGAGCACAAACCAAGGACCATTCCTCATTCATTACTACTGTATAGTTAGTTTTAATGAACTCTGTCACCTTCTTAAACAAACAAGAAAAACATCCTAAAGTTATTTCCTTCTCCACTACAGCATCCTGAATTGACATCCACAACTCTAAGCAGCCCGAATGTACTCAGTTACACAAACCAAAACCTGCTATTGTTACTTTCTGGATACACTTCCACATGCTTCAGCTTTCACCATCATATCCTCACTGGAGGAGTTGTAGGATTTACTAAATGAACTACTCTACAATCTGAAACATCTTAATCTATTATTTTCTTGAAGGTAACTAAGTCTTCAGTCAGCTTCCTCAAAGACAGGGTGGTTCACTTCAAACTATGAGGAAGCTGAACATTCTTAATCGTCACAGCAACAGATGAAAACAGCACAGCCTCAGAGAAAGCACCGGCTGTGGTCACTGAGAGCTCTGGGTTTAGCAGGCTTTGGCACAACAGAAGATAACGGCAGCCCATTCAGTTGCTGTCGCCATAGGAGAACGCAGCAGTGAAGCATAAACAAAAAGATGGGGGAGGAGGGAGAGACAAACAAAAGGGTAGGTTTGTTTTTAAATTCCTTCCGTGAAGTAGCCCAGTATAAATATTAGGTAACTCAGAACATGCTGAATTTCACATTCTTAGAAGTATCCTACTACATGAGAGTAATTGGAGGAGGAAAGACAAGATCTGATATTAAGTGGTATGGAACAGTGGCAGTAAAAATTAACCTATCATCAAAACAAGAATGTGTTACTAGCACCTCAAAATCTAAAACTTCAGAGTAACATGGAGGCAAACTTTATAGTACACTCATTTACTGACAAACTGAAAAACAATGCTGTAAAAGTCTCTCTTTAAGCAAGCACTGAGAGCCACAAGCAGGGTGACTCAACTTCTGGCAACTGTAATCCTGTTTAGAAACAAGGAAAATGCTACATAAGATATTAAGAGACACTCAGGAGAAAAAAAAAAAAGCCCTAACAACCTCGGATCATTATGTCTTGAAAAGCTACTGGACTGCCACAAAGTGATTAAGAACTGAACACCAAAAGACTCCTTTCAACTTTACTGTTTGTGTTACCTGTTAAATGCACATAACAATACCATGTTTGACTGAACTGCACTACTGAAGAACCAACTACACATACTGAAAAACCTGAAACCACTGACATGTCACACAACATCACAACTTGCACTCAAAGACATAATGATGAAGTGAAAGTTCTGAAACTACTGGATTTCCCAAGGTATATTTACTCCTGCTCAGCTATTTGAGGAAGCAAAATGAACAATCACAGATAGTATCAACTACCCAGTTAAAACTCAGGCAGATGTTTTTCTTGTGCTGGTTTTAGAGCAGAACTGACACATACCCGTTAAATCCAGTGACAATCTTCAGGATTCTTTCTTTCATCTCTTCAAAGGGAATATACTCCACGTTTGGATTGGGGGGCCCTCTTGGTTCGGGAGCTGAGGTTCTGAAGTCATCCATTACTTTCTCCAGTTTGAAAATAAAATAGCCTTTAAACTGAGACCACTGAACCCTGCAGAAAACAGAAGAATTAAGACATACACAAGTCAGCTCTAAAACCGCAGAAAACCAGGGTTACCTTATGTTTCCAAAACAACATTCATGTTGGTATGCTAGCCCTAAGAAATGAGGCATGTAATGCAGTATCATTTTTCTTCCTGCATTTAAAGCATGATATCTATTTAAGTAATTACAGTACAATAGTATTACACAATTCAATTGCCATTAACAGTGTAAGCCATTTCCTTGCAGAACCAACAGGCACCCTTACAGTTCTAACCTAACTGTGAAATATGGATGCATTCTATACAATCTACCAGCGAGCCCACATCATCTCAAGTTTTCACTGAGCTTACAAGAGGAGAAGGGAAAAACAACAAAAAAACCCCCACACACAAAATAAAAAAGAAGAAAAAAAAGTATTTCAAGTGTGGCTGGAAATCATACAGCAAGTATACACAACACTGTCTGCTTCTGTGATAAAATCGTACCGAAAGGCCTTTTGGAACTCACTGCTCAGTATCCATGCATCTTAAAAACACTTAATAGCATCTCTTCTCAGAAAGGCAAACATCTTATATCACAGTTATCACCTGATGGTGAACATCTGAGTAAAACAAGTTTAATGCCTGAAAAACATTCCCACAACAGTAAGTAATCTATTAAGATCTTTCCAAGTTACCTTCTGCCTTACCAGTTTTCTTGTTAACAGAATTGTGTAGACTGAAATTCTCAAGAAAGCAGGTCTCTCATACTGCATATGATGGACAAGGTGGGAACCCAGCAGGAAAGCCCTTCCCCACCAATCTCCCCACACCACAGCCACGGGAGGTCTGACAGAGCCCTCCCTGGCTAGTGCATTCCTTCACAGTATAGGGAGCAACTTGAACTCATTTAGTTCAATTGCCATCAATTTTATTCTATTAATGCTAATACAGGAGTTTTTACAGCTATAGGATGGAGATGGTAGCAGGGAAAAAGAAGAAACTTTGCAGCTTCAGAGTCACAGAGGTGTCTCATGCTTCTAAAACATCATCTGTTGATCCCAGTGATGTAATTTAGACATGAAAACATGCATTTATATGATGCGCTTGAAGCACTTTCAATCCATGAACTGGTTTCTGATGAACAGTTTTATCCCAGTACCAGTAAGTTACATTGGCACTTCAGACACTCAACAGGAAACATAATTTGCATCACAAAACATTGAGTCAGTTCCACACTGTTCAACCATGTAGGCAAAATTCAGTCTTGCAGCGGCCACACAGTGGACTCTGGAAGGCACGAGGAAGGTTTCTAGAGACTATAATGCAGGTTACTTGGTTCTTTTAAGCTTAACTCTTCTATAGCTCTCCCAGGATGAAGAATCTCCAACTTTGGCACACCATCCATCCTTCAGTTAACTCCTTCCTGCCTTTCCTACCAACTCAGCATGCAACAGCCACCTCTTTCTCACCTCACGTACTTACCACTCTGGCTGCCAGGCTGCTAGGAAGGGAGCAGAACTATACACTATACTTACTTGAGGAAGAAAATACTTCAAATGCAAGGGGGAGCAGCTCTGGAAAGCAGGTTTCTGCTCCTCCTGTTTTCATCCAGAACTGTAATTGCTTTCTTTTTCCCCTCAAAGCCAGTACCTTCATCAGCAACAGCATCATCTACTACTGCATTATCACTGACCGTCTCCCTCCTAGACAGCTGTGAACTGTGCCTCTAGTTTAAGCTAATGCTGAACAAATCCTCAGAAATGTAACACAAAGTGAGTAAAGAATTTATAGAAAATAATCTTACTTCAAGCAAACTTAATTATGTATATTTGTTAAAGAAACTTAACTACACTTGTAACAATGCACTGCAAAGTTGGAATGCTATTTTTCAACTGTTTATAAAAGATTACACTCAAATCAGCCTACAAGACTGAGGAGCATCTAGCTGTGTATCTCAAAAAAAATGCTGAAATAATGAACTCATTTCTGACAGACAAACAAAACAACAACCAATTCACAGGGACATTTTCTTCATTTCTATTTACTTCAGTGGTGGCAATCAAAAGTGAGTGCCACAATAGGAAAGCTAGCTTTCCTGCTTTACCAGTCCATGACAATGACTCGTAGAAGTTGGTATCAGCTAGACTCTTGACACTCACATGCATCTCATCCATAGAGAAAGCCAATTAGCTCATGTGCCTTAAGGAGAGACACTGAAAATGAGCAAAGTTTAGTCAATGTCCTCTACACTTAAATCAAGAACCAAATGAAAGAAAATTAGAGCCAAAAGAAAGCAAGCTCTTCTATAAAGATTTATGCACAACCTCATCAGGTTTTATACACTGGAAAATAACTGGCAAACACTTTAAGCTCTGTAAAGAAACCAAATTGAAGAAATTCCATGGAGAAAATACTATTCATGCTTTCTTCTGAGCAGGCTTGTTTATAAATACTTGCTCTTCCCACTCAGCACTGTGCATTTAGAAAAAGCTGATTATGTACATTTATGTCTTCTAAACCATTCTCCTCCTGTCCACTACATTGACTTGTGCATTTGTACCAGCAACTGTAAGAGCTCTTTTATAGCCACTCAAAGTAAAAAATCCCTGTGAAAATTGTATGATCTGTAAAAATACCTTCAGAAAAAACACTTCAAAAAGATTAGCTGATCCTAAAATGTTTTAGCTCTTGTACTTCCATTCTAGAGAATGTCAACTTTGAAATAAGATGCATTTTATGTGTATCTAAAGCATCTTTCATTACAATATCTGGGTCATCCTGTGTAAATATGCCTGTACAAAGACAGCTCCCTGGGCTAACGAGCCTGAAGTTTCATAGATAATCCAAATCACCACAAATTGACATTTTTTCTTAAATAAAGAGCCCTCTACTCCCCTTCCACCAGCTCCTGCACCATCTTTCCCTTACATCAACCTCTGACATACAGAAAATTAGATGAAGAAACTGATTTTATGATAAAATGAGACTATGTAATGGAAGTATTGAATGGTTGAAAAGAATACATCACAGCAAGCTGCAGAGTTTTAGCTCAGAGATGTATATATCATAGCAGAGCCACTTGTCTTAAATTCTCCCAGGACTGATATTTACACCTGTAGTTTAAGTGGGCTTTAAGGTGTGAAAAGATTAACAGCATACCATTGGATCAGAATGTAGCCTCTGACCTTGCAACTCCAATAAAAATTGGAAAAAATAAGAGAAACAGGGATGGAAGAGACTTCCATTTGAAGATTATCAGTTGTGTTTTACAGAAATGAAACAGAAAAACAGATAGCACCTGACTGAACAGCCCATAATATGGGAAACTTAAGTCTGTTTTGATAATATTTACATATAATTACAGAGGGAGCACAAGAAAAAGGCTAAAAAAGGCTGAGAGAAGATATGACACGAAGCAAGCAAGCAGACATTAAATAACAGGCTAGGCAAAACCCCCACCTGTCCTGGTCCTGGTCTGTGACAGAGTAAATTTTCTCCCTAGCAGCTGGTACAGTGCTGTGGTTTGTATTTAGCGTGAGTACAATGACAATAACACACAGGTGTTCTAGGTGTTGCTGAGCAGCACTTACTCTAAGTGAAGGATTTTTCAGCCTCCCATGCTCTGCCAGCAAGCAGGTGGCACAAGGAGCTGGGAGGGGGCACAGCCAGGAGAGTTGACCCAAAGTAGCCAAAGGAATATTTCATACCACACAACATTATACCCAGTATAGAAACTAGGGAGCTGGTGGGGAGGGGCTGATGGCTGCTCAGGCGTCACTCAGCGGGTGGTGAGCGATTGCACTGAGCATCATTTGTCTTAAGTTTTATTTCCCTCTCTTTATTATTTTTCATTACAATCACCCTTATTGTATTTTATTACCATTTTAGTTATTAAACTGTTCTGATCTCAACCCATGAGTTTTACTTTTGTTTCCAGTTCTCCTCATCCCATTGTGAGGGCAAAAGAGTGACCAAGAGCCTGTGTGGTGCCCAGTTTCTGGCTGGGGTTAAACAATGACACACAGAAATAGTCTAATCCTATCAGTTCCAGAGTGCAAAAGACTTCCTCCTAGTCCCTTATCTCTTGCTTACTCACAGTTTGAACTGATGAAACTGAGAAAGCAGCTTTCTCCCTTGCTTATTGTGAAAGGGGGAACTCCCTGTCAATAGCTTGCACTATCAAGATGGTTTTTGTCAGAAAATTAACTGATATTTTCTTCCAGCCACGGGACAAGTTTCTAGAATGGATTCCTTTGCTACTTGGTATATTCAATTCACAGAATCACAGAATTTCAGGGGCTGGGAGGGACCTCGAGAAAAGAGCAGAAAGTCAGAAACATTTAATAAAGGTGTTGGGGCGAGATTTGACAAACCCTTCAAACCTAAGTAAGAGAAATAACACTGAAAGGCAACTGAAAAATCTCAAGTGGAGAGAAAAGTCTTGCACTTGTAGAATCACAGAAAAATATTAACTTTCAGAGAACTAGAACACGGTAAGCTGTGACTGCAATACCCCCATGCCCTTCAGACAAGCACAGTGCTTTCCCTACTGTTTAAGAAGAACTGTCCAAGTTGAACAAGTGATGCAGTTCTTTATCATGTATTTAGTCCTACGCTGGAAGGCTTTGCTAAAATGACTACATGACTTGGACATAAGTCTCCACAAGAAGAAGCCAACTAGGATGTTGTTTATCTCCCTTTTTTAGCAACTGTATTCAACGAAGGTGGTACATATGGCTTACACACTAGACAAACTCCATGGGATTTAAAGTTTCAAACCTGAGTAAGACTCGTGGAAGGTCAGTCAGGGCAATACTGAAAATTAACTGTAGAACAGGAAGAACAACTCAGAGTGCTGAAGTAAGGCTGTGTCCCACAATGAAAGCAGTGCAAACCTTTCTGGAATTGCCTCACAAAATAGAGGTTTAAATAAGAAAAACATATTGAAGGATGCTAAGCTTCTAGAGACCTCACTATGTACTGAAAACATCGAGTAGGAGAATTCCTTGTGGGATATCTATCTTCAGATTTCAGTGTTTAAGTTCACTGCAAAATTAGTTGGTTTAAATTTTAAGAGGATGCCATCTGTTTTGGAGAGATGCTCTACATATACCTCAAAGAACGTAAAATGAAAACAAAATATATGTACTATTGGTTCTGTCCTTTGAACATGTCATAAAAGAAACATCACGACTTAGTAAAGAAGAGAGCACTTCCCTCTTCACCTTCTCCTACCATTACCTCTCTAAAAGCAAAAATCACCTTTTTACAAGTACAAAATAGTACATTTAGGATGTAAACATTTCATGTTCACCTAAGCTGGTTTTAAGGCAAACTCGAGGACAACCTTGGAGGGATTCACTTAACATGCAACAAGAGATACAACAGCTTCCCCCCTCCTCTCCAATTGTCGCTGACTTAAGTTACATTCCCACAGAGATCTGCTAGCAGGAAACAGGTGTTTAAGTGAAAGAACTTGCCAACTTTAATAACTGTTTCTTCTCTTTCAAGCCTTGCTCTAGAGCTCATAGAAGATGAGGATATACTCATAACACAAAGTAATTTCCCCAGGCTGTCAGAAGCAAAATTAAAGCTTTACTCAAAATGAGTTAATTCCTTTTCTATTCTGGTCTATCAATGGGATCTCCACGACTATTTGAAAAGTCAAAAGGCACAAAAAAAATCAAGTGCACACAGCAACCATGTACCCAATTCAAACCCATGTGCAAGGTGGCAAACTTTCCATTGTGCTCTTCCACAGCCTCAATGCAAAATGTATCCAAATAGGAAGATCAGGGGCTAGACAGACTATGCCACTTCTCAAACCAACGGCCTGGCCCATCTCTGCCACCAGACATCACAGAACTTATTTATTGCTAGGCAAGCCAAGCCTAGCCTGGGTTTCCTTCCCCCAGGCTGCAGAAATGGCAGCACCTGAGTGAGACTTGGTGTTGGAGCCTGCCAGGACTGTCAACTGTCCCACCCCCTGGCTAAGAGTGGGAGGCAGAGAGCTCTTCTGTGAGTCAGCAGCTAAAGCTGCACAAAGGAACAGGTCTGTACCACTCACTCTCCCTCCCTCCTCAGTTACCTCTGTTCCTTGATGTGGAAAGACAGTAGCCAAAGCCTACTTCTTCTATTATTTTCCTGTTGCTTCAATATTTTCCTTACTTAGCACACCCTAACTTCAGATACATCGAGGGGTATGACCAGGAATACCTGGAAGTACCTAACTACACAAAGATGCACAAGCTAAACATTTTGTTAAGAACTGCCTGTAACAAACACACAAGCTCACATTTTCACACACACAAAACCCAACCCCAAACCTGTTGACAGGTTTGTTGCCAGTTGACATTTTAGTTTTTGTACAGAGATTACTATTTATGATATAAATAAATACAGATTGTTTCTAAAGGAGTGTCTGGTGATACAGAAATAGCTCTCCTTTTTGTTTTCAGAAAATCCTTCTGAACAGCTCTGGGGTAGAAAGCTGCTAACACCCAGCTCCCGTTAAAGGGGAAAAGAGCTATGCTGCAGCTTGGCAGGGATCTCACCACAGAGCACAGAAGCTGGGAGCTGCCTCACCATGTACTTAACTTTATATCTGGCCTACACCAAAAGGAGCAAGCCTGCTCCACCGCTCCCACACACTCCTGTGATCCCACACACAGGGAGGGGAAGCAGATCACTAATCTAACCACAAAATTAATGCTACAGATAAGGAAGAATATGATGTGTGGTGTGACTAGTAGAGAGCAGAGACATTCCTTTAAGCAACTGTGCTCATGTACCAGATAAAAGAAAGTACCTTACCTAATTACCCTCTTGCTTCAAATGTTTGGATTTTAAACTTATTTTCCACTTCCTGTACTTTAATACCATTTTGAGGCAATTAATCTCAGTGCCATCATTTTGCACGCTGTTGCTGCTCTTTTCACCATCCACACAGTGCAGATTAACATAGGAAATTCCACACAGTGCCAACAGATTTATACAGTAAAATCCCCTGTGCATCGATGCAGACTAGTTCCTTAAATGCTTCTGGCAAGCAGACAAACCCTTCCATCCAACATTAAATTAAACCTGTAAGCAAGTGCTAGATTGTTTAATAGTGTTTCTGAATGAGCAATACATTTTCAACTCTAGGTGACAGAGCACAGTGAATTCATTGAACTTTTGTGCTTTGCTGTGAACAGTATGTTTCTAGTAGGAAAACATGCTGGCAAACACTCTGCTTAGGGGAGCATCTCCTGTTCACTTTCACCTGATAACACATGTAAAATTAAACGCTCTCACATTTTATCTTCAGTAGGGTTTGACCTCATGTAACCTTCCACTTTAATTAAAAATATATGATAGAACTCAAAAGAGGAGAAACTGGTATTTCCCACAAGCACAGAAGGTATTTCCCCATTTTCAGTAGCTGATTATTGTCAGCCTAAATTAAGTCTTTGCTCTCCTCCTAGCAAGCATGACAAACTTGTTCCTGAGCTACAGAAACTATAGTACAGTAGAACCACATCTACTTCAGTAGTGTAAGCATGCACCTCTCTGCTACTTGGAAATTACTACTATTATCACCAGGAAGAAGAAAGATTAAGACTTAGTTATGGAAACAGACAGTTGATGGAGACATTAAAGTAGTATCTGTAATCAACAAGAGATGACTTCTGATCTCTGCTGATAAATATTCAGTTGATGCCAACAGCTGTCCCATAAACAGAAAAAATCTGAACTGGGACACAGAATTCTTCAAAGTGCATTTCTTAATATAGTTATCTAAAAATTCAACTCAGGTTTCTTTCATTTTTAAAGACAAAAAACTGACTATAGAACAAAAAAGTACAATATTAGAACAGATTCTTCACTCAAGAATTAAATTCCTTGTAGCAGTGGGAAGCAATATGCATAAAATAACTGAAAGCCTTCACAATTTTTACAAACCACTGACAATGGCTTATCTATGAATATAAAAGTAGAAGCAGATGGTATTTTCACCAGATTTCACTCTTCCACTTATAAAGGTAACATAAATTTTCAAGAGTGAATTGATGTATTTATTGAACTATTCCACTTAATGTGCTTCTGCACTGTGTACCAATATATAAACTCTTACCTTACTCTGATTTCTTACTCTTCATGTACCTACTCAAATATCACCTCTTACAAATCTCAAGTTTTTCACAAGCTGAATGATCAGAGGCACTACCTTTCCTATAAAGTGTACACCAACTACAAAGGTCTCCAAGTCTTATAAACACAGACTTTTGGATCAGCGTCAAATATCAGCCAAGTCTTCCAATCTGAGCCCTATTAACTACACCTAATCTATTTACAATCTAGTTTCTCTTTTTTTCTGTTATGCAGGAAAATCACTAGCGTGGGGAACCACACTAAACATGACACCCTATATGTAGACTTGGTATCTTTTTGCTGTCTTATTCTTTACAAGATACTGTACTCCAACAGACTTTATTTCTCTAGTAATGGATATTTATTTTACCAATCGTCTGTGTGATTATTACATTTACCTTTGAAAAAAATTTAGTTAACACGTTTTGTACTAGAGTATATTAAAATCATTTGAGTTTTGTGTGCTTTTTAACCTGACAATCTTCTGAATATTTCCTGCCTTATTTAAAAATAACACACACATTGGTTCAGAACTTGCAGTAAGCACTTTATTTACAGGAACCGTTTTCTCAGCCCACATCTGCCTCATTTCTGTTGAATGCATCTGCAACACTTAATGCAAGATTTTGATCCAGTTATTACTACAATATACTACACCAGGAGTAATTCTTTTCAGAGAGAGGTATTATTTCAGTGACAATATGCTTGACATTTCATTCTTAATCTTTAAACTCAATAAGAGAACATTCACATGAACCTTAGAGAACTGTAAACAAAACATCAGTTAAGCAACTAGCACAAGAAGTTCAGAAGGAGAGGGAAGGTTTCTCACTTGTCTCACAACTTACAATCACATGAGCCCCAAGAACATTTATATTCATCTGTTCTACCAAAGATAAGTGCAGCTGCATTTGAACAGCACTAGCCAAACAGATCTTCAATAGCAGATAGGCACTATCTGTGTCAAAATACCTCCCAAAACCCATTTATAGTCCAGATCTGCCTTGAACATGATTGGACATTTTGTCAAAATTTAGTGCTGAAATAAATACAGTCATCTAACAATTCTGTACATTATTCTTACCTTTTACTCCTCTCCATCTCAGATAAAATTTGACTAAACTAGTGTTCACTAAGGCATGTCTCCAGAAGGATGGCATGCACTGTGTAATAGTGATTCTGCAGGAATCCCATGGCACAATTTGCAGTGCATCCCATTCAACAGCTGTGGCACAGAAAAACAATTCATCAGGCAGAGGTGCAATGGAATGCCATAGTACACTGTAGGGACATTAAATAGGTGATACTTTCTCAATAAACTTGTAGAGTGGAAGTCTGGGAGTCAAAAATTAAGAAAAACTACTCTGCAATGAGTGAAACATTTAAAAAACTTTCTGAATCTGTAGTAAGTTCAAATCACTGCCTCTGTAGGAGCTAGCTATAGAAAAATCACTCTGAGTAATGTCAAATTAATGTTTGGATAAATGCCTATACAAATGTATCACCTCTTCCATATGCAAACTAAATTCCACATATCTAATAATACAGGACACTGACGTTGTTCTAAGTATGACTGGTTTGCACAGAATAACCAAATGAACAAAAGAACTGCTCTAACTCATCTGCCAAGTGTAGCTATCACTGTTAAACAATGAGTGCAGAGAGATCCACAGGTTACCTTTGAAGAGCAGCAGACCACACTGAGATAATGCTATCAAATCTTTCCTATACCAAGCAATAAAACTGGGAAGCCAGGTTAAGGAAAATCCCAACTACTCTGGGATGTGAATTTATTTGCACCGTATTCCTACGCTTGCCAATTCATGCACTGTGCCACAAAAACAAAGACTTCTCAGGTCTGAAAGCAGTACCCCTAGGATCAGGTAAATCACACTTCTGTTGCTAACTCCTTCCAAAACCGGAAACAAAAGCCACCTAGTTGGCTTCTACACAAAGCAGTTCAGTTGGCAGACACTAAGCTTGGCTACCTGTACCCTGCCTTGGTGACTAATCCACACCCATTAGGTGTTCCTGCAATATCACACTCCCTTACCACTCCGGAGCAAACCCTCATGGGGTGTAGCCATCATGGAAATCTTGTAACTGTCCTCAAGTAAGATCATTTCTAAAGCTGAAGCCAGAGACATACCAGCTTTGCGGAAAAGCAGCATCGGTCCAGTTTATCCACAAACCTGATAATCCATCATCTCTCAAGACAAAGCCTGCTTTGTATCCTCCCTTCTGTATACACCATTGCCTTGTTCCTCCCCCTCAACTTGTGCCATGAAGCACAAACCTTTCCAAAATCTGTAGACAGGAAGAGGAAGGAAAGCTCAACAGTTACAAGGTTACAAAAGAAAAACATTCTTGCTACTGTAAAGTGCAATATGGAGCAGAACAATACCCAAATGTTGGGGAACTTACTTCAAATGAAATAGTAACAAGCAAGGGCAGCAAGGAACAGAGATGTGAGGCCTAATGGAAAAGAAGGAGGTAATACTGAGGCAGCCACTCCAGACATGAAGAAATGTTACTAAGAGGTAAATGCGGGAACTGACAGAAGCTCCAAGGATGAGAACAAATCAGATTAAGCAATGCAGGAGAACTGAGCTTGAAGAGCAGAAAGATGCCAACAGAATACTACCAAAGATGATCATCAGAAGCACATGCAACTATATTAACTGCTCTAGAATAAATGGTGGGGTGATTTTCTATGCAGAAGAACAGTGAACTGTCTACAAAAAGACTAGCAGTGTCCTTATAGTAGCAGGGAAGAAGGACACACAAATGAAAGTCTGCATGTGCCTAAAGTTACATTCCCAGTTAAAACAGTCCAATTACACTGAAAAGTGAGTATGGCTATGAGGAGTCTGCCTTTCATCTTTCTTTCCAGATGTATTCTATGGAGAGACCAAAGTTTATTAGGCCCAATTCATCATGCATGTTTTACAAGAGTGGTTAAAGTTTGACCTTTATATTGCAAAACCAGCTCCCAACAGATATGCAGCAGTAGCATTTGAAATAAAACACTACAATAGCATGCATTTCCTAAAGAGGCAAGTGATTTCATCTGTATCACAACTGATTCTGCTGCAGTGCTATAGCTGTGCATTTGATACATAGATCATTTTTTATAATATAAATAAAAGAGCAAGGAACCTATCTTTGATAAAATCAGCAGGCTTTCCTATCGAGATTCCTGTCCTTCAGAGGCAACAGTGCATTACAAGACAGAAAACATCGTGTCAGTGGAAAGAGGAGAATAATTCCAGCCACTTAGTGAAATGAAGCTACTGAGGAATAACACTAGGAAACAACACAAGGAAGTTTACCCACATCTCTTGCTTCACTGAGAACATGGAAATGGAAGAGGCCTATACTAACAAAGGCACACAGGCCTCTCAGAAAATATTACCCTGTCTGTTATGGCAGGAACTCCAGAATTGGTTTATTTCTTTGTTTTTAATCATAAGGAAATTACATTCCTTCAATAGTTCTAAAGACTTCCAGTTAATGATTTGCCTCCAGATTGGAACAAAAATTTCTAACTAGTCAAAAAACACCAGAATGCACACGTCAAGCAACAAAACCTGAGAGCGAATGAAAACAGGGAACATACTTCATAGGAAAAAGAAGAGAAACTTAAGCACATGAAATACACTGAAGAACATATGGTTACACAAAAATCTACACGTTGCTAACATACGAAAGGAAATGACAAGATTTCAGAATACACCTTTAAAGTAATAAAGCTGAGAATGGGAACTTATCCTCAGACACGTTCACTGCTGCCACTGACAAGCTATTTCACTGCTCTAACAAGATAATATAAAAGCCAAAGAGATACAAAAAAGTGTTCCAAAAATGAAGGAGAAAAAGTTTACTGCTACATAAAGTACATTAAACAGTACCAAAGGGTCCAAAATAGTTTTTGCCCTTAACTTTGACATAACTACAGTTATCTAACCTATATTTAGTTTTAAACTTTACCAACAGATCATCCCTGATCCACCTGACTGTTGATGAGAAAAGACCAGCAGACACTGTTAACTTTAGTAAGACCTACTGCAGTGTCTCCCATCACATCTTTGTAGCCAAGATGGAGAGGTACAGAGACCACAGGAGTGGTGGTGGTCAATGTGGTCCAAAGGCTAACTGAAAACAACTTGCTCAGAGGCAACACTGGGGCCAGCAGCGGTGTTGGCAGATGGGAAGCCGGGCACGCATCAGCACGCCCTTGCTGCAGGAAAGGCTGCCTGCACACGAGGTTACACTTACAGCATCAGAGAAGGCCATTACACCCCTCTACTCGGCACTTACAAGACCACAACAGCAATACTGTGTCTGGTTTGGAGTTGTGTCATTGAGGAGAGAACAGAGTAAGATGAGTAGAAGGCCACTGAGGTGATTACCAGAGCTGCAGCACACAACCTGGGCAAGAAGCTAAAGTAGCGTGTATAGTATACTACTATAGTAACCCATTAAACCTGTGATTTATAAGTTGCCTGATCCAAGGCAGGAGTGAAGGAAATGCAGAGAACATGAACATAGAAATTCTGATTGCTTTTGTCTTCTAAGTTTTATTTTGAACTGCTGAACCAAAGGAAAGCTCTAAGTTTTCCCATCCAGCCCAGCTAATTGGACTTTCTTGGTGTCATGGTTTTGTGTGGAGTCATTTCTGTTAATGGGAAAGGGGCTGTAAAGATGGCTCCTGTAAGAAGTTGCTTAAAACTCTCCCCAGCTCTGAGCCAGACCCACTTCTGGGGCTGAGCCAATTAGGCACCTCCATGATCACTTTTTAAGAAGAAGAAGGTTCTTCCTGTTCCTTTTTCCTTCTTTTCTGGCTGGTGGTGGTGCAAGGAGTTGGAAGAGAGAGAGAAGCAACCATGCGGACTCCAATGTCAGTGAGGGAGGAGAGGAGGAGGTGTGCTGGAGCAGAGACCCCTCTGCATCCTGAGGAGAGGAGTAGGGAAGCAAAGAATTGTTTGCAGTACTTAAAAGACGCTGTGCCAGAGGCAGTGACTATGCCCAGAGGAGGCTGTGTCCCATGTGAGGGATTCTGTATTCACATAAGTTGTAGCTGTTGGGAGGAACCCACACCAGAGAAGTTCATTAAGGACTGGGATCCGTGCGAGGGACCCTGTATCGGAGCAGGGGAAGAATGCGAGAGAGAAGTGGCAGAGCCCACCTGTGAGAGACTGACCACATACCCCATCCCCTGCCCCTCGGTGCCATTGAGGGGGGAGGAGGTAGAGATATGGGGAACAGTGAACTGGGCCCAGGAAGAAAGGAGGGATGGGGAAGGGAGATCTTAAAGTGCTGGTTGTATTTTTCTCATCATCCCGCCCTGTGTTTGCTTTTTGTTCTGTTCTGTTTCTTGTAGGTAGTAGAATAAACTTTCCTTACTTTCCTTTTTAAGTGGAATAGTGGAGTCTGTTTTGCTCGGAACTGAAATTGGCAGCGAGCCCTCCCTGCCCTTGTCTCAATCCACAACATCCTTGGTTATCTTTTTTCCCTCCCATTTCGCTGGGGCCTCTGCCATCCTAACGAGGGTGGGGGTGAATGGGGGGCAGTGAGCAAGAGATTCTCATGGTGCTTTGCCGCTGGCTGGGCAAAACCACGACACTTGCTGAAGCACCAAAATAAATGGTTTAAAAACTTATTTTCTATTGAGGAGGCAGAGTGATTTAAATCCCACAGAATTTTCTAAGAGAAAACACATTCTAAATACAAGACAAGATCACAATTGGTAAGGGATCTTCACATCTGCTCTTTTAAGAATTCTTCATAAGAACAAAGAGGTATTTCACTTCTGCATTTCATGTCTATCACTGCAGTGCTGTGACTTGTACCCTCTTGAAGCCACTCCTGCTTCAGGGAAAAGCAGCAGATTTCTTATGCAAAAAAAAAAAAAAAGCACATAAATGTATCCTGTTTTTAAAGGTCTTTCAGATACAAAATTTGTTAAGTCTTAACATTTTACTGTATCTCTTCACTTTACTCTGTTTTCCACATCATGCTGGTCTGTTACAAGCCAGAGAAAAGGAGGCTAGAATGATCCTGGGTAAGGCCACATCTGGGCTCCTGTGGCCAGTTCTGGGCTCTTCAAGAGAGATAAAGGACTGCTGGAGAGGCCAGCACAGGGCTACCAAAATGATCAGGGGACTGGAACATCTCTGTGAGGAGGAAAGGCTGCAGTCCCTGCTCAGTCTGGAGAAGAGAAGGCTGAGAGGGGAACTTATCAATGCTGACAAATACCAAAAGGGTGGGTGTGGAGAGGATGGAGCCAGTCTCTTCTCTGTAGTGGCCAGGACAAGGGGTAACAGGCGTGAGCTGGAACACAGGAAGTTCCTCTTCAACAGGAGATAACATTTATTTCCGGTGAGGGAGCCCTGGCCCAGGCCGCCCAGGGAGGCGTGGAGGCTACTTCTCAGGAGGTTTCCAAACTTGCCTGGACATGTTCCTGTGCCCCCTGATCTGGGTGAACCTGCTTCTGCAGGGGGCTGGACTAGATGATCTCCATAGGTCCCTCCCAATTCCCACCACTCTGTGATTCTATGATCTTCCCTCAGTATTCTCACTAAGGAAATTCCATGTTAGTATCTTGGTAAAAAACAAAGTTGATCAGGGAATAGGTCACTCTTCTGAAAAGAAACAAGTCTCAAGAAGACTCAAAAAGAGATTGAAAAAGGTTGAACTATAAACTTCATATTTCACCTAAGGCCAAGTCTTACCATAGCAACCAGTAAGTAACAAATATATACCCAAGTAGCAAAGCAATCAAACTTTTGCTTCTGTTCACCTATAATCACGGAAGTTTAAACTAGCACTTGTAAAGGCAGGCAAACATATTAAATGAATGGTTAACTTTGCACAGGAAGATATCCTAAACTCCAAATAGATCAGGTTAACACACGTGATTACATGACCAAGCTTTTAGTGCAAGGTAACGATAAAGCAACTAAGCTTACACTGATAGCATAGCCAAATTTAGCAACATTTTTACTCCAGACTTTCCTTGTAACTGAAAAACTTTTAATTACAATAAAGACACACTGCGAAGAGCCTTATCATGGGTGCAGTGCTGGCTTATAGAACTCTCACCCTTTATTCCTCCCCTACATCACCTGTTCAGTGCTGAGCCGAGCTGTCCCAGCTCACAGGGAAAAAACAAAGTGGATCAACAAACAGAACCTTGTTAAAAACAGAAGTTACAACTGTGAGCAGTTTCCTGCTCCAGGTTACCATGTAGCTACACACACAACTGAATAAGCCCAAATGAAAGTGACACAAGGGCTGCACTTGACAGGAGAAATCCTAGTAAAATTAGAGCCTAACCTAAACCTGCATCTACCTGTTTGCAACTTGCTCAGATGAATAAGCACATTGAAACAATCGAGGGCAGGAAGGCACTCAATGGCCTTACATGAGCCATTGAGTAAGCTTTGTATGCCACCACCATGCTCTGATGAGAACCTTGAGAGTCATTCTTACTTCACTTTGCACCCTTTGAAGCGAAGTTTGAAACAAAAGATCTGCTGCCCCGATGAGGCAGGGGGTGAGAGGTGAGAATGCTCTACATTTAACCCAGGATGTGGACTGCAGTGTATCACCTAAAAATCAGTATTCATCACAGAGCAAGTTATAAAGCCGAGAGAATCCCCACGAATATTATATAACTCCTAGAGACAACGATTACTCTAATTAAAAGTATTTCCCATTTTACTTGTCCTTATTTGCCTCAGTCCTCACATGGGTGCTTTTTGCATGTTACTTGAAGAACAGGTTGTGACTGAGTAAGATCCATTGTTTTTTTCAATAAACAAGCATGCAAACCCTTTGTATAATTAACCCTGACTTAACCATCACTTTTTCTTTAACATGAGCTCTGAACCTCATAAAAAATCCTAGTAAATGTCACTACAAACTATTATTTCAGATTTCGTCTTACCATTCCAAAGCAACTTATTTATCACTGACTTCAAAATAAAGTTCCTTTTGCATAACTGAACATGAGGAACACTCAGTTCATTTTGCATCATCCCGTATTTGGTAAATTTGTGTATTCAGGAACGCTTTTACAGTGGTCAAGCTGTACTAGCTTAAAAATACTTTAAGACCTTATAATGCCTACTACCAACCTTTACATGAATAGTTACCGTAAGATCTGAATTTTCATTCATGTCTTCCTGATACTTTCACACATTACACATCACACATCAGTGAAAACACAAATGTATTTGATTAAGTGTGGAGAAATTTCTATCTAAATACAGAATTGGGTAGATAATGGGGAAAAAATTAAACATTATGGAACAATATTTCCGTGTCTGCCTCCAGATTATATTAGATACGTCTGATGTTCACATCCAATGCAAAAAATGTTCTCTTCAAAAAGTAACCAGAAAGGTTCAAGGATGCTGAAAAGACCTAGGGACATGAAAAAAGGCCAAATAAAACCCTATAAACACAGAAAATCAAGGCTGCACAAATTTCCAGGTGAAAAATTCCAGTTCAGGTTTAATAGTTTGCAATAATTCTTTAAAAAAACTAGAGTTTCCACCTGGAAATGAAGCCAGGAGTTTATTCATTTCTCAAGTTTCACACAGCCAAGGATTTTCCCAATAACTTCTCTCTAAGCAATCAATTAAAAAAAAATATTTTGGAATATATATGTGGAAACAAAACCAAAAATAACCAAACCAAAACAACAGCCTGAATAAATATTTCAGAACAGGAAAAAAAATATTTTAAACATTTCATACAGACAAAAGGCACCTGAGTAAGGACATACTAAAATAAATATCACACCAAAATATTAAGCATTTCAGCTGCATATTTCTGCTGAGCCAAAGCCTTCTATTCAAAGAGCAAAGTACATTTCAGAACTTGTTTTCTTTGAAGACCACCAATTCAAGCAGCACTACTAAACTACCAAAGCAAAAATCCCACTCCCCTAAAAAAAACACAAACCCTACAAACCTCTGACGAGTTAGAGGGATTCTAGGAACCCAAACAAAGCCCCTGCAATCACTGGTTGCTAACAAAACACTGGTTAAAGCACAGAGCTCCTGCTGAAGCCTGTAGTCTGGCACTAGGCCTCAAAAACAAGGAGACAGCCTGGGAGCCAGAAAGTGAGCAACTCTATAGCAACGCACCCAGGGAAGCCTTTCCCCTTCCTGCCAAATAGTGAGCTAAAAGGAAGTCACCGAGCGCAGCACCCGCGGTCAAGCGGGAGCGTGTGCCACGGCTGCTCCAGCTACATCACGCTGCGGGCAGAAACCAGGCACGGTGAGCTCTGAAAGTCCAGGAAAAGTGCAGCTCTTGTGTGAGCTGAAGAAGGAGAGGCTGTGGAAAATTCGGAGTAGTTCCCATACAGCTCCTCCGCAGAAAGCACCGATGTGGTCCTCCCCTCCCCATCAAAAGCACAATCATCACACAGCTCGGTATATAAAGCCTAGAAAGAATCAACCTAAGCCATTCACATTTTTATGTAAATACTACTACCAGATACTGGATACAACAGATATTACAACAGTGAACTGCAGACATCACAAATCAGGCAAACTTTTGGATTCCAAAACCTGAATGTCACGCAAAAAAATGTGAAGGAGCAACAGGTTTATTGTATCAATCACAATCAATAAGATGTGACAGATACTCCTGAGCAAAGCCTGTATGAAGTCTCCCTGTTAGACAAAACTACCAGCAAACAGAACTAATACATACAAAATTAAATGGGAACTAAGGCAAGCTTATTTAGCTCACAGAAGGTATCTACAGGCAAAAAGAGAGTCCAGGTAGCATCTCATTGACTTTAACAGCATAAATGTCAGAAGCTACAACTTAAGATCACCAAAAGAGTCACACTTACATTGTCTCTCCAGTCTTAGCGATATGACAAAGAAACTGATCCAGTATTGGACACACTTCTTTCTTTCCTCTCTTCTCAAAATCTGTTGGTATGAGAATGATACAAAAGGAATGGTAAAAGAAAACAGAACAAAAATTCATAATAATTAGCAGTTAATTTGCTTTAACGATCAGTACAGCCCCCACAAAAATATTTTCATGCTTCCACAATGCTGAAGTTGTTCCTCAGAGTTCCACCAGCTGCCCAGCCCTGTGCAACTCTTGATATTTTCATGTGGAGAAACTACATGCATCTGAGTAGCAAAAGTTGATTTGCAACTTCTTTTGAGCAGCTACAACAGAGACAGAGGCTGATTTCCCCAGGCTGCACCCAGCGAGGCAAGCTAGCACAGAAGGGGACTGGGGAAGAGAGGAAAAGAGAGGGTAAGGGCGAGGGCCGAGGAAGGGCAGGCAGGCAGGCGCGCGGCGGAGCAGAGGGCACTCAGCCGCGGGGAGCCCCGGGCCTGGCGGAGGGGGAGCCGGCGGGGTCACTAACCTCCCTCTGCCGCTCCCCCTCACGCAGCACAGAGCAAGCCCGGGGGAATCGTAGGGCAGCGAGGACGAGGGGCTCACCCCTCTCCTTCCCCAGCGGGAGCCCCCGGGCCTCTCCCCACTCTATGGGACCCCCTTTCCTCCCACGCGAGCGGCCCCTTCCCCACAGCGCGGGGACCCCGACCCTCGTCCCTGGCGGAGGGGACCTGCCGCCCTCGGCGAAGGGCGCTCCCTTCCCCCAAGAGGGTCTCAGCTGCTAGGGAGACCCCCGTCTCCCTCTCAGCCTGGGGACACCGCTCCCCCCACCCCCCCCCCTCTCCGCGTCGAGCCCCGGCACCACCTTTCAGAGCCTCCTGCAGCCTCTCGACGTCCATGATCCGCCTGGGCGCCTCTCCCCGCTCCGCGCTGCTCCCCTCCTCCAGCCCCCCCCCCACCCCACACAGGAAACGGGCTCCAGCCGCCGCGCACACACAGAGACCCCGGGCTCAGCAACCCTCCAACATGGCGCCCGGGCCGTCCCCGTGCGCGGCCCCGACAGCCCGCCCTCCCCCTCCCTCCGTCCCTCCCTCCCGCCGGGGGGCGGTGGCGCGCGGGGAGGCGGTGCCGCGGGCCGGGCCGGGGCGGGGCGCGGCGGGGCGGGCCTCAGAGGGAGGCGGCGGCGGCTCCGGGGGAGGGGCTGACCGACCGACGGACCGACCGATCTCACAGCCCTCCTCCTCGGGCTGTCGGCTGACGCCCTCCTACCCGCGTAGAGACTCAGGGAAGACAACACGGAGCTCCTGCGGAACTGGCGCGGCCTCCCCCGCCCTGTGAGCATTCTGACCTGCCCAGGCTGAAGGCGACTACTCTTCCCTCACCCTCAAATCCAGTGTCTGTACATAGGTAGGCCTGATTCCATTTATTCTCAAGAAGAAGCTATCTTTCCTCTTCATTCTACCTACCTGCTCTTTTTGCGCCTTGAAGCCCAGCAGCCGCTCTCCTCCCTCCAGACACCACTGGAGTTCCTGGGGATGGCCCGTTCTCTTAGCTTGTGGCATCGCTACAGCTCTGAGGAAGAGGAGGTGAAATCCAGGTAGGTTCACGTCACTCCTTTGTGGACGAAGTCTCCAGATGAGGCAGGAGTGGAACCTGGCACAGCAAGTACGCTGACGTGGAGGCTGGGCACTCTGGCCCAGCAGCCAGCTGGCCCTGTGCAGGCTCATCCACCCCAGATGCTTCTGGGGGACCGAGGAACACACGGTGGCTGTTCCTGGTTGGAAAGGGAAATGCTAATTTAACACACACACACAGAGAATGAAGTTGTAAATAAGGTTGTCAAGAATCATTGTCAACTGTTATTGTGGGCATATGTGAGCTGGGACATCTGTGGTCCACACTTACGTAAAAGCCCAATATGGACCTAGAGCATGTCCCAGGCTCCTCCAGAGACCTGCACATGCAGCAACTTGCAGGCAGAGGTGTCCCTCCTCCCTTGTGAGCACGTCCCCAGCATGGCCACACTTCTTAGAAATGCTGTTTAATATCACAGCACAGTGACATAGGTTGTGGACCACCACAAATGGCCAAGAGATGAACCCTGATGCCCATAGGAAGCATTGCTATATTGCAAGCTGCTTTCTCCAACCCCTTGTGCTGATTTTATCATGCAGCAAATAACCCACAAGGTGTGTAAGTAATGGTCTCTGCTGGTGGCTGCCCCATAAAGAAACCACAGCTGTTATTTTTTTTAAAGTATGGCTTATAAAATCAAGAGTGTTTCAAGTCTTTGACTGTTACAGCATCACACGATCCTAATAGCAATATTTTAAGGTTTCATATTTACAGATGCACTGCACAAAATCCTGGTTTCACACCTTTGTTAAAACCTTTGTAAAACCAGCAGACCTTACAAAGAAAGTTCTGGGTTCTTGCTGAAGGCTGCGGTCAGGCAGAGGGGAGCTAATGAACCTCTGTGAGCCTCTGCCTCTTCAAAAGAAGGGAAAAGAGGCATGGGTTAACAAACCAACCTGACAGGACAGGCCTCGTTCAAGACACCTGACAGGGCCAAACATGGATTTTAATGACAGGAATTCTGCAACCCAAGAGTGGGAGGAGGGAGCTGAGTCACCTCTCCAGACTGAGTTAGAGAGCTGTGCTGTGTTTGTGGCTACAAGCATGCGGAGAGCAGAGCTGCTGCACTTCTGTGCCATGGCAGTCGAGGAGCTCAGGAAAAGCATCTTACAAACTTCAAAACCAGTTTAGAGCAGGTGCTCAGATTTAGTATTTGGGGACTCTCACTGACTGAATAGGAATAGCTGGAAGCTTTCTTAAGTGCAGTTTTGAAGTGCTACTATTTCTAAGTGTTTTACAAGGGAATTGTCTGGGGTTTGTGCTGCAGATTGATGCTCAGCTTCTTAAAAAGAAAATGGTATTCCCCACTGGGCACCAATTACATGAGAAATCTCAACAATACTTAGGACTTGGCAGTCCTTTACTTTCTTGCACATGTCTCTTGTGTTACATGTTCCCTTGCAGCCCGTCAGCATCATTAACTCTATTAACCAAAGAAATGAGCAAGGAGACAAAGAAGATACAAGTTGCCAAAACCTCTAGGGGGGAAAAATACCCCTCAAACCAACAAATCAAACCCAACAAACCCCTGCACGTGAGATGGTATTAAAACCACGGTGAAGCAATGTGAAGGTCTTAAAGCAAGCAGTGAATACCACACTGGAAACAGAAGCACCTAGGCAGATGCACCAAGAACAGAAGAGGACAATACAGTTCAGATTAGAAGTCAGGCTATCCCCTTTTCCTTGAGATCTACTTTTTTCTTTTAAAATATGTATCCAATTCCAATTAAAGTAACCAAAAATACTATCTTACCTTTGTAACCTTCAACAAAAAAGAAGAGCAGAGAGCAAACCTCTCCCAGAGGAGAGCTTCTCTTAAATAACTCCCATACCCCAGCTGGCTGCATTTCCCCCCAGGTCTCCCATCAGCTCACAGCACAGCTTGCTCTCTGTCATAATTCTCAGCTAGTCACATGCTCTCAATTTTCAGTTCTTCCCGAGGAACTACATTTTCCATTGTGATTCCTCTTACAGAATCCCAGCAGCCACCAGCAGCCTACAGAGGCGTAAACGTGCACAGTAAAGTGTAGTAGTTACACAGCTTACTTAAAAGACCCTGGGGGAGCAAATTCAATCATCCTAAACAACATCTTTTTCCATTTACAGGTATCAACAAAAACAACAAAATAAGCCCCTAATTGTCAATATGAGAAGTTGTGTTGCTAGCCTGTTCTTTTAAAACACGAAAAAAACCCAGCAAGCCAGTTGTTCCCAGGACACTCACGATCCCTGTTGGAAGCTGGAACCACAGAGATTTGAGCTAAAAAAGCAAGTCACAGAAAAAAAAACAGCGCTTTTTCTAAATTCTCCTACCTTCTGTACAGAAAATGAAACCTAGTTTATCAGTTTGTAACAGAGTAAAACAAACCAAATCGTTTTATGAAGTACTTCAGAGCCACTTCTTTGCACTCAGACAGGACCAGGTGAGGTTTGACTGTGTTGCTGTGTGACCTGAGGCCACCACTTGCAGGGCTTGTCTCCAAAAGTGAGATGCAAGCTACAGGGTTTTTCTGCAGGGTTTACCTGATAAATGCCTCTGGTTTTGTTTCAGTACTTTTATTTCTTACTTGGAAAACTCTGCTTTCCTGAAGTGTAGCATTTATCACGTATCTGTAGTACATGAAATAAATACTCACATCAGGACCTGGGGGGTGACGCTCAGGGAACACCTTTGTTTCATGTTGTGGGAGAATCCACAGGGAGTGAACCAACTATTTATTGACTTTTCATTGTTGAGCAGCTTTTCTAATTCTTTCCTTTTGGTCAGATTGGATGGCAAATCTCTTCTGAATGTAAAAAAATGCCAGCAGTTGATAGTTTATACAAATATATGAGTGGTGCATAAGGAACTGCATCACAGTGTTATTTCCGCTGCTCAGCTCAGTAAGCTTAACTGATCATCACCCTTTGTCTCTTCTTTGGAAGAGAGACAAAATGTTAGGCACTGGTTACAAACACCTTTGCATTGAAAGAGGTCTTAATTAAAATGCCAAAACACAGAGTCATTTAAAAAAACAACATGACTGTATGTTTTGAAGGTAGAGTGGACTGCAGAAAGCAATACTTACGTTCTGGAGAACCTAATTAATGGGGATGTTTCAGTGTTAGAGATTGGTCTGCCTTCCCAGCCCTGCCTGCCTTCCCTCCCACCCACCCACAAGAAATTGCCCCATTTCTCTCTCTTTCTTGAAGTCCTCTTGTCAATACTGGTTACTGCTAAAGAATGTGTACATGTAGTATACCAGACCAACTCTAACAACTCCCCATTTGCATTGAAAAAGTGTTTCAGAGACAGGAATCTTTAATTTTTAAAGATGTCATTCCTCAACTTACAGAAAATAAATAACAAAGCCACGTTCCCTGTCATTGCTCAGCCTGCCCTCCAACACAGGAGGAGCGGTACGAGAAAATGCTTTCCATTTCTCAGCCTTCCCTCTTTCTTCCTCTACTTTTAGAGGGAAAAAGACCAGTTTGTCAAATAATTTACTGGAAAAAGCTTTTGCATTTCCACAGGAAAGACACTTTATAGTTGAATTACTTTGTTTTCCCAAAAAGTAGGACAAAACTGTTTAAAGATATTCAAATAACGTCTACCTCTTTCTGAGGAAACTAGAGCCATATCTTCTGGAGCAGGAGCAAAATAACAAGCACAGTCAATTCTATGGAAAGAAAGCAAATGAAGAGCATGAATGACTTGTGTATTTGTGTGGTAACAAAGATTCTTTCAGATGCATTTTAGGATGAAGCTCAGCAAAGGGCAGGTTTGGATATTCTGAAACCCCATCACCTCAACTAACTGGAGCTTATTTCAATTCACAGGAAATCATCTTTTCTTTCCATTTTCAAAGGAGCAACATTTAAATATAATCCTAGACTACAAAAAATGCTTCTAGGCAGTTTCATTGTTGATTTGTTGTGTGATCTCAACCAAATGAGTTGGGCAATTATGCCTATGTTTCTTCATTAACCAAACAGAAATGATAATTACTCTTCCTTGTAAGGCATTTGGCACACCTTGTAATACAGACAAACACAGAGAGTATGACTTCATCTTATGCCAGCTCCCAATGCTGCTTGGAGAGTATTTGCTGAGAATAAATGGTGAACAAAAAAAAATCCCCTTGTTAGGAAAGGAGATGTGGTGACTGTGAGATGTGAGATTCAACTGAAGAACGATGAGAAATTGTTTTACAACTGAGATATTGTTTCTCTTCTTGCACTGAGCTTACACAAAGTTTTCTTCATGTTTACATTTTAGCTTTCTTTTAAGCTTCTGCAAAACATATTTTCTGTGAGTTTTCCAAGGGAGCAGGAGCAGGGCCTGCCTAGCACAGGACCCCAGTTCTGACCGATGCATAGAACAGATCTCCTTCTTACTTGCTCCTACACTTGAGCAGCTCAGATCAAGCACTGGTTTGATATGACCTAAGTTCATACTTAGCAGCATTGAGGGAAGATACAGAAGTAACATCCAAGTTACATAGCATAGAGCCTTAGAACCATTTAGGTTGGAAAGGACCTTTAAGATTAGTGGGTCTGACCTTTAAACATAATTATGTACTTCCTTGTTCTCATCTTTATGAAATAAAAGCAGAAATTAGAACAAACTAGAAACCAAGAGCCAGCAATGAAATCACATCACACCCCTTGCAGACAAAAATGAAAAAAGAGCATAAAATACATTGCTGATTCTGATGAATCTTTAATAGATCAATGTGTGCTACACAAAAAGGACATTCCTGCATTTCCTGCTCCTTCCTATATGCTGACCCATGGAAAGCTGTGATTTTTGTCAAATCAGTTCTCAGCACCAGCAGCAGTTCTCCTGGCCAGGGTGGCTGGGGCCAGGGAAAGACTAGCAGCATGTGGGAAGAGCAGAGGATGGAGGCTACTCATCTTGGCAGCACCGGGGGCTCATCTGGGCTAGTTTACCTCAGTGCCCTGGAATGACTTTAACCCTACAACAAACAACAAAGCCTGATTCTTGAGGTTTAGTAATGTAAGACTTTCTCAAGTTCTACAGAATTAAAGACTGTCCAACCCTGGGGCACAGATCAACAGACCCAAAGCCGATTAAAGTGATGTATGGTGTAGGACCAGCAGACACTTTTGCTTTCAGCAGTGAAGCTTAGATGAAGTCTCTAGAGAACCCTGACCCGGGTTGATGTAATTTCATTCATCGATGTGTGACAGCAATTTGCAAGCTGTTTCGGCTCAGTTAGAACCAAAATGGCTTAGTGTGCTTTGAAAGAGACTGTAGCCATTCAGCAAAGTATCAGTGAGATGCAGCAGAATCCAAATAGTTAGAACAATCCTATGTGTCAAGGGCCATTTAGATCCTCAGAAAATACTGTACCTTGATACACATCAAAGATTTACAGGAGGAGGTCAGGGCGGTTGTGGGTTTGGCTTTTAGATTACAGCTGCAGAAAATCAAGTATAGTACAGTAACATGACATTAAAAAAAACCCTGTCTCTGAACCACTCAGAATGGAAAAGATATTTTGTTTTTCTTTGAAGCAGCTCATAGCCACTTCAAGACAAATTATGTCCCTCCTTGAGAAAATGACTAAAAATCTTTAATAGGCTTTTAATAGATGGGGAAGTCTGTGGAGTATCAAAAGATCCAAATAGCTCAGTGCCTTAAAGCCAGAAACAGCTGAAAACAGAAAAATAGTGGGAGTTGGGTTTGATTTTGAAAGAGTACTCACAGTAAGTAAAAAAATGAAGTTAGATGTGCTGAACATCCTATGCTTCACCTAGGTTAGCCACGAAGCCCTATACTTACACATATCAAATACCCACATCTTTTCTCATATGAACCCCAGAGCACTTCTGCAGGAACAGGTCGACTGATGCCACTTTTCTGTTTTCATTTTGATATCATTATTTCAGTATGACCAAAATATTTTAGTTCTAAGACACAGTCACACATTCTTGGACTACACTGTAGTTTTCACAAAATAACATAAGCAATTATGGTTACATTTATAGCAATGTAAAAGTCAAAACAAAATCTTTTACCTCAAAAGAAAACATTAACAAAGTGCTGTTAATCTTAAATGCTGAATCTCATTTTTGTGTTTAGTCTCAATTTCCATTTTCCTTTCAAAGGAAGTGTTGACAGTTTGCTTTTTATTCTGATCCAGAATGAAAGCAAAATTTCCAAACACTGCTATTTCTTTTGAAGCACAAATAGCAATTCCTTATCTCATGCCAACAATTCTTGAGGAGGCTGGAGGCTGTATGGATCCCAGCGTAGAGAGCACTTGCCTGCACAGCTCTTAGGGAATGTGTTTTCAGCCTTGGCTGGGGATAACACACGGACATGTGTTACCCCACCTCTGGATGGCTGCTGTCATCCTGTTTGACCCTTATCTGATGAACAAGAACAAAATATATTCCAAAAGCTGGCTTCTTTGTGGTTACAGGTACCAGATTCTTAGCAGAGGAATCTCTTCTTGAAGTAGTTGGAAGGAAATGATTTGAAATTAAATGATCAATGTTTTTGGCTAGAGTTGATAAAGTGTAAAGATTTATCCTAGTATTGAAGTGTCACATTTTTTGGTTAGTTGTACTTCATTCCCAGCTCTAAATGTCCCATAACACCCAGAGGTCTCTGTGCTAGGATGGTACTTCGGAGGAAGGATGTAAAATGACAGCTGAGCTCCATTTAGCTGCAGTGCTCCACGAGGTCCCCCACAGTCCATCCGTGCTGTGGTTGTTCATGTGCATACTACAGTGAGGGCAGGGGAGAAGGAGACTGTTCTGGGTCCAGGTCCCTGAGCTGTAGGTGCCCAAGCTTCAAGGCCTTGCTTCAGTGAACTGAGAGTTTATTTGTTCCAAACAGGAGAGCTGCAGCTGACAAGATTAGACTGATGTAACAAATGCAGCATCACGGCAATGGGGACACAGGAAATCACAATCCAGGTCCCTTCCCCTGATTCACCAGCCACAGATAAATGCCCATCCTATCTGCTGTTAGCTTGTCTTACCTCTGCCAGTCCCATTGGCAGAACTCTGTCTTCTCCCCACAGCAGCACTGACTAAAGGCATGTTTGCAAGTTCTTGGATCAGAACATCACTGACCAGTTTGGTTACAAAGCCCATAACTAAATGCAACTGAAATCCGCAGCTGCCAGGGCAGAGGTGAGGCGGCGCTGTACGGAGCACACTCGTTGGACAGCTGGCATTACACCTCTTCCTATGAGTAGCAACGGGAGTTTTATTCCTGACTTCAAGGAGTCAGCGCGGCTGAGCCCAGCATGCTGTACAGATGAGCAAGTGCAGCAAGAGAGAAAACAATTTAATCACCAGGCAGACAACTAGTTTGGCTGAATAGACAGCTCACACACATCTGTACACAGAAGTGTTGCAGCACAACCAAGGACATGGCAGCCATGATCATACAAGAGTGTCAAACACTATGAAATTAAATACAAGAAAGGAAGGGATGTCCTCTACAGAGCAGAAGGTATCAGAGAAAACAGTACAAAGGAAAAGGTAAAACAGCAGGACACAAGTTAAATGTGTGCATTTTTCTCTTTCAGGAACATACATAATAGGATAGTCTCTCACAGTAGAGTTGTAAAAGAGGAACACATTTCTCTGTTCAATGCAGACATACCCTATATGCATACATGTTAACATCACTAATACTAATCTTCATCCCAACCAGACCCAGTACACACACACACACAATCTTGTATTTTAAAGAAAACTATCAAAATACAGAGCTTGCTGAAAACGTCATTTATTTGTACTGTAAGCCAAAGGATCTTAACACACAAGTTCACTGCTAGGCCTCCTTGGGAGCTATAAGCAGTTGGTGTGCTTCTCAAATCAAAATACACAAGCAATGAAATGACAGAGAAAAGGTACAGAATTCTTTATGCCTATGCTCTTGTGCTGCACACACAGAGCAGTTTCCAGTTTCCACCTGTAAGCGAAATGATAGCAGAGCAATTTAAGCTTGCCTTATAGTAGCAGGCAAATAGCCTGGGAAAACTCTCACAAGATGTAAATGATGCAACCAACTGCTCCCCACTCTGGCAGTTCTTTGCTGTACAATGGATGCTGGTAGCCTGACACCAGCTGAAATGGCTTTGGACTAAAAGGAGGTGCTCTGCAGCAGCTAACAGGAAGCCCCTATTTATCAATCTTCTGCAAGTTCAACTATAATAAAGCAAATCGAAGCCCTGAACATCTGGTGCCGATGCAGCCTGGTCTCAGTTCTGCATTTACTGTCCTGGGCCACACCGAAGCCCAGGGACCAGCACAGCCCTGCAGCCCCCTCCTCAGCAGGAACACTGACCCTCTGCCTTTGTCACCAACCCATGTCCTGGGCTGGAGCTTCCACACATGTAAAGAACACTGTTTTCATTTAACCTTGTGTAATGATGACACACTCACAGTGTTACATTAGCAAAGGTGTTTTGGTTACATTATGCCATTGGAAAGAACTAAAATACATGAGAGGAAGGGGAAATGAGAATATAAAGTCTATATAAGTATTTACATATCCCATTACTAAAATAAATGCAGGCTAATTAACAGGGAATTAGCCACAAGCATAAAATACAAAATGAATTAAAACTGCTTTCTAAATAAGATTACTATTAGATTCACTACTGTTAAAACCAAAATACAACATGGTTTTGGAAGCTGTAATAAAATATAAATTAATAATTCTAACGACAATAAAATTCAAAGTTGTGTAATTGTTTTAAAACACTTTGGAGAGTTCAGATTATAGCTTTCTTTCCTGAGAAAAAAAAGCACAGCAGGGGGAACCTCCTCCATTCTTCCTGCAAGTTGATATTACATTAACAAAAGTCTTCACGTTAAAGCATATACTTCATATATTTTAATAGCTGTTCAGAACATAACACGGTTCATTCTAAACATAATGCAGCACCTCCTGTAAACATGAAAAGCCCTGTTTTAATCCCTAATTGGTTTATATGCAATAACGCCCTTGTTTTGTAATGAATGCCAGTCCTTCATTTTCATGTGCCCATAGTTGCAGGGTTCTGCTGAATCACAGCTGACATAATCACAGCCTCCTGCACTTCAGAGGCTTAGCACCAGCATCACAACCTTCTGGGCAATGAGACTTCTGCTCTGCAACCCTCTGTGGCTTGTTGAGACCATAGAAATGTGGAATTCAGGGTGCCCAGCGTATGTCTCATCCAGCCTTGTTTGACCTATGGCCAGCCTTACCCTGATACTTGAACATCAAGATTAAAAAGCAAGCTAACAGTTGCCACAAGTTCTCAGTACTGCTAGCCCCAGGGGTTTACCTGTCGTACGTTAGGCTTACCTATCTTAAACTTTTTAAAACAGCAAGCTGAATTTTCTTTTCATTGCCTTCTGTCTCTGAAGCCTTCAAGGTTCATTTGGGTTAGTTTTCACACTTCTCTCTGTAGCTAGAAATGTACTCTTCTTTTTAAGCAGCAACTAAAACTTGAGGTAAAAATAGAAAACACTAAGGCAAGTTGTGAGAGACAGTAACATCTACCCACAGGTTGAGATGTTCTCTGGGTCCCAGGCTTTCCATCAAAACAGATGCAGAGCTGCCTCCCTCTTTTGCATGTTGAGTTACATGTACATGGCAAAGGCTGAAGGATAAGGGATCTGAGTCAGCAATCTGCATGAGTTATTGATTAGAATTTAGAGCATACAGCGGGGCAAACAAAAGTCATTGGTTTGTCTGAGCACAGACTGCAGGGAAACTGCCAGGACCAAGAGCATCTGTCCCTCATTCCACACTTCTGCTCTGAGGTCCTCCCTCCCCTATGCCGATGGCTGCAGTGATGCTGTTTGCCACTCGTGTCATTCCCCCAGCACCCTCAGGGACGTGTCACAGACGTTTTCACACTCGCGTGTCAGCACTTCATCCTGCGCACAGGCTGTGCATCTGGCAGCTGAAGATGCGGCAGGGCCTGCTTCTCCCTCCTCTCACTAGCAGCCACGCAAGCAGTGGAATGTGCAAGCTAAAAGGACCTGCTCTTGGAATCTGCTTTCTTATGAAACTGTGCATCAGTTCTGGCCAGACAGGGTAGAAACCCCCAAAACTCTAATTCTTCAGAAATCTTACCTTTTCCCTTGGGAAACACATCCTTTCCCTCATTCACACACTCCAAATATTTACCTCCAAGCAATGCATGTTGCATGTACAGGATATATAACCCACATCAGGTTTCACTAGAAGAAAGCTTCGTGTATCTCACCCTCCTCATCCCTCTCCTACTTTGCCTGAATGAGTAATTCCAAGTAATGACTAATTTTTTCTGCTGAATAGACTTGAAAATAATTTTCTCTGCTGTCTTCTTCAAGCAGTCACCTCCACACACCTCTTAGGGCTTACACTTGGAACATGCCCTCTAGGAGTCAGCTCTTGGACTGCTGCTCTTCAAGACTGCCCTCCCTTCCAGTTTCCCAGTGGCTTGTCCCAAGCACCTTTGAGCTACTGCAAGTTTTAATAAGCTCTTGTCTGTGTGTATCCTAAGCATCATGCTTTCAAAATCTATTTCAAGTAAACATCCAAACCGTCTTGTATCCTTTCACCTGGAGGCCATTCATTGTGATCCTAGAGTAAAACTCTGCCTTCAGGAGCAGAAGTGTCAGACAGAAACAATTACTGTGCCCCAGGTTTTTGGTGAAGCAGAAAGGGGGTGTTAGAGGCAGCAACTGCAGCCTCCCAGAGCAGGGATGGAAGAAGGGCTGTCAGCAGCATGCCATTGTTAGTGTGCAGTAAACAGCAATTAAAGAGGTTTAACTGAAGAGGAAAACAGATCAATAGTACCTGGTTTTGTCCCCTTCATTCACAATTATTTTAGGACTGTCTGTCACGTACTTAGTACTACCAAGTTAGTGAATACATTCTGAAAACTGTACAGGGCTGTGAGGGGAAGACAGTACTCTATGCAAGAAAGGATTCTCTTGCTGTTCTCTGTGAGCTGTGCAGCTGCCACAGCTTCCACAGCAACCCCCTCCCAGTTATGCACAGTCCTCATGCTTATGCTGTAATTATTTTCCTTCGAATTCCTTCATGAGAAGCCCTCACAAAACTATTGAAGAGAGGAAGGGAAAATGACAATCACTGGACAAAAAGTGCTGTAAAATACAAGGTAAATAGACACTTCTATTGCCCTAACCTTTTTAAGTAAGAGAAATCTCCTATGTTGAACAATAGCAGGTTACACATCTTCAGAGAGGAGTGCAATTTCAAGCAAACACTTTCCCTTTACTATAGTAAATTGTAACTTATCCTATCACAAGTGATCTTTTCTGTAATTCATCCTCATGGCAGTCAAGAATACTTGCCCTATCACTTCATGAGTTGCATTCTCCATGTTGGAGCTCAAACCATAACTTTTGTTAAGATAAGATCAGTACAAGCTTTTCCACAACTTCAAAGTAGTTACAGTGAATACAGCTGTACTTCAACAGCTAACCAAACTCATCAGATAGAAGTATCATCCTCTCTGCCTGTTGCAACCAAGAGTAGACATAGGAAGAAAACAAAAGGCCCAAGAAAAGACAGTTTAGGTAGACTTCTAGGATTTCCTCTGGTTTTATAATTTCAGCAGTTATGGATAGGGAAAATATTTTCATTCTGAGTTGCAGTAAAGGAGTTCATGCTCTTCATTTATATACTTCATGAGATGGTATGCAAGAATAAAAACTCTGCATAAAAAGACAGCTGCATTTAGTATCTGTGGTTGGCCCCCAAATAGACAATGACACGATTTTCATACACCTTCTTCATAGTTTTCTCAATTTGCTTCAAAAATACTTGTGGGATTCTCCCACATAAAGTGTGCACCGTCTCCAGAAACTTAGATTGCAGAGGGTAGTACAAAGACTGGAAGAGATTGTCTTCAAATGGGAACTAAAGAAAAGAAAAAAAGAATGAATAGTTTTCACTAGTTACAAAATGGCATTTTAGAAGTTTTTGTAAGATAGAACCTTATATGGGTGTGCAATGACTTGTCCCTTACCCTCCCATAGTGTCACCAAACCTTCAAACCAACTTCAGACCCTGGTCTGCTTGAGTAATTGCTTTCAGAAAAGTTTGTCTGGGCCTACCTGAAAGGGCCAACTACTCCTCAACTCTGTATTTAGAGGAGGTTTACTAACAAGAGCAGAGTTGTACACATGCAACATTCAAGTGGAAATATGGACCTGTGTCTGTATGCAAGCTTCTGCCTTCCATGTGCCCTGCAGCTCTAGGTGCTAAGGGAGGACAAGTTTTCATGGGAAATTCATGCAGCACAGCTGCAGTATCAACAGGAAGAACTCAACTTCTCTACCTCAACTACTACAAATTAACAGTTCATCGGCCTTTTTTATTAGAAGTTCACTATAACATGAGGGAGGATTGTTAAACAATAAATGCAGTAGGAGAGGCCCAAGCAACCTTGTCATTTTGTGTCTGATGAGTATACAGAAAGCACAACTATGCTCAGCCAGATCTGCTGGAAGAGCAGCTGGGGTGAGGCAGTTAAAGCAGCAAGCTACAGTGAGACAAGTGACTGCCTCTGTCAAGAGAAAAGACTCACATCACGTATCACTTCATAGAGTGCCTTGAACGTGGGCTGTTTGTCATCATGGTAGACTCCTCTATTTCCATGCAGAATAGAGACACCTTCTTCCTCTGCACCTTTACAGTTGCTCCCATACATACAGTGATCAGGCCGGTAGTTCCACTGACATGGAAACACGTAGAGACACTCTGCCAGTGGCAGTCAGGGGAGACAGGGAGGAGGAAAAGAATAAAGATGTCAAACAAGAGTTACAGCAAGTTCAACCACGTTTCTGTAAAAAAGCTGAGACAAGTCATTTCAGTTACTTCTTTCACAAAGGTCTCAGTTTTTCTATCAGCTTTGTTACTCATTTGCATAAGTAGCAGAATTCAGCTGAATTTCAGAAAACTCAGAGCACAAACCAAAGCATTTTTCCAGCTAGGCCCTGGTACTAGGAAACAGATGAAATATTGAAGGGAACTATACCCGACCCCCACTACCTGCACCACTTTCAGAAGTATTCCTACAGGCTGAAAATCCCAGGTGTCTTTACATGTTCATGTCATACCAGACTATGTTGGGCATTTTGTTAATAACAAACAGGACCTTTTGGGTTTTGATTTTTCAAGTTTAAGACATTTTCTTAACACAGGTAATCATGGCTCTGAGAATCGTTACTCACCTGGGTTAAAGTTAAAAATGATATTTAGCAAATCCTGGTCTCCCCATGTAATGTAGTTTTTGTACTTTTGATATAATGGATATAACATTTCCTCCCAAGTCAAACCACTTGGTATCATGCTGTTCTGCAGGGCAGAAAAACAGAAGCAAAGGGTTAATATCGTGAAGGGTGATGTGGTAACACAAAGGGGGACACCCATGTGTTTGTACATCTGCTAAAGCCATGGCGGGTACCCAGGTGAAAAATACCAGGAAATGTTAGGCCTGGATTGGGATGGAAGAGCAGAGCTGACCACACTCCTAATTATGTAAACAGGAAAGCAAGGTCCCCTGGGCCTAGCTCTGATGTCAGCTCATGCTATTCATAATCTTCATAGTCCAAGCAACAGGAGGGAGAAAAAGTAAAAAAAAATGCAAAAATGCAGGGACAAGGTGAAAACTGAGGTGTAAAAGTGAGGGGAAATGCACAAAACATCTTCCCTGGGAATTATGGTATTAAGAATTACTCTAGTAACTAGTCACTCTAGTAAATGTCACTTTAGCTGTTCGTGTAACAGTACAGGAAAACCTCACCCTCAACAGAAGGACGAGACCACTTGGGCTCAATAAGCAGAGTAGAGAATAGGAGCTCAATAAAAGACATTTTACAAGTCAGGCCTTTCACACAGGAGAAGAGATGGCAGTGAAACCGTTCCTTTCCCAGTTATATCAATTAATAGAAATAGTTAAATCTGCTGGAGGACACAAAATACTTTTCACTGCAGATGGAGAAAATTACCAGTTTGTCTGGATATTTACAGGAAGTTTTCGATTGTAAAACCAATACAGTGACTGCACTAAAGATCCCTGAGTTTATTCTTTCAGGTGTCTTTGAAGGGAAAATGAAATGGTGAAGATGCCATTTTTACTGCTGCTATCAGACTGCTTCATCCAGCAGTTCCCAGAGCTCCAGTCTCTTGCGGAAGTTTCATTTGTTTTCATGATCACTTTCACTATGATTGTTTTTAGTCACCAATTATCCAGAACCTACATTGTTTGGATTCTTTACATTCCAAATTTGGTATCATTTTATGGTGAGTTTTGCAAGATGTGAAGAATACCGAAATCCCTTGTTCTGCACCAGCTGTGTTTCTGCTCACCTTGAAGTGAGTGTTGCGTATGCGCGTTAAATTCATCAGCATCACTCCGGAATTGACTCCGGTTGTCCCGTAATAGGGGTGACGCGCAAAGCGACTGTACCAGCCAATCTTTGGGATTTCGTGCTCCGGGGCCATCGCAGCGAGCTGTGTCGAATTGAACTCTGTCAGGATGTGCCAGATGTCATCAATGGGCCTCAGGAAGAGAACGTCAGTATCCACGTAAAGGAGAGAATCCACATCCTTTAAAATGACCTTTTGCATTTGCAGAGCAAGGAGAGGAGGGGATGAAAAAGATCCACAAAAGACAACGAAAGGGAAGGTTATTGTCAATGTGCATTTCAATTTTAAACTGAGAATCTGAAAGAGGTTATTGATTTATCAGCTCAATGTAATTACTGATAGGAGCATATGTGGCACTGGACGTTGGTCCGGTGGTGGTGCTGCCTCAAAGTGGGGGGAGGGCGCGAGGGCAAGCGGTGGGGCTGGGAAGGGGGATGAGCTTCACACAGGATTCATATGCACATTTCCCAAAACATTTTCCCCTTGCCTATGTCTGAGGTGTTGCCCTGCAGTGACATCCAACAGGCTCAAAGAGAAGCTGTGCTACCTCTTTTAAGGCCTTCACACATTTTCACAGGCAGAGTCTTACGACCTGTTTAAAACCCACATGTGTCAGGTTGAATTCATCACATCCCCTTCTGGCGGTGCACTTCATTTCCGGTAGGGGAATGCGATTTCAGACACTGCACCTGGATCAGCTCCTTGCATACCTTCTGGTACTTCAGTGCAGTTACACTGGGAACAAACTTCATTTCAATACATCCAGCATTCAAGTGTCCCATAGCTTTCAGAAAGCTCTGTCCCCAAATGAAACGCTGTTCTGAAAAAACACGTTTTAGGCTTTACACAGCCCCTAAAACAATATTTAGCTTTTACTTATTCAAACGCACACACAGGGGGATGATGTATTTTTGACTGCTGGTTTGCAATGTTTGCCTCATGGTTGATGACACCTTGCTTTGTCTGCAGCAGATGCTGCAGCACATGGGCTGGCAGCACACTGAGCCTGCCAGGAGAGCTAACCTGAGGGACAGGGCTGCAGGTGAACAATGACACACATCTGACCTGGAGCATAAGCAACACAAGCCTGTGGCTGGCACTCTGAGCTCACGCTCGCTAGCACAAACCATGCAGATACTCCTGACAGACTGATTTTGGAAATGAATGGTCAGGAATATGGCTTGACTGTGCTTGTCTTCCTCCTCGCTCTACAGCCGCTTGCAGCTTCAAAGAAGTGTGATTTTTTGCAGCTATATAGAGTATTCCTAGGAAATCTGTCAAAAAGTTCTGCACAGAACTCGCTATATTTAGCCTGACACTTCACTTAAATACTCAATTATCTGTAATTTGATTTCACAACTTCTGTCTCCATAGACTCTGCCCGTGTTAGCAAGGCTGGCAAGTAATAACACACTCCTATGTAAACACATACTGGCATCTTGTGAAGCTGTGCTACCTAAGGGTTTGCAGTGGCTAGCATGGCAGTTTAGCGGAGTTTTGTCCAAAATTCAGGACAAATCCCAAATCCTGATGCTAATGTACCAGTACCCTGAAGCTCAGTTACTAATCTTAATTGTAGTAAGCAATTAACTCAAGTTACAACAGAGATGGAGACTTTTCTAGAGAAGGTCCTGGCGACTATTCCCGGTGCTGCTGCTGATCCACCGGGTCATGCACTTCAGCGTACTCAAGAGGACAACTCTAATACAGGGATATTGCTAATCTACCTTAAAAGCTCTTAAGTAGATTAAGTGTTTTGAGGAGGGTTCTAAATGTTAGTTACTATTACAATTAAAATCATCCCAAAATCCCTCCAGCATTTCATGATTCTTTAGTTGCTTATTTTGGCAGCTCCAAAACAACAACACAGAGACAGCTGCAAGACAGCTCCAGGGTATGCAACATGCGTGAGACCAGAAGACGCATTTTACCTGGTGTCTTAACACTGATGTTAGTATTGCAGAACAGTGTCAAGTGACCGCTGAGAGCATTACCCTCATTTTGTGCTCATGCTAAGATTCACATCTTCCTTATTCTGCCATTGCAAATCCCATTGATGGTTTTACTGCAGTAGACTGCAGCAAGAGATTTAGACTTGTGAGATCACATGGAGGCTCAATCTATTTTCCCTGCATTTAAGTAGCAAATATACAATCAGATGTCCTAGATTGCCCCTACAAAATGTAGGATATAGCATGATCTTCCTTAATATTTCTGTTACCCAAGCAGATCCGAAGAAGTTGGGAATGTATACATCAACCTTCTGCCCAAGACAAAACTGTTCCTTACAACATGCTGCAGGATCACATCCCATAGCTCTAGTTTTATCCATGAGTAAAACCCTTGAAAGATTCTTAAGACATTTTTCCATTAACACATTCCTCATACCCTCCTGTCCACTTTCACATGCCTGCTGGTGCTACAGGAGAGACATTTCTTTGGCAGGACAGGCACTTCTGAATCAAAGACTCACATTCCACTCGGGCTTAGCATTATCAGGAGCAAGACAATTTGCATAACTGAGGGCTAAACAGCTGATAAACTCAACTCCTGCTCTCCTGGGGTCCTACCTAAATCCACTCACATTTTATGCCACTGCAGAAGAAAATGCTTAGGACTGAGAAGAGCATACATACAAAAAAAAAAAGATACTGACATCCTGCTGGTATTTATTTAAAATACAAGTCAAAATAGTTCTCTAAACAATAACACTAGAAAGCCTCTGCTCATGCTCTGTGCAGACTGGATTTCTACAGTGTTGTCTCATTCAAACAGGACATCAGAAGGTACATATCAAGCACCTATATAAATACCGGTGGCTGAAGTTATCCAGAAACAGCCTCAAGTTCTGCCAGGCTCTGAACTTGGTACCAAAAGCCCAATTGGACACTTGCCACCTCAGGTATTACCATAACTTGCTTTCTTTACTATGTACCTATCAGCTTAGTGTCAGCTGCAACTATTCTCAGACAACCTCACCTATTCAGAGCCATAAACCTCAGCCTGACCACACACAACATTTTGCAATTGCCCCAAGAGAAACAAACACTTACAGCTCAAGCCATCTCCCAGTTTTGCTAAGATAACATGTGACAGCTAATATTCCTTACAAGAAGTGACCAGAGAACTTTGGCACTGTGTGAGTGACAAAAAAGGAACCAAAAAAGCACTGCAGAGCCTCAAGAAATCAGCATGAATACAGCATGAATACATAACCCTCTTATGTCCTCAGAAGGGTAACAGTGAAACTGTTTCTGTGATGAGTCTACCAAAATGCCCAAAAATACCATAAAAATAAGAACAGGGAGCTGTGGTTACCCTGTGAAAACAACCCCATTTGAGTGCATCCTTACAAACAATCTGCATTGAACAAGCCAAGTCTTAGGGATTATTTTCTAGGTGATATAAGTATTTGCTCAGGGAGGAGAGGATCCCTGCTTGAAGTTACTTTCAGCACATCTGGCCTTTGTGCATTTGATAGTCTATCACTAAATGGCAGATAAACAGAACTGCTGACAGCACATATTTTCTCACATATGTATTCATAGTCTATGTATCTGGACGTGCAGCTGTCTCCTGATTGTTTCCATCTGAGGAAGTAAAGATTTCTTTGTCCCCCTCATTTCTCCTAAGACACCAATGAAGAAATCTGGATCATGTAAAGAGTATGTAATTTTATTGCAGTCAGCCCAATCAACAGCAATGCTCAAGTTATTCTTCATCAATGGTCTCAACTCCACAGAAGTCGCTTCATGCAAAAGTTCTTTCCATCTCTGGTATTTCTGCACATGCATAATTGTTATCAACACCTTCCTTCTCTCCAGTCACCTTAACTACTTCCCAAGTTCATGACACTAAGTATTTTATACTAAAGAATACACATTTTCAGTGACTATGAAGATCCAAGGACACACAGGGCTCTTGCACGAAACCCGACTTGGATCACACTGGAGTTATTACCTTAAGGGCAAATCTGACGGTCTTGGAAAAAGAAATAAAATTCAAACAAAAGAGATTGCTGAAAGCCTCAGTCTAAGGGCTAACATATGGAAAGGGAGGTGGTAGGCAAAGACTGCATGCTGAAAAGAATGTTATTTATGGAAGGCATGCAGCATCTACCCTGAAAGCATCTGCCCTGAAAGAACTCTCGCACTGAGTCTTAAGAGTCCAAGCAGCTAATGGAAGTAGCGACAAATAAGAAACACGCATTCTTTGTTAGCGGGACAAAAAGCCATGCTGGATTTCTAATTCATTTTTTAACTGGCTAAAGCACAGATTAAAATATCTTTATGCAGATGTTTCAGCCTGAAAATGGTTTTAGTATTTCACCGGCAAAGCTTCCTTTTTGTGGAATTCACTTTTTCCTGAAGCCACCTACTGAGAAATCCAGGTGCCTTACCGGAAGAAAAAGGCGCTGGGCAGCACATGGTTTGAATAACTTTTTCCATTCCTGAGCATTTCCTACTGAGAAGGTTATTGGGTAAATGTTGTACTCAAACTTCTTTGTATATGAGGAAGGCCATTCCTTTAACTGAAAGACAGGGGAGAAAGAATTAAGACACTACATGTTGTAAAACCTTTTTTCACAAAAAATATGCAGGCCTAAGGAATTTATAAACCACATTCTGCAAAAGCACTTTGTTGCTGCTTGTTGATGTCAATGCAATTTCTCTCACAGGCTTGTAACTTCTAACTAACTCAGTTATCTGTTTATTAAGTGACAAAGAAACTCACCTTCTTCTCAAATTCAGGCTTAAGGGAATCCTCAGCAAAAATGTGAAAGCAGAGCCTCCTGTTGCTAAAGAGAACTGCTGACTTCAGCATGATTAGTGTCTCTTCCAGCCGGTCCCCACATGCTACAACTGCCAGATGCATGCATTGCAAAGATGAAGGCTCTTTTGAATGTTTCTGTTCTCCAGGCTTCCTGAAAATTCATAAATAGACATATGAAAAATACGGAGGGAGAGGAGAAGAGAATCCCACATTAAGAGAATAACAGAGCAGGGGTTTTTTTTCCAAATAGCCATCAACAGAACATGCAAGTGGCATGCCAGTTGTCAATGGTACAACTCAAGAGGGTTACAAAAAAATCACAATACAAAGAAACAGACTACTTTCAGATTTTTTCTGGTTATTCCTACATGTTTGGCTTTGCATACAAAACTGCATTCCATACACAGAAGAAACTGATGCAATAGCACCTCAAACCAGACACCTTGCTCTGTGCAAATGATAGAGGGTTTTTTTCCCATCAGAGAGGTTATGAAGCCAGAAAAGACTTTCTACTACCTAGCCAACTTTCTAACACAATACAGACCACAGAATCACATCCAATAACTTCATTACTAGGCCCATAATGGCTAGACTGGAAGAAGACATCCATATGTTAAAAATACACTCCATCCATATGTAAATGGTTCTCACAGTTAATTAACTTTGCTATTAAAAAATGCATGCCTTAATCCTGGCCTGAAGGTACTGGCATAGTTTCAAAGGACTGCTCTCCATTGCACCCAGTGGAATCCCATAGATTTTGCTAAATGGGACATTTTTTAGAAACAAACATATTCACATGTCCCAGATGAATCAGACTGGAATCCAAAACCAGTCAAGGGCTAGACTATGAGGGTTTAACTTAGCTCTCATCTCTGCTGGCTTTACACAAATTTCAGCAAGAATATAGGTGAATCTGCATGTAAAAGGCACACTGAAGCTACTCATTAGCCAGAAACATCAGGGTTCTTCTGGGAAGTTGAGGACATTTTGAAAATATGGCCTTTTGGGTTTGTGTGTATGTCCCACACTAGTATGGAGGTAAAAGCCATATCCTCCAGGACTGCTTCCACCATGCTGTATTCATATTCCAAAACAGATCACATTCATACTCCATTACATGGATGTGTGCTGACAAAGCAACTAAATCACCATCAACAGCATCATTTCAGGCAAGTTCACGTAGATTGCTGCCACTTCCTGACATAGCATTGAACAGAGGGTATCAATCCCTGCCTCTTCTCAGCACACACAATTATATTCAATGAATCAGTAAAGTTAATGCTAGAAACAAAAGTTCTAAATAAAGATAAAATCATCAGTTAATACAGCTGTCCTTATCTTTTTCAAGACACTGCAACGTTGCTCTGTGTAACAGCAGCGTTCCATACCAGAGTAACCCACCACTGTGTTACAGATACCAGCCAATGGCACTTTACTGACTATACTAAGCAATATGTTTTCATTAAGTGTTTCAAGTCTTGGGCTTTAGTAAACCCCAATTTCATCAGTGTATAAATAATGGAATACTACATATCTGTGAAGTGGTATTTACTTTCCAACCTATTAATGTAAAAACTACTGAATTATTGAAGTGAATAACTGCTCACACAGATCCCCTTTTCCCTCCTTCTCCCTATCTGTTTAATGTTTCCTCTTAATTAGGTCTCTAAATCAAGCCATATGCAGGATGAGAACTGCTTTGATATTGGCAATGGAATTCACTGAGAGAGGGACTGAACTCTAAGCTTTTATTGCAACATTTCAAAACCTAACACCAAAGCACTAAGCTTTTCTTTGCAAGTTTCAGCTACAGTGAACTCTCCCTTACACAGCTATTTTGTAGTGAAAAATCGAGTGTATGCAGACAGGCACTTCCTAGGAATGGACTCAGCAGAAGCAATCCCAGATGAAAGCAGAATGCCCTGTATGCCCACGGGAGCTGTGGATGAACAAAGAGACATCCCACCTGCCAACAGACATCCCCCCAGCCTCAGAGAGTGGAGAGAACTTTCACGCCTTGGAGACACGGAATTCTGAGTGGAGACCGCCTGGGCTGACAGGGTTCAGGAACCTACAAAAGCCTAAGCAGGAATAAAAATCCCCGAGAGAAGGAACATGAGGTGATGTTCGAACTGTCTCAGCAGTACTCCAGGATGCTGCCTACAACACTGGGGAAAGTAACAAGGAGGTACTGAAGAAGGTTGGGATACAACACTTTGCATCTTTTTTACAGGTATGTAAGGAAAACAAGAGGACTCTGAAAAACCAAGGTGAGCTGGAAAGGGAGATTAAAAAGTGCCACAGCAAGAGGCATTTAGCAGCAATTTTAGCTTAGCCTTTACAAAAATCCTACTATTATACAGAGGGCTGAAAAGACACAGCTGTAAAGGCCAAGTCCAACTGCGAGCAGATTACAACAAAGAACATCCAATTCCCCTTCCCTCCTCTGTTTATACATGCACGTACATACAGTGCAAGGAGGAAGAGGATGGACAGCGAGAAATATAATCTGGATTAAAGGATATTTCTTTAAGATCTGCAGGATACAGCCAATGTCTTCACACCAAAACAGTTCCAATTTGATCAATAGCATCTAGGATGCTTCTGTATTACATAGAACACTTGGCTGTGCTGGCTTAGGTAGATCCCCTCATGCAGGTAAGGGGCCTCCACCATGTATCATCAAGGAAGAAACTGGAGGTTAGAACTCGACTCACACCAGTGGAGCAGCTATTTCTTTTCTACCAGAGGTAGGCTGGGCTGAGCACTGACAGCCATCTAGTTCAAACAGACTTACTGCTTAATGAAAGCTTCTTTAAGCTGAGGTTTCATAAAACTGGATCCTAGTTCAGCACAATATATCTCCACAAAACACCTACCATGTAGTTACCAGTGCTTGATGCAAACACATCGGGAAGCTAAGAGACTTCTGAAACACTGTGACCTGCTCAGATTTATTCTTGAGACAGATAATGCATGCAGATTCTTACAAAATGCAATATAGTTGCTAGTTTTTTAAACTTTCTTTGTATTGTGATCTCATTTACTCTTGAAGCATAAACAAGGTCAGATTAGGCAATATATCAAAACTGGTGATTCACTGAAAAGGCTCCTTTCCTGACAGTCAACACTGAGTCAACGTCCCAACAGCGGCTCCGTTATCTGAAACAGATTCTCTCACATACTTAAAAATATAAATTAGAAATGCCTTGAATGTTTTAAATAAAGTTTTCTCCTTTGAATTTCAACCTCCTTCTACTGCTCAGAGAAAGAGGACAAAAACACTCAAAACCAGAATGGACATCTGTACCTTCTTTTATCAAGTAGGTTCTTTTTTAGACACAGATGAGCTATGTGGGCCTTCAGCGTGTTATCATTAGGCCAAAAACAGCAGCCAAACTTGTGTATGTGTGCACATGGGCTGCAAAGAAAATTATCCCAACAGGTTGCCATGCAAGAGATGTTTTGCTTTGGAAAAGTTACTTCCAGGGAACTAAATGTGCTGGCAAATTTTCTCTTTCCAAGCCATGCCATGCTGGTTTAACAGAAAGCGTCGTCACATCTGCCCTTAAAATGTAAAATAACCCTTTTGCTTTTCGATACTTTGCACACACTTGTTTGGCACATACTTACAATTCTTCATATGAAAAAATCTTACTGAAGGCACAGGCTACGTCCAAGAAGACTAATCAGTAAAAGCACCATGAAAAATCAGTTTTCAAAGCTAACCAAAAACCTAAATGCAATACTCATCTAGATTTGCCAAAATTACCCAATGACCAAAGCAGGACACAGGAATATATTTACTAACATTTGCCAGTTACCAGACAGCTAATGGTACCTAAACTAAGCTTTAACATGTACGATTACTTATGTTAGAAAAAATATGAACTTCTTAAAAGTTATAAAACTAAAGCCATCTATTATTATGTAACTACAGTAAGTGGTGTTACAAAATCCCAGTTACAATTCACCTTGCCTGCAACACAATTGATCCTTATTAAGCAAACACACATCCTAGACAACTTATCCTGATTATTTATTAATTCAGCTCAAAATATGCATCCTTCTGACAGAAGTATACAAATGAATTTGCCAAAACTGAGTTAGAGCAACTCTTTACATGCATGCAGACTAAACTTCACTAAGGTTATTTGAATGAATCATTCAGTCTACACAGAAACACACACATCATGATCATCTCACAAGATCTTACACAATCGTAGACTTTTTATTATCCTGAAGAATCAGTTAGATCATATAGGATTATATCAAATTAGAAAAAACAACCTTCCTTTGCTCAGAAGGAGCAACTAAAATAATAATTATTTATATTATCAGAATGAATAGGCAGTAACAACCCTGATTCAACATGTTACATGGAACATGCTTTACTGTAAACACATGCATAAGGAAAGCCCACAGAGTATTCACTTGTAAAGTTAGTAACTAGTTAAATCATTGCCTGTTTCTTTTGCTCCAAATTCAAGCCCCCTGGAAATAGCCTCACACTACTTCCAGTGTGCCCTGGATCAGGTTTTTTAAGCCAAGCAGATTCCTACCACGCATGGGTGGATGTGATTTGTCTCCTCATGGCACCTGCTGGCAGGTGTACTGCTGCCTTTCCGCGCAGGCAGGCATCTCCTCCACTTGAACCATCCCCCCCCCAATTTCTTTTTTTATGGATACTCTTACTTAAATGTTATTTTTGTAGTAGCTAACAGGATACCCAACTGGACCCACAGAATTAGGCTTCTAGTCGTACAGACTCCTGCTGGTGTCAATGGGGTGGGATCTCGCCCTGCCATCAGATGGGAGGGAGGGAAGGAAAAAAGACCTACATCCAAACTCTGCACAAAAACAACAACAAATTCAAAGGAAAAGCATGGCTTAAATACAGCATTCCTCTCTTTTTTTGTTTGGTTTCTTTGTTGTTGTGCTGCAAACCTTGTAAAAGACGACTTGCAAAGTCAATAAATAATAGAGAAGTTAGATAATGTCAAATTTTGGAACAGGAAGATGCTCACTGAAAAGCTCATTGAAATGGAACAGTTGGTTACGCTCTCCAGTAGTTTCATACTTTCTGGGCTCCTTCCTCCAGTGTTCTTCTTGATTTCCATGATAATCGCAGAGATATGCCTTGAAGAAAAATGACTTTGGGAGGTACAGTCGCTAGTGGAAATAATCCTGCTTTAATACATGCATTTGAATTCTGTCCATGGTCCATTCTCAACCACAGTAAACATCTCTTGCATTCAGAAGGGTAACAATGTTTGTAAGAAACCAACTGCTTTAATAAGTTAACGAATAAGAGCTCAAAACCCAGGAACAGTCTTTCATTCAGAACATCTCTGTGAAATCATGAATCAAAGACACAAAGACATACCAAGTTAATTAGATATATGAGGTCACACTGACCATAATATAGTTGGAATGCAAAGGGGAAAACAGCCCTCCACCCACTGAAAGCATGCTGCCCGGATCTTTTGCTGAAGTAATTACAGTTTTTTTAAAAATATTCTGCCTGTAAGGTGCAGGGGAAAGAGGAAAACACAACACACCATGATTTAAAACTCTTTTAAAGCTCCACTAAATTAATTTACATATAAAAAGCATTCAAGACAAAAAGCTCTGGAGCTTAAAATCCACGGGTGCCTGGCAGATTGGAATCCAGTGGTAGCACACAGAAATGGCCAGCCACCTTCTCTTGTCCCTGCAGCCTTAATGAGAAATTTCGAGCAGTGCAGGCTCCCGAGACTGACAGCAGCTCCTCACGGGCTCAGCCAGTAAGTACTACATCCCCCATGTCAGCCTGCAAAACAAGGCCAAAATTCACGGAAAAGCAGCTATTTCAGAGGCCCCCTTCGCATTGGCACGCAAAGCAGGTATCACCCTGCCAGGGCACAGGGACCAGAGGCGGAAGTAACACCTTCACACTCTTTCGTGGCATCTGTGGCAACCACACTCCAACTGAAAATACGCAGGAAAAAGTTTATACTGCTAAAGCTACAGTGGTTTGCATAAGGGTTTCTAACGACCAGGCACTGGGAGAGGCGAGGGGAAAAAGATCTGGGAAGTGCCCGAAGGACGGGACGGCAAAGAGCCACCAGCGAGCGGCCACAGCACAGAGGACTCACGGGGCAGCAGGGCCCGCACACGCGTGGGGTGGGCACGCGTGACAGCGGGTGATCTCCAGCGGCCGGGTGGCCGCTAGCCGGGAGGAGTCTGGCAAGTTCCCCTTCCAGGGCAGGGACCAGAGGCAGTCGCGCGTGGGGCGCCGGCCGGTCACGCGTGGGCCAGGCCGTGCCGGGAGGGCGGTAGGCGGAGCCGTCACCGTTACCTGGCGCTGGCGAGTTTGCCGCTGGCGGGACTTCTCCGCGGCGGGCTCCGGCTGAGCCGCGACTGCCGGCGGGCGGGCGGCGCGGCGGGGCGGGCAGGCGCGGAGGGCGCGGGCGGCGGGCGCGGGGGCGCGGCGGCGCTGCCCGCCAGCAGATAGAGCAGCAGCAGGCTGCCGAGGCACAGCAGCGCCGCCGCCACCTTGCAGGAGAGCCGCATGGCGCGGGGGTCAGAGCGCGGGGCGCGCCGCCCGCCCGCCCCTCAGCCTGCCCGCCGCCGACATCGCCCGCGGCCCGGCCCGGCGCGGGGACGTGGCCGCCGAGCCCCGGCCCGGCTCCCGGCTGCGGGGGCGGGGCGCGCCCTACCGTACTCTCTAGACTATCCGCCCCGTCCCCTCGGCCGGCACCGGCGTGCTGGTCCCTACAGCGCTCGCCTCGTGGCCACAAATGCCTCTGGGAGACGGGGCGTTGTAAAAATCCTATTATTTAATAAGTCAGTGGCCAAGTAGCCTTTCCTCGTCACGGGAAGAAAGGACAGGCAGAGCTCCGGGCTACTGCAGCACTCGGGGATGCCCGCAAAGGCCTCAGCGTGTGCTGGCGTGCGGTGCTGGAAACGGCCGAGTGTGTACTTCTGCTAAGAATCTGACTTTCATCGGTCTGTGCTAACAGGTAAAGTGGTCCCGTTTCCCCCCAACTGCAGCCCCAATTTACAACCTGCCCGACACTGTTCCCATCCCACCTGGGATGTATAAGCTGTACAGGATGTATAAATGGCCGTATGTGTAGCGGTGTGAGAAAATGCAAGCATTCACTTACTCTTGGGAGGCTTTGGACTTACCTTTGTATGACTGATTCTAGCTGGTCTTCAGGCCAACATCAGCAGAGATGGCCACACTGAATTTCACAGAAATCCCACTTCAATTGGCAACCTGATTGCTCACCTTTAGATGTACAGTATGACAGAAACACAAATATTCTTGCTGCCCCACAGGGCTGGAGTGTAAGCTGTGCAAAGAATGAAAACACCAGCCTTGGAGCAGGGAGAGCAGGGAATGGGGAGCCTCAGGCATCCCTGCCAGTGTCAGCACTGAGGTGGCCACGTGCCGCGTGGCCAGTTCCAGCCCCAGGGACTGCTGTGCATTGCAGTGACTCCACACTGCTGAGGGCTGTGAGGCTGCTGCCCAGCACTGCTCTCATCATGTCCCGCAACCCCTGCGGGGATGTTTGATCTGTTAGTTGTAAAATAAATGCTCAGTGCTACAACCATCCTGACTGCCACTGAAGTGGTGTTGCACTTGAGACAGGTAACGATGCAGGCTGCCAGAACAAAGTCTCTTCAACTTGCAGACCTGGACCTGGCCAAGGTAAAGGATCAGCATACCTGTAAATGATGCCTCTCATGCAAAAGGGTGAATCTCCTGCTGCACAGCTCTACTCTGGAAAGTCAGGTTTACTTTTAGGATATATCCTCCAAGAGCTGGTCCTTTACTACTTTAAATAGCAGTGAAACTCTGCAGCCTGGCCTTTTTATACAGGCCTTCACTAAGGGTACCCCAAAATGTGCTTTACCTTAGTACCAATGCAAATGCAATGAGTGATGACTGTTTCAGAATTTCATCCAACTCAGATTGTTAGCAGATGTAAAAATATAAATTACCTCATGCTAAGAGAAAATAGCAGTACTAAATGAGAAACTACAGAAAAACCACAGTGCATAAACATATGCTCTTTTCTGAGAATGTCCTACAATAAAACCCTACCAAACTTTATACTTCATAAAACATGAGTACCAGTAGCAACCCCATGAAGTCCTCAGCCTGTACCAATGTGTCATTTTATATTATCCATAAAATTTCGTTCCCATGTAGGAGACGTGGCAGCAATGTCTGCATAAAAATACCAAGGTAAACATTATGAAACCTGAAAACCATGCTAAGGGATTTTTAGAGACTTCCTTCCTAGTTGCTGTGGTCAGGCACCACTTACCTCCCTACTTGCACCACTTTCTTCCATATTAAGTTGTGCAAATATCCTCCATGCCACCAGTGTGCATGCTCAAACCAAACCGGTTCCACTGCTGGGCTGAAACAGAACCACATTGCACAGCGTCAAACCAGCACTGTGGAATCTGCAGCACTCTCACATGTGTTTGATTTTGGCAGTAACAGGGCTACTGAGATATTCCGTCAAACCAATGGCATGGATCTAAAACAACAGTGAGAGCCAGCTTAAGTAAAGCTTCACATATTTTAGACTTGAACAAATTTATCAATACCAAGTGTGTTGTGCATATTTTGTACTGCACACAGTATCACAGCATCGTGGTGTATGTTAAAAGGCAAATCACTCTGAGGCCTGTACTATAACATACATTTATTTTCATGTAGCTCTCTAAGAAAATAATTTAAGTGTAGTTATATTTTGAGAAAATCTTAAAAGGAAATACATCCACTTCCATGCAAGTCTGACATCCGTCTGGCATGTAGCATCACCAAATGTAACGCTAAGGAACACATTACTTATTTATATCTCTGTTACCATTTTATTCTAGACTATTGCAAGTTTGATCCCAAACTTACCAAGACTACCGTCCTGCCTCTAGAGCCTCATGTTGTTGCTCTTATCTGAAACAGTACAGAAGGTCTTTGTGATCCAGGAACCTCCCCTCCCCTGGAGAAACAAAATGAGAAGCTCCACTATCTTTGGATAAGGCAATCTGCAAGAGGGAAGAGCAAAAATAGAGCTGTGAAGATATGGTATGATGAACACAGTGGTTCTGGAAGTCAAACTGCTAGGAATTATAAACTCCTGGAAAATCAAATCTATACGGAAAGGAAACTCAGATGAAAATGCACTAGGTTGGGAGGAATGCTTCAGGCCACTTAGACAAAAGGAGCTGAAATATTTGTTTTTCACTTGTTTTCAGAGTTCAAGGGAAGAATGCCATGAATTTTATTCACATGTGCAATGACATCTCAGGAAAAGCTCTCAATTATCATTGACATTGCTCATTTACCAGGAATTTTTGCAAAGCTTGACTCTTGACAATTACAGAATTATTTCCAGTTGTTTATAAAAATGATAGCACTAATCATTCTGATAATGAAAAGTTATGTATCACACTGTATTCCATAATGTATTTCACAGGGATGTATGTTTCTGATTGAAATCCTCCTACTTCATTTCCTGGGTTGAGGAACAGTTTAATTCCTCTTTTTACTTGTTAAACTAAATGTGCATTTTGTATCTGATTACCATTTTTATGTACATGCCAATAATATTTCTGGAATGTAGTATGTACTGTATCCATGGGATTATGTCAGATTTTCTTGTTATTAACCACGTAGAGTCAATTGTGTTGGTAAATTGTAAAGGTTCATGTTTCTATTTTTCAAAGGGCCAGCGGGTTTTACCAATTACTTGCTCAAAACAAGATAATGCATTTTCATTCTTCAGTGCTCTGTTAAACATCTAGCAGACAAATTCATCTCTTCATCAGAAAGATGCACCAAGTAGTCTATTCCTACAGTTCTAAATAAAATCTTTTCATTACAGTTCTAAAAAACTCACTATACTTTTTACAGAAGAAAGCAATACATATTTCTTAGAGAAGCTCCTTCATACTTGGATGGAAAAGCAGAATGGCTAATGCACCAGTTTCTTCACTAAAATCAGCATACTGACATTTCTTTTACAAAGAAAGTATTACCAGACAAAAAAGGCTGAGTTCTTAGCCTCTAAAAAAACTAATTCTGAGGCAGTCTTGGAAAGTGTCAGTTAGACAATAATAAATTCTCTGATGAACTTCTTATCTTTCATAGACTTGTCTTACGCAAATTTGAGCTCACCCAGAGAAGATGGTGCCTACTGGTTCAAAATTCAGTTTCCTGTCCAACATTCTGACTATAGATTACATTGGTAAGGTCCAAAAGTTAATTGAGGCTGAAGTTCTCTAGAAATGCATTACAAATTTCTAAAGGCTTGGCCAAAGCCTTGGTATAAGTCAAATGAGTATCTGACATTAAATGTCATTAATTTCTTAATATACAAAGTGCATTTTACATGCCACGTATCTTCAATTTCTGCATGTACAAAAGTAGGACACAAGAAAGTTTAGGTCAAGTATTAAAACTATCCATCAATTTTATTGAATTGGGACGACTACTCTGTTTTGAAGCAAATATTTCTTTTTTGTGCAGTATTTAAACTGCCAGTGCAGTGCTGTGCAAGAGTGAAGATGGTTTCTCATTAAGGAATGTCATATTCAGTGGACTTCCAGAAAGAAAAATCAATCTTTATCAGCCTAGAAGATTGCTTGTCTATTGTTTTTTTTAAAACCCCTTCATTATCATTAATTACCTAATTATGGGGTTTTTCCCTCCAGGACAAATATTTGAATGCATTTCATAGGAAGCAGGGAGAGGAAGAGAATCAGTAGCATTTAAAAATGTAGAGAATTATCTGGAAACAGAGTACCTTTCACAGTCTAATGACAGAAAAATAACATCAATTCTACATTAGGTGCTGTATTTGAAGTAAATTAATATTAAACCAAACTTTTCTGCTTTTAGCATTTCTTTCGCTGTCTTGTACCATTTTCTCCTTAATGCGGTATTTCTTCTGATTCAGCAGGATGTGCATCTATTCACTTTGTCAGTCCTGTTTGCATTTATCTGTTGTCTTAGAAGAGACTTATGTCATTAGGAATTCCAACGGTCCACGGGGTCATTGTTTACTTTGTATCTGCAGCCCTCCACTTTGTTGGTTCTTGAAATCATTTTATCCTTACCACCTCCATTTAAATTATCTGATCAAAACTTTCTATTCTTATTTACTCAGTTCTTCATCTCATCCTCTCCACAAGTCCTTGTTCTCACTGCATGCATTAAGACATACAAGCATTTATTCTGTTCCGAGCTGAGCCACACCATTTATTTTTGGTATCCTGTCATGTTTAAGGAGCAGTATGTGACCATGCCTATAGTTTTAGGTACGTCTGCAGTTACCACAGAGGAAAGGTAACAGAGGAAAGGAAAGGAGCTGAGCTTATGTAGGTAAACTTCACACTGCAGCACCGCATTCTTGAATTTCAATCACGATGACAGTAGTCAAGGCTTAGCATCGTATCTTAATACTGCTTTCGTCTCTTGAGGTCGTTAGATTTACCTTTAATTTCTGGCCCACCATATCATCACTTTTGGCCCACCTTATCACCACAAGGCCAGTGGCGCGAACCTGAGGGAAGATTCCCTCTCACTGGCGGGGATCGGGGCGACCCGAACCCTGAGGGAGCGGGAGGGAAGGCCAGGCCGGAGCGGTGGCGGAGGCTTCCTCTGCCGCTCCCCGTCCCAGACACCGCTGATTTGTCGCTGCTGTGTTTCGGTTCTCTTCCTTAGGAGGAAAGCGGTCGGTGAGGGAGGCAGCCTGGCCCCGCCGAACCGAACCGCACCGCGCCGCGCCGCGCCGAGCCGAGTAGAGCCCGGCCGCGCCTCGGCCCCTGAGGGCGGAGTTGGTTCCCGCCCAGCCGGCGCTGCGCGCGCATGCGCGTCCCCGCCTCAGCGGCACGCGCGCGCGCGGTGAGGGCGGGCGGCGGCGTGGCGCGGGACGGCGGCGCGGGCGCGGTGAGTGGCGGCGCGGCCTGAGGAGAGCAGCGGTCCCCTGCTGACAGTCGCCTCCTCCGGCAGCTCCATCCCCTCAGAGGCCTCGGTGGGGTAGCGGCGGTTCGCTGCCTTCGGCCGTGGTGCGGGTCTGCTGGCTGGGAGACCGGCTCGTCCCTTCTCCCCTCATTGGCGTCCCCGCGGTCTTAGCGGCTTCTCCACTTGTGCCGCGGTCGTGGCGGGTTCGGCCGGACGGGCTGTTTCTCGTGTGCCCCGCAGCACGGCGTGGAAGTCGGTTTTTGACCAGTTTAACAAGCAGTGTGGGGAACTATCTCACTGTAGTACCTTTCAGGGAAAGCAGAGCAGAACGTTTATCCCTCTTCCCGCCGGCCTCTTGCTGCAATAGAAATGGTTTAGTTCTGCTAGTTATTTGGGGGGGGTGGGTTTTTTTCTCTTTAATGCATAGCGGCCTTTTTACAGAAGCAGCTGAGGAGTGTCATTATTTCGTGCTACTTCAGATTGTAGCAAGTGCTCCTGGGGAATTAATGTTGTGGTGTTGTGGGATAGGTATCAACCATCCCTAGGCTGTGGTTTGAAATACCTGGGATTTGTGTGGGAAGCTCCAGGTTAGTGTGAGGTTGTGCCAGGGATGCCAGAAGTGCAGCAGCTTCCCAGAGTGGGAGCAGCTGGGCCTGGCCTTGGGGCTGCTGCTAAGTGTTACGAACATCTGATTTGGGAAGTTAAAAATGCAGGCTGGCAGACCGTCCCCCAAGGGGTCTAAACTGGTTTTGACCTTCAAACTGGAGGTACTGGGATTTTGTTACCTCTTTTTCCCATGTTATGCAGCATGACATGTTTAACTTACATAAGAAAGTCCACTGAAACATGCATCGGTTCGCAGTTGTTTAGTTACAACTCCATAAGCACCTGGCAGCACCTCAGCCTGGAAAAGGTGAGAATGTTGCCCTGGCATCAGTGATGAAGTGAAAGGAGGAGTTTAAAGTCTTTCATACCTGTCAATGGTAGTAGATTACCCCTATGAATTACATACATGAAAAAATGGCTCACCTGTTAATTTAGTCCTATTAATGACTAATGATCCATGTTTACTTGTGAAGTTTCATGATAAGTTGTAAGATGTTTAACAAAGGTAACTATGAAAGTCAATGAAAAGTGACTCTTTCCCAGATACTAATTCTGGTTTGTATTTTCTAAAAAAAAGAATTTTTGTCTTAAAAAGTTAGTTTTCAAAAGCATATGATCCTTTGTACATGCCACCCCCATCCCCCAGAACTGGCTTCTTAGTTAAACCTGAGCAATTATCTTAGATTTAGAAGATACTGAAGGGCATATCAAGTTGTATATCAATTGAATAGTACTTTATAAGTGTCTTCTCTCATGCTAAATAAATACACATGTGTGTGCACATATCGTTGTGATGGATGTTCATCAAAACTTTCCTTAAAAACACCTGGTTAAGGAGATACCAGGTATCTTCTAGGTAATTTAATTAAGCTACAACTACTGTGTTAAACGTTTTCTTTGACCCTTCAGAAGGAATGTGAAATTTTTAGGACATTTCTTCAAGATTTGTGAAAACCCTGCAAACTAATCAGAATAATAAGCATGTTCACATTGAACATCCAGTTTTGGGCTCCCCAGCTCAAGAGGGACAGGGAACTTCTGGAGACAGTCCAGCACAGGGCCACCAAGATGATCAGGAGACTGGAGCATCTTCCTTATGAGGAAGGGCTGTGGGACCTGGGGCTGGTTAGTCTGGAGGAGACTGTGGAAGGATCTCATTAATAGTTACAAATATCTAAATGGTGGATGTCAGGAGGTTGGGGCATCCCTCTTTTCTGCTGTGACAGGACAGGGGGTAATGGGATGTAGCTGGAACACAAAAAGTTCCATTTAAACATAAGGAAGGACTATTTCACCATGTTCACAAGTTCTAGGACTGAATTTAATGTGGGGTTTTTTTGTGTGTATGTAATATAATGGATGCCTTCCTGTACTTCAAATGTTTGTGTTCATTTACATTTAATTGTTTCATTTAAGGTGCAAATGCCTGATAACATGTTGGGTTTTGTTGCTGTTGTTGTTTTTATTTCTTGAGCATGTGGAAGATAATTTTGAGAAAATCTGACATGATCTTCTTAACGAATTTTGAAGAGATACTGTTTTCTCTCATAAGTTGGAAACTACAGTAATATTTTCTTGTTTTCCTCTTTTGATAGGGCCACACAGCCAGTGGTTGCTTTTCCTGCTGGATTCATCATGATAACTCCAGCTTTTGAACTGACTCAGGATCCAGATTTTCTTACAATAATAATCAAAGTACCATATGCCAGAGCTTCAGAGTTTGACGTATACTTTGAAGGGGAAGATTTTAAGTTTTATGCTAAGCCATATTTTCTCAGGTAAGTGGAGGGATTTTTTTAAATAAAGAACTTCACAAAACACAGAAAAGTCAGTAGAGAATGAACTTCACTTTGATCCCCTCAGAACATTCCTCATTTGCGGTTTTTATACTATTGACTGCACACAACTCATTTAGTGCAAAGAATTGTGTTTATGGAGTTTTGTTTCTGGCATTAAATCACATTAAAGGGAGCTGAAATAAACACTTTTCTAAATTTACGATAGATTTTTAAATTGCAGAATCTTCCAAGTGTTCCACATAGTGCCAAGAGCATCATCTCTGTGGTGGTTATGACCTTGTCAAAGCTGGGAAACCAGGAGTCACTATTTTTCACTATCTCAGATGCTGATCTCTTGTGGCAGTAGTTAGGGATTTCAAGAATGTGGGGATTTAACTGCATGACTTCCATTACTATCAAAAGGAGTCTTGGAGTTAAATCCTTTGTGCTGCTTTTGGAATGTGCCTTGCATTTTTACAGGCTGAGATGTTAAGTTGCAGAATCAGTCAGGCATTCAATGAGGCATCTAATTTTTTGCCCACAGATTGACACTTCCTGGGAGAATTGTAGAAGATGGCAGAGAAAAAGCATCTTATAATACAGACAAAGGTATTAGTTCATTTTATTAATATATGTGTCACTAAAAGTTCTACTAAGTCTTCAATAATTTATACTCTGTTGTGCTGGAACTGTGTAAAATTTCAATGAAGTATACAATACTAGAAATAAATGTAAAGTTTCTCCTGTGCTTTTTATCCTTTTAAAACTTTTTTATCACAACTTCTAATGTGTAATACAAAAAATCTTACTTAGAATTTATTGTATGTACTTAGACCATCCTTAAACACAAAGAATCTGTTCAAAACTGTCCTAATAATGAAAAAATACATTTAATTTCTCTTCGAGCCCTGTGGGGGCTAGATATGTTACTGTACCAAGATCATTAGTGTGGTAAATCTTCAAAGAAGTCAGGTAGTGCTGAGCAGAAGTGAGATGATCCTGAGGGATTGTCTTGGCTACCTTTTAAGAGAGAAGATGGTTTTTCTCCACACCTTTAGGTGAAAGGTATTTCTGGAATGAAATGTGGCCTTCTGGAATGAACATGTTCATTAAAAAAACAGGTAATAAAACCTGTGAGTTACTGCCTGCAAAGCCTTTATTATGTGCCTGAGTTAAGACAATAATCACATTGCTGAATGTAGTTTCCTATGGTCTTCTATCACCTGCTTGTTTGATGGAAGTATTAAAAAGAAGATAAAGCTTGTATTCAGTTGGCTTTTGTTTACATGAGTCCAGAGACTATAACTGATTTAATATTCTCTTTCATCCTTTGTCATTAGAATCTTTGATTTTGGTGAAACTTGTGAAGTTGAAAACAAGCATTGATGCATAATAAAATGGTATCTGCATGTGTCCCAGTTTCTGTGAGCCTTCATTGTTAGAGGAAATATGTGTATTTTTGTTTGTCTTGGCTGTTTTAATGCAATAACTATATTCTGACTTTCCTTTAAGGAACTTTTACAATTCAGTTACCTAAGGAGATCCCTGGCCAATATTTTGAGGGACTGGACATGCTGACATCTCTTTTAGCACCAAAGAAATCAAGATCTGCAAAACCTTTAGTAGAAGAGATAGGTATGACCAAAAACCCACTGTTTATACATGTATGTAATGAAATAGTTACTTTTCTACCTATATCACTATGTAGATCTAGACAATATTTCTACTGTTTAGTCCAAGGTACAAAAAGGGTGTGAATTAATCTGAAAGTATGGATAAGTACAGAAATAAATATCATCTTTAAAGGCCTAGTTATGTTAATGTGTTTCCCAAATGTGCTATATGTGTGCTAAGCCTCTGTAGGTCTTTGTACCCCTCTAGTGGCTGTACAATACACACACGTTCAAGTCTGCTTTCTACATGCTGGCACAACTGGACTTGTAGCTGTACATAACATCACTTTGTTCCTCTCAAGGTTCCTAGCATCAAATCCTGATCTTGTTGAAATCAGTGAAACAATTATTTCAGTCTTTGAGGGACTATACTTAAAAGCTGTAATTCCTGACTTTCATTTCTGAAAGCTGGAGAATTTGGAGCAGCACCTGTAGGCTCCTGATGTATGACCCAGTCTGTATGACCCAGTGTTGCACAAGATTTCTTCAAAGGTGTAGTAAAATGAGGAAGTTGTGTTGTTGTGCTTACCTTTCATTTAAATAACACATATTTTCTATGTAGTAATTTTCTTTCTCTGACCATGCAATATATACAGGTGCTTCTGCTGAGTTGTCTGAGGAGGAAGAAGAATTTGACTGGGAAATAGAGCAGACACCTTACAAAGAAAGTTTAGAAGGCACTCTGGCACTGCAGTGCCATTATGGATTTGGGAATTTGCGCTCAGGGGTATTCCAGCGGCTGCAGGTAGATGCATTTGTGTCTCTTCCTATCACAAAAGTTCTGGCTAACTTTCTTGTTGAGTAAGCTTCCTGGCTTTTATTATCATGCAAAATAACCTGCTGCCTTGTGATGAAAATAGCCTGAGCAGACTTCATTGTATCATGAATTCTAAGGAGCTTCAAATAATTGAATTTCCTTGGAATTTTCATGTTTATTTGCGAAATGCAGCTTGATTTTGGAAGTTGTGAAAGGGAGGTTGATGAGCAACTAGGGGTTTCAGTGTAGTGCTGATAAGCAACATCCTTCCTAAAGGCATCTTGCGTATCATATCTGTTACTTGGTCATTTAACTTTTGTCCTATTTGCAGCATGAACTCGGTGATGTTATTGACATTAAGGATCCAGACCAAACTCCTGCGGATGAACGTAGGAGGAAACGCCTGGCAGCTGAAGATGCCAAGTTTGAGCCTGATCATTACCTGTAAGTGTTGACTTACTTTGGTCTAGTAAAAGTAATACCGAAATATTACAATTATCAGTTGAAATATATTCAGTGGCTTTTTCACGAATGATTGGTTTTGAAATTGCTTTTGGAAATAATAGTTTTACTTTGTCTGTTTCTTTCTCTCATCACAACAGGCCTTACAGGGTATTCTGAAGTATGATGCTGATGTAAGATGTTGCTTATCTGTTTTGGGGTTACTCTACTGTCTGTTTACTGCTTAAGTCTATATTCAAGCAGGGACTCCTGTGAAGTGTTGCAGAACATTGTTTCATAGTTCACCTGTCTCCTAGACTGTTGAGTGGCTCAGCAAAGGTGGAGGAAGTAATGAAGGTATACTGTACAATAAAAGAACATAGTTTATTATTTCAGTAATTATTGATTTCTGGTTTTAAATCAAAGAACAGATACGGGTCAGGTTTGTTGTATTTAGTATGTATGCAAAATAGTCTGGAACAAAGAGATGAGTATTCTCTGTATGCATCAAAATACACTGACACTATAAACTGAAATGAATCACATATGCCTTTTCTTTTTCTAGAGCTGATTTTTTTGAAGATGAAGCTATTCAGCATGTCTTAAAGTACAAACCATGGTGGGTTGACGCTCATAAAAAAATGATAGCCTTGCAGGGAGAAAGTCATTGGGAACAGGACACTCATACATTAGGTAAGAATGTACTTGCATATATACACTCACATCTGTTGCCTGAACACTGTTACACTATGTTATGTTCTAGATTATCGTTCTTAAAGGAAAAAGTATCGTTTTACTTTACAATTTTCAGTCTTAACTGTTCATAAGGAGTATTCTGTTACCTCTCCTGTCTGTCCTCAAAGAATCTTTTTCTTTGACAAATGGTTATACACTGAAATGTTTATGTGGAGCAGTTGACAGTTTATTATATAGCAAGCATTTCATTGTAAGCGTTTAGTTAGTATGTTAGTTATGTAGTATAGTGGGTGATCTCTGTTTTCCTATGTATAACAGATTTTGGAGTTGACTGTTTGTAAAGGCTGCTCTAAAATGTCGTGTATTTATGAAGAAAATGTTCCCTTTCAAGGTTATGCTGTAATCTAAGATTTCAAAGGAGTTGCCAGTGTCAGTAAGTTATGGCATGTGATATCAAATCAAACCTATCTTTGGTGATTCTAATAGCTAGAAAACGAGTCCTTTGTGGCTGGTACTTTTGTTAAACTTTTTTAAGTGATTTCTCTCCCTTTCCTATTGATATTTTGAATAGAAAAAAACAGTGAAGCCTGGGGTTTGTGCCCACTTCCAAATATAGTGCAGACACTTCACAGCAAGTTTTTGAAGAATCAACTGTGGACGTTTGTGCTAATACCAGCCTTTTTCTCTGATCAACACATCTTCTGTAGGATATTTTATTGTATTTACACAGTATGATATAAGTTCATGGCACTTATTACTCCACTGCTGTCTTTACGTATCTCAGAGACTTTTTTTCAAAGGAATACATTAGTGTCCTCTTAGAAACGAAAAGGAATGGTTTCGGGTTTAGTGGATGACCTTGTAACAGTACTGTTGACTGATAACTGAGATGAGCTGTCTGTACTCAGTGACCGTAGAGCGTGTTACAAGTTACTGTAATGTATATTCTTCTATTGTCCTTTGTTCATTTCCTATGTAGTATGAAAATCCTGTATTATTAATGTAGATAAAGATAATCCCTTCACCAGAGGTTCTTAACAAATATTAGTGCACTAATAATACCGGCACTTTCGCATTTTCTCTGGGACGAGAACAATGGCATTTGGGTAAATGTGGTGTGTTTTACTGTGAATGTAATCTGATCTTCATTACTCATCTCTTTGCAACCTCTGCAGCCAGAAATTGTTAATTATATCCATCATAAGCCTTTGATTTAAAAAGCATTGGACAAAGGTACAAGAGGCTTGAAAATAGAATAATGAAGGGTTCTTTTGTTTGTTTTTATCCATTCACTCCTTAGTAAATGAAACACTGCTAATGTTTGCCTGTGTTAAGGAATATAATGAAATGAAGAGCTGCTGGACTATATTATAGATAAAAAATGTTTTTTTACTCAAAATTGAGATTGTGAAGAAAAAATACATATGTATGTTGCTGAGTTTTAGGGGCAACAAAAATAGATAATGTATGTGAAAGCCCAGCAGGCCTACTAATGAAAGTTCCACAGAAAATGGGGCTACAGGGATTGCTTTTTCTTTAACCCATTTTTTATAATAGATATTTAATAAGGATAATTAAAAAAATTAGTCTGACCTTCCTGTGTCTGAGTGAAGAAGCTCACTGCAAAACAGAAATTTTGTGGATCTTGAGGAAACTTAAGTCATGTAAGAGGCCATCTGGTGCTTGGGCTACATTAATGACAGCAACCCATCCTTTGCCTTAGAAAGACCTCAATTTGTATAATGTTAGTACTGTTGTTTGAGTGCCAACAGTGTCTGGGGATGGAAAAGGGGCTGTGTGAGAATCTGAAACTGTTGCCTAAACCCTAGTCAGCTGTGGTGAAAGAAACCGCCATGAGAGGGAGTACAGGTTCCACTTGAAGGTTCTCTTATCAATGGAAGTACAAAAGGGCAGGAGGTGGGTCCAACAGACTGAAGTCTGAGCACGAATAAGGTGAGTTCCCTCCCTTTGGTTTTATATTGCTTTTGTACTGTATCCAGTCAAAGGAATGATACAACTAATCCAAGCTGGAGATTCAGGAGTTCCTATAAGCTGACTGCAATTTAACTGCATACCTGCATTAATATGTATACATACCAGTATTATGCTTAGTCAGTGGAAGTGACATAAAGGGGCACATAAAAGAACCAAGCACTGTGCTAAGTGAAAGACCTTTACCACTTGAGAAATTTATGTTCTTTCTGCTAGAACTGAGGAGAAGTCTGACTGCAGCAAGTCAAGGTGTACTGTACAGCTGGAAGTATGAGGAGGCTGTGCTTGTAGAAAGAAGTCTTTGAACACTAATGCTTAGCTGTAAAAAGCCAGAGGGTTCTTGAGCACAGAAGCTCTGGGGGCATGAATGTTGTATGTATTGCAGTGTGTTTCAAGGTGTTTTGTGAAGTGATGTGTGATGAGTCTTTGAGCCTGCATATGCATGTGTTGCCTCTGCATGTAGGCGTGATGTCGAACCTTGTTACAATAAAAATCAGATTCAAGTGTACTCTGTTTATGCCCTTAAACAGATTCAAAAGTAAAGGAGGGGGAATTAAAGCCATCATGCATTTTATTCCTTGTGGAAAAGAGGCATAAAATAAAAAGTACCGAGATTTTTGTTTTAGCCTTCCTGAGTTCCAAATTCATATTTTGCATTACAAAAAGCATCTAAAATAAGGTAATTTCCATCAGCTTCCAAGCATACAGCTTGTAAAGAGACTTCAAATATTGGGGTGTTACCCTGTGTACAACTCCTGGTAAGTGTACTGCCATGGCCAGCTTGCAGAAACATTTGGCTGTCCTGTATGAAGGAAAGTTATGTTCTTGATTGCATGTGCTGTCCAAAGCCATTATACAAGAATGTGGAAACAAGATGTGATGGAAAGGGCATGCTGTCAGATGTGCAGCATCTTGTACTGGGGAAGTCCACTACCCTAAACATGACATGGTGTGTCTCTATCTTGTTTATTGAAGGTATATAACTGGTAAGATAGGAAGGTATGAATGGTGATGTTAAAACTGGGGGTAGATTATAGTACAAGCTACCACAATATCAGGTTATTGGCACTAGAATTTGACACCTGGTACCTTTAGAGTCTCTGTATTTTGTGCTCTGTTACTGCTGTCATTGGGACAATTCCCCTCTACACAGAGTCTGTAGAATCAGGAATGTCTCTTGGAACAGACTCCTCCGGATACTACATGGAAAGTGGATTTAGTGTGGGAAGAGACATAAAAATTACCAGATTCTTTAGAAATGTCTTTTCTTATTCAGCAACACTGAACTGAGATGATTATGTTTTTAATTTCCTCCTTTTGATGATTTTTATAGCTGCCCTTTTTCATTGGTTTCTTGGAACCAAGAACTTGATTACTTTTGTCTTTATAATGTCTTTATCTACAGGGAGTAATTAGAAATACAGGTAATTTCTCTTTTTTTCATGGCATTACAATTAGCTGAAGGTTTTGTTTGGTAGATTGCTGCTCATTCTTTCCTCCTTGGTTACTCTCTTGTTTTTTCATCATCAGGCTTTTTTAGTGTCTCATTACCAGATTATTCTTTGTGGATCAGCACTTCTCATTAGCATTTAAAAGTCTTTAGCTCTCTTCTGTCCTTACCTTGAATCTATTTTGATTTAACCTTTTTGGTGTTCTCCAGCTTGTGTGTTTGTTTTTTGGAAACTTATTGTCTGAAGTATCTCTTCTTTCTTTTGTTCCTTTTACATTTTTCTCTGCAATGTCTCTTCTTGAACTTTGTGTGTTTTGTGTGTTGATTTTCCCTCTGGATTTGTCAGCCACCGGGCAAGTGAGGTATTGCCTTTGCAGTATGGCTGAGGAACCAGAAGAAATACTTGAGAACAGGTTTTACCCTTCCATTTGTAGTGAAATACTGGTTTTGAAGTGGACATTTTCTAAAGCTGAAAGGCTCAGTCCAGTGTCTTGTGCAAGCCAAGTAATACTCCATAAAGCCTAACTAATTACATGGCCTTTCCCATGGGGGAATAAAACAGGGAAAACTTACTTGCTGCTGCTGCTGAAGTTTGTTAGTCTTGCATCTACAGATTCCAGATGAAAGGTTTTGTATTTTCTAAGTCACATTCAAGTTAGTTACAAGTTCATTTTTATTCTACTTCAAATTGCACAACTGTAAAAACTCCTTTTCAGACAACATAATAATCTTCAAAGGCTCAGGCTGACATATGTATTTAATACAACATTTATATGCTCCAGGGATAATTTATTTTGTTTATGGTAACCCACCATGCTTACCAGTCACCATCCTCTCTTTCTGATCTCTTTATACAACAAGAAGCAATTTCTTTTTAAAGATCCACCTTTCACTAGGGCTCTGCTCAAATATATTGTGTTACTGGTAGATTCATAAGTTTAAGATCAATCACTTTTCTTCTTTATCAGATTTCTGCAGCTGTTTGTCTACTTGTTTAACTCAGTCTTCCAGACCTTTGCCAGCACATGAACCTTCCTGGCATGGTTCTGCTGCAGAGCAAGTATTTTTTCACGTTGAGGAGGGATTGCTGTTTATTCATGCAAAATTCTTAATACAAGCAATAGGTCTCTACTGTAAAGTATCTCAGATTTTAAAAGGCAAGAATGGTAAGAAATGATAGTAAGAAAGGATGATGTATGGTTTTAATATGGTTTATAGGAACTGCAGATTTCTGGAAGAATAATGACAAAAATTAGTATGAAGGAAGTTCTGAGGTCCAGAAAAAACTGTCCAAGCCCAGTAACTTTATGATGGAGAATGCCTGAAGGAACTAGTTCAGAAGTGGTATGGAAGAAATGTGCTGTAAAAGTTATTTGAGCATTAGAGAAGGGTGGAAGCTTGACATGGGAGAAAAGATATTTGTGAAGGTGTGATAAATTTGAATGGAAGAATTGTGAAACAAGGGGAGGGATGGACAACTCAGACTTGACTGATCATGGTTTAGAGTGAATAAAGGTGCACAGAGGAAGACAGCTTTCTGTTTTCAGGACTTGCAGTTCACTTCTTGAGAAGCTGAGGCTCATCTGATCACAGTCTGCTCTACAAGTGTTTTTGGTGGTCTCAGAGAAGGCCGCTGACTGCAAGTTCTGCAAAAATGGCCCCGTGTACAACAGAGAGTGTTTTGATTGAATCTTCAATACCATCTTTTTAGATGTTTCCTTACAAGAAAGAGATGTTGTCAGAGTGTCAGCGTTGCGGAAAGCTTCAGTAACCTTTCATACCTTACCAGTTAGGAACAAAGTCAGGCACATGAGACAGCTCAACAGAAAATCAGCTTCGTTAGTTCAATTATTTGTTTAAGTTTATAATATTAATATCAAGTATTTTTAAGGCAGCGTCCAGCACTGGGGGAAATGCTCATCCTGAGCAAAGCCTTTGGGTTCCTTTTCTCTCTTTAGGGTCGCAGAAGAGCTTGAAAAGAAAGAGAGACTTGTTTGGCTAACTTTATTCCTGACTAAGCTGCTCCTTGCTGACTGACCTCCTTCTTTATTGGAGGTTGCTTATTTCTTAACTTACAGGAAGAGAAGTACACATTTCAAAACCTTAATGTTGTAGTAAAATATTTTAGTTAACGTGAACATTAAAAAAAAAAAAGCATCAGGGAGAGATATCAGTTCTGCCCATTTGTTTTTCTTTAGATAGCTGTGGAATTAAAGACCTGGCTTGACCAGGCTATAAGCCAAGGCTCTGCTTTCACCAGAAGGCTCAGCCAGCTGCTTATCAGAGGTGCTTCCTGACCTGTACTTGGTGTGATTTTTTTTCTGACCACTGAGTCGACTATCTGTCTAGATAGCACATTTTATCTTAGTACCCTTAAGACATTTAGAACTGTGTCATAGTAGTCTTGAGATATAGATCTTACACAGGCTTGAGTGGTGTGATCAGCAGCGTAAAATTTCAGTAAGACCGTAATAAAACAGCCCCAATCTGTCAGACCTCATCCTCCCCTTTAGATATTAAACTACTTCATTGCCAGTCAGGTACTGAAGGGCAACTTGAAATATGTTTATTTTAACCTGAGGAATAGCTAGTTTAAGTAAAAGACATGATGAAAAAGTAAGGATAATCTGTGTAGCATCATACAACAGTAGCTTTGTATGTCGAGATTAATTTGTGTGATTCCTTTAGGAGCTCCTGGCTAGGAGCAGCATGATTTTGGCACAGACAAATGTACAAATATTTTAAAATCAAACTTAAGGAAAACTTGCAACTGTAGTACTTGGTAACTAGCAACACATGCTACTTTGCATTACATTCATAATAATTGTATAGATATGGTTAGAGAAAACATTGGTAACACAGGTGTACTTGTATTTTTGAGTTGTGAAAACGAAGTAAGTGGTGGTTTTGGTGTGTTAGTGATGAGTTCCAGGCCTCCATAATTTATTATTCCAAAACTTTAAGGAATGGATAGATATTTATTGTTTTCTCCACAGAAATTTTCTTTAGAATACCTGGCACTTTGCAGTGTGTTAATGAAGGTCTTGTAACAATTCCTTTGGGAATTATCTGGTCTACATCTTTTTTTGTTGTCATCTAGTAGACTTGCCATTTCTGTGTTTGTGGTACAGTTGTATATGTTAGGATGCTTCAGAGGGTTTGTATCTTGGAGGATGAAAACTTTTGTCTCCTGTGTTTCATACTTCAGCGGGAGTTTCTTTGCTTTCTACTTAGAAGGGAAGTATAGTTCTTATTTGTATGTTCCTCTAGAGTGTGATCTTAGGGAGTCTTAACAAATACTTGTTAGCAAAACTAAAAAGTTGGGTTTTTTCTCTTGGTTTTGGACTGTTACTTATCTCTGATAAGAGAGGTTATTTTGTTCAGATATGAAACAAAAATGTCAGGTTTTAGTAATTGATTGGGAAGAGTAGATAACTCCAGTGCTGAACATAACAGGTTTCTGAGGGATTCCTGGTATGTGTACATCTTGACTGCAGTCTGTAGCACACACATTGAGCCAGGCCTTGAAATATGAGAGTACTGATGTAACTGTTTAACAGGTGTTCAGTCTCCTGTGCTTTGAAAGAATTATTTTGTTTCTTTGTTACAAACTATTTATTGCTGTAGAAGTGATTTAAGCTTTATGAATCTGATCTTCTCTCTCGTAGTTTTAGCTGTTTCCTTTTCACAACTTCATTTCTATCTTTTGCTTCACTTTCACCTCTCCTTTTGTGCTTCTCTCGAAGGTGAAGGTGCTGCTTGCATATGATTTTTATAATAAATTGTATTGTACTCCAGGAGAGGGTTTTCTAGTGGTTTTCTAGAGGTTTTTCAAACTAACTGAAATTGGAAATGCCTTTCTTTCCTTTCAATTGGACTTATATCTGTAAACACCCTGTAGTGATACCTCATTAAACCCACCCTACTGTAGCAACTCACAAAATGGTTGTGTTACGTTTTTCAGAAATTATTTCTTTCCAAATGTGCTGTGACATTGCACATACAATGTTATAGATAATTTAATAAGAATGACAGAGGTGACTCACTGAAGAATCAATGCGATTTAAGAACTTATAAATTTTCAGATAAGACTATAGATACATAGTCTGTTTTTGTGATTTAAAGGATAATACTGAACTGCACTACATTAACAAAAAAAAAAAAACCAGTGCTAGAACTGCCACAGTCTTGATAAATTGTCACGTTTTACTAGATCACAGCAAAATGTTATCAAACAGCATAAATGAAGCTCCAAAACCAAGCCGAGGTCATCAGTCAAAATTGATGAGGCTTGGAAGTACAGAATTATACCTTTTTCATATTTTTTCTTCCAGATTTCTTTAGATCTGACCCTTTACTACAATAGGTAACCAAATAAAATATTTTCCTATTTTTTTCGTTTTATCCCATACAATGTGGCGTTGGAAACTTGATTTTACTCAGATCCTGACTGTGCGTTTGTCTCTGTGTGAGATACCCCGGCATTCACTGAAACCCTTGGTACTTTGAGAGGAGTTCTAAATTGACAGTTCAAAACTGCCAGTTCTGCCACTGCAGGGCTGGAGCTTAACTTTAAAAGGAATAAATCTGAGTTTTAATAGTTAAAAGTAAGAATAATTCAGGCTTTTCCTTGAGTAATGAGTGACAAATTACAGGCTGCTTAATAAAGAGGCTGTTGAAGTAGTATTACCACCTACTAAAATGAATGTGCCAGCTTTAAATTAATAATCAACTATCCTTTTACTTTTTATAGTTGTCTTCTCTGACGAGGAGAGAGAGCAGCTGAGAAAGTTCACAAATAAATCTTATCTTCTGGATAAAAGAAGCCGTCATCATGTATATTTTGGTTTAATCGACATCCTGCTGGCGTATTGCTATGAAATCTGTGTCAATGAAGGAGACAAGAATGTAAGTTAAATAACAGTTCAGAATGTTTTAGGAACTTAGTCCTGGACACTGTACTGTCATTTTAAAAACTTATCTTTTAAAGTAAACTTAATTCCAAGCATTAAAAATATATAATTAAGTGAAAATGAACGGCTTTGTGTCTCTAGATTGAGCTGTTGGGATGCAGGTAGGGATGAATGTGATTTCTAAATACTTGTGTTCTTTGGGAGCAGCATATTAGCTGTGGGAGAGAAGCAGTGTTGCAGGAAGCTCCAAACAGTTCTGTGTTCTTTCTGTTTTGTGTTGTGATGTGTCTTGATTGATGTCAATGCAGATTTCACAAAGTAATTGTTCTTTTTTATTGATGGTTCTTCATTCAGTTTTATGGACAGTTTTGAAATCAATGTTTGTCTGTAACATCACTACTATTTAGATTCTGAAAAAGCATGGGAAAAAGTTGGTTAGTGTTTTGTGTGGGCTACCATTATATGCCTTTAGCAAAACTGGGGAGGTTTTAGATTTTTTTTTTATTTGTTTCTTTCTTTTAAAGCTTATGCACTGAGTGTGGAAGGTGCTTCCTGAGGCATTCTGGAAACTAGAGTGAGGCAAATACCAGAATCCCGAATATGGGATCATGCTTTTCTACTTCCCTCCAGTGTTTGAATGCTAGAAAAAGAAAACTGCAGTAGGATTTCATGTTTTTAATGTGGCAATTTAAAAATGTTTCAATACCTCACTTTAAGGACATGCTTATTCAACAGTACTCTGGGGTTGTTGTTGCATGTTAGTGTTGCACAATGTTGTAAATGTGCAAGGAACACCATTGTACAATTCTTTGTTAAGCTTTGCAATTGCTGTATGGAATATGTGGAAAACACACTGTGGGTTTTTTCCTTTATATTTTTATTCCTTTTCTACAGGACAGCCAAGACATTTAGGCCACACAAATCTTTACTAGTGCCAGGATTATAGATCAAGGCTTCCTGGCTTTTTGCTCTAGTCATCCCACTAGACCACACTACCACACAAATACTATGAATCTGTCACATTTTAAGAATAATGATATTTTACATACACTACTGGCTTCAGGAGCTTCTCTGAAAGCCAAAAGTCTTGAGCTGTTTTCACAAAACAAGGCTTTTTAGCTTGAGCTTTGTCGATTCCAATTTCTGTTACTTGGTGAAAAAGGACAGAATTCCACTAAAATACCATTGTTCTGTGATTGCTGTTGTATTTTAAAGGCTTTATGCATGGGATAGATATTCCCAATATGGAAACCAATTCAGTTAAATAACATCTGCGTTGCAATATAATTTTTAGTGCTGTCCTGTGGCCATTTCAATGCACATAATGTAATTACTGCTTCATGTTCACAAAGGTTCTCAAATTGCTGCCAGAATGTTATCTTAAATAGTTTGCCAGCAGTCTTGAGTGGTGAATTAAATAATACTCCTTTTATGGTCTTCTCTTAAAATCAGGTTGAATCACCTTGGAACATCAGGAAACTGAGTGCAACCTTGTGCTGGCTGGAGGCAAGTTAAAACTTAAGTTTTGCATTATGTTGTTTGTATTGTTTGGTTTTGGTATCATATGATGCTTTTGTGAAGGTGAATTAAGTGTATGTCCTCATTTTTAATAAATGTTACAAGACATTGATGGTGACCTAGCAGCCTGAAGATGCCAGAGTACAACCTTTTGTCTGTGTCTGGATGCTGGGCCTTCTTGTGACCCATTCTGGAAAAGCTAAGGGTAGGCACTCTAAAAATAATGCTATCCCTAGCTCCTGGGCTTGACTCACAAGTCCTGAACATCATTTAGGAAGTAACTGTAGTTATTCCTCACATATATCCACAGTATATGTGTGCAACTCCATGCTTAGGGCAAGAGAATATAGCCTTCTAGCTCCTTGATCAGAAATTGTGGATATATTCCCATTTAACTGGCAAAAGCATGTTAAAATAGAAAGGACACAAAGGACATAAAAAGAAGGGAATGTCATTTCTTAGTGTTCTTGTGTCCCTTAAGTACTACCCTAGATGTATGCTTTAATAACACTTGAAGATGGCAAGCCTTAATAAAGCAGCTTATTGTTCACTTCTGGAGGTTTTTGACTGCTGAGCCTTTCTTCAGCCTTCTTAGTTCACCATTCTACACTTTTAGATTGTGCTTTTTCTTGGCTGCAAATCAGGTGGTTTCTGGCTTCTCTATTCTGCTGTGTGGCTTCAATGTACATTAGAGAGAGAAACCAGGAAGCCCAGAAGAAATGCAAACCCAATTACAGAAAAGCTCTTAGAACTCAATAAAAAGGTGCTGGTGTTATATTCACCTATGATGGAGAGGCTGAATTCCATATTCTTGTAGCAAAAAGACCTCTGTTCTGTAGTTGTAGAAGTGTTGTCTCATTAGGGCTTTAATGATAGGATGATCTTTCAGACACACGCCGAATGCCGTAGTTTCAGGTTTCTTTGCAGAGTTAGTGGGCCTGTGTTGCTTTTTACCCATTCCCTTTTCAGTGTTACTGCCATATTGTTTAGTTGTTTTTAACCCTTGAAACCAAGAGGGACTAGAGGAAACAAACTGAATTCTATTATTTGCACTGTTGTTTCCTGAAAGCACTCAGGCCTGCATAATGAAGTTGTTAAAGAGCTGGAAGTGGAAGGGACTTAACCTGGCCTGTAATCCATTCTTTCTTATGATGGCAGCAAGCTAGAAAAGACTGCCCCATCCTCATTCCTGAAATGACAGGAAATTTTGGGTTCAGCCCCTCAAATGTTTCTGGCAGTAGTGAATTGTAGATTCAGTAATAACTCTTTCTATGACAACCGTTTTAATAGATCTGGTAGTTTTGTTTCCAACTGAATGTTAAAGGAGTGCACTTAAACTGCAGTGATTGCCTTAACTTACTTTTTATTTCAGATCCATATCCTAACATAGTGAAAGAGTTTTCTGCATGTGCTTATGGTATAATATAGCAGTTCTTGGCGCAGCCTGTGCCAACAGTATATTTCACACCCAGAAAATTCAGTCTCCGGGCACCAAGCTGTTAATAACTATATCTGTTACACAAACCATGGAGAGGCGGGTGTTTGCATCAATCTGTAAACAAAATTGCCTCAGCTATGGTTTGTTTGAACTGCCTGCCATTTGGCTGTGTGTGACATCTACACATCTACCTTAGACTCTAAATATTAAATAACAAAACATAAATGATTTAACTGCTTACAGGTGATCCATTAAAATGAGAAATGGGTTGAGGTAGTTGCGGAAGGCAAAACCAGTGCTGGCTGTCAGCAAAGTGTTTTTATTCATTTTAATAAATGGAGAGCTCAAGATGAAATAGGTATCTTTATTTCAATTCATAAATGGAATATTTTGTCTTGAAGAGTGAAACCTGGAAAGGATATCATTCTCTTAAGCAAGTCTTTAATAAGTCATTAATGCCTCTGTCCTGAGTAAATTAGAGGTTTTCCTTGCTCGTGAAGGAGGACAATAAACTGCTTTCCTTGGGCCAATATATTCACCCCTGTCTTGAATATCTATAATTTTCATGAAAGGCAGAGTTGTGTATCATTTTTAAAGATCTTACACATACACGTCTTTTGTTAATATCATGTGCTTTTAATTTTTCTTTATTCTTAAAAGGCTTTTTATAGCTTCCCCTTAATATACATAATAATGTGGGACAGATGTAATTTATTGCTTTAATCTAAAGAATGGCAAAGTCTTGAGTTAGATGTTTCATTCTGATGTTCTCTACATTCTTTTTAAATTCTCAATCACTAAAATGTATAGGACTTCTGTAATGCTGTCATGCAAACTAAACCTGCAGTGCCTTGTTTCTATTTAACATGTCCATTTCCATATCTATTAAAACACAGATTTTTAGGTGCATAATATATAAAAATGTCAAATTTTTTATTCTACTGTGACTTTTTTTCCTTAAAGGAAACTAAACAAACAAATAATTCTTTGTATCAAAACCCACACAGACTAATTCAGGTTTTTCCCTCATACACAGAGTTTCACCAGCATTCATGATGTCCTGGTATCTTTTGGAAGAAGAGTGCTATGCTATCCCTTGTACAGACACTTTGGATTAGTGACACGTGCCTTCAATGATACAGTCATGATACTGCAGCTAGGTAAGTTTTAGGGAGTGGAAGTGATGCCTGTATGGCCACATCATTTTATGTCTCTCTTGATTTTTTAATAGCTTTTGAATCCTTTGGCCAGTTTCACCCAAACTTGATACACTGATACTGACATTTCTGGACATCTTGAGTTTTGTGAAAATGGGGCTGGGGACAGAACAAAATTAGTGCCCTTACCAGAAACAGCCTCTGAAACAACTAATTGATTAGACAATGGATAATACATGCAGTTGTGGTGTAAATACAGCTGAATTACAGTAGAAAATCTACACAGAAGAAATGACACCTGTATCTGATCCTGAGCCATATCTTTCATCAGATCTTGCATCTTTAAGTCAGGGTAGTCCAACCATGGTTTGTAAAGCTTTAGGGAAAAGGGCTTTGAAGTATTTTTTTCTATACTGTAGTTGTCTGGTAAGAGATTTTTCTGTTGGAGAAGAGCTTGTTAATGAAGCTGTAGTTATGGTAGGTTAGATAATAGAATTGTTTTGGACCCTATTCTAAAGTTGTCACTTACTGTTACAAGTATAGCATTGGTCCTGTTGTTTTCTGTTTTTCTTTAATTACCTGACTGAAACCCTGTTAAGAAACATTGAAAGGCTTTCTGATAACTTGAATGATTTGTCTCCATCTAAGGGAAGGTTTTAAAGCATCATCATCTTCAATTGCTCTCACTACTCTGTTGGATTAAGTTAAGCTCATCATGGTTTTGCAGTTGCAAATCTGGGCAGCTTCCTTCCGTGATTTACTGTTTGGAAGAGCTATTGTTTTAATGTAACCCACATCAGTGGTGTTAGGATTTTGGCATAAAGGAAGCCTGCCCTAATGTTGAATTTCTACTCTCCTTGCCAATTTCTTTTGCAATTAGATCTTCTGTTGTTTTGTTTAGTGGGTTTTTTTTCAAGTTGAGACAGTCTATTAATTATTTTCTTTTTTCCTCTTCAAAATTAACTGAATTTGACATGCAGCCATCTAAAATCCTAAACTGTTCCGTTGTGTCGCCCACTTCAGCATTGTCATACAGAATCACACGTTTGAGGGCAAGGAGTGATTTTGTGGTTCATATTCAGTGTTTCGGTTCTTTGTAGGATTAAGGCAAAATGGTTGAGATGAGAGTGTGGCAAGCCTAGGGATAGTCTTGGAAGAACAGAAATCCTGATTTTTGTATTGACATCAAAACTTGTATTTTTCATTGTTCTTTTAGTACTTGTTATATATTTTTCTGCAAATTATTCTTTTGGCAGCAACTTACTTTTCCTCATCCCCTGTTTATCCCAGAAAACTCTCATATGACAGCACAAATCTTCAAACCTATGGTTGTACACAACCATGTTTATATCTTGGGTTGTTAACTTCTGTTTATTCTGAGTTACTATTTAAAAAAAGACATTCAGTGTTAGATTATTCTATTTTTGGACAGAAGGATCACTGAGAAGCGGCCCTTTGGTGGTTTATTTTCAGTGCTTGTGAGTTGCAAGATTAACAAAATGACCCACAAATGGCAGTATTAATCTCTGCTACTGCCAAAAAGTATTGGTGATTGAAAATAAAATAAATAAAAACAAGATAAACCACTGGTAATGAAACTGAGATCAGACAGCGCTGCCAGCCTTTGGGATTATTTAAGAGGACAGGACAGGAGAGGTAAGCTATTTGCTTTTCTTTTAATGCTATGATGGAAAGTGGTACTGGAGTGAATGTTTAGTGATCCACCAAAGTATTTTCAGTAGTTCTGTAAGGAAAGTGGTGTCCACAGTAGCTATATGTCAGGTTTCCTACTTCATCCCCCTATGCTGGACACATGGCTGCTGTTGCCTCCTTACCCTCTGCTGCCAAGACACAATGGCCTCAGTAGTGCTTATTGTCATGGGCTCCGTGTCACCCACGATCGTGACCAGGATGGATGACCTCAGTGATCTGCATACACATCGATGCCTTAAGCCTTAAAAGGAATTCAGCTTTATGTAGTTAGAGTGGTTCAAAAGCAGTGGAGAAAGTTAAGAAATGTGTCAGATCTGGGCTGTGCTGGTTGCCTGGGAAACGGTGCTGGATGGGGCAACCAGCTGCCTCTGCAGTGGCTGTGGGTCTTCAGTACACTGAACAGGCACGTGGAAGCCTCAAGAAAAGAGAACATGTGCCCATTTCAACTGGACTTATTGATAGTGGAGAAGAGGACACTATCTTGACTATGTATCATGGGAATCTCCAGGTGCTGCCTGGGAAACAGATGCAAATATATTGCTGCCTTCATGTGGACATAAATCCATTGGAAGGGACATTAGGAAGTTGGCAGTGTAGTGATGGAATGGTGATTAGTCTTAATTTCTGAAAGTTCTGGGGTTTGTGTGTAAAATGAATATTTACTGTTACAGCGCATGTAAAAGTGTGAAAAGTGCTAAGTTAAAGTAGCCAACTACTGAAGAACTGGGAAAGATACAGAATACACCTGTCTATAACCAGGAGTGGAGGAGAGAAGGGACTGGTGACTAACTTAAAGAAGAATCCATTTGAGTTGACTTCATGCTGACTTGAGGTTTCTCGCAGGCTGCTGGTAGTGGAAGCTGGGACATAGAGTAATACAATGCTTTGGTAATAATAATAAGCACAGTAGACTATTTACAAATAGTAAAGAATTCATTCCTCTCAGAATTCTCATGCCTCAAGTTATATGACTTAAAAAATATTAGTGCTATGTTGGTGGATCACTTCCAAGGTACAGGACACTGCATTTGTAAGATATTAAGGATGCTTGTGTGTGGCTGGAACACATTTTATTGGGAATTAAGGCTTCCTGCCAGAGTGTTAATTGTAAGATGAATGCATTAAGCTGTTTCATGTTGAAGTCCTCAGCAGATTTTTTTCATATGCTGTTTTAGTCATCTATAACACTTAAAATACTACAGGAAAACTGTTCAGAATTCAGTGTGGTTATCTAGGATATCTGCTGCATTTATCTGCTCTTTGGGTGGGATTAGCAAAGGGAATGAAATGCAGTGGTACATCCAGCTGCGATGCTGTTTCCAACAAAATGTACATGCTGCATTTGACAGTTGACTAACAAAAGTTCATTGTGTGTATTTTTTATGTACATATATGAAGCTCTTTCATTTCAGTAGACCTGTAATAAATAAGTGGTGTGGGCTGGTTCTGTCAGTATGTACTGACACTGTGTTAGTCTTCTATAATACTGGTTTAGAAGGTGTGGTCTGTGAGCCAACAATAAAGAGAAAATTCATTTCAGCTCTTTTCTGTGACGTGAAATATGCTTTGCTTCTTTCCATACAAAAGTTAACAGTAACAGATTTAGGATCATATTTTTCATTGAGGTACCCATTAAAACCAAGTAGTACTGTCACCTAGCTGAGTAAGTTATTATCAGAACATTTTCATTTTGAAGTCTCTAAGGGTGCTTATCTTGTTTTTAAGAATGCTGGTTTGGCTTTTTAATGAGACAGTAAAGTTCATCTTTTTAGATGGATGCTCTTCCTTCTTGAAAATGTGGAGAAACATATGGAAGTCTGCAGGAAAAATAAATGTAAAATAGAATGATGGGACTGTTGATTTTCTTTGCATCCAAATAGCCAGAATGAAAGCTGGTAGAATTTCATGATCGTGTAAAACCAATCAGTAGGTTGTTACATCAAATGGCAGATACAGAGCTGAGTTCAATTGTATGCTTTTTTGAACTAAGTTAGGGAGAGAGGACTCGATTTCTGAAACTGTAGAATTCAAGTTGCTGGCTGTCATCTGCCAGCTGTCATGGTATGTCTTCAGTTCCATGGCTTTCCTAACTCCAATGACTATTTCTTAAATGACAATTCTGGAGCTACAAAAGAAGTAAGACTTCTAAAACTACTACATTTTAGACTTGATGGACAACTTTTCAGTGACTTGGACTGATGCAGCTGCCAAAAAAGCCCCTAGCCTTTATCAGGTCTGTGATCCACTTCACTCTATGGTTTCATGAACGCTTTCACCGGCACATCACAGAGCAGCAAAGTAGTGCAACAAAGAGCACTTAAGCAAGTAGTAATACTACTGAATACCTAACCACAGCCTGAAAGTGAAGACCAGATGTCTACTGAAGTAGATATCCAAAGGCAGAACTTGTGATGTGAAATTTCACAGATATAGGCCAAGAGTCATGTATGTGTTATGGAATATCATAGAATCCTTATGGTTGGAAAAGATCTTTAAGAGCATCAAAGCCAACCACTCACCTCACACTGCCAAGCCCACCACTAAGCTAAACCATATCCCTCAGTACTTCATCTAAGTGTCTTTTGAATTCCTCCAGGGGTGGGGACTCCAGCACATCCCTGGGCAGCCTGTTCCGGTGCTTAATAACCCTCTCAACGAAAAAGTTCTTCCTAATGTCCAATCTAAACCTCCCCTGGCACTACTTGAACCCATTTCCTGATGTTTTGCCATTCATTACTGGAGAGAAGAGATGGACCCCCACCTCACTACAACTCCCTTTCAGGTGCTTTTAGGGAGTGATCATATCTTCTCTCAGTCTCCTCTAGGCTAAACATCCCCAGTTCCCTCAGCCACTCCTCATAAGACCTGTTCTCTAGACCCTTCACCAGCTTTGTTGCCTGTCTCTGGACACGCTCCAGCACCTCAATGTCCTTATTGCAGTGAGGGGCCCAGAACTGGACACACTATTCAAGGTGCAGCCTCCCAAATGCTGAGTACAAGGGGACAATCACCTCCTTGGCCCTGCTGGTCACACTATTTCTGATACAGCCCAGGATGCCATTGGCCTTCTTGGCCACCTGGGCACACTTCTGGCTCATGTTCAGCTGTGATTGATTAACACCCACAGGTCCTTTTCCTCAGGACAGCTCTCAAGCCCCTCTGTCCCAAGCCTGTGGGATTGGTGTGGCTCAAGTGCAGGACACACCACTTGGCCTTATTGAACCTCATGCAGTTGGCCTCAGCCCATCGATCCAGCCTGTCCATGTCTCTCTGAAGAATCTTAAATCCTAATTTAAGGCTTAAATAGTGTTTGCTCCTCAGCTCTTATTTTTTATTCCTGTGGTAAGAGGTTAACTGCAGTTTTGTCTAAGGACATCTTCGTAGGCTGTGTGCATAAGATGCATATCCTGAAAGCAGAAGTTAGGGAGTTTGCTGTGCTCTATGTGTTTGTCTGTATGTAGGGGTCTCTATTAAGATTGACTGGCTTTTCAGCCTCTCTGATTAGAGGCCTATTAAGCTACTATAATCTTAAATTTATGAAGAAAGACAACTTTTTATTGAGAATTAGCATTACAGTCACTAATTTGCATCGTTACTTGGCAGGTGAGTAACAGTTGTGGATGTTGGAAATGGTTGAGGCTGGCAGCTTGACAGCTAGAACGTTAGCAACAGCTAGAAAATTAGCAAAGTTTTAATTCCACATATCAGTTCTTTTTTAAAGAGCACACTTTTTAGTCAAAATAGTTATTTGACAAGCTTGGCTTGACATGCATCAGTGGTGAAAGTTCATCAGCTTATACTTGGTATTTTATGTTTTCTTTCCTGACTTTTCTTTGATTGGTCTCTTCCAAACCAATGTTTGTTATCAGTTCTGTTTGCCATGGCTTTTTATTCTCCACATTCTTTCTCCTTATTTGCCATCTTCCAACATCCTTTTAACTTTCATTCTCTGTATTTTTTCCAGCATGGAATTACTTTAAAACAAACAAACAAATCTTGTGCTTGAACAGCAGGGGGAGTTCTGATCTCTCTCTCTCTCTCTCTTTTTTTCAAGTCTGTAGAATGTAATTTCATCCATTTTTCAGGTTCCATAGCCTAGGAGGAGCCAGCCTCTTGGGAGAGGGTTATTAGATTCCATTTGCAATAGTGGCTGTTTTCATTTGAATGTAGGGATTTTTTTCCCTCCCTATTAAACAGTGAAAATCTTTTTTTTTTTTTTTTTTAGTGTTCCAGCACTTAACCCTTTACAGCTTTCATCAGAAAACTAAGGGAGGGGATTCCAGCTAATTGGAGGTTGCATTAATCATTTCTCTTCTTGAACAGCAGTTGCATATGAAGAAAATTTAACTGACTACAGAAAAAATTCTGGTTGTGGAATAAGAAAACATTCCAGTTTTTAACCTTTTATGTATCTAGCAACTGCTTGTCAAACGGCACCTTCTTGAGCCTGAGATGTAATTTTCTTTCTGGAGGCTCAATTTGTTGAGTTATTCTGTAACTAACAGCAGTGGGAGAAGTTCTGCATAACTGAAGGCAATGGTTAGATGTTAAGTGATGCTATTGTGCTTACATGGGCCCACAGAAGTGCTGTGGCTCCTGCCTGTTTGACCCTGTTGATGGGCTGTGCTTCCCAACCTTACTGTTTTCCAGCACAGGTACTTGTGTAGACATACAGGGAAAGACATTTTTCTCTTTGTTCGCATAACTGTTGGAATATAACTTCTTGTTATTTGTGAGTTACTTTTCAGCTTGCTTTGTTAGTTTTTGTTTATTTTGTTTTTAAATATGGTGCACTGTATGTCTGTGCTCAAGTTTAGGCTGGCACAACTCAGATGTGGAAAAGCTAGGGGACGGGGCTTCTTCAGCTGTAGGGAATTACAAACATGGCTATGCCTTGAGGCTTCAGCCTTGTGGAGAGATGCCTACTGAATTCAGAGGCTCCAAATCCACATAGGTGGAGATTCACATCACTGCCATTCTGAGACAGTGAATCAACTTAAAGTTGCAAGATGGTTGCAGGTAACAGACAAGTTATTAAAGCCTCAAAGGTGAGAAGATGGTAAAGATTCTCTACTATGATTTCTAATGGATTAACAGAAGAAAAAAATGTATTTCCAGGAAAAGCTGCAGTTTTGAAGTGTCTGCTGGACATTCACAAGATATTTATGGAGAATGACCCTGCCTACATCCTTAATGATCTCTTCATTACAGATTATTGCATCTGGATTCAAAAAAGCAAGTAAGTTCTGAAGTAGTTGTAAGTGTAGGAAAGGATTTCAGCATGTTTCATCTGTGAACAAAATAAATCCCCTGTAAATGGAAATGTGATCAGCCTTTTCATTGAGTAACCTTGGCTATCCAGCTCTTCTTATTACATAAGTGAAGACATTCCATACATTGGCATCCCTGGAGACGTGAGGGAGGAATTGCATTTTAAATAGAAATGTGACTTTTAGCATGTTAATGGTTTTGGGGAAAAAACCCCAACTTCTGGTGAATGTTCATTCCATCGCAGTCTTTCTTAGGAGGAAAACTGTTTGTATAGCACTTAGTGTTATGAAAAAGGCAGCTCCTAATTCAGGATTGAATTTGTAAATTCCAGCAGAACTGAGAACTTCCAGTTCTGGTCAGATGCATGTGCAGAGCATTTACAACTGTATGAAATGGTTGATTTATGGACCGTAGCAGTTGTACCAGTTGATTATTAACACTGGGATAAGTGTCACAAATCTCAGTGTGCTGTCTACTCTCACCCCTGTAGTTGCTTGCCAGCTCACTCTCCCTGGCAGAGTGGTTTGGCTTCCACTTCACTGGAGAGGAAACAGTGGCTCCAGACAAAGTCCCTACACTTCAGCACTTCTCTGTCTCACCTGTGTTCTTCCAGTGGAGGCGACACAGCCTTACTTATTTCCAGAGTTTTGGAAACTTTGCAACCAGTCTGGTTAGAGATATCATCATGCTTCTGTGGTTTAAAAAACAAAGTATTAGTAGGAAAATGAATCCCTTTCTCACTACACAAGCTGCATGTTCAAATCTTCTGAAGCTTTGTATTTCTCTTCTCAGATTTATTCAATTTTTCATACAGCTTTTGTTTTTTCTCCCTCTCATTTTATGTCTTCAAAGCCTTCTCAGAAGGCCCCCAAAAAGTATGTGTGTGAGTTGGAAGTAATATTTCTCTGAAAAGAAGGACATTACTAATACAAACACCAAAAATGCTGCTGTTGTATTTAATATAGTGACATATAGACTCATAAAAATGTGTTTAAAAATAGTCCTTGCATTCCAGTTAATAATTTAGACTGTGGGAGAAAAAATAACTTAAGAGCACAAGAAGCAGTGAGGGGATATAGAGGGAACTTGGTAGTAATCATGATCAGAAAGGTGAATATGAAAGGGAATTGAGCCAGCTTGCACAGGCTGTGTATTTAGGTGTGACCTTACCAGCACTTCTTGGAGAATTTGAGGCCTTTAGTTCATGCCTATTTCCATGTTGTAGATCCTGATGGTTCTTTGTATGCTTTCAATGACTATGTTCCTAAAGGTGGCAATGCACAAAATATTCTGAAGCAACTACAGGTGTTTCCAAACAGTCTGATTCGTCAGTCCTGATGAGTTTCAGGAAGAGCCAGTTCATTTTATGCTGCCACACCTTACATCCAAGCATGGGGAAGTTCACGTTTGGGTTGAAGTTGAGTTGAAAAACTGCAGTAAATGGAGGAGAAAGTTATTTCATGCATCTTTCATGAAGAAATGAGTCATAAGACAGTAATATCCCTGCTGCCCATAGCGATGAATATAATGTCTAGCAAATCAGTCATAAAAACCAAGGCATTCTTTAAATACAGCAGAGGAGAATGTATGGGAGATCCAAGTGACTGATAGATTAACACATTTACTCCCAGACGCATACGTTATGTACTAGTTAAGCAGAACTGACAGCTTCTGGAAAGAGGGCAATTAAGCTATCTTATTGTCATAATGACATGGCACAATAGCTGTCTGTCATTAGGAGAATAAGAGAAAGAGGAGCTGCAAAAACCATTCCTATTTTTAGGGTCTGAATCAGGAGAGCATTTAAGCATATGCTTAAGTCATTCCCGTTCAGTTCAGCAGGGAAGCATGTGCTTGAAGTTAAGCGTGTGCAAAGTGAACAGTTACACTTTGCTTTTTCACTTGTTTTGAAGGGAACAACAAAGTTCACTTGTCATTCAGAAAATACCTTAACAAATAGAGAAGTGGATGCTGATTTATCTGTTAAGGACAAGGGTTCCAAGCTCCCAAAGGTGAGTAAGGCATCTGGAGAGAAGGATCATACATCATCTTATTCCAGGGGAAGGAGGTTATGACACTTCTCTGGTAACTGCCAGGGTGGTGAAAGAGTTTTAGGAGGGGAAGGTGTCTATAGATATTTTTGTGGTGGTCTTTCAGTGAAGTTATCTGCATGTCCGATCAGTCTGCATACTTTCTGTGTTTTGTTTCTTAGCTATTCCTTGCTCCATGCAAGCTCCATTAACTTTCTTTGTCTCCTTTTTCTCCTGTCTTTTCAAAGCTGCAGTCCCAGGGTGCTCTCAAATCTGTGGAAGGCTTTTCTTCTGCTTTTTCCCTGGTATGGAACCAGGTCCTAGTGGAGGTTGGGGCCTCTTTGTTTAAACAGATAAAACAGACTGTAGGCTCTTTTTAGTGAGGAATCTGGGCACTTTAAAAACAGCTGGAAGCAAGGTTTTCAGCTGACCTATACTGGCAGAGAAAAGTCTGGGAGCTGTAGGCTTAGAAAATAATCTTTGGCAGAGGCAAAAATGTAATGGATGCATCAAGTGGCAGTAAGCACACAGTCCTATTCCAGATTAAGCCTCTAGGAAAGAAACACCACTGGTAGGTACCAGCTTTTAAATATTCTATGTGGAAATAAAACCCTCATAGTCAACAGTATGTTAATAGCTGATTACAAATTTGGCTTGAGATCATAGTTTGTTGCTAAATTAGATGAATAAGTAAATGTGTCACTGGATGGCAAAAGATGATTTATTTTAAGCACAATGTATCTGGGATTGGAAACGATTCAGCTACTGAATAAAACCCATGCAGGTGGCTAATAGTCATTTGAGTATGGTGAGTACAAGCTAGTTCTTAATTCTAAGGATTTTATTTATTTCAGAAAAAAGTATTTCATTTAAGTACCTGTTGCTACAAGAGAATTGGATTCCTAGGAGTCTTAGAAAATGCAAGACATCAACAAGTCCAGCTACAATTCCATCTTCCTCTTTGCAATCTTCAAGCTAGTTTTACCTAGTTTCTAGTATCTCTCTGAGCTGCCTTTGAAATTCCTATTGTTAATTTGATCTATTGTATAAAGTGGCATATAAAATCCTTTTAACTGCTCATTAGGTTTTGAAGAAAGGAAGCAGGTTGCTCAGCAGAACTTATCAGAAGAGGAGGAAAAGTAAATGTTATCCTGGGAAACAAAGGCTAGACCAAGGCCTGTGGAGGCAGCTTGTAGTAAATCTCGGTAGGTGGTGTCAACATTTATGTTGAAAAGCCAGATGCAGCCAGATGGAAAATTGCATCTTTAACCCCTGAGGTCATAATGACATGTCATCACTTCATTTGATCCCCCTGCTAAGTGAGCTTATCATCCACCCTGCTGCCACTTCTGTTATTCCTTTCACTTCCATAATAAAATTAGATTTAATTTGTCTGGTTTGCATACTTCTTGTTTTCTTTAGGTCAGAGTTTTTCCAAACCATTAAAATACACATGGCAGCCTCTGCAAGGTGAAGCTGTAACTGAATTTGTGTTGTAAGTCTGAGCTTTTCTCCATAGTTCATGCCTTACTTTGAACAGAAGGTGATGAGGGAGAGGAGGATGAGCTTTGGGGAAACCACTGGTTGTCTGATAGCTGCAATACGGGCTGCTAAGACTGTAGCAATCTAGGTGGGGGTTTGTTGAAGGGGAGCTTTTTCCCTCTGCCAGGCAGAAGTTATGTGACTCCCACAGGAGCTGTGTCCTTTATAGCCGTCAGAGTAGTTCACCCACCGACTCTTGCTGTGTTGAGGTTCCTTTGTATAGCCTGATGTCTTTCTCCAGTGTTTTGTGTTCCCCTTTGTGCCAGACTCTATTCACATTGCTTTTTGTTGCCCTCTGTTGTACACGTGTGCCTTCTGGTAGCTCGGCTGCAGGATGCCTGCTGGCCCTAATAAGAGTGGCTAGGTGAAAGGCTCACCACTTCCTACGAGTCCTTGTCCAGGCAGACAGTTAAGTGCATGCTGTTCTGCATCCCATCACAAGAGAACAACTGAGCCCATGCTGAATTTAAATAGTTTTACCTAACATTTAAATACACGTTTAGTTTTAAATATGTTCTGTGGTAGTACCAGTAACAGTGTACTTTGTGTTCCTGAATTGGAGGTGAAGCTGTTAGTGTTCCTGACAGTTTTCCAGGGGTTATTACACTTAGTTACACACAGCTGTATAGCTCCTTATCAAAGTTTATTGGTATGAGGAGAGCTGGAGAATAAGGTGTTTGATCTCATATGATTTGTATTGTGTTTTCCATTATCACTGTTTTTCTGCTTTTAACTTACCATCTCACCTGCTCTGTTGCAAAAAAAATATAAAATCATTATTTGTGTTCCAGTAGCTTCATCTCACACAGTGAAGGAGATCTGTATGGTAAAAGAGATGAACTGTTATATTGTCTGTGTGTCCTGTGGAACTCTATCTGCAACTTGACTCGTTATACTGCTAGGTAGGCTGCTTTAATGTGTGTGTACTTTGTAGTCACACCTTCACCTATATGTGCTCCCCAACCTGAGACATGTGTAACCTTGCTCCTTTTGGTGACTGTAGGTGTAACATGCCAGTTCAAGCATGGACTATTTGTTTTCAAGTAGAAGACAGGATTCTTGATGGCATTTATACACTCTCTGTAGAAGCTGCTGTCTTTTTTGGAGCTAAGTAAATTAAAGCTAAGTCAGTTGTTCCCAAGCGTGTTATATTTGTTTCTCTTGATTTGCAGGTGAGACATGCCCAAAAAGATAGGGTAGCTTCATGGATCTGTTTTCCTTTTCATCTCTTTTTTACAGTCGAAACCAAGTCCTTATGTTAGAACATAATTACCTAGTCTGAAGCCAGCAGGGAGTTTCTGCTTTATGTGTAGGGTGTGAAGTTCTCTAAATAAATGTAGGATTAATTACATTCTCAGCATGTCACTGAGGTGATGAGATTAACTGTGATTGTTCAGCCCCCCTTTTCTTTTCCCTAGGTTTTCTGAATTACTGTTTTAATCAATGTAGCGCAATGTCAGCCTGAAGTGTTAGGGCCCAATGTTACAAAGGCATTAAGGAGCACAGGTCTTTCAGAAAAAAACCCCTAAACCTTGAGATTTGATTTTTTACTGTCTGCATCATATCAGATGCTGCTTGGCTCTGTGGGGTTGAATTCATTTGTACAGCGTGCTTAAAGCACTTTATACAGTTAAGGCCTTAGGAAGAATACACCTCATAGTATGAGCATTAGTTTCATGGTCAACTGTACCCTGCTTTGGCTCTGGTTTAGGTGTTACTTTCCTTTCCTTGTTTAGTGAAGGCTATGGCAAATTCAAGTTTGATAAAACTTCTGATATTCAAAGTAAGCGGTGCATAGGAAGCCAAATTGCTTTCAGGATGCTCTTTGAAAGCAGCCCTGCTGTTGAGATGTGCTTATAGCTAGCCAGTTGTGTTATTTATCAGATAGTGTAACAACTCTATTGCCACCATAGCAAAATCCTTTATTTTGATCCATCTTGTAGTTGAAGGATTGTATTTTCCATTACACTTCTTTAAAGGTATTGTCATTGTGGATACACTAAAGCTGCTTAATTCCCTGTCCCCCACCCTCTGCAAACCAAACCACCTTGTTAGATTTTGGAGATTTTTAATTGGAAGGCTATTCTTTCCTTTGCTGTTTCAGCTTAAGAGCTATCCAGTTACAAGGGATAAACCAAAAAATCGTGGTGCAGCTTGTGCTCACACCTTTTCCATAACCACAGTAAGAAAGCTGTGGTTTCTCTGGTTCCATAGACTACACCCTTATTGCCCTGTTGACGACATGCTGTAGTAGCTCATGACTACAATCCCCAATTATTGTAATTCCTTCTTAGTAGGCTTTACAAGCTGGCATTACTACCTCTGGCAGCTAGTTCAGCGTGCAGCACTACATTTGCTTACTGCTCTTAGTAATCATGCTGCACAAGGTTTGCTTTTCTTTCACTTCTTTGGTGGCCTGTAGTGGTGTATTAACTTTCAGATGTCCCAGCTGGTTTTTGAGCTTTTACCAACACTGGGAGTGGCCACTGCAGATGGTCTCTTTGTGGCTTATTTTATGCATATTTCATCTTACATACAATCATCTGTAGCAGTTACTAACACCTCAGTGTTCTAGGAAATATTGGAAAACAGAAGAAACAAACAAACACTGGGAAAAGCACATAGGTTTTTGTTTCTTTATCAAGGTAAGATCACCTGTCATTTTTTTGTCAGAATGCTGTCTGGTATCTTTAGCAATCTGTAAGAAAATACAGTATGTGTCTTCTACCATAGCAAAATTTTTGGTGACATCAAATGTTCTTTTTTGAGGTGGAAAATGTATTGCACAGAGTGACCCAGATAGGCAGTGTGTGCTAATACAATCAAGTATAAGATGGCATATTCACAATAAAAGATTGTAGATCATACTTATGGAGTGCAGAATTTAAGATAGTTGAAGGCAGCAGCTCCAGAAATAAAGGTTGGGTCATGCTTGAGAACAGTTTGAACCTGAGCACTTATTTATCTCTGGAGGAGGTAAGAGGGTGAGTACAATCTTGAGCTGAGGAGCAGAGTAGTACCGTTTCAGTGAAGGAAGTAGCATGACCTTAAAATGCATCATTTGTGAGACTGCTACAACACAGACAAAATGTAGTGTCTATTCAAAAAGATGTTGAAAAATGGAGGGAATTAGAGGAAAAAAGGTTCCATGAATGTACATGTCTGAATGACGTATGTTATGGCAAGAGACTGAATAAACCTGGTAGTTCATAGGTAATAAAGGTTGACTTGGACTTGTCTGCAGGTATGGTGGGACAGAGATTTTGAGTTTTAATCATTGTATAGTCTAACAGAAAGGAATTACAAATAATATCCATCTAGTTGAACAGAAACAGGAAGAGTTCAGAAAGCAGTAAGTTTTCACATTTTCCTAGTGAAGAATAACTATGAGTTGGCTCATTCTCCCTGGGTTGCTGGGTAGTTCTGTGCTCTCTTATTTGTTTCCATCAAGATATCTTAGCTCAAAAAAACACTTCATAGTTCAACCACTAGCTGTGGGTCTAGTGCAGAAAGCATTTTAGATTCTTTGCTATTTATAATGCTACCAAAACAGCCTTTTTGAGTCTTACAAGAGGAGATGCTATCATTTTCCCTAAAACTTAGATAAGGGCTTATGAATTTATCAAAGACTGCATTGACTGTTGGAGCCTGAATGTGGTGGAGAACCCAGATGTATTTTTTTTATCTCAAGTCATATGCTCTTAGTCCTTAGATCACAGTTCTTTGATTTTAAAAATAGTAACTAATAATTTGCAAGCACATTAGATATGTCTCCTCTTTCACTGTTTTGAAGCATGTTTTTCATACAGTTATTTTGTTTACTGTCACCTTGAGCTGCCATGCCTCTCATTAAATGTTGCATCTTATTTAAGGCCTGAGCTGTCACTTCAATTGTCTGTAAAGCAGTAGGTGCACCTAGAGCACTTTGTAAATAACAATACCCAAGTAATGTAATATACTGACTTAAGAAGCTTAAAGCAAAACCTTGTTTGCCCTGAAGGCTGAAAGAGGTGACAGACAGGTGGGTATAATACCAAAAATTCCCCTTTATATATGTTTTAGCAGGCCCTGTAAAACATGGATTTTAACAAGGGATTTAATCTCACTTCCCAGCTGCTAGCTGCAGTTTCCTTTGATGTTTTTCCTCTCCTTTGCTCTGTTGCCTTTTTCTATTTATTCCATCACTTTTCTGTAGCTCATATTCCTTCAGGCTGTGTCTGAATGCACCTTGCTGTGGGTAGAGAAGGCAGAGAAGAAAGTCATTTTTTTTCCCCCTCAGGCTGCTGCTTTGATTTTCCAAAGTTGTTGGGAGGCAGTTCCTATCTGCCTACAGAAGGGTCAGCGATCTGTGTCATGTCTTTTCAGTCAGCAATCTCAGCTGACTCTTCTTCTGTTTTGACAAGGGGAAAGATGAGCTTGTGTAGTCGTTGCCTTTGGAAGCAGGTGGAGTGTGCAGCTGTGATCAAAGTGGGAAGCCGGTTTGCAGGCTGATAATGCCTTCCTGGTTTGTTTCCAACCTTGTTAGGAGCTAGCTTAGTCTTTTCCACCTGCCCTTTGCAGTGATTGCCCCATAAATCTCAGAACAGAGTAGAATATGAGAGAAAAAATGTTGAATGAGATGATAATTTAGTCTGTGGCCTAACACTCCCTAGGGGAGTCTTCCTTGTGAGAACTGGGCAGTGTGGGCCAGCTACGTGATGCTGCACGCGTGGCCTGCTGGTTTGCCTGTCATAGTGAGGAAGCCAGATCTGCAGCCAATTCACTGGGGTGTGGTGGTATTGTTGTTAATTAGTAGTATTCATAAGAGGCATGATCATGCTCTACAGCATCTGATAGTAGGTGCCCTACAAGCACTACAGGGCATAGGGGGAGAAGATGGGAGCAGGCTGTTCCATTTAGGCCTTTGCAATAATCTGCTTTCTTTCCAGGCACATGCAAGAGCCTCAGATTTAGTGTCTTTCTGTGTTTAATTTGTGTGAGTTGAGGTGGACTGAGAGTGGGAAGCCTACAGGTGGTGTTTTCCCTTCAAGTTTTAAGGGTGTCAGTCAGAAGCAGTGGAGCAGTGTCAGAGATAAAACTGATTGACCTCACTAGGACTTATGTTTAGTGGGTGGAAGCTGTTGTAACAGGATGGCATCACGCTGGAGTAATGTCTTTGAGTTGTGCCTTTCAGCTTGTCTGTTGTTATTATTGATCTTATTTTTGTAATACATGACTTGACTGTCATTATCCTAAAATTCACATCTTGTGCACTGCCTTGTGTGACTGCCTTTCATTGCAATACAAAGGGTATCAGGTACAGTGTTGAGCGCTGTCTCTGAGCTGACCAGTGGTGATGGTGAAGACCAAATTCTAGGTAACAGCAATTAAGAAATTTGAAGGAGTCAGGGCTAATGTAGAACAATTGTCAGCATTCCACTTCTGTAATGCAGCCAATACTTACATTATAAAGTCTGTTTGTTTCTCTGTGTCTGTTTTGTGGCGAGTTATTCATCTTTCATTATTTGTAGTTGTGGTAACTCTGGAGGCTGTGCCACTGTTAAGTGTTTGGACTGATTGCAACTTACCAAAACTATTTGGTCAACACTGAACTGCTTCTGAGCTCACTTTAAAGATTCTTAAAACACAGATATACTGCTCCTTTTCTTTTTATAGTCCAGTGTTCATTCTGTTTTTCCCTCTTAGGAGTATTTTTATACTATCCTAAGTAAGCTGTCCATGACACGTTGGGTTTCAGCTTACAAAAAAGACCAAGTATTGAAAGTAAGATGCTATACTGGAAAGCTTCATCTTTTTTTAAAATATTTATAAATGTGAAGGTCAGCTCATGCAGTATTTAGATTCATTATGAAAGAAGCACTGTGGAATTTCAGAGTAAATATGAAGGGAAAGTTGCTTGAAGTACTCAGACTTATTAACAGAAAAGAAGTTGCTTAAATTGAAATGGTGGTGCTGTGGTTTATATTTGATTTATGGTTAAGAAACTAATACTTTAAGCTATGTAGAGAGCAGTTCATGTTTACAAGATGGCCAGTGGATCACAGTGTGTGTCACTTGGTTTCACAATTCAGATAATGCCCTTTGAAAGACGTAACTGCAAGATGAAAGCATTTTATGTTCCCCTGAAACCTGTTGGATTCTTCTACATCAGCCATTGTTCTATGGTGCAAGACTGCACTTGAAAATAAGTGGTGAGTTGCTCTTCACAGAATCACAGAATGGTGGGGGCTGGGAGGGACCTCTAGAGCTCATCCAGCCCACCCCCCTGCTAAAGCATGTTCCCTGTGATCAGGGGGCACAGTAACGTGTCCAGGCAGGTTTGGAAGCCTCCTGAGAAGGAGCCTTCACACCCTCCCTGGGCAGCTCGGGCCAGGGCTCCCTCACCTCAACACCAGTTTCTACTCAAGTTCAAGTAGAACTTCCTGTGTTCAGCCTGTGCCTGTTACCCCTTGGCTTCTCACTGGGCACAACAGAAAAAAGACTGACTCCGTCCTCTTGACACCCACCTTTGGGTATTTATAAGCATTGATAAGGTCTCAAAAATAGTCTCTTTTTGCTGGATTTCTGCCCTTCTAATCCTGTCAATTTGAAGTGGTGGCATCTTGCTTACAGAGAAATCTATTTTCCAGACTTCTTTTTTAACCCAGTGCACTCTTTTATAGTGTGGTTTTCCTATATTTAGGATAAAGATTTGGTGTGCAGTAAATGTATTTTCCAGTCTCTGCTTTGTCTCGTGTCTCCAAGGGAGGCAAGAAAAAAAAAAAGGATGCTATAAACTTCCTACAAACCCAGGCCTTGTGCCCTAATCTCTTGACCACATCCTTGACACCTCGAGCAGCCAAGAGGCAGCGTGTGCAGTAGCTGGCCTTGGCACTGATCAGCTTGTGGTATGTGCATGCCGTGGCCTCCTACCAAGGCGGTACACAATAGCTGTGTTCTGCCAGCCTTTTCTCATGAGGGCCATTATTTATACCTCTGCTTGTTTTCATGAAATATGTAGGAATGTAAAGACCTTTTTAAAAAACTCTAGTTGCTCTTAAGTGTGATTGAAGTCGCCTAGTGTTTCCAGGAGTCATTAGAAAGGAAATAATTAACAGTTAGTATAGACATGGACAGTATAACTGTGTAAACCTGAGTTATTTAGGCTGAAAGTCAGAATCCATCCTCTTGAGAAATGGGAAGAATGAATTGTTACCTGCAGTCACATAAGATAGACTGAATAGACTGAGCACATTTTATATCAGCAACTGGGTTTTCCTAAGGAAGTGTAGAAATTAAGCAGTCTCGAGCGCTGTGCTGTGGAGATGGTTTGTTTCTTTCCTATGAAGATAGTGGTTAATCTGCTACTAAATCATGTAAACAAATGTGGTGTTATTTCTGTTGTGTTTACACTCATCTGTCTTTCTTTTGCTGCAGATAATGCAGAAGATTATTTAAAATTTAGGTTAATTTTTACCTGAGTCCCAAAGAAAATGGTCCTGTTTGTCCTTCACTGACATGATAAATTCAGTTTTGTTCTTCTATACTCATTGATCAGAACTAATGAGATTTTAATGGAGTTATTTATTGGTCCTGCCTCTTACTATAAAAATGTATAATAAACTAAGAACATGAAATAGTTGAATGATGCTCTTTGTGTTTACCATGCTGACTGTTAATTGTACTACCTAGTCTGTGATGCTTTCAGAGGTTATGATGAGCTAACCAGCTAATAAAGGCTGGAAAGTTATTTCATAAATGCTATATATTCATCTTTCTGTGTAACTGATACAATACAGGCCTTTGTGGATAGAGGTGCCATTTTTGAAAGGAGATGTAAAGTAGGTTTTAGACTTTTCTGTTCATTAGGAACTTACAGCATTTTCTCTGCATGGTGGAAGTGTAAAGGAGTAGTATCTGTGCTCCCCTGAATGAGGGCCTTCTCTTTCTGTGAACGGGTTGCCCTGGGCTTCAGGTGCTGTGTGTATTTTCTGTTCTACTAAATGCCTTAAATTTCATGATAGTATTGTTATGCTTTGTTAAGTTCCAGCCATGTTTCACTGTAGAGAATAGCTTCCCAGGGCTGGATGAAATAAAATCTGTGCATAGTTTCCCTAAGCTTGTGGGGAATTGGGGTATAAGGCACATATAGGGTACTTGGCAATAAAAGCAGTGTCAAGTTAGGTTTGTTATCTTAATCTGTAACACAACAGGGTGTACAGACAGGCAAAGTGGTTGTCACTGTCTGTTAACATTTACCAAGACTTTCTGCTATGATTTTCTTTCAGAACCTAATTTGGATTATTATTTTTTGTTGTTCACAGATTCTGAGCTTGCTTTTTCAAAACTTTCCCTGTGGCTGGAGGTCATTGGCTGGTGTGTAACCTGAAGCACTCATTAGGAGTAACCTTGAAAGGGGAATAAAAAATGTGCTCTACATCTCATGTAAAACACATGCTAAAGGGTGTAACTGAGTCTTAGACTCAACTCTGGGCAGATTCTGAGGCTCACATGCTTTGGTGACTTTGAGTGGTTTCAGCAGATGGATGGTTGTGTTTAGTGTGATGAGTTTCTTACTATTGCAGCTAAATGCCCATTTGTAAGGATTCTTTTCCTGAACTGGAAGATTTTATTTTCATCTGATCTCGCTGTTAGCAGAGAAGTTAAATAACTGCCCTTTCTATATTTGTCAGCTCTGCTGACTGGCACAGCAGGCTGCCAGTTTGTATTTGAATGTGTCTCCAGGAATTGTAGGCCTACCAGGGGATGGCTGCTTGGCAATGAGACAGGCCTGTTTTCCTATTTGGTGGAACCTCTGACACTGCAAAAGCACCTCTGCGCTCCAAGTGTCTGCTGTTTCCTTGAGACTTGTTTATCTTGCCCGTAAGGCTTAAAGATAATTAAGGTAAAGTGTTTTACATTTAAAACAGGGCTTGTCAGCCCTGTAGAGCCAAGTTAGAGCACTGCAAGTGAAGAGGACTGATTCCCATTGTAACGCTGTGAATAGGCCTTAACCACGTTCCAACAAGGTAATATAACAAGACTTGAGTTGATCCAAGATTAGTTAGGTTCCAGCTTGGTTCCAAGACCAGTTAGGTCACATTCAAACACCAGACTGATAACCAAAGCTATTGTCAATGTTTTTGATGTACAGGTTCCCATGTGTTGTTGCTTTGGTGTTGTGCTTAGGCAAGAACAGCTCCATTTGCCATGCCTGTACCTGTGCACTGTACACTGACTAGGCTGTGATTGAACCAGGGTAGATAGAAAAATCCTGTTGCATTTTGCCACGTCTTACACATAGTTTACCCTGTGTACATCAGAAAAGTGGATGTTTGTATACATCTGTACAATGCAAAGCCAGACTTAGGAGGTAGCAGAAATAATCTTTATTCTTTACCAAAGCAAGCCAGAGCTTGTGCCTGTCTAGGAAAAGGCTGCGCTGCCAGTTTGAGGATTTACTCCCGTGTTTGCAAATACTCTGTACAATGTTTTAGATATGTAATTCCCATGCCATGATTGAGTATGCAGTGCCACTCATGAATGAGGAGCAGAATGCTGACTTTTATATTTTCAAGTTCTCTTTGAGTTGTTTGTTTAGGCTTTTTGTGTCATAACTGAATTGTTAAAGCGAGAGCATTGGGTGGAAGGCAAGTACCTTGCAGATGGAAAGGCCTGGCCCTTTAGCATGTTTTCTTTAAAACCTTTCCTTTTGTTAATGCTCTCCCTGACTGCTGGACGTGTTATACAAAAGCATTATTACTTATTTTAACATCTGGGAAATAGCAGAGGATCTTGAGGCTGGATGTATCCCACAACTCCTGCATTTATTTTTGTACCTTCTGTTAGGTTGACCTCTGTCATTCCTTCCAGTTTCTGTTAAATCTTCCTTGGAAACAATCAAATGCCTAAAGGATGTCTTCAATGAGACATCTTTCTAGTAGCTCCATGTTCTGGAGATAACAGCTTATCTTGATTCATCAGATCCTAGGCCCTCTTTACTCCTTGCAACGGAAGGTAGAACCAGAGCTCATAGAGCCTTAGTCTTTAACTGGAGAAGTCCTGCTTCCCTCCCACCCCAGCTGCTGCTCGTGTCTCAGTACAATCCCCATCACTATCACTTCGTGCAGCCACAGGTGGGCTTTGCAGTAAACTGGTAATCATTTCCCTTTCCTGTTACTGTAATCTTCTTTTTTTACTTGGTTTTTCCATCTCTCTTAATTTGCTAAATCTCTTTTGATTCTTTGTTCTTTTCACCCCAATTTTACTCCCCTGTAATCTGAGATCTGTGGAACAAGGGTTTTTTCTTCTAGCAGGTGGAGAAACTCTCCTACTGTGTAGACAAGGATTACAGTAGTTCTGTCTTGAAATTTTAATTCCAGACTTTATGGATAAGACCTGAGGTGCCTCTGTTGTTACCTGTTCCTCAAAGCTATACATTAAACAAAATATGCATCCGATCAGTTTAACCTGTAATTAAACATTTTGCTTAAGCAACTGACATCTTGATAACTAATAATTATCATGTGTAACACCTTTAAAGCCTATTATGCATGTTTATGTTGGAACACCATTACCATAATAATAAGATATCATTACTGCAAATGTGCCCACTGAATGAGCATGTCTTAAAGTAATCATGCAATTCCATTAATCATACTTGAAAAATTAAAGTATTTGCAGTCTAATCTCTGAAACACTACTCAAAAGATTTTGGAAACAGCAGGACCAGTTTACTGCAAGTCTCTAATACGTGGTATGTCATTTCTGGTGTCTCATTTTTGTTTCCTGAACTGTTGCTTATCTTTCAGCTAGGGAGGTCATTAGCTCAGAGATCCATGATCTCCCTTGGAAAGCATTTACATGCTCTGATTTTTATGCTCTTTGCCTTGGTGTGTCCAGGGAATGCTGCCACCTTTTCTTAAGGCTGATGTGAAATACTGCTCTGAAACTCAGTTCTCCTTGAAATGAGGCAATTGCCTTCAACAAGATGGACTGATAGGTAATTGTAATTCTGTTAATCCCTTGCACAGGGAGAGGAAAGATTAAAAAAGACAAACTGCTCCTCAAGTGCTCTTTTTAAAATGGGAAAGTTGAGGAATGGAGCTTTCTCCTTTTATGTATAATTTATCAGGAGTGTGACAGCTTGAGTTTGTTTCTCATATTGAACTGTTGAGCTCTGTAGACTCTCCATTTGTTTTTTTCTGGAAGAAACATAATGACAAGAGTAAAAGTTTTGAGGAAGCCTTTTAGCCAGTAAGAAATAAGAGTAACTGAAAAGATACTTTATCATGCTGTTTAAATCCAGTTGAAATCAAGTATCTCATGGCTAAAAAAAACAGTAAAATGATCTTCTAGCTTTGTAATGATTTATTGGAAGATTCCTATTGTGGTTTGTCTAACGTGATCTTTGGGGCAGAGAGAAAGGAGGTTGTGCAGGTCTGCATGAAGTGCATGGCCCTTCCTTTTTGCTGAGAGGTGCTGGTTGGCAGTTTGGGTCTGTGTCCTGGGCATGGTGTTGGCAGTCACAGTACTCCACAGGATCACTGTGTGACACTGCTGTAGTAAGGCAGGATAGATGGAATCGTTGGCCTTTTGCAGACATTTACTCATCCATTTGTGCTGCTGCTGTTAGAAGGGAAGAGCAGGCCATTTAGTCATAGAATCATAGAAAGTAGAGATGACTTTTTGTCCTGTGATCCTTTGCAAGTTCTATCAAAACTTTTGGGGAAAATGGACTAAATTTGAAACTTGAAGCCATGGTGGTTTTATGAAATCACTTATTTTGTAGAGTATTTTGATCAGTTGGAAGGACTTAACCCAAGGTTTTCAGCCTAAGTGTGCTTTTTGCAGTTTTACAGTTGCCCTGTAGCCTAGATGTTTGTCTGTAGCTGTCAGGCACCAGCCTTTTCATTCATTCTCTTTGAACTCCTTGATAAAAATGCATTTCTGTAGAGAATGACCAAACACTTGCTGCTTTAGAGAGGCTGTTCTTTTCTTTGTCAGTAGGATCACATCTAATTTAGTAACATAATGTGTCTTAAGTCAAATGAGTATATCACTTAACACTTGGCATTAACTAATCTGAAGTACAATGAAGTATTTATTAATGCCAAAAGGTACACAATGCCATACATCTCCTTCCCACTTGATTCAGTTGTGTGGCATGTTTATCTAATGCATTAACTGCATTGAGAGAGCAGTAAAAGAGGCGTTTTTAAGGGAGTAATTCCAAAGACTATCTAGCAGGAAAAATATACATGAAAAGTTAGAACAGCATAAATAGAGAAAAGCCAAAAGATACACACAGGATTGGGAACCAAAGTGACAGACATGATAGAAGAGATGTGAGGACGAATAGGACTCTCAAAATTGATTTTCTATCTACAATGGCAGTAGGAAAACAAGTAGGTGAGACTGAGGTAGCTGGAACTGGAGATGTATCACCAGAGGAAATTGTTGGGCCTACAGTTAGTTGCTCGTGGCTGTCAATTAAATTAAAAGGAACTACATATAGAAGTGGTACAAAACAGTGTTCTGTGTCACAAGGCACATTTAGCATTTGGAGCTTGTATTCTTGCAGATAGACAGACAATAGGACAGGAGAAAGGATTGTACCTTCATATTACTAACGATTCACTGGGGGGAAGGGGGCACGTGTACACATAAACTTATGTATAGTTAGAAGGAAGAAAGGAGACTGTGTCAAAAGCAGAGCAAAATGCTTTCTGAAAGGGATAAAAACTCTTGTGACTTGGGATATAAACCAGCTTCTCAGCAGTGTGTTCAGCACCAGGTTTCCCTGTGAGTTCTGTTACCACTTACCTGCAAGTTTTCATGAACTTCTCTGTTATCACTTGGCTGCTTTTTCTTTTTTTTCACCTGTGGAGCATGGAGAATGGTTTCTTTGTTCCCAGTTAGGTTGGTAATTTCTCAAATCCTCTGTAACTTTGCAAGAAGGCAACTTCTTGACAGAAATAAGATGGAAATATATCACCAAAAAGAAAAAAATTGGGCTAGTGTTAAGCCAGCAACTGTTTAGAACTTGGTGCCCGTGTTGATATTGGAGGCAGCTGGGAAATGTTGTAATGTCATTCTTAGGTTTAGATTTGAAAATCCTAGATATATGAATTGCTCTCTGTTGCTTCAGTACTTTTGGGAAACATTTATTCTTGTTTTTCTAGTGTATGGGTTGAACTGAGGAAGTTTGGTATGTTTTATTCCAAGTTCAGCTTTTAAACACCACACTGGGTAAAACGTGTAAGACGCTGCGTTGGATTTCCCTTCCCCCACTTTTAAATACAATTCCTTTAGGAGGGGAAAAAAAAAAGGAAGTGTCTATGTTATACTGAGTAATTATGCCCCCTGGGAAATGGAATATAAAGATCTTTAAAATCATTCAACTGAGAGAACAAGCACTTTAACTTTTGCCTCGCAGGAGTCATGTATTACATTATCAGCTACTTGCTCCAGTGTCAGTGTGTCATGCCTTGCAGGTTAGCAGGTTTGGCAGAGGAAATGAAACTCAGTCAGTTACTGCAGGATTTATAGTAGACCTGCTGTTGCAGGAAGTGGTGAAAAGTTGATTGATAGTCTGAGGCAAAACTCTACAAGAAGAAACAGGATGTATGTTTGTTATTTTATACCCCTTTTCCCCTCTGCCCCCCGCCCCTCCATTTCAAGGCACTCTTTTGCTTTTTGTTCTGTTTATAAATTCATGATGCACTTTTCTGTTAAAGCACGTGCTGACTTCAAAACACTTGAGGAAATGGAAGTGGCTGACACAGTATTAGAGGTGTTTATCTAAATAGTCCTGATATTTCTATTGAATTGTATTTCAGCTGAATTACAAGGGAAAGGTAAAGCACATCTACCGAGTATTGAACGTCTCCTGCTGTCACACACCAGGCTAGGACAGGAGGGGAATATATCACTGGGATGGACCTGATCAGCTATGTGCTGTCGGTTCATCTGCATTTAACACACAGATCTGGAAGGGCAGTAAAACAAAATGACTTTGCTGCATATGAACTTAATCCAGTGAGCCATATACTGCAGAGTTCACTGCTAAATAAATCCATTTTCCTTTACTGTGCACTTCTGAAACATCAGAGAAGCACTCTCTCTCCTGAAAGTGTCAACTAAGAATTTCAGGGGAGCAGTGTCTAGCCTTGTGGGAAAAGTTACCCAAAATAATAGTAATTATGAATACTTTGATTTTCTTTTTCCCCTGTGACATCTTCTTTTACAATTGTGATCAAAGTTGTTCCCAAACCAAGCAATCAGTAGGAATGTTTAAGATTTGTGTTCTCGTTATCAAACAGGAAAGTTCTGTCTGTAGAGTCCAATAATATATCTTCTTCTTTGTTAAAGGTCAAAAAAGTTGGCTGCACTCTCTGAATCCTTGCAGAAAACCACACTTAGCAAGTCTCACTTAGGATTTGAACTAGAAGAGCTAGAAGCAGCAGCAGTGCTGGTGCAAGAGGAAGAGAGCATGTTACAAGCTACTGGCACAGTTTCCAAGCAACAGCTGCCTCCCTCTGAATTGGAGACAAGTGACTCTGAAGAATCAAGCAGTACTTCATCATCTGAGACAGAAGGCTCTGATTCAGATGAGCAAGAGTCCTCAGCCAGTGAAGATGGGAAAATAAATCCTTTACAAGGCACGCTTCAAGAGGAAAGGACAGCTCCACTTATCGACTGTAATGGATTAAGGCAGGGCACAAACACTTCGACGGTGGAGGTTAGTGATGAAAAATCAAAGGTTTCTTTGCAATCTACATCTCTTCCTGGAAAATTGATAGAAGAATTAGAAAAGCAAATGGATACTGCAATTAGGCTTTCAGAACAGGCTGAAGGATTGGCGACTGCAGGCTGCATTGTGCAGGAACAAGAAGAAAACCATGTGTCTGAGCCTGACAGATTCTCAACAGATACTACTGGGAAAGGAAATTTCTTAGAGGTGTCTTCAAAGACAAACCCATTGCTCTTTGTTTGCAGCACAAATGAAGGTGAAGACTAAAGGACCATGTTAGAACACAGCGTGACCCGCTAGCAACACAGCTCATTGCTGCAATGAGGTGTTGCCAAGGCTATCCTCAGCTGCAGAAAGAAGTTGCTGTTTTTCTTCTTTGTTGTGTTGAGGGTTTGGAGGACAAGACTGCTTTGAAAAGAATTTATATGACTGTATGATAGATACCCTGATAGTTAGGCTTTTTTCTTCTCTGAATCAGCAGCCTCAGGTTTGATTTCTATGTGTGCAAATGTGGAATTTCAGTAAACTTCTAGAAGCAGTTTTCATGAAGCTTGGTCAGTAGTGGAATGGTGCCCTAATCAAATTCAACTGAGCTGTGGAATCATTTTAGTTATCTTTAGCTGTTTGGATTTACTTGAGAAATCTCCTCACTATGGCTGTATGAGCTTGTTTGTGACATTTTGCTGCAGCTTTTAAACTTTAAAATGCTTTATAGCTAACCGCTTTAAAAATGGCTGTAACTTCAGAAGTCTGATGAATGCTGACAAAATATTTGGAAATATAGAAATATTGTCTATTTTTTATACAAATTAAAGGAAATTTCTTTGTCATCAGCACAATACAGGAGGGTCAGAGCTTCTATTTCTGCAGGTCTTACATAAGTTATTTCAGCAGTTCTGTCATTTATTTATTCTGTACTGTGTTTGAAGTGTTTCCACGTGTGGACACCACTGCTGCTCTTTAAAGAACAGAAATCCTCATTATTGCTTATTTCTTTCAGCCTATACTTTTAACATTAATATTAACCAAAGTGATGCAGCATCATGGTACACCTCTCTTCAGCATGGGACTAAATGCAAAGCCTGGCTTTGTTATTAGTCCCTCATGTAGCTTTGGGCAACTCATTTGCTTCTTTTTGTCTTGATCGTGTTAAAATCATGCAATCAGTCAATACATTTTGTGCTGAGCTCTGTTAATCCTAGATAGGTTCTTGAAGTCAGGTGGCTACTGCAAATGATGTGATGCTGTTCAGAAAAGGGTTTGGGAGGTAGGCAGGATGGGACATGGACCACTACGTTTGGTTCAGCACTCCAACAAAGTAGGAGCACCCGATTCATGCCTCAGAAGGGGTAAGATGTGATTGGTTTTCAACCTTTTTGCTGTTCAAAAGTATATAAAAAAATCCCAAGCTTAAAGACTTATTCTTCACCAATGCTACACCCTGCTGGAAATCAGCAAGCTAGCTCTGTTCCTGTGCTAACTCCTCTTCACTGAGAGCTGCAACCCTGATCTGCCAGTATTTTTTATGCTCTTAAATACCTACCAGTCGCTTAATCAGTCTCTGTGTTCTGTTCCCCAGGGGAGGAACCTTTCCCATCTTGCATGTCAGCGAGCACTTACTCTTCTAAATGCTAGCAATAAAACCTACACTGTAGCTGCAATTACACAGCATATGTCTGGGGAGGAGGGGGGGGAAATTGCACTTAAGGAAAAGAAAGTAACGCTGCTCCCTCTCTCTCCAAATTATAGGTATGAACTCTGAAATGTCCTTCAACTCCGCATGGGCTGGAGAAAGCTGTGTTAGTATGAGTTAGGAAATACACATTGTGAAAATTGATAGGTATTTGTAATATCCCATGTCTTCAGCTCTCTTTTTTTTTTCTTCTCCCATTTTGTGGCAGACTGTTGAAGAGAATGTTGCTCTTTTCCAACAGACCTGCTTGCTTGTAGGGCCTGGCTGCCTCTTCTGGAGGGAGGACAACATCTTTAGTTCTTGTTCTTTCCTCTGTGTGCCCAAAAGCGTGGTTTCTTTATGTCATTTGTGAGTCTTTTCCCTCTGTCTGCAAGAATCCCGTTTGGGTATAAGTGTCTTCAGTGCCCACACCATGTGATGCCACCATAAATGCCAGATGAGAACATGGCACACATGGAAATGTTAACTTCCAGATAACTTTGATGTCACTGATGTCCCCACCTTTGAGACCTTGCATAGTTGAGCACTGTTGCTGCTTCCAGAGACGTACCAGTGCTTGCTCCCTTCCCACTGCTCTGTGATGTGCTGTCTTTCCCTCTGCTTCTGCCCTGCTCTTCCTCTGCACTTGGGGAAATGTGGTGTGGTGTTCCCTGAGGCCCTTTCCTGTTCCCAGGTTTCTTCCCCTATTTTGTCCAGTGTTGATGTTCATCATTGCCTTTTTGCAGAACTCCATGTTTCCTAGTTGTGAGGCTGATAGTGAATGTTGATTGTTACATATTGATTGACAACAATTTCATGTCACCTTTGTAGTGATCGGGTGGGGAATGTTTCCATCCTGGGTGGTAAGAATTTCCCATGTGTTTGCATTATCCAGCACAGAGTGAGCCATGAGAAAGAGAAGCCTCTCCTCTCCAAAAAGAACATCTAAAAGTGGAACTCTGTAACCTTTTGCAGCCAAAAGTGAGGCTTGCCAAATCCATGAACCACAAACACTTGGGGGAAACACACACACCCACTCCTGCCCTCTTAATCCTGTAAGCTGCTGTGGGTTCTGAAAGGAGTGAATTACAGTCAGGAGTCAAATTTAATGCAGAGGAGCTATCAGGATGAAGCCATAGGATTTGTTCCTAGGTAGGTTTTCCAGGCTGGAAATAGGAACTCAATACATGTGCTCATGTGTTGACTCAATGTGTGCTGTTGGGTTTAAAAATCTCTTGTTTCTAGTGCCTGTCTCCACCCGTTTTATTTGTAGCACAGCCAGTACTTTGTTTTAAGGCATTTGTTGCTCATAATTGGTCTGAAGGGAACAGAACTGCAGTGTCTGGGACAAAATTCCTACTGACAAGGAGTTTGAATATGAGTTAAGGTTGTCTAAGAGTTGTCTGAGGTGTACAGAGTGCTCTGAGGGAGGGAGCTGGGAATACTTGTGTAATGCCTTGTGGCTAATCAGTTAACTACATTGAGGATGGAGGCTGAACAGAGCATGTTGTCCCAGCCGCACGTTGTGGCAGTGGTGCAGAGCTCCCCTGAAGCCAACAAAGGTGGCTGTGGGAAGATGGCCCCAGTTAACATCTCGATGCTCTGCCTCTGCACTGCTGTCCCTGGGATGGCAACAACCTCCATTCTTCAGACCCAGGTGAAGGCCAAGGTATCATTCCCAGCCCACACCTGTGCAGGAGTATATGTGAGCTGTGTGTACAGAAAGCTGCTCTCCCTGGGTGTGTGGCAGCAGCCTGAGTTCATGCCTGAGGGAGCCTGTTCTGTGTCCTCACAGCTGCCTGCAGCGCTGCTCCTGCCAAGGAGAGCAGGAGAGGGGTCTGCAGCCCTGCATATGTGCTAGACTTGCTGTCTTGAGCTGCCCAAGTGTATCAGAGCCCTGGTAAAGGGCTTTTTGGGTTTCTTTGCTTCAATTTGAGGAGAGAGGAAGGTGCATCTGTTGCTTTCTGACTCTGCTGCTTGGCATGGCTGAGGGGGCAGCACAGAGGATATGTGTGGAGGGAGAGAGGCCCTGGCATCCAGGAGTTGGCTCTGCAAGAATTGAGGTGCACTGACATTAGACAGGGACACACTTCTTCATGTAATGCTTCAAGGATAGGGTGTTTAAAGCAACAAGTGAAACAGTGGAAACAAACAGTAGATAAACAAAACTCTTTTTTACTCCTTTTATTACAAGGGGACAGTGTGACCCCTGGACATTGCCACCTTTCCCTTCCCTCCCCACTCCCCCAGCTTGGCTTTTAATTCCAGACAGCTTTCTGAAAAGTCTGTAAAGGCTTTTGTTCTATATCAAAAGAAGAAAGCATCGATTTGACTTGATTTACTACAGTAAATGATAAATATGGCAAAGAAATTGATTCACAGCACTGGAGCGAAGGGGCCAGGCAACCCTCTGCCGTTGACACAGCTGAATGTTGTCAAAGCCTGAGCCCACTGTCTCAAGGCTGGAGAAAACAAACAGGGAAACACATGTCAAACAGATAAATAGCTCTGCTGCTTAGAGCTCTCCGTGGAGGCCATTTGTCTCTGAGATAAGGAAGAATGCTCTCCAAAGCTGTGAGAAGATAAGCTGGGAGAACAAAATGAATGTGAAATTGCTGTGGTTGCACTTGGGCACAGGGATCAAATTCAGTGCCCCCACCCTGGGGGTCTCTCCAGTGAGCAGGGTGCAGCACCCAGGGAAACATCTAATGTGAGCCCCTAGATTCTTCTGTTTCAGCAGTGGATGGTATTTGTAACTTCATAGCAAACAAACAACTGGTGTTGGTGTCAGTTGTCTCTGCAAGTGACTGATTTTGAAGTGTTTTCTGGACCTGTCATGGAGCTGTTTCTCTCCTCTTTGGTGGTAAGTGGGCTGCAGCCTGTGGTTATGTGGACATGTGTGAGGCAGGATTTTGCACTGACACAATAAATCTGTGTTTGTAGTATTGTGAGGCACATAAATCTTCCTATTTTTATATTTTTAGACTTTGGAGAAGTGACAGTACCATTTCTGCTAACCCTGCATTTGGAAACCTGACTTGGATCACATCTGAAACGTGTTTGGTTTGCATTTCATTAAACGTTCTTCTCATTTCAGAAGCCACAATGCAATTGAGCAGTTGGCAGCATTTTGGAGGATACTGGAGGACCAGAACAAAAGCTGTGTCCCTTAGGTGAGGACTAAGACATTGGCAGAGCTCTGTGAAGGAGGCCAGCTCTGTGAAACAGACCTCTCAGCCCTCTGCCAGGGGCAATGTGAGGCCTCAGCACGACTTAATACTTGGGTAGCTGTTTTCTGGGAAGGTCCTGTTCTGAGGCCATCCCTGGGCAATGCCTCTTCTGAGTCAATGTTCCAGAGGAATAAATGATGTACCAGAGGCTGTGCTGCCACTCAGAGAGATCTTGACTGGTTTGAGAGTTGGGCAGGGAGGAACCTCCTGCATCTGGAGAGGAACAACCTCAGAACCAGTACTGGCTGGGGGTGAGCTGTAGGAGGGCAGCTCTGCAGAGACGGACCTGGGAGTGCTGGTTGATTACAAATTAAACATGAGCAGCAACGTGCCCTCGTGGCCAAGGCAGCCAGTGGCATCCTGGGGGGCATTATTAACAAGAGTGTGGGCAGCAGGTCAAGAGAGGTTCTCCTCCACCTCTACTCTGCCCTGATGAGGCCTCATCTGGAGTCCCGTGTCCACTTCTAGGTTCCTCAGTTTGAGAGAGTCAGGAAACTGCTGGAGAGGGGCCAGTGCAGGGCTACCAAGATGATCAGGGGAGTTTAACATCTCGGAGGAGAAAAGGCTGCAGGACCTGGGGCTGTTCCAGCCTGGAAAAGAGGAGATTGAAGAGGGACCTCATCAACTCTTACAAGTACCTAAAGGGTGTATGTCAGGAGGATGGGGCAACACATCTTTCTGTAGTGTCCAGAAGCAGGACAAGTGCTAATGGGCAAAAGCTGGAACACAAAAAGTTCCACTTAAACACAAGGGAGGTGAGGGAGCCCTGGCCCAGGCTGCCCAGGGGAAGTGTGGAGGCTCCCTCTTGGGAGGTTTCCAAACCTGCCTGGACACGTGCCTGTGCCCCCTGGTTGACAGGAACCTGCTTTAGCAGGGGGTTGGGCTGCCCACTGTGTGTGTGTTAGCACTGCAAACAGCTCCCTGGTGTTTCCTCTTGGCAGGCAAATCACCTTCTTTGAAGAGCCCTGAAACTGAATAGCCTCACATTGTCACCACTGGCTTGGCTTGCGCCACTCTTCTCTGTGCATGACCCCACTTTCAGTGCAGAAGCCCCCTCCTTGTATGCTAAGTTGCTCTTAATGGTCCCATCTCAGAGCATCTCTCCTGTTCCCAGGGCCCTTGTCTGCAGCAGTCCTGCTCTTTATGTCATGTATTTTACTCCTCGTGCCTCTATCCTGCCACTTGGATACAGGGACACCTCCCCATCTCCTGCCTTTCATGGGAGAAGGACCGGAGAGAATCTGCTGGGCAGGGAGCACAGAGCCGGCCTTAAACAAAGCTGTGCTGGGAGAGTGATGGGTGAAGAAAGTCCAGCAGCGAGTTTTACCAGGAGGCAGCAGCTGCATGTGCTCAGCCACTGCCTTGCAGGCTGGGGCTTTCCATGAAGGACAAGAGAGGCTGCTGCCCGCAACAAGGGTCGTGAAACCTTCAGTTATGCTTGGAGTCAGCGGTGGGGGTGGATGGCAGTAAACATCATTCTCTCCAATTAGGGATGTGTGAGAGATTTGGGATCATAACTCATAAATGGTAATGAGATGTTTAAAGCATAAATCATCTGCATATCAAGATGAGAACAAACTGCCCTGAGCTGCTCTCCAGCCGGGCCGGGCAGTGACCCCCTGGCAGCACCCTACCTGCCAGGCTTGTAATTCCTCCTTGTCTCGTGTCTGCAGGTTTTGGCAATTATGCAGAAATACCCCATTTCCTGTGGTAAATAAATTGGGATTCATGTTTTGCCTTGATGTAACTCCTCCTTCTCTAATATGCTGCATTGTCCATTGATTTGCCTAATTATGTGTATTACAACTGCATAAGGCGCTGGGTAGCAGCAGGGGTCCGCACTGTGGAGAGGAGGAGGGTGATTGCTCCATCTGTTCCTCTGAGCTGCTGGGAGAAGCATCGGGGAGTGAAGTGGGAAATAGAGGGAAGGAATTACCATTTAGTGCAGGTGCCTGTGGAAGGGGAATCCCGCTGCCAGGTGCTGGCAGGCAGCTCTCCCAAGCTCCTCATGTGCTTAATTACCCTATAGCGAGACTTCTCATCTCGCATTAGAGCAGGCAATTGCAACTGAAGTCTTGAAACAAAACGGGGAGTGTAGCAGTGCTTAATCTATCTCACTACAGAGACCCTCATTTCTCATTCACCAAGATTCATGCCCCATTCGGCTGAATTTAAAAGCAATTACCTGGAATTAGATGATTAATTTTCAAATCTGAATGAAGAACTGTAAAAGCAGACAAGGTCAAAGCATCTGAGCCTGCCAGTCTGGGTGATAAACGAAAGAGCACGTGCCATACTTTGTACTGGGGATTTAGGAAGAAGTTTCTCAGAGCTAGCAGAGCACAGGGATGAGCTGTCATTGCTTTTCAGTATTTGCTCTCCTGGACGAGCAGCTTAATGCCTCCACAGCTGCTTCTCCCTTTCACACTCTTCAGGATCGCTGATGGATTGATAGTGGCAACAGGGCAACATGTTGCTTGCTCTCCTGCTGATTTCTGCCAGGCTGCCAACAACTGGAAGCTGGTACCTCATCAGGTCAGTTGGTGTGTTAGTCCGACTGGAAAATAGCTGAGGGAGAAAAACTGGGCAGAATGTGTTGTGTGCCATCGTAACGAGTGACGCACAGGGACTGTAAAGTCCTGGAAATAATGCACTTGGAAGGGGGAAAACAATCAAATCAAGTTGTGGTGTGCATCCTTTTGTGTTTAAATTGCCTTAGCACTTTTTATTGTGCCTCTGCAGCCTGGAACAGTGCTGGGAGGAGTTACACACTGTGTGCGTCTGTGCAGGTTTGATTATGTCCATGGGATGTATCTGAACTTTGCTGTACCTGGCAGGTTACCCAGGAGCTGCTAGTCCTGTCATTAATTTAGGAATGCAATTGTTTGCAAAGATCACATAACCAGGAGTGCAATAGAAAGCTGAGATTTTTGGTCTGTCCTTCCAAATGCCTTCCCATGCTGTTTTTTACCCATCCTGGATGATGAGTCTGTTTGTGCCTGTTCCCTAGAGCTGGGAGTAAAGGAGTGAGCTGAAGCTGCCTCTCCCTGAGACCTGCTGTAAGTTGTAATGCTCTTCCTAATGCTGCAGGATATGTGCCCTGCTCAGGCCTGCAAAGCAAGGCCATGCCTGCTGCTTTGGGGAGGGTAAGTGAGCAGACACACCGGCGTGGCCGGGAGCTCACTGTGGCACCATGTGGGATGGACCACGGTTTCCTCTGCAGTGACACACCAGGCTGGATCAAAGTCCCAGCTGTGAGGATCCTCTACGAGAGCTGGGAAGCTAAACTGAGGTGCCTGACAGCCTGTCAGTCATTTGTCTGTGGCATTGAAATATCAGGGAAGGATTTGGCATGGGGTACTGGTGGAAGATTCCCTTTTGTCTTCAGATGTCTGACAGCGAGCTGCATCGGTCATGGCAGTGGAAGGTACGTAGGATCTCTGAGAGTGAGTGGAATAGGAGTGTCTGAAAACTGGGGAGAAACCTTAATTCCACAAACATACTGATGCTAACGTGATTATGCTCTCAAATCCTTAAGGATTTGTGTTGTGAATAATTACAGTGGTTGGTCTTTCCTGAACCTATTCTGTACTGCTGAAACTGAAAGCCTGTGGGGCCTTAACAGCATGCTCTTAACGACCCTAATGAAAACTCCTAGATCACACTTATTCACTGCAAAACTGATTGGGTGTGAGTGAATATCTGGCAGAGGAGGCAAAGGCATCGTGTGTGTGTGCACACACACAAGTGTGTATGTGTTGATCAATTTGCTTTTCAAAGTGAAGTCTGAGGAGTTCCCCCTGCGAGGTGATTTCCCGCGGTGCTGCTCAGTTCGCAGCCTCCCTGCTAACTGCTCCTTGCGCTAATGGTATCCTCTCACCAGAGAAAACATCTACTTCAGATCTGAAGTGGTTGGCAGAAGCTGTAATTGAGGTGTGAAGTGACTTTCCACACAAGAACCTGCCTTCCAGTGTTGGGCTCCTGGCTTGTCTCAGCTGCTGAGGAGGCTCTGTGGCGACTGGCTGTTTATAAACGGGCTATTCCTGTTCCTGCTCTTCTGTTTGGGTTGCTAGTCCCCCAATTTGCACCTTAAATCCCTTAAAGTCAAACAAACATGGAAATGTTGCAACATCAGTTGTGGCAATAAACCTTAAGAGAACAAAATATTTATAGTGTAAAGCGATACTTTTGGCCCCAACTCTCCCACAACCAAACTGCAATCAGTAATTTTTTTAAGTACTTGCAGGTATTACAACAGGAATCCTGAGGCTTGGAAGCATGGTTTAAGGTCATTTTTGTCAAACAAATGACCAGCTGTATTAATTTAGTATAGATAGATATGGTAAAAAGTGAAACTAAAGAAAACATGATTTATCAGGTCAGTAGAAGGTGTGACTCAGATTCATCTGAGGAAGCGAGTCAAGTCCCAAACGAGTCCTTTTAAAAGAAGCAGTTGGATTGTGACAAGTCATGGGAAGGTATTTTCACTGCCAGTGTGATGCAGGCCCTGATGCACATGTCTGTGTGCTGGGAGCACCGAGCTGCCAGTGTGCTGCCACCTTCCCTGGGGGCCTCTGACCTAACCAGGCCCCACCGAAAGCTGTAGAGTTGCAGTGTTGGGTTTTCCTGGCTGCTAATGTGGTTGTAATACAGCCCTGAGATCCCTGAAATTAGCCAGATGTTCCCACTGGATCCAACCCCAGGCACAAAAGGAGATAAAAAGGGTTGAGGAGGAGAAGGATGAGGAAGATGTGGGACAGGTAATTTTGGCTAATTACTCTGTTGCTGTTTTCTTGAGTGCACTGTTGCACCCTGCTTCCCTTAAGATGGAAATTGTAACTCTCCCTCACTGTGCAGCCATGCTTTCCAGTTAAAGGCATGAAAGAGGTGAAGTCTCTGTATTCTATTTCCATCTTAAGCTCATATTTTACTTACAAATTACATACATTCAGATTAATTGATGGTATAGAGTAATCAGATGATCTAGTGTAAATAGGCCTGAATGTTGCAGAAGGACAATGACAGCTACAAGCTGTAGCTGTCAAAGCCCCACTGTGATGTAAATGTTAGATAGCTGTTTGGTAGATTAGGCAAAATGGGCTGGGTGAGTGACAGCAATGGGGAAAATGTAAGTACCTGCAGACAGCCAGCATTGGAACTGTGGTTTGAGTGCTAAAGTGACCATTGCATTACACAGGCAATTACAAGCTCTGTGGTAAGCAGATGTGAACTCCAGGGAGATTTTAAGCTGGTGTAATGCACGTGTGAGGTAAGGCAGAAGAAGATACACAAACCTTCCCTGGAGAGCCTTGGCTGTGCACGCTGGAGGCCTGGCTGGATTTGGGCCATGAGCGTGTGGTTGTGATGCTCTGGAGAGGTGGATGCTGCCCAGCTGCCTGCCTGCTGGCTGCCTGCAGCCCTGCTTGCCCTCAGCCCTGCCTGGAGACGTGGCTCCTGCTCAGAAGAGCACACTAGCCATGAGGCTGTGGGAGCAAACCTGCACAGGGCCTGGGGTGGAGCACAGGGGCTGTGTGTCCTAAAGATACAACAAAAAGGCATGAAAGACAAGTATGTGGGGGGCTGGCATTGTGTTGAGCTGCAGGAGATGCTGCTGTCTTGCTTCTCTCAGTGTGCCCTGAGCTGCAGGTCCTTCAAGCTTTGCTCTGCCTTGTGCTGGAGGAAAGGTACCTGCGAGGACAAGGGCATCATGCTGAGGTGAGGGACAGGAGAGTCCTTTGCTTTTCAGACTCTGTTGTGGCTGCTGATGTTCTGCCCTCCAAACCCAACCTCATGCCCTTACAGCAGCCTGGCATGGCACATGCAGTAGAGCAAGAGGCTAGGAACTCTGCCAGAGGCGAGACCACAGCTTTCCTGGCCTCTTCCCTCTCTGGTAAGTTTGCTTCTTGCTTTGGGCAATGTAGACAGAAAAAAAATGGACATATTCGGCTTAAACTGAAAAATCAGCTGCTGAAGTGCCAGTTCCATCAGCTCCAAGGGCTGCTGAGATGCCCAGCAGCAGCCTCTGCCCGCGGCAGGCCGGCTGGGAAACTGAAACCTGGAGACTTCACAGGCTGCAAAACATTGAGGCCTGAAGAGCAATGCAGAACAAACCAAACAGCTCCATGCATAACTTTTCCAAGTTGCCAGCCTGTATTTTCACTCCACCCTAGTCCCAAACCAGCCCCTGGCAGTTATTTGCTGGCTGAGATTAGTACGTGGGTGTCTTTCATCTCACATGCTCAATGGAAGCAGCAGTTTCAGTTTGTGCAAAGCCTCCTGTGGCTCCTGTGACTTCTGATTCTCTTTTTCCGTTACTTTTTCCCTATCGCTACGACAATTAATTAAGAATGGTTCTGCTGAACCCTGTTGATTCATTTGGCACTCGGAAGCTTAATGAGGTGTAAACCTGCAGGCTGTGGCAACGGTATGGCTGACATGGTAATTTATATCAATTGGTGTGATTAGTGCAGGTCCTCAATCACCCCATTGTTTCTCCATGCAATCTGTCACAGCCCTAACAGGGGGACCTTACTGCTGGATTTCTGTTACAGTGGCAGTAATGTTCTTGAGGTGCTGCTAACAAGGAAAGTACAGCTCATATGACGCTTTGAGAATAGCAACATACAAATTGCTTTTGTAATAACATGTATTTTTCACTCCAGAGATGACTGAGATCCAGCCTTCAGAACTGCCTGTCGCCTCATTTGTGTTTGCAGTTACAACAGTTACCCCACCTGCAGCACTGTGTCCAGCTCTGGGGCCCCCAACGTCAGAAGGACATGGACCTTCTGGACAGAGGGCAGAGGAGGGCCATGAAGATGATCAAGGAACTTAGAGCAGCCTCCAGTCCCTAAAGAGACCAACAAGCTGGAGAGGGACTTTGTACAAGGGCCTGGAGTGACAGGACAAGGGGTTCCAAAACTGACAGAGGAGAGATTGAGATGAGATCTGAGGAAGAAGCTCTTTGCAGTGAAGACGGTGAGGCCCCGGCACAGGTTGTCCAGAGAGGTGGTGGCTGCCCCATCCCTGGCAGTGTTCAAGGCCAGGCTGGATGGGGCTCTGAGCAGTGTGGTGTAGTGGAAGGTGTCACAGGCCATGGCAGGGGGTTGGAATGAGGTGATCTTGAAAGTCCCTTCCAACCCAAATCGTTCTATGATTCATCTCACTTTTCCACAGCAGCTGTGAAAAGCACTTTGTGGGTTGCCCTGTGCACTCTGCCTTGACCATATTATTCGTTGGTAACTATTAGTTCTGCAAATTCAGTCCAGGGACGTTGAAGCCACACTAGATTTCTTCTCCCTTGTATCACTCATAGTAGAGGGCTTGAGCAGAGCCCAGCAGGGGTTGTGTGAGCTGTGTGCAACCACACACACCTCAGTTACAGCATGAGTGATGCTGGTGTGTCCTGTGAATGTCCCTGCACCAGCAGAAACACAACAGTTCAGTTTTTGAAGCATTTCTGTTGGTGAGGTATGACAAGAAATAAAAGGAAATCCTCTCTTTTGGCAGCTTAGGCTCAGCAAAGCCAGCAACAATGGAAACATAAATCAACAGCCACATCTCTGCTGTTCCAGACTAATTGGTTTGTGGGGTAAGTGCTCAGACTGGCGGTGCAGTTCCACAGGCTCCGGTTTGACAGCACAGAGCCTGTTGCGGTGTCATCTCCAGGGATCCCCGTGCTTTGTGCCTTTTGTTGTGTGAGGAGCGCACTTTGTGGGCCCTCAGTGAGCCCATGGCCACATCCTGGCTCGGGGCAAGGGCTGGGATGAGCAGCAAGGCTCTTAGTGAAAGCTGCTGCTGGAGACAGAGGAGGGTCAGGGCACAGCGGGACGTGTGAGGAGTTGCAGTGCGGCAGCGGCACAAAGGCTTAGCCGAGGGCAATAAATCAGTCCTGGGACTGGGGAGTGCTTTAAATCAGCCTAATTGAGTTTGTGCATTTTGTGTGGCAATGGTGCTACTTTTGTTAATTTTTGGGGCCCGATCAATGTAAAAACAAACAAACCAGCCCCCTCCCCCACACAGCTGAAACCAGAGCCGTGAGAAATGGAGCTACACCAAAATAAACCTGCCTCAGAGCATCTCCTTAAAACGGGTCTCTAAACAGGTTAAGTGGATACACAAATAAATCTGAAAGGCAGTACAATTAAGGTAAAGATCTTAATGTTCCCAGAACCAGCAGGAAACTTTGAAGATGAGTCTTATGGAAAAGCAAACCTGCCATAAATTCTGCATATTCCAAGTTAATGCTTTTCAGGGAGGCACCGACAGATCCACTCCTGTAGCAGGACTCTCTGAGCCACTGCAGGTGAGTAAACTCTTTTGAACACTCCTTTCTATTTTCAGGGCAGGGAGTCCTCAGAGTGAGTATGTGGTTGACCTGTAACCACTGAGGGTACTATTCACTTTGAGGGTTATGTGTAGAGAAACAGAATTCATTATAATGATATTTAAACTAATGAGCTTGACTAATAGATATTTTTTAAGCCCTTTATAGGGGTTCAGTCATGGGACAGCGTGCCACTGGGCACAAATGCTCATTTATGCTGTGAAATGCCAGAGAACGACCCATCTACTAATAAAGTGCATGTTGTTTGATTTTTAAGAATATATTTCCATCAATTACCATCCTGAGAAATCAAGGAAATCAGCCAGCTATTCCCTGAAACCTGACATGTTAACCGAGAGTCACAGGAGTAGCTGGAGCCAAAGGAGAGGAGGGCGTGTGGGGGGATGAGGATGGGGATGGCTCTCTGGGTGTCTGCCCCCAGGCTGTCATCCTCGACAGCTCTCCTATGAATACATCCACCCCAGGTCTGTATTAACTTCTGCTGCTGGGGCTCTGGCAGGAAACCTCGCCAGGGCTGGGCAATGTCCTGCCATCCTCCTGCCAGCTGCTGAGCGGCTTGGGGTTAGCTGACTGTGCTGGGGATGCTCCCTGGAGCAGCTCCCACAGCCTGGAAGGGAAAAGTGGGCTCAGAGGAGGAGGAGAGTTGAGAAACTGTCTTGGGACCAGAAAGGTGATGGTCAAATGAGTCATTGCAGCTCCACCCCGAGTATCTCAGTGCAGGCACTTGAGTCACACCATGTGTAGGCAGTTATCTGTAAGCTTGGCTGTCTTCCCTGCAGTCCTGCTCATGTTTTGTGTGTTGTGGTTGTTCTTTGCATGTTCCTTTCTACATATTTATTTTGCTCAATGCCAGTTAAACAAGATTGACCTTTGTGGAAAGGTGGTTTCTACTCCTGGCACATCAGTGGCAAGCTTGAGCTGGTCGTATTTCCATCATCCCCAGAGCTTTTCAGGACTGGAGAGGGAAAACTACCCATAAAGTCAGGGAATATGTATGGGAAGGGAACTGAGCTCAAAAGATCTACTTTCCTGCCTTCAGGCAGGCTGGTCTGTGTCAAAATCATTCCCAGCAGCTGTTTATTTAACCCACTCTTAAGCTCTGCCAGCACTGCAGATCCCACTGTGTCTCAGTGCCATCCTCATCACAGTTTTGGTTACAGCCCATGCCACGGGTATGTTGCCATGTGCTTCATCAGAAGGAGGGTGGGTTGGTTTTCCTGTCGTCAGCAGTAGTGGCGTGAAGCTCCTTTACGCCACAGAGCAGCAGCAGCAATGCGGCCGGGCAAGGGCAGCAATTAAATCCGTGTGAGTCCAGTCTGTGCACAAGCCCCGAGGCTGCTCAGCACCAGAGCAGCGCCTCACATCTCAACACACTCACCCTGTCTCCTCTCCTCTTCCTTCTGTCACCTGCAGTGCTTTGGGTCTGTGCCGCCCACCCCCTCCCGGGTCTGCGTGCGGGGACTGGGGGCGATGCTGTGCTGGGGAGGGCTGCGGCACCTCCAGCCGCCTGCAGCACAGCCCTGTGCCGAGCAGATGAAAGATTACAGTGATCAATTTGGAGAGAAGGGAGATTTTTCTCCATCTGTCCACCCTCAAGGCTCTATTTCCTCATAAACCATTCCCCCAGACATCAAGAAAATTGAAGCTGTTCAGAAATGGAAAAGATAGTTAGCCCGAAATGAATGACTATCCCATACACTGGCTGGCTCTCGTGAAGCAGAAGGGAAGCAGCCAGCTGCACCCATGGCTTTCCTGCAGCATGCTGATTTTTTAAGACAGGAAAGTGCCTTTGCAGCCTGTTGTTCTCACCCAATGTGGCTCATCTCCACCCTCACACTGTGGAGAGAAGCGTGAGGCAAGTTCTCCTCTCCCGCTACCCAAAGACTCCTCTTCCTCAAGCCATGCAAGATGAGGGGCTGAGATCCAGCCCTCTCAAACTCAGCTGCTGCTGTGTACCCTCACCATGGGAGCACCTCGCTGTTGCCTCAGCTCATTGATGTTGCAGGTCAGGGCTCAGCTCCTCCTGCCATCCCTGTCCCAATCCCATCCCTGTCCCCATCCCATCTGTCCCCATCCTCTGCCTATCCTGTCCTCATCCCCATCCCATGCTGTCCCCATCCCATCCTGTCCCCATCCTAATCCTATCTCCATCCCAATCCCATCCTGTCCCCCTACCAGCCCTGACCAGCCGCTCAGGGCTTTTGGATACCTCTGCAAGGCGAGTTAGGGTACGGAGCAGCTCGCTGTTGTAAGCAGGAATGCAGGACCATCCTTTTCCTACCAGCTGACACAAAGTATTATTTAATCTCAAATAGCTCTCAGTAGCTTTTTTTGCTGTGATTGTTGCTGTTGTTTCCTCTGGTTTGTTTTAAGAAGGCTGCTGAGTGTGAGAAAGCAGGAAGCGATGTCAATAACACAGTGGGGTTTTTTTTTCTCTCCACAGACACCCTTTGAACTCCCTTTACTCTGCCTCCCCTCCAGTTACATTTACACACCCTATAAATAACCTTCTAGTGCTTTGAAATGCCTCTATTAAAGCTAGAAGGAATTTCCCCCCCCCCCAAAATCCAGTGTTATTTTCTACATTATCTGTAGACAGCCCTCAGAATAATTATTATAAATGGCTTTAGGTTCCAGCCCATTTTGTGTCTGTGCCAAACGAGGAGAGCTGTGCATAAAGGCAGCAGAAGTTTGTGAAGGCAGCGATGGATGTGATGGACCCCACCATGGACTCCTGCAAATTCCTACGTAAGTGCTGGATGCCTGAACCCTCCAGTCCCTGCAGACACCAGGTCCCTGGGAGGCACTGGGAGCAGTATTGCGAGAGTGACGATTTGGGGTGAGGTTTATGGATGGCTTAGTGGGGTGGATGTGGGTACCCTCATGATCAGACTCTCCCTGAGTCCAGCCCCCTCTGCTTGAGCCCCCTGCAGATGCAAATGTGTCCTCTGCACCCTGGGAGGGGACCTGGGACCAATGTCCTCACGCTTGGGATGAATTGAACACAACTTGCCTTTCTGGGCTGTGGATATTTCTGTTGCTTAGCTGTTGCTTTAGGCTTTACCTTAGGAAATTCAGGCTCTCCTGATTTACACTGGTGTAAGTCAGAAAAACATCAAGCCTTCCATAGTAACCCCCTACTGCACACAGTACTATTTTTGCTTGTTTTCCCACACTAGAAGCACTGCAGATCATGCAATAAGGCTTTGGGACACCTCTGCTTTCCTTCCTACTACTGGCTGTCCTTTGCAGCTCAGCAAATCCATGCCAGAACCACCCTTACAGCTCTCAGTGACTCGTGTTTCTCTCTTTTCTCAGGTTTTTATTATTCATCACTAAAGCTGTGCCTCAAAGAAGTGTTTGATAAAAGTTTTGCAGTTTTCTGGAGTCAAGTCAGTGCAAAACCAGCCAGTCACGTTAGCAGAGCACTTAGTGACAGCAGCTGAAGCTTTCTGGAAACTTAATGAACCATGAGGTAAGGCCACTCCTACCAGCCTTCCAGCTACAGAAGTATTTATCTCTGCCTCTTGTTATCTCACTGAACGATGAAAATCTTGTTCACTGTCATCGATCTTCAGCTCTCTGTATCTCAACAGGTCGATCCCATTAGGTAACCCCTCCAGCTCACCTGGGCAAGGGACGGGTGCTAAGGGGTGTCTGTGCAGGGCTTCTTGATGAATGTCCCCTGTAGCCACCTGCCATATTTTCTGAGGAGAGACAGTGTTCACTGAGGTGAACAGCATCTGCTCTTGTACTGAGACACCAGTGAAAGATTAAGGTTTGGTGAGGAGAGATTCTTTACAAAGTACCTAAGGCTGTTCAGGCACTGGTCACCTTCACTCACTAGCCTTGTCAGCAGTTTAAGCCTGGCCAAGCAGTCACTCACATTTTCTGAAGCAAAACAAGTCTTTTATCTGCAGTTTAAAAACCTACAGTACAAACAGCTAATTTATTTTGAACCAAAGAAGGAAAAGAAATCAGCAATCAGTGACCCTGTCTTGTAGGTCCCACTACAGGATCTTACTTGGCTTCACTGGCAAAAGTATGGGTTTTTTGGGGGGGACTTAGATGTAACTAGTTTGCAATAGTTATTAAACCTAAGCAGAAACAAGGAGTGTCATGTTGACTACAGGAGGTGGAACGGATGTGTCCAGTGGCACTTCAGCCACCTCCTGACGGACCCAGGTCTTCTTTTTCCACTCAGGAGGTGGCCAAATGCTTGTGAGTGATTTAGGTGAGCAAAGAAGTTATCACCTCTCTCCTGCACTCAGCTAATTGATTGCATGAGAATTAATAGCCCATAGCAATGTGAAGTGAGAGCTTAGACCACTTTCTGCAGGGATTTACTGGAGGCATTTCCTCTGGAGTCTGTGCATGCTGAGTAACCTTTACAAAAAAAGTTTCTTTGCATTACTTCTAACAATCACTGGTTTTGCTCAACTCCTTCCCCCCCAATCTATTACTTTCTGAGGTACCAGTGGCTCCAATTCCTTGGCTGTGAAACTCACGATTTACAGTGTTGACCTGCAAGTGGGGGAAAGGTGAATTTGAAAGTCAGGAGATGGCAAAACCCCACCTTATTGTGAAATAATGGAAATACTTGTAATTGCAAGCCTTTACTTTTTTTCTCTTCTTGCTTTGTCAATATCAACAGATGTAGAGCAAACAAAAAAAAAGCTCCTTAGCTGTAGTGTGAGACTAGAAAAAAGAAGACTAGATAAAGAAGTCTTTATCATAATTTTATGTAGAATAAAAGATTGTAATAGCAGCAGTAGTGGGTTATTTTTTGATGCCTTTACATCTATTCCTTCACCACTGATTCAACTGCTTTGAGGTGGACACTTTTGGTAAGGTGAATGAACATGACCAAACAAAAAAGACTCTTGGGAAAATGTTATTATTGCCTAAGAATAAACCCACTAGTCCTGAAATATTTATAAACAGAGCGTGGGTTATGACTGGGACAGTGCATTTTTGAGGACTGAAGGAAGGAGGAATCCTTTTGACCAGCCTGTTGTGAGCCTGGCAGGTCATTTGCTATTCCATGTGTAGCTTTTGCAGGAGAGTGCAAGCGGTGAAGGGCATTAGCTAAATAAGAGATGATTTAGTGGTGATGGCACTGTGGGTCTGCGTATCCCACAGCTGCTACATTTCAATATAAACTCCATAACTCTGGATGCAGGAAGAAGTGAACATGCACAAGAGACTGTTTCTGAATACATTTCCCCCCCCCTCTCCAATAAAAGGCACAAATAATAGCGTATTTTTCAAAGTGCAAAGCACTTTACATTGCAAATAGTTACATTAAATTTACATTTCATGGGTGAGTGGCCATAGCTGCCATTGCCACATCCTTGCTGGTGACACTCCAGCAGTTGTAGATGATCTACTGCCTGGCTGGGCTGAGCGTGCCTGGCCTGTCCAGGAGGAGAGGTGACTGAGGGCAGGGTGCTGTTCAGCTCCACGAATATCTTCCCAACCTTACCTTCAAAGTCAAAGGGTAAAGGAGTGAAGGTGGAGGAGACCAGGTGCTGGGAGAAGGCCTTGTTGCAACTACAGTGATTTCTGGGCAAAGCCAAGGGCGTATGGGTGCTGGCAGGACATGATTCCCAAGCCCTTGAGGCAGGGACAACCAGACACCTCCTTTTCTTCTTGCTAACAGGCAAGCAGCTGTCTTTGACTCTGCAGCAGAGAGCCTGCAGGTACTTGGTGCTTTCCTGGTAAAGGTCAGTGTGCTCAGCGTGCGCGTTTCCCCCAGAGGTGACAGATGCAGTGTGAGCTCTGCGGTGACAGTTATTCCTGCCACGGAAAACTCCTTTGCTGCCCTTCCTCCTTGGGAGCTGCAGAATGGCTGGCATTACCCACAGGGTGGCTGTGTGCCCTCTGCCATGGGTGGCTGCCTTGGTTTGTGTTGGCACAGACAGTTTGAAGGCATTGCTTTGGGGAGCGCTGGGGTCAGAGCCATCCTGGCACTTCGAAGGTTCCCAATTTTCCCACCTAACCAGAACCATTTGCTCTGCTGAGCCTGAGGCTACGAAACAACCTGGGTGCTCCCTGGGCTGGGTGGGCTGCAGGAGTGAGTGTGCAGCCCTTTGTCATGGCCACATCCTTCTGCAGCATCTGTCTGCCACCAGCACATCACTGGGAGGGTGTCAGACAGGAGCCCAGCACTGCTTCACTGCCTTCCCCAGCCATAAGAAAGCGTGGGGAATACTTTTTGCTTATCTGCAACAGACTCGGTGACTTTTCTGGTCAGCCTTTATCATGACCTATCCACTCAGCACATTGTTTTATTTCTAGTCTGAAGGTTCGTTGTTTATCTGTGTTGGCTTTGGCTCCTGCTAGCCTGGGGTATGCGCCTGAGTCACTCCTTACCTGGCAGAGATCATTCCTCATGAGTTGCTGAGATGGCATTTACCATCCTGGCAGCTTGGAGAACCTGCCTGGTGCGTGAGGCCAAACTTAGTCACAGCTGGGTTTGCTTCCATGGAAAATTAGAGATGACCTGAGAAGCAGCACTGGGGCCTGATCCCATGTCTGGAGGGGGCAGGGGTGCTGGCACAGGGAGCCCCAGTGGGGATGTGTCTCTTTCCCAGCCTGGCCCATGCAAGGGAAAAGCTTTTATTCCCTGTGGGATTTACCCTGCCATGGTTTTTGTCCAGCAGTGCCCACACTCACAGATTAAAAACCCCCCGTGGGTTTGTCAGGCTGTGCTGCAGCCGTGACTTTGCTGGTGCGCAGCGGTAGCTGCAGCCCTGCTCACGCCTGCCTCTGGGCTTTGCTCTTTTACGTTTGTTTTCAGGCTCCTGGGAGAGATCTCCTGGTTTATGGCTCCTTTTTTCTGCACACTGTGCTCGTGCTCCCTGTGAGCAGCGATGCAGCAGCACTGTGCCACCCAGCCACGCACGGTGCCAGGGAGCTGTGCCGCAGCGCGGGGCTGCCTCCTGCTCACAGCAGCATCATTGCCAGCATCGTCCCTCTATGAAAAAAATCTCAAGCAGCTCCTTAATAAACTAGTTCAATGTATAAAGTATTTAACTGTTGTGTAATTTCCTGGTAAGCCAGCGGGTCCCCTAATAAATGCAGGAGCGTCGTGCTGGCTCCCCGCCAGCTCCCAGGCGTCCCTGGCGACTTGCCGCACATCGGCTCGTAAAACCCTCCCTCCCCTTCCTGCCCCACTCCAGACCCTCCAGACAAATAGGGGGCTCCCCGGGAGCCCCCTGGGCCTGACTTGAGCCTCATTGCCCCCTGTTCTGCAGGGAGGTGGTGAGGGCAGCACGGTGTCACCCGCTCATCGCGTCCCCGCGGCTTTGGTGACAGAACCAGTTTTTTTCTCCTCTGCCTTTTCATCGGGGTCAGACGGTTTCTGGCGTCTGCAGCAAAGCCACGGGAAATAATCACCAGCTTCTGCGGTTTCTCTCGGTTTTAGCTGTTTCCCACCTTTCTAGGCAGAGAGGAAAGCATGGAAAAGTGATTCATCCCATCCCTGAAAAGCAAGCCAAGCCAAACCTCAGGCGGTACATTAACCCTCCCCACGCTCCAAACCAGGGTCATGACTTTGAGCGCCTGGCTCGCATACCTCAACCTTTAGGGTCTGATCCTGGGGGCCTCATGGCTCACCACAAAGGCTCATCTTTTCCTTCTGCTTATTAACTCCCCGCAGCCACCCCTGAAGCTGGTGCCTTCCCCACGAACTACCGTGTGCCGGCGGGTCTGCCGGGGAGCCGCGGCCCATGCAGCGGCCGCCGGGCTGTGCGCTGTGTGCCCCAATGTGCTGGCCAGCTGATGGAGGCACGCTGCGTTTGAACTGGGAGGGAGATGTGACCGAGATGCAGCTTCAAAGGACCTGAACCAGTTGCCAAGAAGTTCAAAGTGGCAGCACGAAGCTGAAGTGATCCAGATTTGGGTTTTATTTCGTCTTATGAGAGTGTTGATACCGTGTTTTGTGAGCCATCGGGATGTCGTTATGGGGTTTGGAAGGCTCTCCCAGCCTGGCTGGCTGCTTAGCTTTGGAACAAGTCCTGTATTTACTGCAGATCCCTCCAGCCAGTGTGCTGATGGCCAAGCTGGTGTGGCAACCTCCAGCCCACCCTGGCAAGCCAGGAGGAGAGGGAAGGAAGGGGCTGAATGCCTTTATGTGTGAAGTGGAATCACCTACTGACAGACAGACAGACAGACATTCCACACTGGGCTGTGTGAGCCCAGGCTGGGCAGCAGGGGCTTCCCAGGGAGGAAGACAGGGAGAGGAGGACCCTGTGTGAAAACACCTGGCATTTCCCATCCAAGCTGCACTGCAAGGAGACTTTCTCTTATTCATTTGGTTGCTGGGATCAGGCAGACTGGGCAGACTGTTCTGCCTGGGTTTCCTGTGGCAGGTCTACCATGGAGGGTGATACCTGGCCTGGGCTGCCTGTGCAACAGGGTGTGCTGGCAGGGCTTTCCTGTGTCCAGCATCAGTTGTGATTGGCCCATCCTGCATTTTACTTGTTTGGGGATTTTTTATTTCAGACCCTCTACATCTGTAAGTGAACATCCACTTGGGTGTGGGCAAAGATGAAGCTACAGAAGCTGTGTGTGGCTCTCCCAGGTCTCAGCTGTGCTAAAACAAAGAGAAAAGGAGATTTCCTGCATGTACCAGGGCTGGTGCAAAGTCTGCTGCAGCTGAGGAGTTTTTCTGCTAACGTCGTGGACTCTGGCCCCTGCCCTTTGGCACACAGGCCTGACTGCTGTAGGCAGTGATTAGTGCCTGTCTGTAAGAGAGGGAACTGCTGCAAACCTCTTGCATTTCCCTGTCCCCTGCATTTATTTTCTAGCACTGGATGCTTTGTTGTATTGAGGTGAATTTATTGAGTGGGTCAGATGAAAGCACATGCAAAATCATTATCCCTGTTCCTGAGGGAGAACTGCTTATAGGATCTTTCACAGCAGTTGCAAAGGCCTCAATCTGCCCCAGACATGCCGTTGTGCTGGTGATGATTTTGATCTGTTTGGGTAACTTGTGCCAAGCCAGATAAGAGGCAAGATCATCACACTCCTTCCCCAGACTTGAATACTCATTGGCAGGATTCTCCTGGAACCTTTGTTAATGAAAATTGGCTTAGCAGAGGCTGGCACTTTTGAATTTGGTAATTCCTACACTAAATGCACAGGAAGACAAAATCTGCTGGCAGAGCTTCCCTTAGAAGTGCTCTCAAGCCCCCAGCTTAAACTCATTTCTCCCCAGCCAGGCACTAAAGTGCACATTTCAGGCCTGTCCACGTCAGTGGGCCTTACAGCAGCCCTCCCAGGTAAGCCTCTACGTGTATGCTCACCACACAGGGAAGTGCCTGAGCTCAGATGCTCTGCTGAGAGTATCTTCAGAGCACAGCTACGATGCAATTCAGGGTTTTAGTCAGTTTTGTGCAAGACCTGTATACACTTTGTTGTTCAGTGTGGTTTTTTTCTCCTTCCTGGGCAATCTCAAACCAATTTCTTTGTCCTGCTTGTCCTGCAGCCATTTGCTACAACCAGCCTCTGTGGGGTTGAAGGTTTTATTCAGACATACCATCTCATGAAGAAATCAACGGTGTTTGTGTCTGAAATCATGCAGAAGGCAACTAGTTATACAGATTTCCTTATTTTTGGTTAAGTGGCCATCACTTCTTAATTATAGTTTCTCTTTTTTAACTACTGTACTCAATTTACAGCCTAATTACCCTTACCTTGTTTGTTTAATGAAGCTTATATAATGGTTCCTGTGATCTTTGTGAAACATAACACTGGGATTTTATTTTTCACTTTATTAACTGTGATTTTATATTAATGTTTTATAACCTCAGGTTTCTAATCATAAAGTCATAAGGAATTTAATTGATTTGAAACTAGCCATGCCCTGAAGTGTGTACATGTCAGATTGATTCAAATTGATCCAACGTGTTTAAATACAGCTCGTGCCAAAAGCACGTAGCACCTTATGCTGCCAGATAAAGCCCTCTGGTAACTTAATTACACTGCCATCTCAGTATAATAAATTATTGACTAGGACATGTTTTTTTATGTGTGTTTGTTGTAGTTTTAGAAGCCAGAGAAACTCCCAGTCTCACGAGACAGTGCAGGGTCATCATGTTGGAGGCAACCGGTGCAAATCCATTCAGTGCCATTACCACTGGGAGTGCTCCAGTCCCTGCTCACTGCAGCCCTTCACAAGTGTCTGGTCACATCCTGGTGTCTTCTCACTCTTTGGGTTTGTTTTGGCACTCCAAGAGGCTACTGTTGCCATTTAAAGAAAGGAATGGGAGGTCAGAGAATATGACATCGTGGAGCCAAGCCGAAGCCGACACAGCAACAGCATCTGGTTTCAAATAGAACGGTCAGCCAGGAAATCCTCCATGTCTGCTCTGCTTGGTAGGACCTGTGTGCATGGACCTGCAGAACTCGTCCAGCTCTGATGGTCCCAAATGGTTTTACATTGCAGACATTCAGATCTATCGTGTGCAGAGGGAAGCAGGGTCTGCTGAGGCTGCACTCCCCCAGTCAGTCCTGCAAGCTATAACCAGCACTGCCTCCCACGGGATGCTAAATTTGGTCTCTCTGGCTGAGGGATGCAGCAGCTATTGCTGCTGTTGAAAGCATCCAAGAAGTCCCCAGAATCATTGCTGGATCAGCCCTCATGGCAAAAACCCTGCTGGCCAGCATGAAACGAAAAGGGAAGGGCATCAGCAGCCATGGGAAATGCCTTTTGGAAGGTGAGATGTGATCCATGCGACCCAAGATGTGATCAGTGCAACCAAATGCTTGCTTCCCTGAACCTGCCTTAGCAGTGCTAGGGGCCTATCACCCAGGGTGTCTCACCAGCACCTCTCTTGGAGCCTGAAGGGCTGATTTACATGAGTACAAATTTCTGAAGTGAAATGAGGACAGTTTAATCTGGAAAGATGGCAACAAGTTTTTGTCTTTAATTAGACCTCAGTATTACTACTGTGGTTTGATTTGTTCTCCTGTTGGAGTAGGTTTTATTAAAACAGCACTGTTAGTACTGACAGAGGAACAGACACAGAACTGCTGAATAGGCAAAAGCATAGCAAAGTTGATTGTGGTGACCAGTACTGTGCTGGCTAGGAGTAAACAGAAGTAGTGTGGCCAGCAAGACCAGGGCAGGGATTGTGCCTCTGTACCTGGTGCTGGTGAGGCCACACCATGAACACGGTGTTCAGTGTTGAGCCCTTCACTACAAGGACACCGAGGGGCTGGAGCGTGTCCAAAGCTGTGCACCGGAGCTGGGGAGGGTTCTGGAGAACAAGCCTGATGAGAGCAGCTGAGGGAGCTGGGGCTGGAGAAAAAGAGGCTGAGGGGGCACATGATCACTCTCTGCAACTACCTAACAGGAGGTGGTAGTGATGTGGAGATTGGTCTCTTCTTTACTTCGGGAGAAGGAAATCCTCAGACTTTTGGGTTTTAACCATCTGGGATTATTTTATCATGAATTTATGCAAAAAAAAGGAGAATTGGCTGAGCTGTGATATGTCTTAATGCAAAGATACACAGATAAATTAAAAAGAAGTGAGTGCTGATCCCCAGTTAATATTTCCTGACACAGCCTTCCCCTTGCAGCCTTCACTGCACAAAGAGCTGAGCGACTTCTCTCCCTATAATCACCAGGGTGAGAGGTTGTGCCTCCAAACTTCTCCGTGCCTGAGGTGAAGGGCCTGAGCTCAGCTCCTCCTGCTGCGGTGAATGGTGATGTGAGTCACCTGGAAAAGCATCCTTGGGGTTGTGGGACTCTGAGATCACCCGAGTCAGCAGAGCAGGGGCAAGTGCCATGGGTGTCATAAACTGTCCAAATGCTGTTAGCATCTAAGCATCTGATTTCCAAGTTTCGGGGTAAATTTCCTGTGCAGCTTCAGGTTTGGTTTTGAATGGTGTTTTCTATGGAAACCACACGAATTAGCTAAATGAGCTCTCTTCCACACAGACAGGACTCGTGAATTCAGAGAAATCAGAAACTGCACCTGCCAGGCAAGCTCAGTAAAATGCTGGTCGTTTCCTTTTGTTTAAATGCTCAGTCCCTTGAGAGCATGAAAGTAAAGGGAAGGCTTTGTGTACTGGAGGCGCTGCACAGCAGTGACTGTGTCCTTTGGCTGCAGGAGTGTCACTGGTGAGCTCTGTGTGCCACCTTGGCCTACAAGGGGCAAGCCAGAGTGTTCTCAGCTGCAGTTTTACGCCTGAACTCCATGAGAACCGGTTAGCAAATGTCATTCTCCTTTTGAACAAGTTCCATCTGTTTTCCATAAGCAAATCCCAACTCATGATCTATGGGGAGCCTGAACTGGCATCCTCTGTTCCATGAGGCACCTCTGCGACTGATTTCCGTGAGAGTTACAGTCAGATCCAGGCGCTGTGATTGAGGAAGTGCTGGGAGATGCTCAGGTGTCAGGAGCCTGGAGCTGCCTGCAGGCAGCAGGGACTGTGCTGCCAGTGCTCTGCGCAGCGCCAGGACGCGCGTCGCAGCCAGCAGCCAGCGCTGGCCTCCTCACACCGCCTGGTATCTCAGCAACAATTCGACCCAGTGCCACGAATCTGGAAAGAAAACACAGGTGAATGTGTTTTATCTAGATTGCCATGTTTGGATTTGTGGACCCTTAGATGGAGGAAATGGGTCCACTCTGCTGGAGGTGCTAAAGACGATAGTCAGAAAGCAGGCGGGGTGGCTGTGCGCTTTGTGTTTTCATTGTAAGGGATTTTGTCCTGCTTGGGAATGTTGCTATTAAAAGCATCTGCTACTTTTCTAACAGGAGAGATCCACGTAAATCCTGGCTCAGATTGTCATCTCACTGCAGGCCAAACAGAGATGTTGCACATTGATTCCAGAGGAGAATTCCCCATGGAGCACTCGTGCTACCCGTGTTGAGGTAACCCTCTGTGTTCACTGTGTAAATCACACATCTCTGCACTGACTTGCCAGTAAAATACTGGAGCTCTAGAAATAATGTGCATTGCTCTCTTGAGAATATATTTTATCAATTGGCCCATAAAAGTTCACCAAGGAGTTATGCGAGCACCGATGTATCTCGAGCATCCTCCCACTGATGATAGCATCTATTTGCTATAGATGAGATTGAATTTTAATTTCTCCTTCTTCACACACAGAGGTTTATTTTCTGGGTGTACATATGGTGCTTACATAAAACAATGAGTCTTCTGGGGTTTTAGTTGTATGCATTGCTACTTTTCATGACTTGGTGACATTGGCTGGCAACAAATATCGCAGGCCCTACACTCTCTAGCCACAGCCAGGCAGCCTCTTTGCAGGCTCTTGACTGTAGTGTGCCCTGTCATCATTGCTGAATTGATTGGAAGGGACAGATTTCCCTGGGTGGCCACGGCAGCACTGAGTCCCTTGGCACCATCCGCTGCCCACGCTCTGGACTTACAAGCACTGCAGGCAGCAGCTGTCTCTCCATGCACAGCCCCAGATTTGCACCAGCTTCTCTCAGTGGAGAACATCTCTGTGCTGCCTTCAAGGCTCTGATTGTCCCTCAGCGCTGGCGGTGAAGTCGCCCACCTGAAGCCAGGGTTGCTCTGCCAGCTGCCTGGCTGGTCCCATGCCGTGCTGCATCCATGCAGGCTGCAATCCCAGCCCTGCCAGCTTCAGGATGCAATCCCAGCCCTGCTGGCTTTGGGATATGATCCCAGCCCTGCCAGTTTGGGGATGCAATCCTAGCCCTGCCAGCTTCAGGGTGCAATCCCAGCCCTGCCAGCTTCAGGATGCAACCCCAGCCCTGCCAGCTTCAGGGTGCAATCCCAGCCCTGCTGGCTTCGGGATGCCATCCCAGCCCTGCCAGTTTGGGGATACATTCCCAGCCCTGCCAGCTTTGGGGTGCAGTCCCAGCCCTGCCAGCTTTGGGCTGTAGTGTACCCTCTTTGCCATAGCAATAGGGCAGACCTCAGCTTTGTGCCACGTGGTTTTCTCTGTCCCTCAGAGGGTCTGAGGCCGTGGGAGGTCTCAGAGGAAATGCATGTCATGGAGCCAGCTGTTTCCATGGGGTTTGTGTCCGGTGGTGTAGTGAGGCAGTGGCACACACTGGTCTGCTGTGGAACCTGAGAGGTAGCCAGAGTTGAAGGCACAAAGGGATGGTGACGGCTGTGAAGATGGTGAGGGTTAAAGAGACAGGCAACAAAGCCAGTAAAGAGTGTGGAGATCAAATGTGATGAGGAGTGGCTGAGAGAGCTGTGGTTATTTAGTCTGGAGAAGAGGAGGCTGAGGGGAGACGTGATCACTCTCTGCAATTGCCTGAAAGGAAGTTGTAGCAAGGTAGGGGTTGATCTCTTCTCCTAAGTAATGAATGATAAGACAAGAGAAAATGGGCTCAAATTGCACCAGGGGAGGTTTAGATTGGAACTGAGAAAGAACTTTTCCCCTGAGAGGGTTGTCAGCCCTTGTCCCAGGGAGATGGGGGAGTCCCCAGCCCTGGAGACATTGCAAAGCTGTGGAGCTGAGGTGCTGAGGGCCACGGCTTAGTGATGGGCCTGTCAGTGTGAGGGGAGAGCTTGGACTGGATGATCTTAAAGGTCTTTTCCAACCAAAATGACTCTATGGTTGTCTGCAGAAAAAGAACTGCAGACAACAAACAACTACAGACAATAAGAAAAAGATGGTCCCTGGTCCCCAGCTGCCCTTCAGACTCCAGCCTTGGGATCCAGCCTGAAAACCAACTCAGTCCAGACACTGTTTTTTTCTGGTGCCCAGCAAGGCATTTATTTAAGCTGTGGCCTTGATAGGCTACCCAGAACAGGGCACTTATAGCTGAACTGTAAATTAAGCACTCCCTTCTTTCCCACACTGCGGGGAGAGCACTAGGGCGAGTGAAAAGAGCCACACTCCTCTGTCCTGGCTGTTGCAGCTAAATTGTGTGAGGACTGGAAGGGGCCAGGCAGAGGTTAGGCGTAATGGCAGCGCGAGGACAGGATGATTTATCCCAAGTCACGGCTGGGCAGGGGGATATCTTTATCTCTGCCGAGCCCCACAGCTGGCTGATGGAGCACAGCTCTTTCTCCCTTGATAAGCACGTGGGCAGCATATATAATTCTTGCAGAGGTTTCCTGCTAACCTAAACAGAGATTCTGCAAACTTTATGTCTTCTAAAGATAAAAGGTAATGAGACTCTGTACATTTCCTGGCTGAGCCCCTTTACCAACCTTTCAATTGCTTCCAAAATGCCCTCTCGTAACCTCTCCATTAGAAATAGATTGGAGGTCTTAATTCTCCTCTTATCACAGACAGCGCCCAGGGGAAAGAGTCATGTCCTTCCCCTTCTGCTCCCAGGGAGGGGGAATTGCTTCCCAAGCAGGTTGTAACCCAGAGCAGGTCCCGTGCCTCGGGCTGTAATGCATGCAGATGGGGAGGTGGCAGGGATCCCTGGCAGTTCATATATCTGCACGGATGGAGAAGAATGAAAGCACTGGGAGTGCATGGAAAGCAGACATTGTATTCCTGAGGTCAGGCTATTACATTTTATTTATCATTTAAAAATACTCTGTCTGCTGCCCTTTGAAACCTGCTGAAATGCAGCCCTGCCGACGCTCTCCTTAGTTTGCAGGACAGAGCAACTTCTGTTCTTCATTCAACAAAGATGCCATCAGCTTTTGGTTTCGTGGCTCAAAGTTGCTCAAAGCTTTTTGAAGCCTCCTGAGTGAAGCCATGGCTGGTGTTCCATGTGCCCACCTTTCGCTGCTCCCTGGCTCCCTGCTCCAGCGAGTGAACACAAGCACTTTGCTTCAGCCTGGACCAGCGCTGACTTGGACCCTCAGGGTCCTCTCCCAGCCCTGAAGCAGCAACCCTGGTTCTAGCACTGAGTTCTCTAATTCCTGTTCTCACTGTTTCTGTAGGTAAATAAGGCAAGCTAAGGGAAATAAGCCACCCTTCAAGCCTTGCAGTCTTTCTGGAGCAGCCTGGGCACAAGTCTTGTGCTGTGCCCATCCCTGGGCATCTCTCTGCCGTCTCCTGCCTCCACACTCCACACTGGGGCCAGCTGGTGGGACCTGTTGCTGGTGCAGGCTGGGATGTGTTTCATATAAATGTGACATACAAAACTGTCAGGGCTGTAGCAAGACTGATGCAAAGTGTGCACTCCCTTTTACAGGACTTTTAGGATGAGCAGGAGGGCAGTGAGGATGCAGCTGCACTGCTGGGGCTGGGGTAGTCCCTCAGATGGGCATGAAGTGACACTCCTGGAGTTCTGGGTGGATTTATCAGCCTGTGCTGCTCAGATGGTGTGAGAACATCTACCCAAGGCCAGTCTGGCCCTGGCTGGCTTTTTCTTATGCTGGAGACTGGCAGATGGGAGTTGCTCCTCCCAAGGCATTGCAATGCAGCGAGCCAAGTGCCGGCATCTCACCAAATGACTATTGATTTTCTAGCAGGGCGGATGAGTTGTAGGCCAGAGAACTGCTCTTTAGCCTGGCTGCATGTTGTGAAGAAGAGAAAATCAGGAAAGTGTCCTCTAAAGACCATGGTGTGTCTTGCTGGCCCCCCACACCCTGGATACCAAACTGATCTTTACTTCCACGGGCAGCAGCAGTGGTCTGTGTTGTTTCCACATGGTTACTGAACACTTTGGAGGCTGTACAAGCAAAGGAGGCCATAGGGTTTGGGGTTTTATAGGTCTGTGCCAATGGGTGACGGTGCAGAGGTGGCTGGGGAGCTCCCAGGGTGCCTGTGTTGCACCATGGAGCTCATCATAGAATCATTTTGGTTGGAAAAGACCTTTAAGATCATCCAGCCCAACCCCTCCCATCACACTGACAAGCCCATCACTGACCCATGGCCCTCAGCACCTCAGCTTTGCATTGTCTCCAGGGCTGGGGACTCCCCCACCTCCCTGGGCAACCTGTGCCAATGTCTATCAGCCTTCTCAGGGAAAAAGTTCTTCCTCATCTCCAATCTAAACCTCCCCTGAGGCAACTCCAGGCCATTTCCTCTTGTGCTGTCACTCTTTACTTGGGAGAAGAGCCTGACCCCCAGCTCATTATCAGCTGCCCCCCTCGCCTATGCCCATGGCATTTTGGTCTCCACTGCTTCTCAGAGGCTCTGTGCAGGGAGTTGCACTTTTCAGGGTGCAGGTGAGAGTTGCAGAAGTGCTGCTGAACAACCAGAGTGCCTGTTGCTATAACTACAGTGCTCAGACATTCCTCGTGCGCTACCCCAGGTGCGTCTCACCGGCTGCGCTCCCGGCGTGGCGGCCGGCAGGGGCCCTTGGTTGCTTTCAAATCTCTGGCATCAAGTAGGGCAAAACTCTACCCTGAAACCAAATTCTGGCAGGTTTGCATCTGTCTTTCGGAGAGCTCAGGAGGAGACTGGATGTCAGCCACCGAGGCTGGCAGCTGTAGGGTGGGAAGGGTGGGCTGTAGCCACCGTGCTGGCCCTGGCACGGGGCCCTCTCAGCCACAGGGTTGTCCTCCAGCAACAGGCAGGTTCAGTCACCAGGGACATGGCTGACAGGGCTGTATGTCTGGGCAAGGGGACCAAAGCGATGCTCCTCGGGCACCTTGAGGCATTTGGGTGCAGAAAGTGCTGCCTCAGTTTCTCCTCCACCTCCCCAGCCTGTGTTATCGACATAGCTCCTCTCCCTGTCTGCAAGGAAGACATGGTAAGAGCAGACCTGACCTCAGGAGACAGACCTGACCCCATTCCTGCCTCACCCCTGCCTCAGAGCCCAGCCAGAGCATGCTGCAAACCCCTGTCCATCCCTGCTGCTCAGGGACCTCAGCAATCAGGTCAGACTCCCAGGCAGGAGGTGGTTTCCCTTGACCACAACGCTCCCAGCAATGTCTGCTCGTGATGCTCTGGCACAGTCCCAAGCTGGCATGTTTTGCATGGCCTGCTCTGATTCCTCAATCCCAGGCTTAGTGCAGGGGATGTTTTCCAGCAGAAAGCCTCATGGCAGAAGGAAGAAGCCAGTTCTGCCTTGGTGAGTGTCTCATTGGGAGCAATGGCCTCAAGCCATCATTTCTTCCTGCTTATTCTTTAGATCACAGCAATCTAGGGCAAGACAAGGGATGGCAGACAGCAAAGTCACTCCCAGGGCTGTTGCACCCCGAATTTAGCAGTTGCTCTGCTCCCCTTTGCTTCAGAGAGATCAGTCAGCTGTGAGAGGGATCAGAGGGCACGAAACCCTCTGCAAAACCTGGTCAGGGCGGTTTGCAGCAAGTTGAGCTGTTTGGCATCAGCTCCTCCTCTCTGCTACAGCGGGCCAGAGGCCACTCTGTAGGGCCAGTGGCTTGCAGCTGCTCTTGTTTTGGGAGAAGGAAGCTTTCCTGCGCTAAATAAAACCCTCTGAATTGACCAGCCCTGCAGCTCCAAGGGATGTGCATCCTCTCCCCGCCTCGCAGGGAAGATCTGAAGCGGATAATGACCCTGCTTGGCTAATTTAGCCATTGCCCAACTCTAAATAATTACAAGCCTTTGTAGCTTTGTTCCTGCATAAGCCTTTAAGTGTTTCCTTTGGAAAAGGCTTTGCTCATGCTAAAGGCACAGCCTGTGAGCTTCTCAAAGCCTTTCCAGGATAGCATTAAGCACAAGCTGCCAACAAACCAGGCTGCAACACGTGTGGAAGGCTGCTGGGTCTGGTGTGGGGGTGCCCAGGGCAGGGGAAGTGCTGATGGCAGCCAGCAACTTGATTGTCTTTCTCTCCTTTACAAGGAGGAAGGGAGGGAGGAGGAGGAAAGCACAGCTGCATTGGACATCTTTTGACTGCACCTTGAACTGAGCAATAAAACTGTGCTGAGGGATTCATTTTGGTGCCTCGAGGCACTGCTCAGTGGACTGGAGGTCATTCAGAGGCATTTTATAGCTGCAGCACCCTGGAGGTGGCACAGGAAAGAGTCTCCCTGGGGGAATAGGCCCTGGATGGGGGGTAGCAGTGCAGTAACCTGTGCTGCCTCTCTCCCAGACACCCACACACACGTTGGAGCAGCTGGTGCCCACTTTTGTCCTATTTGTCAGGCTGAGGAGGCATGGAGGTGGCAGTCCCCTGCCTTTATCCCCTCCCTCGGGGCTGCAGCCTGGGAGGCAAATGGGCAGTGATGCTGTTAAAATAAAGACAGTTAGTGTGGTGTAGGTGGAGGTGGTGTGTGGCAATAAGCAACTACCAGGGCTATGAAATGAGTCCAGCGAGGACTTGGTGTAAAATGCTATGAGCTGGGGGAAGGCATGGCAGAGTTACCCAGGGATCAGCACCCCCCTCAGCGTTTATCAACAGCAAAGGCTCGGTATTTATGTCTTAATTACCTGGGAGACACAATGCCACGTGTCTCTCCTCAGCTCTAAACCACAAATGGTCTCCCCCACTTGAAGAAGGGAAGGTGGCGCTGTCAGACACCGCTGGGGCATGTGAAAACACCAGCATCCAGGCTGGTGAGAAGGGGAAGGATGTTTCCAGCATCACAACTGCCATTCTCCTGCAGCACCACCGAGTAGCTGGCAGTGGGGAGGTGTGTGCGAGCGTGGCTGTGACACAGAGCTGTATTTATGAATGTAAAACAGTTATTTAGCCAAGCGCCAGAACTGGAGGCTAACTGATGTTAAATGGAGCAGCTGTCGGCTTCTATTTTCCTCCAGCAGCTTATCAGAAATCATCTCTTCAATCAAAGGCACTTAAAAAACCTCTGACAATCAATTCATATTCTACTCCGTGCCGGGGAGAGAAGAAATACTAATAAAAGACCTGCCATGATTGCCTCTGTAATTTCCTTTGTAGGAGAGAAGTTTGGGTCCTGGTTCGTAAAGTACAACACGTAGCACATGAAGTTGTTGTTTTATTCAGAAAAATGCTGCCAGCCCCTAAAGAATTCAATGTTGTGATTCATTAAACCTTTATTCCACGTCTCTGTGTCACACTCTTGGAATACATAATCCCAGACAGACCTGATTGGTAAAAAGATAATCCTATTTTTAGCTTGGAAAAACATCCATACAACAGCAAGGGAAACTTTCACAGCAGAGCAGGAGGGAGATGTGTGAGACCCTGCGACCCTGTCAGGGGAACAACTAAACACTCATTGAAACCAACGGCTTCCTGGATGCTCCCTGGAGCCAGGGGAGAGGCCCAACGCAAACACAGGAGTGGCACTCTGCTGTGTCCTTATCCCCTGTTATTCATGGCCTTGAAGTATCTCCTGCAGAAGGAAAAGTGAGTGTTGGGATCCCTCAAAGATGAGTAAGAAGGGAGCAGGATCTGGCCAGGAGGACAGCTTGAGTGGCTGTGGGGGAGAGGTGATGGTCTGCTGCTTGGCATTTCTGCCCAAACAAGTGTAGTGGGGCCATCCCGGGGGATTTTGAGGTTAAGATGTGACTCTGCACTGCTGTGGCTTCTTTCATCCAGGAGAACAAGTTTGCAGTCTGTCTGCTGCTCACATCTGAGCTTTTCTCTTGAAGAATGAACTGGGGTCTGTAGTTTTATTGCCTTTTCATCTTGGTTAAGGTCTTGACAGGAAGGCTGGTTTGTAGCTGACTGCCTGGGAGAGCTGCTCAGGATGCTTCAGAAGGCAGCACCCCCCCTCCACTGCTGAAACAAGCCCATTAGGAAAATGCAGATTCACCAGAGAGCAGGTATCAGGTGAGAGACATTCTCTGTGCCCAGGTGTTTGTGCTTAGAATACAGTCATTGGGATGTGCCAGCTTGGATCTTGCTCTTTCTCCTAATTGTAAATAATGGGGAAGCAGATGTTTAGGGCCGTGTTCAGAGAGCACTTGGGTATCTGACTATCTCTGTAGTTCGATTTGTGAGCTCCAAACACACATCTTCAACTCCTTTCTTCCACTTCAAATCCATGTAAGGAGGCTGCTTGGGTTGTTTTTCACCTGATACTCTTTTATCAATTAGAGATCAAAAGGAGGAGCAGGGAGGCAGGTGGGGCAAAGCTCTGCATCTCCAACACCTCTGGCCACCCTGGCAGCTCCTGGCTCCCCAAAAACCTCCTGGCTCCCAAAAACCTCGAGGCTCCCCAAAAACCTCGAGGCTCCTTGGGGCAGGTTTGGGTTCTCACTTTCCAGTTTGAACGTTTGAGCTGGGCAGTGCTGGGCACACGGGTGCAAGTTCCAGGAACTCCTGGCCCAAGTGCTGCCAGGCGCTTCTTCAGAGGAATTGTGAGTGGCACAAATAGGACCCGTGGGACACGGTGGCCACAGCCATCACCTCTGCCTGGCCCCTTCCAAGAGGGGCTGGATGGGTAATAAGGGAGCTGCTATCACATCCCTGGAGCTGCAATGCTTGACACTGCAGGCGCCCTGGGGCCAGGGGGTGCCGAGGTGCACAGCTCTCCCACCCTGGCCAGAACCCCCCCCGGCTCCCTCTGCACCCAGTTCTGCCTCTCTTTCTGCCATTCCTGATGGGAGCAAAGCTGTTTGTGTCTCGTGATTGATAGTGGGCATAAAAGCCTCCTGCTGCGATGAGCGTGGTTTATTGCTCTGTAATTCCTCCCCGGGGGAGGCGGCTGCCCCGTGCCCTGACCGTGATACCCACGGTGCTGATTGACTGCGGCAGGGCCAGCGCCTGCCCCGCAGTGCCATGGATACTGGCAGCCTGGGGAGAAACCCCAGGGCTGCAGGAGAGGTTTGCCTCAGGCTGCTGGGTCTGGAGCTCCTCCACACACAGTGCCAGAGCATGTATATATATGCACAAGCACCTGAAGACTCTCCCCAGCATCCCGCTGGCTGGCGGGGAGTCCAAAATCTCCCAACTAGCTGAAAATGAGCCTGTGGGCCATGCAGGGAGCCTGCCTGTGGGCATCCACAGTTGTCTGAGGGCAACAGGTATCAGCCCATGTGCTATGCAGCCAGCATGGGCCGCCTGCCTCACGCCTGACCTTTATCTGCCCGAGGAAGGAGAGCGATAACTCACTGGCGGCATTGCCACTGCCGACTTAATTGGCCTCATCTCATAAGCAGAGAGAAAGGTCTCTCCATAGCTGGGTTCAGCCAGTGTGTTCTCCAAGAAATGTTGCTTGTGTGTCAGCCACGTGCTGAAGTTGTCTTTTCTCCTTTCTTAGTTGTGTTGGGGTTTTTTTTCCCCACAGGGTTTTACACTTCAGCGTAGCTAAGCACCAGCCATTAAAAAATAGCTCCATCTCTGAGAAGAAGTTGTGGTATTTATAGGCAGTTAAAAGAAATCGCTGCTTCCCATTTAATGCTCCAGCTCAGCAAATCACTTCAGTGCCTGGTTAAACTGCAGCGTGTGGTGAGTCCTCCCCGCTCTGGGCAAAGTCGCTGCCCCTGCCTCGCCATCAGAAGTGACACTGATGGGCTTTACTCAGGGCTGGGCTGCACCCAGGCTGTTTTGTTGGCAGAGAATGTAGGGATGTTGCACTCATTGTTATTGATAAAGAGCCTTTTCTGACAAGACAATTGTGGGAAGAGATCAAGGGTTTGAAAGCTAAAGGGGAGGTGTTGCCTGTGGCACCTGGGATGGGACATCCTCAGGGCTCCAGCTTATCTGCTCCCTGCTGCTCACTGGGCTCCCAAACCCTGTGCTGAAGGGCACAGCCTGTTAAAGTAGTGGTATTTAACTTTACAAACACGGTAATCCTTGTACCAACACTCAGCCCTGGGAGATCTTGCATCTCCAAGGCAGATTTCAGCCAAGGAGGGTCACCAGTCCTGGCATGGTCACGCTTTGTCACTGTGGCAGAGACAGGGGCAGAGTCCTCTCCTGACCCTGCTCTTACACACGAGGGGTTGGGGATGGAGGGGCCCAGCAAATCTCTATCCTCCACTGTGTTTCTTCAGCAGGCTCTGGCTGAGCAGCTGCAGAGGGGTTGAGGGGGACACGGAGTTTGGGAGCTGGTGGCTGAGCTCTGCCTGATGCCAGGCACCAGCAACACCCTGCCCGTGTGAGCAGCATCTCCCCTCCGAGCTGGCCAAGGTGGGAAAGGACTGGGGGATCTTGTGATGCTCATGCCCAGTGCAGGCAGCTGTGGCCACCTCCCCAGATCCTGCTGCCTCTGGGCAAAGCTGAAGCCTGGATCAAAACTCTGAAGTCTGAGTCCAAAGCCCAGTCCTGGAGCAAGGAGGCAGGGGCAGGGTGAGGTGTGGAGGCGGCATGGGGAGATGGGGTCTCTGCTGCCTAACTTGGCAGAGACATTGCCCGAGGAGCATGGAACAAGCCCCCACGCACCAGTAAGGGCTCATTTGCCTCCCAGGAGTAGGACAGAAGATGCTGGACAGTGCTCTCTAAACACTGTGCATGGATAGCTCTTGCTGTGCTGGCTCCTTGGTGGGACAGCAGGCGGGAAGGAGCCGGGGAGGGAAGCTGGTGTGTCCTTGTGTGTACATCTAGGGATGGCACAGCACATTCTGAGGGCTGAGTGTTGCAAGCCCAGCTTGTCTGATTTTGTCAATGCTTTGCAGCAGGCTTGACAGAAAAAAGGAGCATTTCCTCTGTGAGGTAACTCCCAGCGAGTGCCAGCTTTCATCACAGAGTAAATGCCTGAGTAATCTCAGCTGATCTTTTTTCACTCCCCTCTAGGGACCGAGGTGTGGAGGATCAAATTCCTCTCCCTCCTTCCTGGAAACACAGCTTATCCAAAGAAATCACAGAGTGGTGGGGTTGGAAGGGCCCTGCAGAGCTCCTCCAGCCCAACCCCCTGCTAAAGCAAGTTCCCCTGGATCAGGGGGCACAAGAACGTGTCCAGGTGGGTTTGGAAACCTCCCGAGGAGCCTCCACACCCTCCCTGAGCAGCCTGGGCCAGGGCTCCCTCACCCGTACAGTAAAGAAGCTTTTCCATGTGTTTAAGTGGAGTTTTTTTGTGCTCTCCCCTGTGTCCATCACCCCTTGCCCTGTCACCAGATACAACAGAAAAAAGTGCTGTCCCATCCTCCTGACACCCACCCTTTAGCTACTTGTAAGTGCTGATGAGGTCTCTCCTCAGTCTTCTCCAGGCTGAACAGCCTCAGGTCTTGCAGCCTCTCCTCATCAGAAAGATGTTCCAGTAATGCCCAGAGGCAGTGCTGGGAGAGCCAGGGGAGATGAGGGCAGGGGCACTGCCACACACGCTGCCCTCCTGCCGCGGCACCCGCAGAGCCCCTGCCTGGGGCTCCCTGGGGCTCAGGTGAAGCTGGATTGCTTCCCTTGCAGATGGCAGCAAGGCTGTGACCCAAAGGCTCAGCAACAGCTCCTGTTCCTGAATTTGCTTCCCCTTGAATGCTTGATGCCAGGAAAAAGCAGCAGCAAGATCCTGAGATATTTTGATTTGCTGCCTCTGTCGCTGCTGCCTGAGAGCTTGGAACCGTTGGTGCTGGGGGTGGTGAGGGCAGCCCTGTCCCAGAACAGACAGGCTGCTGGGCACACCCAGCTTGGGCTGTCTGTAAAGGGTCCAGGACCACTCCTCCTTCAGACATCTGCTAAGGCTTTGAGCCCTTGAAGTCCATTATTAAGAACTCTGACTCCAGCAGGATTTCTTCTTTAGCCCTGGTTTTGAGCAGAGAGGGATTTCAGCTCAGGGAAGCTGGGCTGGATTAGTCTTTTGTATATGAGCTTCAAACATCTTTCATATTCACTTTAGCTCTACCTGTGTCGAACCAGGAAATAAATAATGTATATGGGAAGCAGGGTAATGCATTGTGGCACTGAAACCCTGGAGATGGCTGAATAATAAATAAAAGCCTCTCTCCTTTTATCAGTGGCTTATGTCCTTGCTGGCTGAGTACCAAGCTGGGTAGCCAGAACAGCAGCGTGAGGGTGAAGGGAGAAAGGAGGGAAAGGCAGTGAGACCACAGCAGGAGAAGCACCTGGGACCTCCCAAGAGGCTCTGGCCATAGGGAGCCAAAGTTAACCACCATCTCCCCCAAACCCTCCCACCCAGCACCATTTTTGGGTGCACCCAGCGAGAGGCCTGCCTTGCCTGCATGGTGTTTCTGTCTCAGGGCTGCTGGTCTTTTTACATGGCTGTATCACATGCTGGCTCAGCACATTCATCAGGTCTGGCGAGGATGGGATTTGGTCCCACAAAGCAGTGTCCCCTGCTGTGACCTGTGCACAGGCAAGTGCTGAGACAGGGTTTGGGGAGTTTTGCACATTGCCTGGCCCAGGGGTCCCACTGAGCCATGCCAGGGGGATATCAGCACCTTCAAAATGCAGAGGGGTACTCATTTAGAGAAAAGAGTTAAATACTGACCTCCACCAAGCACGGAGACACCAACTGCAGGACACGAGTGGAAGGGCCATGGGGCTGGGAGGGCACAGGGGAGAGTCTGAGCTGAACCCCAGGAGGGAGAGGACCCTCAGACTTAGATGCATTTCCATGGAAGCAGGACCCAGCCTGTTTTGCATCCCAGCAGCACTCAGCTGCTTCAAACAGAGGATGCTGTGGAACTGAAATGAAGCAGCTGCAGGCGTGGATTGCTTCTCTCTGCACACCTGCCTCCAGTCCTGGTAACTGCATTGTTCATATTCAGGTTGCAGCAAAGAAATGTCTTTCCTGCTTAATGTTCTGCTCCTTTGAGGAGTGGTGGTGGGCAGGGGGGAAGGTTTCTGGGGCTTCTTGCCTCTAAGCATGCTGCTGGAGCGTTTGTCCTCGGCCACCTGAGGGATGGAGCAAAGTAGGGCTCACCCCATGGCTTTCCTTGGGGGAGGAGGCACAGGGGTTCTGAACCACCATGCTAAGGAGAGAAACTGATGGAGGAGTTTGTGTGCATGAGCCCTGCAGCAACCCAGACCATGCCTGCAGGTCTCAGCAGCCGCTGGAGTGAGTCGATGCAGTTTGTTTGCCTCTGGGGCAGAGGGTATCGATCCCTTTTGTCTCACTCCCCCCTTGTGTGATGCCAGGTGTCTGAAACATGGCCAAGTTGTGCTGGTGCCAGGCCGAGTGGCAGCTGAATTATCACCTGGGTCGCCCGGTTGCTGTTGGAAATGCACAATAAGCTCCCAGCTAAGAGAAAGGAAAAAAAAACCCAAAGGCAAACAAAACCCCTCAGCAGCTGCTCAGCAGCCTGGGGAAGGCAGGCACACACCCTGCCAGGGACAATGCCCCGACCCACAGGCTGCTGACTGCCTGGAGGGGTGTCCTCACTCCTTTGGTGTGGGTCTGCCTCCATGGGGCTGGCTTGGTGTGGTGCTGGAGTGCTACCTCTGGGGCCAGGCATAGGGGTGGCTGGGGCACAGCTCTCCTCCTCCTGACAGCTTCACTCTGCTCCTTAAACTGCTGAATGCCATTCCCCTCACAGCCTGGCTCTGCAACAGGTACCAGCTCTAAGGAGGGGCACTTGAGAGGCCACATGTGCTGGCTGCTGAGCTGACTGAGCCCTCACATTCAGCCCAGTCACAGCCACAGAATCACGGGGTTGGAAGGGACCTCTGGAGCTCATCCAGCCCAGCCCCCTGCTAAAGCAGGTTCCTCTCCATCAGGAGCTTAAGAACACCTAGTGGGTGCTAGAAACAGTGATAATCATCTAAGAACTGAGATTCTGAAGTACTATTTGTTGCTTCATTTCCTTTGTGCTGTGGTGGTTGAGGCTTTGTGTGGACCAGGATTCGCCAGGCAATTTTGAGAAGCAAGAGAGGACTCAACACCTGAGTGACAGCCACACAACTGCTGAAGATGGAGCTTGTACCAGTTGATCAGAATTACTTTCCCAGTCAGCTCATGAGAGATAATGATGCTAGTGCCCTTTGAATGCTAGCAGTATTCTGAGAGCCAGGGCTGGTGGTCACTCTGATGGCAGCTGAGCCCAAGTGACCAGGAAGGCTCAGCCCACATACCTGCAGCTGCAGTTTCTCTCTTGTTTGAGCTCAGGGGTGATTTCGCAGCATCCCAAAGCACCCAGCCTTTGGGTGCTGTGCTCCACTCAAAACTGGCTGAAGCATCCATGATGTGCCTGGAAGCCCATCTCTTCAACTGACTGGAGTCAATGGGAGCTGCTTGTACACTTCCAGGAGCACAAATGAGCACTGAAGTAGCAGAACGTGTTATTCTAGCGCAGCTGAAAGCGTCAGGAGTGCCCCTGCTGAGGCTGGAGAGGCAGGTTTAATGTCTCTTTTGATACACAGCAGAAGCATTCGTAGAAAGCAAGGACCATTTATCAAACACCTGAAGCACAGGCCTCTGTGTGGCTGATGGGAGCCAGCTGCAAATGTTTATACTGGTGCCCTTGCTGGGGGAGAAGAGAGGGGTTTCCTCTGCTGCAGGGAAGGGCTGTGTAAGCTGCAAGTAAGTGTGTTTGGAGCAGGGCTGCTGGGCTCTGGCCTGTGCCACGGGGGCTGAGTGGTGTGACGAGGCAGTGCAGCCAGTCAGTGAGTGAATGGCCAAGGGAAGCTCAGCCCAGGCGAGTCCCTGAGCCCTGGCAGCTCTCTACAGGTGTCACACCAGGCTGGATCCATCAGCCTGGGTAGCAAGGCAAATCCCAAACCAATTTTCTCTGCAGCAGCTGTGCTGTTTGGGCACATCACCGTACGCAGCACTCACATGCCTTGATCACTCGTTTTCCTGTGGGAAATAGCAGAAAAAGCCTTCCTCCTGTGCCATGTGTCACCAGGGAGCTTTCAATTTCCCTGTGCAGCCGGCAGCATCTCTTAGCAGTGCCAGGCATCTCACCCCACAGTGTGGCCCTCGGGTACCCGTGCTGCGGGAGATGGGAGATGCACAGCCCTGGGGAGATGCACAGCCCTCAGGAGCAGCTTCTTGCAGATCATAGAATCCTAGAATCCCAGCCTGATCTGTGCTGCATCATCTCCCCAGGCACCTTCAGGGGACAAATGCCACAGGACCAAGAGGATGAAGAGACACGAGTGCCACAGGACCAGCAGCACCCCCGAGCACTGAGGCCGGTCACTACGGTTGTCTTCAGGCATGGAGTTACACAGCTGCTCTCTGGATGTGATTTAAAAGCCTGTGCACACGTTGCTGCTATTCACCAAAAGGTATTTTGACAGGGCTCTGTGATACACTAATTAGAAACAGTCACTTAAAATCCCCATCTGAAATGTGTGGTGGAATTGAGGTTCAAGGAGTGCAGGTTTGCTACAGACACTGGATTCCTAAAGAACAATTTCCCACACCTAAATAATGATGTTTTCCATCATGTTACATCCATTAGCCATAGCTTGGCAGTTGCATCCATCATAATATGCTATTTCGGGGAAATAAATGAGTGTATTTTTCTCTGTGAGAACCAAGGCAAAAATATCTCACTGCTGAAATATTGAGCAGGTTTATACAGCCAGACCAAGTGCGGATTATTGCTCTAATACATTGATTCAGCCATTAACATGCAGCATGGACTAGTCTGCTTCCTTATAACCCTGTAACTTCAGCACCAACGTTTTCAGAGTAGTAACTATTCAGTTTGCTTTTAAACTATGCAATTAGCCTCCCAGCAATGTTGTTAAACGGTGTCATGACTCTGCCAGAACCAGCCTTGCCTGTATTTATAGCTGTTCCCAACAGCTGAGGCACTCCTTAGTCTCCTGGTCTTAGGAGGGTGTCTGCTTTCCCTTTGCTTTTTAAAAGCATCTCAATTGGATTTCCCAAGTTCTTCCCCACCATAACGTGTGCCAGTAAGTCTCTGATTTTCTGTTTCCAGAACGGGGACCTGGGTCGTGCATTTCAGGAGGAAGAGTGACACAGCTCCAGACACATCTGCTCTCCCTGGTCCCCACGTGCCAATGATGGGAAGAGCGTTGACATTCCTGTCGTGCTCCATCAGTGTCACCTCTGCTTTGTGTCGCAGCGGGATGTGCTGCTCCAGTGGGGTGGAGAAGAAGTGGAGGAGCACTGTGCTGTGCCCTGAGCAGCACCCTCATGGCTGATCCCCTGGTGTCCCTGGGTGCCTGTCCTCTCTCATTTCCCCATCTGCACACTGGAAATGAAGGCAGATCATCGTCCATCCTGCGAGGATTCACAAGGATCTCGTGGTGCTTGCAGCATGCTGAACACCAGGTAAAAGTTGCATCTTGCCAGTCTTGAGGGGCCTCACCCAGCCGCTCTGAGGTTGGTGGGACTTGAAGCAGATTTACCATCCCCAGGAAGGAGGAGATGGCCCATCTGGAGTTGATTTACAACCAGCCTGGTCTGTACTGTAACTGTGTCCATCAGGCTGCTGATGTGAAATCACTTCTGGACTGGGAGGGGGAAGAGAGGAAACAGCAGCTGCTAGAAGCTCCCTGCATCCCATGGGTGCTCCCCAAAACCTCTGCATCATCTGCTAGGTGCAACTGAACCATGAGGTGAGTGGGCAGTTCTGCATGGGAATGAGCAATCAAGTGCACCACTTCTCCAATGCTCTGGGCACGGTTTTTGCTGGGAATCCTTTCCCTCATCACAGCGGGGAAAAAACACCCGAGGATTGTGACGCGGTGTCAGTCCGCCCTGCTCTGGGACTGACACCCGGGTGATGTATGGAAACGGGTGTACTGGGGGCTGGGGAACCCTGGGCTGATTGATAAACATCACACAAGCAGCAGAGAGTTTGGAAAACGTGTCAGTTAGAGATTTTCAGTGATATAACCACAGGATTTTTAGAAAGCTTGATTCTCAACAAGCCCAATCAAAGAGGAGTTCCTGAATCTCAGCTGCAAAGTAAGACCCCATGCTGTAACAACATGAGCACTAATCTCTGAGGCTTTAATGGACTATGAGAGCAAAAAACACTCCTGGGACAGCAATGATGTGGAGTGAGTGAGCAGCAGAGAGAAGCAGGCTCTGCGATCAGCACCTTCCTCTGGCATATGGGTGACAATACAGGGGATGGGAAATACCAAGGGGATCTTCTGCTCCCAAGAGTGCTGCTCCTGATGATTTCTAAAGCAATAAAATTGGTCTTTAGTCAACCACTCCAAAGTTGCATAAAGTGTATTTGATGGATTGCACCTATCACAACTTTTAGCGAGAGGAACAGGTACATTAACAGGCTGCGTACAGGATCTGCTCTGCAATTTCTCCCTTGACATCATCAGTAATTACCTGCACTAAACACGCTGCTGCTGCGCGTGGGCTTGTCAATCAAGAGGCAGCTCAGACCCAGAGCATCATAAATCTGCTGTCAGACTGAGGCAGAAGCGCTGTCAGAAGGGTACGTGACATCCGCGGGGGCTTCTCGCCCCTGCCCCTACGGCTGAGGACGGGCAAGGAAAGGACTGCGGAGCGATGCCACACGCAGCGCCTGCAAACGCCAGCGCTTCCAGCTCTCCACAAGAGCCAGCCCACAGTTCCCTTCTGTGAGCCTGGCAGTTCCCTCCGCTGGAGAGATACAAGGTTATTAAGCAAATATGATTAATGAATAAAAGAACCTCTGGCAGGCTGGAACGAGGCTCTGAGGCCCGTCGGGCTCCGGGAGGATTCGTCAGCTGACGCTCTGGGAGCTGCGTCAGGTTTCTGCACTAATATGATTAACACGCTGTGTAATGGGCTAAATCCATCCCAAGTGTCCCTCTGGTTAAGCCTCTGCGTGGACACCTGGGATGAATTTGGCCTTTTTACAGTGGATGATACACTTGACAGAGCCGTACTGCTAAGCTGGAAGAAAGGAGGGTACCGGGTTACAGCCAGGGAGGAGGTGGCAAAAAGGATGGGAAGGAGGGACGGAGCTGGGAGTTAATCCAGACCAGCCCTTGCTGCTCTCCCAGAGGGCTGCAGGGTGGGAGCAGATGTGTGCTGAGCCCGTGTGCCTGCTCTGCCGTGCCGGCCTTCCCCATGGCCAGCTGCCGCACCACGGCACCTCCCGGCTGAAGCCGTGGGACCTGGCCACGTGCTCATCTGCCACACGGCACTGCGGTCCCCGGATCCAGAACACACGGAGCTGCCAGACCTCACCAGCTGGAGGAACGGGAGGGATGGGCAGTGCTGCCTTCCTTATCTGCAGGGACAGATTGCGAGCAGCTGTGGGCAAAGAAAGAGCAATGGAGGTCAGCTGGAGGAAGGCATGTGCTTCCCCTGCAAAGCAAACTCTCTCTCCCCGTTCCCAGCTCCCTGAGGCGGCGGCCACGCTGCCTTCTGGGCAGGGAATCTTCTCTGCTGCAGGGGTAAAAGCAGGAGGATGGATGACATAAGAGCAGGAACTCGAGTGTCAGTGTATTTGCAGACTTCTACCTTATCTCTCCGTGCCGGGGCTGCCTCTGCACCCCGATGAGAGGCAGCGTGGGCAGCAGCAGCCCAGCAGAGCTGCACCACGTGGCCCGGGGCTTTGCTCTGCTTTTGCAATGCTCTTTCACAGGTACCTTTCATCCTGCTGAGCCTTAATTGCAATCTGATACTTCTTTCTCATTCCAATACACCTTCTATTTCGGGTAAGTTCCATATTTTTGTGCTGTTTCAATAATTCCCAGCAAGGGCCTTTGTTGTCCAGCCCTGGATGGTTCCACGCACGTGTTCATTGTGCTCCCCAGCCCTTTGCTTCAGTCTCATAGTTACTGACTGATCCCAAGGAATCAGCTCGTTTAGAGGAACTGCCCAGAAAGGGATTAATCACAACCAGACCTCGTTAAAATCCCGTTGCCACGCCAATTCCCCACACTTACTGATCCTGACCACAGTGTGAAAATTGATATTTATGCTGAGGAGTGTCAATGTGTTGCCTGTGCACTGTTCCCTGATTTACTGTCCTCTGGGGTTTGAACTCTGGGGCTGCAGTGGAACGCTCTGCTTGATTTCCAAGCCCCACAAATGAAGTAACTGCCCACCTGGGCCCTTCAGCACCAAATGTGCTCAGCACATCAACGCTACTAGATTCTGTGGATGATCAGCCTCCAGCTTTAGGTTCAGTTGCCTGATTTCTTGCAGCCCTATTCCTGCAAACCTGTTGAACTAGATGAGAACAGTAGCAGACCAGTTTGCTGCCAGCCACCATTTAAACTCACTGCTCTCAGCCTGTGCTCTCCTTCCATCCTGACAGCTAATGGGGGACAGCATCAGCACACCGGTGATGGATTTCCAAGGGGGATAAAACTGTGTGGGGGAAGTTTTTCCCAGAGGTGAGGCAACCCTCTGGGGTTGCTGGAGACTGGTTTTCTCCCTCCTGGGCAGCAAATCGTGTGGCTGGCTGCAGAGAGTTCCCTTCCCAAGGCCTGGGATGTGTTTCAGAGTTGAAAATGACAATAATCTCTCAGCTCCCAGCATCATAACACAACAAACTAGAAGTTTTCTGTGATATTCTCTATAGTGGAAAAGCTCTGGGAGGAAGTGTCTGTTGGCTTTGAAAGTCACTTGCTCCAATACTCCTAACAGATGGAGGGCTGCTCGCAGCGTTGTGGCTGCTCTGTGCTTGCAGCCCTTCAGCTCCCGTGCAGACAGAAAGGTTTGGTTAGGAAAGAGCAAGTTCTGCCTGAGATGGCAGCCATGGGCTCTGGGGCACGGTGGGTGTGCAGGCAGGAGAGATGCCCCACACCTGGCAGGGCACAGCCTGCCCAGCCCCACGCCATACCCGAGGCACCGCCGTGACATTTGTACTCTGCAGCTCTTCCACGGGATGCTGCTAAGGCCTGGGTGGAGCATCTTGCTGGAAAAGATGCCAAGGCACACTCACAGGGCAGGGGCAACGGGTGCTGAGGGTTTTCACCATTCTGGTTTGACCAATACTGGATCTGTTAATGTAGTCTCTGCAACTAGGAAAGACAGGTTTATTTCTGTACCTCCCAGGAGACAGGCTGAAGCTATTATAAAGTTATTAAGCTATTATTATACACAGGTATTAAGGCTGAACAAAGAAGCTGAGTGTTATGAAAGAGAAATCTCAGAGGTGCACAGGAGAAGTTGGGGGAAGCGATGGTGAGGCATTTGTAGCACAAAGGGGTTGGGTTTAGCTGTGGGACCGACCACAGGTAAAGACAAACAGTAAGTCACTCCTGAGCTCTTGACAAGGTGTGTAAACCATTTTCTTCTGCCACATGGCCGATTTGTGAGGATTGCTGATGGTCCTGTGCTGAGGACATCCTACCCACCAGATCTCTAAATGCTGTTGTGCTCTGCAGCATGAGCAGAGACCAGCTGAACTCCACAGCTCAGGGGAGAGCCCACCTGGGACTGCACTTCTTATAGGCTGCTGCAAAAATGCCATTGGAGTCTGAGAAGCTTGTGCTCAGTGTGTTTGAGCATGCACAGGTCCAAATCCAGTGGCTGGCTGGAGGAGAGAAGCTCAGCAAGAAGGGAGGATGTGAGGTGGAGCTGGCACGTGGAGAGGATGCCTCAAAACCCAGTGTGGGTAGCCTCTTGGATACACTCAGAGCTTAGAAGCTCTAAACACAGTGAGATACAGCAGCTGGATCTTTTTCCAGCAATGTGAGCATCCACCGCAGGGAGCAGAGCCAGGGCTGTGACACACGAGTGCAAAACGTTAGTCAGAAACGACAAATGGAACGTGAAAAACCACCAGAAACTCCCAACGTGGGTCAAGTTCCTTGGTGCATCTAACAATAGACGTAGGGTGGGAAGGGCAGGGTCGGTCTGGTTGCACACCCTCCCGCTCCTCCTGGGCTCTGCTGTGGGCTCTGACTCCTCCGGGGTGAAATTCAAAGCAGGTGGCTGGAGCCGTGGGAGCCAGAGGCTCCTGCTGTGCCTCCTGCACCCAGGCCTGCCTGGCAAAACGTCAGCTTCACGCCTGAGCGAGGAGGACTCAGCTTATTAAACTTGCAAACCTGCCTGGCGCTAGCCCTGGGGTATTTAGGGCCGTGGGGTCTCTGGGGCAGGATGCTCTAATGCTCCTTTTACGCCACGTCTACCGCAACAAGGGCTCCTTAATTGGCTTGTGGTTCCCCCCAGCGCTGCGAGCAAAGAGCAGGCGATGGGGGAAATGTGCCGGTGCCACAGCTACCGCTCGGTGTCGGGGCCTCATTAGTCCACGTGTCATCTCTCTCCCTGAGGACAAACATGCTGCGTAACCAAAAAGGTCTGTGAGGAGGATGGGCAGTGAAATCCAAGCACTAGAAGGAGGGGGGGATGCAGTGCTCCTCATCCCCAAGGCATCCCCCTGCCCAGGCTGGTTTCTCCCCCCAAGTCTCGAGTGTTTGGCAGCACGAGGGGAAACCTGCAGTCAAGTTTGCTTTATTTTTCTTCAGTCTGTTTGCAAAAACAAGCCCAGCAGCCCCCACCTCTTCCCTGCTTTAATCACCGTGAGACAACCCTGAGGAGCGAGACTAGGGTAAATAAATGTGGGAACCAGGGGAGTTCCTGAACTGTTAAGGAAATCGATATAAATCACAGGGTAACCTTGTCCTGATATCTTTCTTATCACCTCTGAGGCTCTACCTGCCTTTGTCTAACAACAATCTCAGTTAATTAGATAATTAATCTAATTATCTAATTAGGTGGAATTGCTAATAGCTATTCCACCTAATTAGGCCAGTGGCTGTATCTCCTCAGCGGAGGCTCTCTCTCGCTGGCTAACCCTCCACCTTCTGCCATGCCTGAAACCAGGCTCTGACACAATTCAAGGCTCTTTGTTTGCTTTAACCAAAACCACCTGGAAACAGCTTTGCATTTTTACTTGGCCTTTCTTTGAATGAAAGCAAGGTGGCCAGTTGGAAAGTAGGAGAGGAAGCTCTTAGCAGACGATTATTTTTTAGCAATGAATGCAGGAAGCTCTCCATTCATCCTTCTGATGTGAGATTCATTTTAGCCCTGAACACAGCAGCCTGTTATGAATTGATCCCAGAGAAACATGTTGCTCCGACACTGGGGAACCAATGTAAGTAGCAGGGTTTTTTCACTCCTCTTTGGACAAGTTTAGCTAATTCGTGGCTGTGGTCTTGAATGCAATCCCTTCCCCTACAGAAACAAGGGTTGTGCTCTTTTTGGGCTCAGAAATCAGAGCAATGTGTCACAGAGTCCACTGGAACTCTGTCTGGAGTCTGGATGAGGTAATATGGCCAGGTAGGTTCTGCAAGAGCACTTATCTCCCCTGGAAATGCTTCCTTCCCCTAGTGCTCTCAGGTTAATCTCCTGCAACAGCATCCAGACCTGGGATCTGGTCCTGGGGGCGAGAGAGAGTCCTGCTCCTGCCTACACCCTCCTGCCTGGCTGGGATGATGAGCAACAGATGAATCCCTGGCTTTTCATTTTGATTTTCTATGGTCTTTCTTTTTTTCAATATAAATGCACACATAACTGAAAGACCATAAAACCTCTCCTTGAGGTGGTTTGGTTTATCTTAAAACCCCAAAAGTTACAGATGATATGTATTTCTGTAACTGCTTGGAGCGAGGCTGTCTCAGCATTCTCATTTGGAAACCCCCATATTGAGGTGTTTATTGCAGCATCATGAAAATCCACCTTTAGTTGAGACTTGGCAAATGTTTTTTGGCTCAAAGCAGCTTTTCTTTTGAAGGAGTTTACTAGTAAGTGTTTAAGGTCTTATTTTTTTTCCTCCTTTCTCTGTATTTTTATTTTCAAAGAGCAACACCTTCCAGACCTGGGTTCAGAGGCAGTTGGCCAGCTCTGCAGCAAGTGTGAAAGCTGCGAGTCGAGCACAGAGCTGCAGCCATTTGTGCTTTTTTTCTGACATCTGTTAAGGGAATGGGAGGAAAGGAGTTCAGCTGTACTCTATGAGAAAAGAGGCTTTTTTGTTGTTATTGTTTGGTGAGTCCTGAGTAGCTGCAATCCCAGCAGATGCTGGTGATCACGATGCCAGCTGCACCCTGATGCCTGAGCACAGCATCTCCAGTTGCCTGGAGCTGGTTCCTCACATGCCCCTGAGCAAGACAGATCTGCTGTACTTGTAAGAAGATTGGGTGTGAGGCAGGCTTGTTGCCCTTCTGTGACTTAGATGTGCACTGAACAATGCCATCCCTGTGGGGGGCTGGGGTCACACTGTTACAGTCCCACTGGAGTCAATGTACTTAACTGTTGATCTGGTTTCTGCTGTGGCCTCCATGCCCATGACAATCTATACCTGGCTTTATATTTCCTATCTTTCTGAGCCTGCAGACCCATCCTTTTCAATGGGAGGACCTGTGGGTAGGTGATGAGGTTTATATAACCCGTGCTAGCAAGCTGCAGGTCCCACTCAGGCTCCCAGTGCCCCACCCCAGATGGCTCTGCTATCACAACTGTGCCTGCCTGGCTGCCACAGCACTGCTCACTGCTACAGGGAAAAAAAAAGCATTGGTGCTTTTGGTCCTGTCCTTCTCATGCTTTGTCTGTTTCTACACTTCTGTTGAAGTTGCCACAACAGAATTGTGCTTGTGCTGTGAAGGTACTGAGCTATTAGCACCACTTTGTATCACAGAGGGGACATTTTCCCTGTGGTATTTAGGATACCTTGCTGGAACACATGTGGCTGGCCAGTGTGAATTTGGCTTTACCCCTACTAGGGAATTTCAGCCCCTTCCACAACCCAGCCCATCATTTACTGGGGTGACTGAGTTACAGTACTGGCTTTCTCTTCCCCCACCCCATCTTAGCTTAATATTATTTTTGGAGGGGTAGTTTATTAGATATTGTTTTTTGATGCTGTGCTCCCAGGTGTCATTGCTATGCAGATGTTACACACAGTTATTTACCGTTTTCCACTTGCTGTGTTTCATTAGCCTCTTCATCAACTTTACATCTTTCCTCATCACAGGCTTCAATGTACTACAGACTGCACAAAGCTAGAAGATCAAGGTGCTTTTTCTTGGTCTCTAGTGCCTACCACAAAGGGGGAGGTGGATTTTGAGATGTTGCTATTTTTTTGTCTATGGTTAATAATCAATAAGCCCCATTAGGGAGACAACTACATACATCACTAAACTTTGACCTCTGCTCTCCAGAGCAGTCCCAAGATGCCTATTCATATGTTGGTGACATCCAGATTGTGCTGTTGCAAAAGCCTCTTTGCTTGGGAAGGGATTACAGATTTAAATTGCACAGCCTTTGCTATCAGTAGAATACAGCATGCAGGATGCTTTAGCTAGACCCTCTAGTTTTTGTTGGCTTGCTTTTCTCCTCAGCCGATCTCATATTTAACGCTGTTGCAAGCAGAGCCTCTTTGTGCCTCTACCTTTCCAAGCTGCTTTCTACTCTCGTTTGTCTGGCATTTTAAGGGTTTGCAGACCCTGGAGATTCTTGGCACTGGCTGTTGCTTGCATATAGCTCCTCATCTTTCAGATCCTTTTTCTACTCCGTTGTTCTTCGGCAGGCTGTTTCTGATAGAAGGGTTTTGGCTTGCTGTTTGAAGTTCCTGATAGTTGGCATTTGATCACTTGCTAATTCAGTTTTTAAACTTTTTTCCAAAGAAGCCATGAAAGACTATCTATAAATAGATTATATTTTTTTTAAAGGAAAGAAAACTTTAAATGTACCCTTACTATGCTGCCTAGAGGAAGCTTTAAGTTTTCTGGGGGGAAGAAAAACACGTATCAAATTTAGAAGCAAATCGGAAGTCCCGGCATGTTTGAGAAATCCATTTCTAGGCACAAAAGCTGAAGAGTTTTCTTCTCCCTGTACTTCTCTCCTTCCTTTGAGAGAGCATCTACTGAAATCTGTTGGCTGGAAACAAGTCAGACGAGATTATTTGGTGTGAGTGGGTGAGGAGAGAGATGGGACTCGGACAAGAGCAGTAGGGTCTGACCTCAGTGGGATCACAGGGGCAGCAGGGACCGTGTGAGCTGCTCTGCTTTGTGACTCCTGTAACTGATCAAGGTCCATCTTTACATTGAGTGCCTTTGCTCCTCCCATTGCAAAGCTGCTTGTGTTCCTTGCTCCTCTGAAGGTTAGAAACATCATTTGTTTATCCTGTGTCTCTCTCCCATCATTATCAGTGAAGTCTCTTAAGTGTCCCTGTACTAACCTGAGATGCTTGTTAATTCAGTATGTTTTGCTGGAGCACACACAAATCTCTGTGGTGCCTCAGGGCTGTCCAGAAGCCAGCTCTGTGCTTACACGATCCCTAACACAATACTTGCCCCAAAAAGCTTATGAACTTTTCAAAGATGCTGTTAAGTGCTAAGGGAGACTTGCAAAAATAGTTTCCTCCTGACTTCTCGCTGGCATCGGCACCTGGAGCTGATGGCAGTTAACCCTGTGCTTTGAAGGCACAAGAGGGTGCAGTTTGGCACTGCACATGCCGTCTCAGTGAGTGCTGAGGCCGACTGAATCACTCACTGTGCTGACACCACGGTGTGAAGGAAATACCCCACCGAGGCAGTTGTCAGTTGGTTTGACTGTACCTTCAGCCCTTGATTCTGCCAACGGTTTCTGTCTTGGTGCATTGGCATCTGGAGAGGTCAACAGGCAAGTGCTGCCTGCAGGATGCAACGTCCCAAAAGCTGTGCCTGGATCAACAAGTGAGTCCTCTGGGAACTGTCTGTGCGTGCAGAGACACCCCACTGCAGCTTGACGGCTGTTTAGCGAACTGGGAGTGATCACCTCCCATTGTGTGTACGTGATGGAATGAAGTCACACTAACCTCAGGTTGCCAAGCTTCTGGAAGCGTTATTTGCTGAGGAAGGAAGGTTTCCAGGGGGACTGATAATAAAGGATGTAGTAGGTTTTTTGGAAAGAAAACAACTTTTGCTATGAAAACAGCAACCCTGAAACTTTTTTTAGAGGAAACTTTTTTTGAGCTTTCTAAAAATGGGCCACAGCTCCTTGGTGTTTCCACAATAACTTACTCTGTGCATTGTACACAGCAGTGGGGCGCTAAGGGAAGCAACTGTGGCAGAACACAAGAGTCAAACCATGCCTAAGATCTCCTCCTGAGCCAAAAATTCAGCCCTTTCTGCCTTTCTGTGCTTCTTCTCAGGTGCCTGGCTGACCTCGTCCCCAGACACGGTGGTGGTCTTGTTCCCACAAGCACCACTGCCATGAAGCCCTGGTAGCAATTGCACACCAGGACGCTGTGCTTACCAGACCCCATGAGCACTGCTGAGTTAGTTCCCACACAGATTCCTGAAGCAAACGTTACTGCTGCAATCTAAAAGAGCAAAAATGTTTGGAAAACAGCAGATGCAACGGGAAAATGACACTTCCTACATGTGATAATTGCACAACCTTAGCTCTGCCCTGGGAGTGTGTCTGCTTCTCGCCGTATTGTTCAGGAACTCGTGTGGTGTAGAAAGTCATTGGGAGTCTTTGGCTGCAAATTGCTGTCAGAGTGGCTGCTGGAGGTGCCAGCAAGGGTTAAATTACCTGTGTGGGGCTGGGTGTGCTGGGGAGGGTAAGTGGATTACTTGGGGGTATTAAAGACAGGGAGATGACTCTGTCAGCATGATTTGACTGTTAAGATGAGCATCGGTGGAGGGGGAAAAACCGCTGTGGCTTGTGAGTTCCCATCACAGAAGCTTTAAAGCACAGGACATGGTTATGCCACCTCCTGCCACAGTAGAAGTGTATCCTGCCTTAAGCCACTTACATTGGTTTGCTTTAGGTAACCATTTTCTCTGTTTTCTCATGTATTCAGCCATAGGTTAACTTTGTTCCAACTGTCTTCACCGTTACCCTGCATCCCTGCTTGCCACGCTCTCAGGCACAGCCTCGTGCAGACATCCCTCCTGCCTATGTTGTCTCTGCCTGGGGATGAAGTTCTCTCTTTGCTGGTGGGAGCTGTTAGCCTGGCTTGGCCACCACTGAGAAACTGGGGAAGCACAGGGAAAGTGTCTGTCCTGCCAGGCTTGTGCTGAGGCGGCTAGGAGTGGTTGAACCAACTTTTGTCTTTACTTGTTGCTCATTACCTCGTCCTTCCTCAGCTGTTCATCGCCCTTGTCACCAGTAACTGCTGAGGAACCTGCCCCCAGTGAAGAACGGCTCAGCAAAGATGGGGAGGGCTCATCCTCCACACACTGCCAGCCAGCCGACCATGTCAGTGCTTCCGCAGGCTTGAAGGGGCAGAGGGGAGCAAGGCCAAGCTCGGGGCAGAACTGCTGCTTTTCGGGAAGTGCCACTTTTTGCCAGCTCAGGAGTTTTGCTGTACCCGAGTTTTGCTCATGCTTTCGGTGGAACTGATGGCTCACTGAGGGATTGATGGGAATGTCTCTGGAAGGCTACGGCAGTGCCGCCGAAACGCCGCCTGCTTTGCACGGACTAGCGACCTGACCCAACGCCCTAACGACTTTCATCAAGCAAGCAGCCGAGGCGCTCGTGGGGGCAACAGGGAGCCCGAGGAACGGGCACGGAGCCGGAATTTGCTCCTGGCCGCCCAGCCCTGCCGGGTAACTTCCAGCGCAGCGGCGCGGCAGGGCTCGGCCGCCCTTCCCCTCCCGGAGCAGGGCCTACGCGTCCCCCGCGCCCCGCCGAGCGCCGCCGCTACCTGCTGCCCCTCCCGCCGCGCGGCCAGGACGGGGCCGCGCTCTGCCCCCCGCGGGAGCGCGCCCGCTGCGGGCCCCCGCTCCCCCGGGGACGGGCAGGCGGCGAGCCCTCCGACGAGGAAGGGACGGGGAGGGAAGGGGCCACCCGCCGCCGCAGGCTGAGAGCGGCCGGCCCTCCCGCGGCGGCGGGGTCCCGGTGCGGGAGGCAGCGGCCGCGGAGCAGAGGGGAGGGAGGCGGCCCGGAGGGGGGCTCCCGGCCGGGGGCGGGGGTGGGACCCGGCGGGGAGGCGGCGCGGCGCGGCGCGGGGGACGCTCCCCGCTCTCCTCCCCGCCAGGGCCGGCGGCGGGGCCGCCCCCATTGGCCGCGGCGCGGCGGCGAGCTCCGCCCGCCGGAGCGGCGCGGCGCGGGGAGGGAGAGGAGGGAGGAGGAGGAGGAGGGAGGGCGCCGGGCTGCGCTGCGCTGCTAGTCTGGAGCGGAGCCTGGCAGCGGCAGGAGCGGCGGCGCGGGGGTGAGGAGCAGCCGGAGCCTGCTGGACGGAGGCAGCCCCGTCCCCCTCCCCTCCCCCTCGCCTCTTTCTTTGTGCGCAGGGCAGGGGCGGCCCCGATCCATGGTCATGGGCGACAAGAAGAGCCCGACCAGGTGAGCGGGGGGCGCGGGGGCGGGCAGGGAGAGGCACCTAAGATGGAGGGAGCGCGGCGGGGGCCGCCCCTGCCCCGGCGGCGGGCCGTGCTCGGCGCTGGCGCGGCGGGAGGGGATGGCGGTGGGTAGGCCCCTGCCTGGTAGTTGCGTGCGTGTGCTCCGCCGCGGGGGAGGAGAGGGGGGGGCGCGGCGGCGAGGGGTTCCTAAGATGGAGGGAGCGCGCGGGGAGGGGGGCGGCGTGTCCGCGCCACCCCGGCAGGTACGCGGGGGGCCGGGGGTGGGGGGAGGCTGCGGGCGGGGATGGGGGGGAGGCTCCTAAGATGGAGGGAGCGTGCAAGGGCAGCGGTAGGAGCGGTGCCGGTGTCTCTCTGCTCTGCCGCCGGTGCCAGGGCTGGTGTGGTGTGAGAGCAGCCATGGCGGCTCCGCTCGCTCGCACTCCCGCTCCGCGCACTCGCTGCTCCCAGACAAAGGGAGGTTTAACAAGGTGGAGGAGGAGGGAACGCGCCTCCCAGCCTTCAAACTCTCCCACCCACCCTCCCACCCTCCCTCCGAGGGAGGGGGGCGGCCCTCGCCGCGGTGCGGGGGGCGCCGGGGGAGGCGGCCGGCCCGGCCCGGCTGGGTTCGGCCCGGCCCGGCCGGGCCCTCCCGCGGCGCGGGGCCGGGGCGAGGGCGGAGCGCCGAGCCCGCACCGCACCTCTCCGGGTGCTGGCCGCGGTAGGTGTTTGTCGACTGTTGTTGGGCTCGGGGTGAGAGCGGCGGTGAGAGCAGGCGCGGGGTTTCGGGGCTCTGTAACATGGTTTCTCATGTGTGTGTTTTCTTTCTCTCCTCCTCTTCTCCCTCCTCCTCCCGCCGCCTCTCTCCTCCTCCCCAAACACACACGTACACACTCACGCTTCCCCTCTCCCTCCCCCTCCTCAAGGCCGAAAAGGCAAGCCAAACCTGCAGCCGACGAAGGCTTTTGGGATTGTAGCGTGTGCACCTTCAGGAACAGCGCCGAAGCCTTCAAATGCAGCATCTGCGATGTCAGGAAAGGCACCTCCACAAGGTACGTCCGCACCTTTCGCCGCGCCTTTCGTTCCGTGCTGGGCTGCGCCGACTTGTTGATTTTTTGGGGTCTTTTCCTTCCCCTGTTGCCTGGATATGGGCTGGTTTTGTCCTCCCCTTTCCCCCTACTGCAGTCCCTTCTGTCCCTGTTCAAAACCCTCTGGATTTTAAAAATTCTCTTTCAAGCGTTTAATTGGAGCTCGAAGACGCGTTTTGTGGATGTGGCAGCGACCTGGATCTTTTTGTTGTTCTGTGCTTTTTTTGTTGCTGATGAACGGAGGACCTCCTGGAGATCTGCAGCCAGCCAGAAACGTTCTGACTGGTTTGGGGCAGACGGTTTTCTGTGGTTTGAGTGGGGATTTACCTGTGTTTTCTACAGGAGCGAGAAAGGAAACTGCTGAAACTACAGATGCCCCCAGAACAACAACTCCCCTTCCTGAGATGTTGATCTCTCTGTCATCCAAAAGGAATCAGCTTTGTGCTCGGTGTGGGAATGGTGCGGATTTCTGAAAGCTTTAGCTGTCAGGTCTCTCTGATTGCTTTGGGCTGAGTAACTGTGGAAGTCTTTACATGATGATGAAGCTGACATCCAGTAGTTAATTTAAACCCCCCCCCCAAGGGAAAAAAAACCCAAAAACTTGCACTCCCCCAGTTAATGGGTTCAGAAAGTTTGTCCTGGAAATACCAGTAGGTACTAAAACAGGCGTGTTGATGCCCTGTTTTTGCTTTCTTTTTCTGCTTTGTTCTACCATGTTGACTTCTGATCTTGTTCATATCGTACTTTCCAAATTTGAGTTCTTGCTGCTGTGCCGAGGAAGTAGTCTGTAACATTTCAGTTGTGAAAGGCATCGTTTTTCTCCTTTGAGTTTATTGAGATGTTCTCATCAGCAGGCTGTTTGCATGACTTGGCTGTCTTGACTTGATTGACAAAGGAGGTGAAAGCGTGTTCGGTTGGTTATTGTTCGCGCTGTGCTGTAAACAGCGTGAGGTGCCTACATTTTTAATGGGGAGCGTGCTTTTGGGCCGTTGAAACTCTGAGTTACAGCGACTGAGTTGCTATAGTGCTCCCCTGTTTATGTTGCATGTCAATTACAAGTATCTCGATATGTTTCACAAAATACAGAGGTGTTGAACTTTAAAATGACTTAAAATAGTGTAGTTGTAGCATCGGGTATGGTCGAGCTTTTGGGATAGCAGTGTTCTGTATGCACCCAGAGCGAATTCTTCACTCATTCAGTCTCGTGTTGTCAGGCAGCTGAACCTTCACAGCATGCTGGATTTCTGTGGGTTTGTGTTCCCTTGGCTTCCCCGTTGGCTCAGGTGAAACACATTGATCCTGCAGTCGCCTGGTCTTTAACTGCGCTGCTACAGCGCGTGGCCTTGCAGTCACTGCGAGCTCTCGCAGCGTCACGTCGAGCACGTGTAGGGGTGTTTGTAGGAGGAGAGCCTTAATGAGATGTAGGAGCCCATATGGGTTATATCTTGTATCAAACGTGATCATTTGCATTTGGCCACCATGCTGATGTTCATTTTGAGAGCAGCAGCTTTCTATTGAATGCCTCTCCCCCCCGGCTTCTTCTTTTAATGATAATTTTCAAACTGTTTGTTGAGGTGGTAGGATATTTTCTCTTTTAAAGGGCCATTAAGAGGGAGAGCAGTTGAGGGTTTCAGGTTAAGAGCTGTAGCCTTGCAGATGTGATCCTCGGGTCTAGAACATTGTACTTGTGCTTAGCTTGTAATGGACCCTTATGAATGGCTTCTAATTTTAATTCATTTAATTCATCAGCTTTCTATTCATTTTTGCTGCTTTTTAAATCACTGTTGTGCATGGAATTTCAGAAAGTATTTGAAGTATTCAATGGGCCATCATGTCTTCTTGCATATTTATATAATTTATGAATAAATATAACTGAAAGCAGGAGCAATTGAGCGATGGGAGTGAGCTTTGTATGTTGAGGAGACCTGGGAGGTCCGAGTTCTTTGTTGTGGTATTGCTCTGACTGTTACAGTATGTGACGTCGGAGACGAGGCTGGGGAAATTCTTCTGAATTTTTAAATGATGTAAAGATGCTTTTAACGAATGATGATTGATAACTTATTACTTGAAATGTAAGGTGCCTGATGAGCTTGGCTTTGAAGTTGCAGCTTGGCAAGTTGATGTCACTTTCCCGCGTTTCAAACTGCCTTCCTTCCTTAAGGCTCACCTCAGTGATGCCTATCGGAAATCTATCAAACTCCCTTCTTAAAGAACTCAAAGTAGTGAGAGGCAGACATCACAGATGTTGTGAGAAAACTGGTTTTCATCAAATTATTGTCTGCAATTAAAATATGCCCAGCTTTGTTATTAAGATCTGGGATGACCTACTTCCCCCCCTCCCTTCCCCCCACCGTGAAGCCAGTTATTGGCTGTAGACTCTACTTTGGCTGATACATATTCTCTGATTTGAGAACTAGTTAGGACGTGTGTATATTTTTTTCAAACTCAATTTAATCTGTTGATGTGTGGGAGAGGTGGCTGGCAGCAATTACAAGTTTTACTCTCTCAGATCCAACTGTCCCCTTTCCCTAGGATCTCTGTTAAGCACGCTTCAAACACGGTTTAGAGTTGACCTATCAAGTCACTATCACCCTAGGTGCTAAACAGTTAAATTCCACCTGAATACATTTTTCAAGGGACTGTTTATAAATATTTCAGTTGCACTTTTAAATAAAAATGAGGTCAAATCCATCTCAAGAGAATTGAGAGTTGTCGTGCAAAGATTATATTAAACCTCTAGTACTTGAATACTGGGTTTGTTATAGTATGTCACTAATGCCCTTTCCTCAACTTTATTCTTGCTGTTTTATGGTTAAACTTAATTACACTTGATTTAAGTGAGTATGTTGGGCTTTTCTACAGTTTTCCTTTTGTGAGAATCATGGCAAAGGTACAAGCTATATTCAGCAAAATGTTCAGTTGGGTGAGACAATGATTTAACTGGCCAGCTTGGGAGTGAGCAATGGTAATGTGTTTGTTGGGGTGTTGGATACTTGGTTTTTCTTTCCCGGAGGGTTTTGTGTTGGTGTAGTGGTGCAGGGAGCCGGTGCTGGCTGCTGCTTCTATGTGTGTTTTGTGGCTCTTCTGATGGTTTGCTCTGGTATAGCCTCACCAGCTCCTGCACACAGACTTGAATTTAAACTTCTGCTGCGAAGTTTCCTCCACGGACACATATTCCCTTCCAATATCCATTACTACTTGAAACATGGGAGGAAAGTTTACTTTGGATTTCCTAGGAATGTGAGGGCAGAATTTGGCCTCGTAACTCCCGTTACGGGGAGCTGTGTGTTCCTATCTGAGGGCAGGCAATGGTTCCGTGTTGCCATTTGTTTCTTTTAATGGTCTTCTTGCTCCTCTTCCCCTTTGGTTCTCTGATGATTTCCGTATGTTGTGTTCCTGTGCAGCACTTCTCCTATCTTCCTCTGTCCTCTCAGGCACAGCAGCACAGTGTTTCTCTGTGAGATTGCTTTCAGACATCACTGTGAAGGAGAATATCCTCCTCCCCCTCTGTCCCCCCATTTCATAGAGGTAGTTACTAATTTCTGACTTGTTCCCTTTGGATATGCTGGCAAGTGATCAAACTTCACTGATGTTCATTTTTCTCTCACTTTAGGGTAAGTGCTTTCCTTGTCCAAACTTCACATCCTCTGTCATGACTGTGCCTTGGTTACAGAAAGCCAGTGAAGATGTGAGAGCAACTGGATGTGACAAGCAAATTAAGAAAACAAAGGGACTTTTTTAGTACAAAATGAACAACTAGTAGTGTGTATGTCCTCTGCAAGGCATGCACTTAATGAGCATTTCTGTTGTATTTGTTGCTAGTACCTGTATGCCTGAATTTTGCATCAGGTGATTTGAACACCCATTTCATTGCGGAGTGCTCAAGGAGTGTATGTCAAGTCATGCTTCACTCTTCTGCCATCCTTATTTTTATGGAGAGGCTGAGCTGAAGTTATTAATCATAATTTTTAAATTGATTTCCTCTTGTGTGGGACAGGTGTCTCAGACACTGGCATTTGTTCCCCTTCACTTCTCCAGAAAACTCCTTTGTGTGTTTGCAGGATCTAAGTTAGTGCCTTGAAGGATATAAACTACTGTCCATGTCACCATTGAAAAGTATCCTCTTGTTCTGCATCCAAGCTGAGCTGACCAGAATAGACACCAGATAGACCTGCTATTCCTGGAATGAGGAATCAAGCTCATGATCCCGACCCCCATACAACTAACATATGCCCTGCTTATTTGCCATGTGTTTGCAGGACTGTGCTGCTATAAAAATGCTTGCTTTGGCGGGTGTAGCTGTGGTGTAGGTTGGAAGCAAAGTGGTTTAACTCGCTTTTTTCAAGTTTAAATACCTTTCACCTGCATTAAGGTGGGTTTTATTTAGCATCATAGCTGGCTTTTAAGTGAGTTATCTTGTATAAAAATGGAGTAGTAGTGACTTGTGTAGAAGAAGCAGATGTGGAAGAGATGTTGATGCCTTTACTTTGGAATATTTGTTTTACTGATTGGCTCTTTAGCTCTGTGGTTAAATCATCCCTATTTTTCCCATTGATCGCTGAAGTTAAATGGCAGTTGGATCAGGTGGAGTGAAGCATGGTCTGTGCCAGCCTGGACTTGTGCCAGATGCTGAGGATGCGTCCCCTTGGGGTCTGCTTTGCTGGTAATGGATGGCAACAGCACAGTTCTGCCTCGGTAACCCCGAGTGCTGGAATGCATGACACCTATGCTCTGCATGCAAGGAGTTCTTCAGACCTCTCTTGCCTCATACCTTGTTTACCAGCACTGTCTAAAAGTAATTAGCTGTTGCTTTCTGAATTTGTAGATGAGGAGTACCTTTGCTAGGTTTGGCAAACCCACCAGGGCACTGGAGCTTAAGGGCAGGAGGAGCCTTTTGCAGACTCTGCATTTTACAAGCAGACAGTGCTGATGCTTCATAGCAAGCCCTGAATTGTGAGGCTGTGGTTTGACCATACAGTAAGTTTTACTTTGACTTGTATTGCTGGGCTCAGGTGCTGCAGCCATGTGGCTTGAGACATTGGTCTGTCATAAACTGACTTCTGCTACAGATTCATGCTACACTTAAGTTTTTTAAAGTAGCTTAGAGTTACAGTCTGTGAGACTTCACCTGAGCAGATGAAGCAGTTGAGCATGGCTCTTCTCTGTCACCCTGGTGCAAGCATAACACTGCCATAAGATCTGCATCTTGTCTGAAAGAAATGAGATTTGTGTCCTATTTTGCTCTTTGCTGGTGTTTGGCTCTGGCATTAATGATCTCATTACCGTCACCACAGGATTTCTCTTGGGTCTCCACCTCTGGGAAATCATTCTCAGCAGGGAGGATCCTCACTATTGACATGCAGCACCAAGGCAATACTGTTTTACTGTGGTTGTCAAGTTTGGGTACCTGGAATGCTGAAGGTGACAGATGCAGTAGGGATTGTGGTGGCTTCTGTGACTCAGCTTTGCTTCTACTGCTTCTCGTTCCTGAAGGTCTTATTAAGGATTAATAGCTATATCTGTTGTGATGCTTTTATATTAGAGGGGAAAAAAGATCTCTGTTAAAATAAATAGTAAAATCTTTAGTGTGAGTAATGTGTGTTACAATTTTTATGTAGATTACCCCTTTGTGTTAAATAGTTGTGTGTGGTAGGGTTTACTGACCATCTCTGATTTCTTTTGGAGACTGTATAAAGATCTAATAGGTAAACTGCAACACTGAGCCTGTTAATCCATCACTGATAATGTGCAGCATGGCTATCATTCATTTCTCCCTTCCTCTGTAGACTGCTTTTTTGGGAGACAGCAGTCTAAATCAAACTGTGTGTGTGTGTGTAGGAGGGAAGGACATGCAACTTTCTTTTATTGCCGTAAACAGATGTTGCATCCACTGGGATACTGACCCCTCGCTCTCAGCAGGTCCTTGTGGGGAACTGGTAGGCAGAGGAATGTGGAGCAACTTTCTCTGCGTGCCTTTCTTAATTGCCCCGATTGTTTCATGTTCCCATCAGCTGGCTGTGGAGGCACTGCTGCCTTTGCACAGTTGCCATGTGTGTTTGCACCCTGATGTGGGTCTGTCTAGTAAGTGCAACCTTACGTAAAGTGGAAGTAAGAAAGTGTGCAGTGTGCCTGGGGTAACAGGGGAGGTGGGCAGTGGTGGATGTGAATGTGGTTCTGTGTGGCTACCCTTTGTTCCTTCTGGGTCGTGGGCGATTGTCCTGTGCTGTGTGTGTTCCCCAGCAGCTCACAGTGCTTGTGGGGCTCTGTTTTGGCTGAACTGTTAGATGCCTAAAAAAAAAAATACCTGGGACCCAATACCATGAGGAATGAAAGGAGTTGAGAAATGTGCTGTGGGTTAGGTGGATTGTTTTGGCTGGCTACGTCCAGCTTCTGTGCTGTAGCTTGGACACCCCTGTCCTAGCTCCAGGCTGGTTTGCTGCTGAACGTGAATGAGATGTCACTTGCACTTGGGCTGCTGCGAGACCTACTTCGTCTTAGCAATGTGAATTAAATAGCTTTGCTGTTGGTAGGCTCACTGTTCCTTGCTGCTCTTTTTCTTCCTGCTCTATCAGATTTGAACAAGCAGGCAGGTCCTTCCAGGGTCCCTTGGTGAGAAACACAGAAGTTCATGGCATGTGTGAGGGGTGTTGGTGGTGTACAGGGATGTGGCAGCAGCCCTAGAGATGGGGCTTGCAGAGTGTGCCTGTGTTAGGTGAAGGATGTGTGCTGCCTCTTCTTTGTTGTGTGCATCTCTCCTTGTCTCTGTAACTCTTCTCGTGAGGAAACCCACTGACCTATTTTGCAGGATTTTGGGTGGTTCTGTAGGTTAGTGGGTTCCAGTCCTGCTATGTAGGTCACTGGCAAGGTGTGCTGGAGTTTCCTAATGCATAGCTCTGACCTGAAATGAAATTCATACAAACTCTCTCTGTGACTGTGTCTTGCATATGTCACGTCTCTCTTTGCACTAGTCTCCTCCTTCACAAAGTAAAAGGAGAAGTTTGGGCATTTCCAGAGGGAAGGACTCTTACAGGAGAGGCTGTGAGCATTTATTAAGTGTGCATGTTTCAGACAGGTAAGGGCAAATTATCATTATTGCCACTTCATGTTTAGTAAGGCCATGGCAAAGAAAGCAGAGTAACTGAGTAACTCATACATGCTACCCTAAGCAGGTGTCCAGAGTTGCATGGTATGGCAGAAATAACGTGGAAATGCCTCCATTCCGTTTATGTAAGTTCCTTTTACAGCTGACACATGCTAAATACATTGATTGTCTCTTTGTGCAGACAGATTTTCTTTACATCAACCAAAGCTCCTTTCACACTTTTTTTGGTACATCTGGAGGTACAACCAAATCCTTAACATCACTTTTCCCATAAGCCAGCTATTAATTAGGAGCATGTTCTTTGTAGCTGAGTGCTAATTGGTACATCAACAAATTCACTGCCTGTTAAACATGGGAAGGACTGTAATTCTGACTGGCTCAAATATAAACGAGAGGGGAAAAGCGTCGCTTCTTGCTGGCCTGGTGGGTTTTGTTTGACTGTTCATTAACTCAGTATCTTCAGAGTTGGGTGAATCTCAACTCCTTCCTAGAAAAAAAACAAAACTAACTGGTTAAAACTGGATTTTTTTTTTAAGTGTTTTGTTATTGGAGTGCTGCCTGTCTTTCTGAAAGTTAAAAGCATACCCACAGCCAATGTTCTGTCAAGTAATGCTGGAAATGCACGAGAAAAAGGGGTTGTAGGGATCTGAAGTATGGATCGTGAAACGAGGATAACTGATTTTGAACTGTCTATGGTCTTATTTGAGACTCTGGCCTGGGATTGTGGAGTAACCTCCTATGCTGCAATGATCAAAGTGCTAAAAACTTGTAATTCTGTTCTTTACTGCAGAAGCAGAAGTCTTGTAATAGTCAAATTGATTTTAACCTTCTGACTCATAAACATTTTGAAGCATACATTTTATGGCAATTTGCTTTGAGCTGAAGTGTTCCATATTTAAGTAAGCCCAGTGTATGCTTTATGCCAGTTACTGTATGGAGATGCAAAAGTCCAGAAGCTATATTTACAGCTGAAAGAATATGGACATGGTGACATGGGCAGAAGGATTGAGTGCACCATCAGCAAGTTTGCTCTTGGCAGCAGGATGTGCGGTGCAGTTGACACGCTGGAGAGAAAGGATGCCATCCATAGGGACCTTGAGAGGTGAACCCAGGTGAATCTCACAAGGTTCAACAAGGCAAAGTCCAATGTCCATTGCACATGGGTCAGGGCAATCCCAAGCACAAATATGAGTTGGGTGAGAGGAGTCCTGAGAAGAAGAGCTTGGGGTTGTTGGTTGATGAGGTCAACATGACCCTGTAATATGTGCTTGTAGCCCAGAAAGCCAACGTAAGGAAGACATAGACTTACTGGAGAGAGTCCAGAGAAGGACCATGAAGATGATGAGGGGCTGGAGCATCTATCCTGTTGGGGCTGTTCAGCCTGGAGAACAGGTGGCTTCAGGGAGATCTTAGAGCCTGTCAGTACCTAAAGGGACTTTCTACAAGGGCATGGAGTGACAGGACAAAGGGTAATAATGACTTCAAACTGAAAAGGGAGAGATTGAGATCAGATATAAGGACGAAGTTCCTCACTGTGAAGAGGAGTGGTGAGACAGTGGAACACGTTGCCCGGAGAGATTGTGGCTACCCTGTGCCTAGAAGTGTTCAAGGCCGGGTTGGATGAGGCTCTGAGCAACCTCCTGTAGTGAAAGGTGTTTCTGCCTGTGGCAGGGGGTTGTATTGGATGATCTTGAAGGTTTTTTCCAACCTAGACTGTTCTGTGATTCTGTGCTCAGGAGTTCTAGAAACTTCAGTTTGAGGATCTTATCAGATTGGTTGTCTTTAAATAAAACGAAAAGCAAAACACATCAAGTTTTGGATTCTGTTCAGGGCTAAACAAGGAGTAAATGTTTAGACATGTTTCCTCAAGCAGTTTGTTCTTTGGGATTTCAGAGTTATGATGGATTGTTTGTAACATGGAGATGTGCTAAGTGAGACAAAATATCTTGCCTGAGATAAAGCTGCCTTTGGATTTGTGTTGTTGAGTAGACATGAGACTGATCATAATCTGGAATACTTTTCATGAACTAAATTACTTTTGTGCATGTGGAACTACATCTGGATAATTCATGTGTGAGCCAGGGAGGTGGCCAAAGGATGTAGCTGTACTAGCATTTGTCAGCTTCAGAGATCTTAGGAAGTTGATCAGAATGCTGCCAGATGGGTGCTGAGTGAGGGTTACTCCTGCACCCTGCTCCCAATGTGCAGCGTTTAAAACATGTTGTAAGAGTAATTCTTGATTGAACAATACTCTTCCCTTCACAATTTTTTATTATCTATGTAATAAATACATGGCATTATTTGAATTTTCGTTCACTTCTATTTGCAGGTGTCAGTGGGAGAGTGAGCCTGTGTAAAAGAGGCTGAAACTCACCCTTTAGCAATTCAGGCAGCTAAATAGCCTCGAGTTGCCATTTTTTGGTCTATGTGATTGTATACATTGTGTTTAAAATTGATGAAGAAATTTCTGTCTGTGATAGATGTTTCATTCCTTTGTTTAAAAACAATTAAAATCATCTAGATTAGCAGAAGGACATAAATCTGACTTATCCTGGTTGGATAAAACGTGTGTATATGTTCAGGTGGTTGGAAATGCGTGTTTCAGCTGAAGCATTTGGCTCCAATTATGTGTCTTGGAGCTCTTATTCTGAAAGTGCTTTCACTGTTTTTTTTTTCAGAAGCAGTACTGAGCACTTTCCCTTCCCTAGAAGAGATTTCAATAAGAGAGGCAATACATTGATGGACCATGGTCCCGTGATGGAGTCAATCAGCCAGTGCAGTCATTTGTCTCCTGGGGATGCAGGCTAGAGCACATCATTAGCAGCAGAAGGGGAGGCTTTCCTCTGTAATGCTAATAGGGTGAGGAAGCTCTGATTGGTGTCTGTTTGCTACTGTTGCTCAGTTATTACAGGTGCCTTTCAGAACAAGGAAACCATTTCATTTGCTACCTGTCACAGTCATGGGTGTGGATCAAATTAACAGAAATATCTCCAGTTCAGCATAGTATTAACAATTTATAAACCTGTGTCACAGGAAACTGCTTGTCATGAAAACAATGAGGGAATTCTGTGTGTTTTATTGGTTTTACACACAAGTAGCTTGTGTAGGTAAGGCTGGCAGCTGCCCCATGCCAGTGTAGGATTCAAAGGACTATGTGTCTGGATTGGAGGAGTGTTGAAAGTGAAGGCAGTGGGTTGCAGAAGTTGCTCTAACAGCATCTGACAGCACTGGCTTTCTGTCAAAGGAAAGGCAAAGCGAGTGGTAGCGATGGTGGTGGCTTGTCCGAGGGATGGTTGGATGATGAGCTGTTGTGTGGTGGCAGCAATTAATTAGCTTAAAGGTAGCTTGGAGTTTGTGTGCTCCAGATGGTGGGCATCATCCAGCTTTGCCCAAGGAGGATGAGTTACCCTGCAAGTGGCTGTTCTCAGTGGCTGTTTTGCTCTTTTCCAGACTCTTGCCTCTCTGAGGAGGTAATGTCCAGCAGTCCTGCCAGGAATGAGTGTGAGCTTTCCTGAGCTTGAGTAGAAGCACCCCTATTGTGGGATACAGAGCTGCAGGTTTTGCATCAACAGTATCTCAGGGTCAAGAAGTGATTAGTTCCCATGCAACACACAATAAAACTTTAAATATTGGTAGAAAAGCATTATCCTGGGTGGCTGGTGGGTGTTTCTGGGTACCCACCAGTGCTGCGAGTAGGGCACTGGCAGCTGGGACACTGCTTGTGTGGGGACTTCCCCCTCATCTTTTAAGTTGACATGACTCTGGACAGTAAGATAACTCATGTGCATAGCTTTACCTATCTGAAAGCAAATGTAGTAAGAAGTCCCTACCATGTATGATTTAGAGGAGGTAAAGTTAATTTTTGGAAAGCACTTCAAAGTTCTGAAGTGCCTTCTCAAAAACTGCACCTGAAGTCAGGCTTAAAAACAGTGCTTATTTTCCTTTCTCTGAGCTGTGTAGATAATTGTTTAAAATTAGGAGCAAGGGCAGCAAGAAAGCAAATGATGATGATCCAGGGGCTGGAACAGCCTGTTGGGTAGACACTTGGTTTCACTGTTGTGTACAGTGAAAAGCATGGGAAGACTGGCACAGCAGCTGTGTGCTGGATGGGTACAGAACTCATGTTAGAGTCACAAGTTTTACATGTGGGTAAGGGACATGCTCAATCATGGATGTGGGAATATGGTACTCCAGCAGCAATTAAGAGTCATCAACTAGAAGAACTTACTACCGGACGTGACTCAAGTTAGTTGTGAGTTGCTTAACTTCTGAGGTCAAGAATATCTCATGCATCTGAAACAAGCGTTGTTAGTGTCCGTGGGACTGTGGGGCTATCCACAGGGACGGTCTGTACTCTCAGAGCTCAAACTGTGAAATTGTGAGCTTTGTTAAATGTTTTGCTGTCAGTGACTCTGCAGCACCTCTGCAAGCTGGGACCATGTGTTTGCATTCAGAAATTCAGACCTGTGAAAGGTTTAAGGCTCCCAGGTTGCGTTGGCTGGGAATGTACAAGTGTGTGCTGGGAATTTATGCTGCTATGCTGAGAGTCTCTGTTCAACCAGCAGCCAAAGAAACAATAGTGAAACTTCATCATAAACAAAAGCTTCCCTGTCTATATGAAGAGGATGACATTTTTTTCCCATTAACCAATAGAAAAATCAACAATGAACAGGGCAGTGGGACACTGTGCCTGTATGTCACCTACCTAACCTACAGATTGTCAGAAGGTGATCACACCTTCCTGTTCAATGTATGTGTTTATATAGATGCAAAGTGTGAAGATGGTGCGTGTGTGCTTAGAAGAGGCATTACTTCTGCCAACAGCCAGGGGTGTCAAGCAAGTCATGGAAAACAGTCCTTGATAAGGTACCTGTTAGAATTCTGTGCCAGGGCTCAGGGTTTTTCCTAATGTCAAGGGAGAGTGACAGATAACAGCTAGCAGTAGTTTGGTTTTGGGTTTTTTTCCCCTCCTGCCTTTTTTTTTAGTGTAAGCCAGACTGACTTTCCCACTGGCACTCTGAATTCAAAGTGATGAAATTATACAGCTATGTACTACACAGAGGTGTTTTTAAAAGCTTGTTAGAAGCATGAGTGACATTTTCTTTTTACATGAAGGTGTGTAACATAAGGAACAGGTTCACTTAGTCACGGCTGTGGGAACATGGATGCCGCACTAAGAAATCAGTTTAATAGCAGTTGGTCACTTTATGTCTGAGTGTGCTAGCATTTGCAATTCTGTCTTGATTCACTAGGTAGCTGGTGCTTGTGGAGAATGTGGCCTTTTGCTCTTTGCATTGATTTTTCTGAATCGTGTCCAGAGGCTGCAGAAATCAAGCGCAGCGCTTTGTCGTCAGCTGCAGGGGCCGGGTCAGGCCTCGGAGACCGATGCATCAACAAGAAAGGGAATAAGTTGACATGAAACTTAACTATGTTATCTTTTGTGATCTTGCTTTGTTCCAAGACTTTTTTTTTTTTCTTCAGGGAGATGTTTTTAATAGATAAAAAAGAATTGAGAAATCAATGGTATTGTATAAAGCCCTAAACGAGACCCTGGGGAAGAACTTGGTCTGTTCTGTTTAAGCAGGAGGAGTCGGACTACTTGTTGATCTCAGTTGTCCCAAAGCAAGTTTGAACAGGGACTGAGACTGATAAAACTTTGGATGTGTTTTGTTTTTTAAGTAAGTGACATAGACAGAAACCAAACATTTTATTTTTAAACGAAAAGAAACAAAATATCCAGGAAGCTCAACATATTTACCCAATTTTGCAGGTTCTGAATGAGGCTCGTCAGTCTAAAGCCAGTCCTTCTACTGCCAATTGCACAAAATTCTTGGTTTTGATGTGTACAAATACACTGGTTCTCATATACCTATATGCTCACTCGGATCAAAAAGATTATATTGCTTGTCCACGGAGCTGTATTTGTGCCTTGGAGCTGTATTTGGCAGCTTGGATGGGCTGACTATCAGTGGTTTGCTGCTTTTCCTCCTGGCTCTAGTTCAGAGTACCATTAGCAGCTTTTAAAGTAAGGTTCCTCCTGGAAGAACTTTTGGTTTGAAGCAGAAAGTTTTCTTGCCACTTGTGAACTACCAGGACTATTGTGTTTTTTGGAAATGCTATTCATGGCTTCACAAAACTGTTACTAGTACATCTTGAATCTTACAGAGCCTGAAGAATATCCTGGGGGTAGGGAGACATAAATAGTGGTTTAATCGGGCTGCTCTGCTGTGTAGCTTATTTTGTGTTGAGTGTAGGTAAAGGACTGATTTTATTTAGTGTTTAGCTGTAGCAAAGCTGAGCGTTTATCTTAGTAACATTTCATGTGGTGTTAAGCAAGACATGCAAATGTGTTGTGACTTGAGCTTTTAGTTTGTGAGTAAAAATGCTGCAAAATATTTGGTAATTACGCTAACTGAAGTCTTAGAAGGAAGAATCTTACAAGGAAAGCAACATCCAATTGGAAGGAAAAACCTTTGTGATTAATACTTACAAATAGTTCATATCTATTTTTAGGTTTATGAAAAAACATGTGTTTGGTGGTTAACAGAGATGGCAAAAATCTGAGTAGAACCTCAACATTGTTTTAGTTAAGAATACATTGATAGGCCTCCTAAAATTAACTTTTGACATCCAGCTCTTAGGCATAAAATGAATGTCAAACTTAGCTGTTTGTACTCCAGCAAAACATGCTCTTTTGCTCAAAACATGCAGCAAAAGCAATCCCATGAAAATCAATTAGAATAATAGAGTACAGCCATTGCAAAATATCACTACAATAGTTAAGTAATTATCCCATTGCATGATTTAGCAAGAGGGATAAATAATGCATCTAGAATTATGTTGGAGCTTGCAAGGAAGATGCATACACTGGCAGAGTGGATGGGAAGGGTGAAGTCAGAGCACATGTCTGAAGAGGGGGTCTGCTGGGTCCTGTAGCTCATGATTGAAACCCTTTTGTGCCTGTGATAACAGAGATGTAAAAGAAACCCAGTTTTTTTATTTTCTTACCATTTTGAGCTGGCCTTTGGGTTAGAAATCTCCGAGCTGCCCAGCAGGCCCTGGATGGGTGGGTGTTGGGCTCTGGGGCTGGAGCACAGCCAGCCTCTGAGGGGTCATCTTTCAGAGCAGTGGAGCAGGCACCCGGATTGGGTCCAGCTGTGCCACTGGAAGGGTGAAAAACCCTTGAGATGGCATTACATAAGGATGTTGATCCCAGTGGCTCACTGCCTTGCCTGGCACATGGCTCTCAGCTTCTCTGTGTTTCACACATACTGTGTGTGTTACTGCTCTGTAGGTCTGGGCTGCTCGTTGGGCTCAGCGCACTGTTTAGCGCATTAATGCAAGGCTTGGAGTCCCATCTGCAGTGTGTCTCAGCCCCAGCCGAGCTGTGAGTCTGGTCAGCAGGAATACTGGCAGTTTTTTTCAGCAGAAAGATGAGGGGTTTGATTTCCTAGCCTTTCAGCTGGAACTGAATACTCCGAATCTGTCAGTTGCTGTCAAGAGGATTGTACTTTGGATTAGTGAGCTACTGGAAGCGGTTTGAATCATTGCACTTAAAAGCATGCTGAACACTGGTGTAATTAATAGTTATGTAATGTCATCGAGAAGCTTAGGAAACTCGAATCTAACTTGGAAAGAAATACAGCCTCATACAGTCCCTGCATCCCCTAAAGATTGCTGTGCATTTAAGGATGATGCATTTCTTCCCAGTGCTGTTGCAGTCAAGGTAGGTTGCTGTTGTGTTGGTTCCTTCATGACACATATGGAAGCACCTTTCTGCACTTTTCCACAGCCCCCCCTTTCTCTCTGATATCTTTAGCATCAAGACAGGGTTAAACAAAGAACCCTGCTCAGTTTTAGGCTTGTTTGAGCTATTCTTTCTGTGATTGAAGAAATCTTCAATTACTGTGTAATTACAGATGCTGCATGGACTCTTCAGCTTCTGAGACTAACAGGCATGTCTGTTGTAGCATTTGAGTAGAAATTTCAGGGAAATTATGCAATACCTTTCTGTTATACCGTATTTGTAAAGCTCTGTCAGCCCTTTACCACATGTGCATTTTAGGGAAGCTGAAATGGTTATTGAGGTTCCCAAAGTAGTTTCTGTATTGCTACAAGCTTGAACCTGCCTGGAAAGGCTGTGTGCATTTCAGCAAGGCAGCAGATGAGAACCTGTGCCTGAGACCCTCCCATCTCTTAGGTGTTGAGCTGGTAGTGTGGTGCTTTCAAGTTGTTAGTATTAGGTTCTCTGAACACCTTAAGCATGCAGAGATGATGATCAAAATTCTGATGTGTCGCTATAGTTCTGTCTGAGTTTGATAAAAGATTAATGAAATGATTAATGAATGCTTCAATTGTCTTAAACCCTTACACCCTACTCCAATATTTAAAGATATTTTTAATTGAAAAAGAGAATGATGGTGCTACATAACTTGGTATTTCTGTTTCTAAAGTACTTTATCAAATACATTGATTGATTAATTAGAAAGTAATTCTCATGACTAAAAAGAGCAACTTTATATTAAAACATGATACTGCTGCTAAGCAAATGTAAGACTGCTTACCCTCTGGTTTTGTATCTGCCTGTTTCCTCAAGTGTCAGTTTCCTCAATATTCACTGTCATTGACCTTGGATAATTAAGAAAAAGGTCTGCTGTTCTGAGGAGATAAGTGCAGCTTATGTTTGGAACGTCGCAGATTAGCTCAGTTTTGAAAGTGTAGTTTTTTGCTTGTAGTTCCTGGCAGGATGGATGCTGCCTTTGCAAAACTTGATGTCCCTCTTTTGTGCTACTTGATACATGGTTGAAGCTATTGGTGGAAATCTCCCAGGACTCCCAAGATATGAAACTTGTGATAAACCTCTTTGATTTTTCAATGGAAATGAATTCAGGCTAATACGTGTTTCTTTTACTTACTGAATCACTTTTTCACTTTCAGCCTATTTCCAGTGTAAACACAAATCTACAGTTGTACACTGGGTAGGAATGTGAGATGCAGTGCTGATGTGGTAGCTGGAGCAGGGCTTGGTGCATGTGGAGTTTCCCCTTCCAGAATAGGGTCGGTGTCAGTGTTGACTGTTGAGAACTGGAGTGCAAGGGACTGCGTGGACATTGTGGACTGTGTGGAGGTTAGAGAAACACCACTGGAGAGGAAAAGCCAAATTATAAAAGCTACAAAATAATGGAGAACCTTTCTATTTGGCAAAGTTTGAAGGCAGGACACTGGTGGGCATTGGAGACCCAAAATCTCTTGCTGCCATTTGACTTAGGTTTTCTTTTCTATGTTTGCCTTCCATGAGTGACTTGAATGATTTGTTCAAGCACATTCTTGTTTATAGTGTGAGAGCTGTGTTATTGGGGTTTTTTAAAAATGTCTTCATGAGGATCTTTCAGTTGTGTGATATTTTGCTGAGATTTTGTCTTAGGGTGGGTTTTCCATGGGAGAAGCTCTACTGCTATATTCATGCTGGCAAAGTACACTGGGCTGAAGATGGCTAATCAAGTAAAAGTGGCATTTGGGGTTTTTTTTACATTTTAAAAGGAATTATCAGTAACTATTTATTTATAAATAATAAAACTATCTTGGGACAAAAAAGCTATTTAAATCAAAGCACAGCTTTATAAGGGTGGCTGTATCTATGCTAGCATTTTTTTTTTTATCTGGTATAAGCTGCTTTATTTCTTGAGAGAGGTACTGTGGTGGTAAATTGTGTGTTTTGCCAGGTTGTCCTTTGTTAATGCACAGCAGGGCATTGTTCATGATGGGATCTTTGGGTGCCGAAGTACTGTCAATAATTATGAGGAAGATTTGGGATGGTATGTCATTTTTACAGACTTTTTGCTTTTGAAGCCAAATTTGCGGCCTTGAAAATCTTCAGGGCTTTGTAATCTTCTCCCCTACAAGGGTATTATTTATTTGGGAAATTGCATAATACTTGTTATGCAAGCAGTCTCTTTTCAGGCACTGTGTGAAGTGTATCACAGAAAAAATGTAACGTAGTGTTGGGTTTTTTAAATTCACGCGGTAAGTGGCACAAAATAAACCCTGCAACCGAGGTACTCTGATGAAGAAAGCTTTTAATGAGGGTTGTGTTCTGCTTACAACAGAGGTAAGGCAGAACTAAATGCAGCTCCAACAAATGTTCACACCTGTTCCCACGAAGAAATTCAATTCCCACCATGCATCCACTTCTGAGAAGTGGTGATTGAGTGGACAGACTGTGTTGTGGGTAAAGTCAACATAGGTCTACTGAACTGAAATATATTTTTCCTGGAATATTTCTAATAAACAACATCTTGGGTGAAGTCTACTTGTACCTTACTTTACAACATCTCATTTAAGGATTTACTGCTTATGTGAGGTTTTAGGTTCTGTTTCACATGTCTGTGCATGTCCTGAAATAACTCATTTTGCAGACATCTCTCCTTTGCAGACTGGTGAACGGTCTTGCTTTTGAGTTTCCCTGAGAATCTGATTTTTAAAAGGGAATTGATACAATGGGGTATTGCTCGGATTTTAGGAGGACATCGGAGCCTTTGTCCTATTTGCACCTTGTATGTGGACAGGCAGGACTGGTGAGGCTCAGCCTCCACTGTGTTAAAATACAACGCAGCTGCAACTCAGTGTCTGAGCCCTTATGGGCTTTACATTCAGGTTTTAGCTGTGTGCCGTGAATATATCTGTTGAGTTGAGAAAGGGTTGTTTCGTGTAGTGTGTCTGAGTACAAGAATTATTCACTTGAACAAGAGAGACTTAAAATGAAGCTGTTAATTGTCACAGCAAGTGCCTTTTTTCTGTGCATTGCTGCCAACTGAGCATGTTTTAAACTTGCATCCAAGCTCTGAGAAGATCCATACCTCTTATCTGCACCTCCTGGGTAAGGAGAGGAGACATTCAATTATTCTCTACAATTAGTGCACTTCAGAGGGTAGGCAGGTGTTATTCAGTCTTTTCCACCGTCTCTTACTTTTCCAGGAGTGTTTGCTTACCAGTCTTCTGCCATTGCCTCCGTCCTGAGGCATCAGGGATGATCCTTACCCACCGCATCCTGTGTAAGGGGTGGGTTGCTCCTAACATTCGTGAGAAGGGGGGAGGTTTAGACAAGTATGAAAATCAGTCCAGCTGATGTAAAATTATTATATCCAGGTTGAAAGAATTTGAGGTGCTGTGATTGCAATAACATATAAAGTGCTTGAATAACTTGTCCAGTTTCCCACGATTGCTCTTAAAGCAGGCTTGCAAATCTGAGGGTCACATTTTTTTGCCTCCATCAGTCTGGTTTAGGCTAAGCTTCTGTCTTCCTGTAGAAGTTACTGAGTTCAAAACCACCATGACCCATATTGCTGCTGCTTTCTGTAAAACACCTTACAGAGGTATTGCAGCATCTGAAGGTTTTACTCATTACTGAGCACTCCTAACCCAGGCAAGTTGTTTGTGTCTCAGTGGATGGTGTGGAGGGTATGTGCCTATAGAATTGAAACAATTTAACTGCATGGAGAACTTTGCTTCACCTGTCTGTAAAATTCTGAGTAAAACCTTAAGAGTCCATGTTAATTGAGTGCTTTTTCTCCCATGAATGGATGAGATGTGAATAAATGACCCAAAGTTCTCGCTGATACACGTGAAAAAAGGAAAGAGGATTTTGTTGCTGGAACCTGTGCTATAAAGACAGTGGATGAGCGTGTCTGGGGAGCTGCTGTGATGGTTTTGTTTCCGAAGCAATGAAGAAATAATTTGTGCAAGGCCTGGGTCCTGTTTTTGCAGTGGGCATACTTTGCCTGCTGCTCATTAACAGGCCAGCATTGTTAGACTTAATGATTCAAGTTCTTTTTATACATTTATCAGGTATATTATATGTCACTACCTGTCAGTCATTGAAATAGTAGCATTTAAGGGACAGCTTCTGTTTAAATTTAAAAAAGCACTTTTCTGAGGAACATCTTCTGTTGGTGACTTCTTTCATCAAGTACTTTGGGAGTTTTGTTTTAGTGAAACTCTTTGTTTTCACTGCTACTGTGTAGAGCTTTGCTCCAGAGGAGCAGGGTGACTGTGGGTGCAGGCTGGTGATGGAAAAGCACTCTTCAGGCTGAAGCTGCATCCACACAGCGAACACACCTGTGACTGTAGAGTGATTCCTGACAATGCTGTGGGCAGAGCAGCACGGGATCCATATGCCCTCCTGCCAGGACGAGTCCCATTTCAGTCTATGCTGCATCACTGACCATTGAGTCCTCACAGTTTGTTTTGTCCTGTGTGACAATTGCTGCTTTATTTTGCTACATAAACCACAGCTGTGAAGGTGGCCTGCAGCCTGTGAGAATGCCTGGTGTGCTGAGTCAGCCAGCACGGCCTCTTGCCTCTGCTGTGGGCACTGTGAGGCTTTGAAGTCCTGTCCCAGTGTCAGATGTGTTAGCTCCCAGCACAGCCACGTTACAATAGCATGAGTACTATGGTGTTATATATCCATTGCAGTCACATTCCTTTTTTTGCTGGCCAGGTGTACCTAAGATTGGGAGAACTGTAGGCTTGGATTTACACACTTTCCCAAAGGAAGCTGAGCAAGACTTGTGCCCAGTTAGAGCACTGGCTTTCTGTGGAAATCACTGTAGAAGACTCCTACTGTTGATGTCAAAATGACCATACTTGTTTGCAAAGGACATTCAGTGTCCAGTGTCCAAATATTTGCTTTTAGAAGTTTCACTTTGTTACTGTTCTGTTTGCCTCCCATCCTGCAGTAGCTCAGTGCTTTGCATGCCTAGGGCAAGAGTTGTTCATTTGAGGATTGTGGAAATGGTATCCCTGAAGTTAAAATTCAGTGTAGAATGAACACCACTGAAGCATATTTGTCTTTTATCAGAGCAATCTGATGCTTCCCAAGCATTTGCTGACCACACCAGCATCTCTGGGAAAGGTATTCAGCCTCTAGGGAGGGAGCAGAGACTCTTTTTTTCAACAGTTCTGTAAGTAGCATTTAAGCTACAAGTGTGGACTGTGTAATTCGTTGACTTTTCCCTCTTCACCTTCACTGCATTTTTTTAGCTTACTTTGACACTTGGGGGGAAGAAAAGGAACTTTTTCCAAGCAAGCTCTGAGGTGATTTGCTACCTTTTCCTTTAGAAAAGACTTGAAGCTTCTTCCAAGTTCAGAAGGGCAGAGCTACCTGTGTTTCGAAGAGCAGCATGGAGTGGCTGTCGGGGTCGAGGACTGCTTGTTGGTTTTGGATGAAGCTACTTGCACTGTGCTGCCCTGGCTGCCACCGGGAGAGGAAAGAAGCTAAATAAACAGGGAAACTGTGAAATAAACAGAAACAAAACCAAACCTAGCCCCTGCCTCCGGGCGTGGGCTAGAGTCAGTGAAGCAGCTGTTTCAAAATTAGACTTTCTTTTGTTAAAAGGAGACACATAAAAGCATTTCAGCTTTTTGTACCATAGTGGTCATCTCTGTGCATTTTTCTGAGATATGATTGCTTCAGTTTCTTTGGAGGAAATGCGTTTGGAAAGTGAGCTGCTGTATTATTGCAGTGTTAAGGTGGTTGCTTCAACCTCTCCTGCTTCGCTTACCCCCAAGTTTCCTAGCAAAAGTGACCATTTTCAGGTAGTGAACTTAAGCCTGCACGTTTTTCTAAGTTGCCACACAATCTTTAAACATGTTAAATAGACTTCGGGGGTTCCAGGACAGGCTGTCAATACTTGTGCTGTGGTTTCAGCGCTGATGAGCTCCCTTGCTGCCATTCACCGCGAGTGCTGGAGCTGCCACTGCGCTGGTGTTGACTCAGGTGTCTTTGTGGCTGCGTTGAGAGCTGGTGAGGGGGAAGAGGTGGGTTTGAAAAGCCAGTGGCAGGAGCAGGCAGGGCTATCTCACGTGGGCAGTGCACACAGACAGGGAAGTTCTGTGTTGGTTTGAATCCTACCACTTGCCGCTGTTGCATTTAACCCCAGAGGTTGTGAAAAGATGATGATGAACAAATATTTTCTGGTTTTTCCTGTAGGTGATTTCTGTGTGTGTAATTGCTCACAAAGTTATGCCAGCCCTGGAAGCTTTTGCTCTTTTCAACTCTCGGTTTTGGTACATGTAACTCCTTTAGCAGTGCTTGCTTGAGCCTGTCCACACTGTTTGCTACAATACATTTGAATAAAAACAAGGTTCTGGTTTTCGCTTGCTTTAACTTGGAAATTCTGCTGATAGGCAATTAGCTGCACAAATCCAGAAAGAAATTGGAGGAGGAAGCAATGTCATGTAGTAGAATCTCACCGAGTCATTTTTGCAAGCCTCCAGAGGCAAGAGACTATCTCTAATCTAGTAGATGTGTATCACCAGTGTGGTGTAGTCCCGAGGCTCAGAAAAACTTCACTTCTTGTATTCTGCTTCAGTCATCCTCAAGCCAACAACTTGCTGTTAGTCAGAGTTTCCCCGTATTTAAATGGAAATAAACTTAACCAAGGGGTGTCTTGACAAATACACCTGAGACTGAAGTGCCTGACTTGGGATGCTGTGAGGTGGATGACAGGTTTAAACCAGAGCCAAGCCCAACGTGGTTGGTCCACTTGGTAGTGCTTTTCAAGGCTTTCTGTTAGTTTTTGTATTTTGTAAAATAACTAGTATCTATTTATTAGCAGAAAAAAAGGTTTATAATTGTTGTCTAAAAGTCCCTGTACTTAGTTAAAAAGTAACTTTCTCTGCTCAGGGAATTGACAAAAAATCTGTAATCTGACATCAGAAAGTAGAAAACTTGATGTGTGTGGACAGCCTGTGCTGTTTGAGGAGGTTGCAGAGGACATGCCATGTGCTGGGCTTGAGCTTTCTGTTGTATTTTGTATAGAGGAAGTGAAACTTCAGCAGTATTTTGTGTACTCTTTGCGTTTGTTTCCAAGTAAGATCTCTGCTGGCTTCTGTATTTCATTCATCTACAGAACAGTTTCACTTTCATTACCCTCTTTAGTTTGACACGATGTTAAATTTGCATTTATTTGCTATTTGTACCTTGTGTGGTATTTCCTTTTGTGTATTCATCCTGTAAGAATTTACAGTGGGATTTACAGGGCTGATGTGTTGCCTCGCGCTTGAAAATATCTCAGCACATCTTTCACATAGAAAAATGCCCAAGCCTTATTTCTTTCTGCCCTGCCTAAATGCCAGGCACAGATACACATCTTAAACTGTTGAGTGACAACTGACTAGATCACAACTCGTTGACTGTGTGTCACTGAATTTTCACTGTCATTTGTTAACAGAACGTGGCTTATGTGGAAAAAAAAAACCCCACAAGTTACTCAAATCCAAACCTTGATCTTCTGATTTTGAGTCACTGCAAAACATCAACCAAGTGAGGACGGATGTTTTGCATGGGAAACCCTGTGTTGACTGCTCAGCCTCCAGTTAAAGGATCATGCTGACTGCTGTTGCTCTTACCTTGCATATTTGCCTCTTGGAAAGCAAGTGGTGGCAAACACCCAAACACTCACTTCAGTGCCTCGTTTTCCACCAGTGCTGGGAAGTGTGGTAGCTGGAAGTTTGGGGAGTTTTTGGCTGTTGTAGTGTGGACACTGTTGGGTCCTGCTTTGTTCTGAGTCTCTCCAGATGCTATAGAGCATTAGGCTGACAAACCCACACGTGTTGCGGGTCAGGCAGGCTGCCAAGCGCTCAGCCAGCGGGGAAAAGGCATTAGGAGTCCCAATAATCCACACATCAGTCTCCGTGTGCTGCTTGGTCAGTGGAGACCGAGCGAGTGAGCTGTGGAGAGACTGTGGGTATTAAGTGGGATGGGTAATGAAAGGCTGTGCTGGTGCTGATGTGAGACTCTTTAAATGGGAAATGACTTTAAATGATGGTGCCAGGGCAGTTGGAGTGATTTTCAGCTGGCACAGGTTCACAGTGTAACTGGTAGTTTTGAGCAAGACTGACTGCTTCTTTAGGATGGAGCATCAGAACTGTCTTGAAGAATTAAAGGAGGGGGGAAAAAAAAGAGCTTTTAACTAAATTTGCTAGCTTTCCCTCTCTGGGACTTGTACCAGATGATGGCAATTCAGGGTTTTGGGTGTGTATGTTAATGCATGTGTGGGGGGTGTGTGTGTACAAATGGGTGCAAGTGTGAGCATCTATAAAGCTCTAAAATAGTAGCAGTCAGCATGACAACTTGGTGTGGAAAACTCAAGAATACAATAAAATGAGCATTTCAGATTCAAGATTACCTTATCTGAGAGCTTTCTTGAAAAATGTTAGTTTAGTCTGGCCAAGTCATTATCGTTGTTATCTTGCAGATTAGAATTTGACTGAAGGAGGACTTTGGAAATACTTCCTGTTTTTTAAAATTAATTATTCCTAGCTCTTTGTTGCATAGGATGGTGCTCTCTGCTGCTACTGTTTATAAAGGTAGTTGAGTTTCCATGTCCTATAACGTGCTAGGCACACAGAGGTGACTTGCACTGGTACTCCAAGTAGGGAACCAACACTTGACTGAGTGGGTTTCTCCTAAGGTGTTTTAGTTAGGGGGAGGAAGAGCTTCCAAATTGAGTATTGTGAGATTGTTTCCTGGCAGATTTTGAAACCATCTGGGTCAGTTCCTCATGCCCAGGAGCATTAATTTTGAAAGCATAAGGTTCTGTGCACTCAGGCTTTCTTGTTCCCACGGTGCTTGAGCTGCAGCTATCAATGGCAGCCCAGTGCCCAACTCCTCAGGCTTTCTCAGGCAGCAGCACACACAATTGCTGCACCTTGTGTGGCCTGGATGAAGCCAGACACCCCAAAATGTCACTTGTACATTCATGTTCAGTTCTTTGATTGTGTTAAGAGGACATAGTGGGGGGGAAAAAGCTCTGAGCACAAGGTGGCCTTTTGGAAGTGTGTATCTGCCTATCTCCTCATCCTTCAATGTATCTCTTATTTCTTCTTGTGCTCAGAAAAGCAAACTGTTTTATTAAACCACTCACAGTGCCTGTTTCACTGCAGATTGTGCTGCGACAGAGATAGGAAGGAGTGAGTACCACTTACTGGTACCAGTGGGTACTGGCTGTCCACGCTGCTGCCTGGTGCTGTGTCAGCCTCCTGAGCAGTGGAGCAGCATCTCTGATGCCATCCCTTAAATTGCTGCAGGCTGGGGCTTTGATGGCAAAGCTGTGTTCCTGGTTGTTCAAGGACTCTTGAAATGGCTCTTTCATATGAAAGGAAATCCTCTCATTTATACTTTTTTTTAAGTAAGAAGCAGATTTTGCTTGCTGGAAAAACTTCCTTTCTCTCATTTAGGTAAAGCCTGCAGTGTCTGATGTAGCTGAATTAAAATTACTGCTGTACTCAATTGACTTTTTTGTTTTGTTTTTTAATGGCATCCCAAAGAGATTTAGGACCTATGGTGTTTATTCAGCATCTGTTGTAGAAATGGTGGCTTCTCATTTTGGTTCTGTGTGAACTTGGCCTGGTAGTTAGGTGATAGAGAAATTGGGGTGTTTTCAAGTGTACAGTGTTCCAGTGTCATGCAAGCACAGTGAGATTTTGCTCTTATAAACTGGCCCATGCTTGCACTGCCAGGGACCTCTGCAAAAGAATTAGTCAGTAGAAATTCCTTAGTTGTTCTTAAGCAAAGCTATTGTGTCTCTAACTGCAGGTTAGTTGTTCAAATTATCTGCATTTCTCAAAGAGAAGGTATTAGGTAGATTTAAGCATTATGCTTAAGTGACTGCAAACCCTGTATGACCATCACTCCCACGTTCAATACCTGTCAGTATTAATCTTAAGACATATTTTTGAAAGGATGACAGCAATTGCAAAAAGAAGACAAAGCTTTATGAACTCTCTGCATCAGAGCTGATTTAAAGTTTAGGCTCTTTAGCTTTAAAATATCTCCAAGTTCATAGAAATTCACTTTGTTTCAAAGTTAAAGTTTAGTTTGCTAATAAAATTTAGGGATGTTGGAAATGTGCTGTAAAAACACAAATTCTGGAGCAGTGGTATTGATTTGCCACTTCAAAATCTCATTCAGCTCTAGCTGTATAACAGGTGGTGTTTCAGCCCCATTGTTTAAATGTTTCTTGCAGACATAGATTCCACACTGGATGGAATGCACTGGATGTCAATGCATGCTCAGATTTGGAGATGCAGGAGTGTGTTAAAAGAAGGAATGCTCTTAGAACTCATATTCCTATAAGAGAAAAGCACAGGTTTTTTGTTTATAGTTACCCAATAGCACTCCTTTAAGGAGAATGCTTTTATAAATGTGTTTCAATACAAACTTTTGGGGAGGGGATCCACTTCAGAATTTAACTGACATCTCTTTTTTTTTTTGTAGGGAGCTCGTTTTCTCAGCACGTCTCTCCTTTTTCTTGATTGTTTTACAAGTTTAATCTTTCTCCTGTGATTTTGAACTGTGAAACTTAAGTATTTAAAAACCTGGAGGCAGATGTTCCCGGATGGGACACATTAAGCTGGATTAAAGAATGGTGTATACATGACAATTTTCATTACTACTCAGTGTTCCAGTGTCTGAAATGGAAATATATTTCCATATTAGCAGCAGTTCTGTAACACCAAGTATGGTATTCCTAGCTCTTAGCTTTAGTTAGAGTTGTTAAAACCAGTCTTTTCCTCAGACTTCATCATTTTAATTTATAAGACAACCACGAGCAGTTGCTTTGAGGAATTTACACGTTAAATTTTCATCAGACTCATTTATACCCTCGTGCTGCCAACTGCACCTTGATACTCAACAGGAAGTTTTGAGGCTATTCACTTTCCTCAGGCTTACACATTGCTTAGTAAGCACTCAAATAGGAAGAAGTGTTCGAGTAATTGTTTTTGTTGTAAATCTGAGTATTTTATTATGCACATCTTGGTTGCTGCCAGCTTTATGAACTATTTTCAAAGTTTTGCTAGTGAGAGCAGCTTGTTTTTGACAAGCAAATAAAATGGCCTTAGTTTTATCATTGTTCTGGTGGTAATAGGCAAGTAAATTTTCTGCTGAGATCAGTGAATTTTCTGTAGCAGTTTTGTAAGTCCTTGTAAATCATGGAACAGATTTTGCAGTAAGATGTGTGTGGAGATGAGAACCCCAGAAGCAGTGGCACAATAAGTTTTACCCTATTTTATCTGATTTGAATTTTCAGTGGTGGATTAAACTGAAGCTCTGAATGGATCAGTGAAGGGCTCAAAAGCATGGCGGTGGCTGCAGTATGTTTGTAGAAAATAAGCTTGTGCAGCACTTGCACCATATGTCTGAAATTATTGGTGACCAGAGATGTACATAAAAAAATTCATAAGGCATACAGAAGAAAAATGACTCAGTCATCTCAAGGCCATCTTTTCAAGTTCAGGCTCAACGTGATCTTTGCGTTTACGGATGCATCTCAGTTTGTAAACACTTGGTTATGGATTTTGTGTATTTTAGCACCATTTTTCTACTGCTGTAGAACTTCCTCCCTACAAATACAACAAATGAATAGGAGGCAGCATGTTTTTTTCTGAATGCTTAACTGTGGACCTCACTACTACTGATGGGGTAAGCAAATGCTTAGTCAGAGAGCAAGAAGGGGAGTTGTAGTTCTTGTTCAACTGGAGTTTAGGATGATGTTGCAATTGAGACTTGATGCTATTTTAGTCTATTACACATTGCCTTTTTTTTAAGCAAAAGAGATATCTTGTGCTCTTTTTGCTTAATGGCCCATTTGAAAAATACTCAGAAATTGAAAAATCTTAGTAGAAATTTATTTTTCATGTAAAGAGTAGAGCCAGAAAAGGTGTTCATGTGGGAAGTAATTCCAGGTGAACACAGACACAGTCCTTACTTGTGTTCATGTGGGAAGTAATTCCAGGTGAACACAGACACAGTCCTTACTTGGAGTACACAGCTCTTCAACACTGCCTTGCTGGACTCTCTGTGTGTGTTTGTATGTGTAGATACATACACTCCACTTCCCTCTAAGCTCCAGCAGTGCCTGCTGATGGGGAGCTGTGCAGGTTGGCAACACACAGCTGATGAGGACACGCATGGGAGCTGTAGCCTCTGCCTGTATTTGCAGGGATGCAGCTGAGATGGGCTGGGAACAGTGAGAGTGGTTGCCATCATCAGAGCCTGTCTCTTCAGACTAGGCAGAGAAAGTAACTGCAGGGTGAGCATCTGTTGGACAGCCTCAAGGCTTTCTCTGGCGCTCATTAGCTGCTGCAGATTAGATATGAAATTATCTCCTGTTGCAGCTTAGATAGGTGCTACAGATGAGAAGATGGGCAAGGCTGCCAGCACCGCACAAGCTTCCAGACAAGCTCTTACTCTAAAAGGAGAAACTGAGCAGTATTTCTTCCAAAGCTTCAGCATGACTTTTTGTTTTGCCTCCTGCAGACATAGTAAGTTGAATTTCACGGTATTAGCGGTTAAATAAACCTCAAGCTCTCTTGCAATAACTGGTACTCAGCATTGTTACTCACCATCACTGCTATTTTCCAGCTACACTCTGGTATCAAAGAAGCCTGAGAGCAACTCGTGTTTAACTCTTTTTTTGAAAGCAGTTTGAGCAGAGTTTTGCCGTCCTGAAGTTGGGTAGTCCCATAATTGCTCAAAACACCTGTTCTGATACAGGGCAGAACTGGAAACTGCAAATACTGTGATAAAAGCAAACCAGGACCTATCTTGTGTTTAAAACTAAATAGCTACAAAAGGAGGGAGTTGTTGCTCATGATGTGCTGTTCTGCAGGAGACCATGTAGGGATGGCTCTTCATTCTCCAGAGTGTACAAGAGCTACTGTTTGCTGCTGTCCTACACTAGTTGGTATGATGAACCCACCACAGAAGCATATTGGAATGAGCCTGTACTCAAAACACGTGTGCCATATGACATCTCTCTTTGAATTATTTTTGTAGAGTTGTGTGGTAGAGAAGGGCAAAGACCCAAGGCAAAAAACTAAGCAGAGCTTGTGAGACTGGGCTGAAAGCCTCAGGTTTATGATCCATCTCAGGCTCAGTACTTGTAGAAAGCCAAGTCTGTGACTTATCAATTTCCCTTGAAAACAAACAAACAAGAACGCCACCAACAAACAAGTTGTGTGCAAGTTCTGTACACTAGGAAAAATGCGAACAGTAGTGCTTCTCCACTGAAAACTTCCCAGCAAATTCCCAAACAGCCTCGTTCTCTGGCCTGAGGCTCCTTTCTTGCTGGCAACCCACCAGATCATGAGTCTGACTGTGCAGGGAGCACCACAGATAATGTTTCTTACTTAATTTTATAGAAGGTGAATGATCCTGATCTGCTTTTGTGTTTGGATTTGTGGTGGTGCCTGCAAACAATATTTGCAGTTCTGTACTATGTTAGAATTAGAATTACTCAGATTTGAGATGGCAAAATTCCAGTCCAGCAGCTTTCAAAAACACCTTATGGCCCTCACTTTAGCCTAGTTTGTAATTGGCATTATATGAAATGAGATGTATTAAAAAAGAATTGTCAAAGTATTGAAAAACCTGTGACTGCTCACTAGGCACAGTGTAACACTGAAAGAGTTTCATAGGTGAATTCAGGGATTTGGATTTGCAATCGTAACATATTTTCACTGAAGGAATCAGAAAGGTGAGCTGCAGAATCTGTGCAGTGGCAGGTCTAGGGATAAAACTCTTTGATTTATAGCTTTGATGTGAACATACACCCAAATAATTAAAAATAAGCAATGCTAAGGCTCCTGTAATAAATAAGAATTGAGTATTCTTTTTACAGGCATCATTGAGGAGCCTCAGCTACCCTGTGGTGGTACAGAGGTAGTGACTAGCTGCTTTCCAGCAAACAGTATGGCCTGTTAGGTCATGTCAATGGAGGTGACAGCATGCATTTAGTTTAATAACTTTTCCATTCTTAACTTGCTTTTTTTAGGGGGGAAATTGAAGAAAAGCAGATTTTCACTGTAAAAGGCAGGAAGATGGCAGCTTTGAGACCACTAAATATTAAGTACTGCAAATAATTTTGGACTTTTTCAAGTTTGAAAATGTGAGTACAGTGGAGGGGGGGCGGATCTTCAAACTGAGAGCTGACCTGAAGGATAAAAACTTCTGGTGGACAAACATACAGTTGAAAATACTCTTCTTCTGAAATCTAAACAGCTCAAGGTTTGTTGTCATGGCCAAAAAGTGTTATCACAAAGCTGAGGCTCCTTTATCTCTGCGTTGCATACTCTTGGCTCTTCCAGGGAGACGGGAGACAATGGGCTGGGTGGTCAAGGAGGACATTGAATGGTTTGTTAGAGGCTTTCTGGAGGTGACTGTACCCTTTGAAGTGTATTTAGTTTATTCTGTGGCAAACAATTGTTTATGTGAAGCTATTTATTTTCCTTCACATTTTTTTCCAGAGTCTCACTAGTCTTTCAAACACACTACTGTGCCCTTCTGTATAAGGTTAGCAGCAAATGCCATTTTCTTCAGCTGGAAGGTAGCCTTGTCCTGCAGCCCAGAAGCAGGTGTTCCTTAGACCTAACATACATTTGTTAATGTATGTCTTCTAAATAAAAATGCATTAGCACATCAGTGTTAAAGGGAAAATGTGTTTTTAAAACAGAACGTTGCTCAGTCACACATTTCTTGCTGTTTGTCCTTCTTTTATTGTTTTTATTGTCGCCTCGTGGTCTTGTAATACATGGAGAACTTCTCAGATAAGCATATAGAGTTTCCATAGTGCTTTGCAGTTGTACACTGAAGACAATTTGTCCATTCATCCTTTTTCTCTTGTTGCTAAAAAGGACTGTGTGGTCATCACAAGCTGGAAAATGTGCATGCAAGAAAGAGTGCTCACCCTGTCATGTTTATGCTTTAATTCCTCTAAAGCTTTGGTTCTTCTGGATGTAAAATCCTTTTAAGGAGATGCTGTGTTTTATTTTTGTATGTGTTCATGGGTCAGTTTCTGACCTTGGCTTTACAGTACTGCTCAGAAGTAGGCTTATTGTATAATTGCTCTAGCACTGTTTTATAAACACGAACTTTGAAATACTTTTAGGCTTATTTTCTTGGTTTTTTCTTTAAGCAAATATATGTAACTGGGATTATTGAAGTAGTCTTGTACTTAACACTGCACAGAGCATGAAACACATTTTCTCAAAGAGGCAGAGGGCTACTGGTATCACCGCTTGCATCAAAGCCAGAACAGCATGAAATTATCCAAATCCTTGGTACTTCACGTTACATGAGGCTTTTGACTCTGAAATCCCACTCGATGCCACTTCCATTCTTTTGATAACACAGTTGTAGGGAAGTAGGAGCAGTTGTAATTAGATCCACGTTTCTGGGGATTGCTGGAGCCCCTCGAGGTCTCTGCGTGTTGCTGTGGATATAAAGCTGTCCGCTCGCTCTGCCCCACACTGTCTGTGGGAGGTGGGGGGTGTTGCCTTTTCCCGAGGCAGCGGGACCAAAGAAATCTCAAACAGATACAGAAATTAGGGTCACATGAAAAATAGGGTGTGACTTATCCTCTTATATCCCTTTTGAAATCCAGGTTCGAGTCACTACCATATGTTGGATGTGCAGTGATTTGTGGTGCTCTACTCTAAGCCCAGTTCAGGGGGAATGGAGGAGTGGAATTCCTGGACATCAATGCTCTGAATTTGCTCATGAGACAGGGGCTTTAAAGGGAAGCTTTGAGCTACAGAAGAAAATGGGAGTTGTGAAACACTGCAAGGTGGTTGCCAGGACCTTAAGAGTTACAGTGGTTTAGATTTGATGGCTTTCTTTTTTAATTTTCAGACTTCTTTATTATTCAAGAGCATGGTAACACAGGCAGTGAGTCCTTCAACAAAGGTCTTGCATTTATTCCACTTCCAATGAGCCAGACATCCCACTGTTGCTTCAAATGACAGGCTGAGGGTGTAGTATCTGCAGGCATAAGATTTCTGTGCAGGTCTGTTACTTAAAAGGTAATAAAGGATGTCTGTGTGTATCACTTATGGTAGTTGTTGACACAAGACCTAGGTCCCTAGGCCCCTGCCTGGAACAGACAAATATATTTTGGCTTTTTCATGCATCAAGATGTCCTTGCTGCAAAGATCATGAATTGTGCAAATATTGGCTCCTATGTTGTAAACTACAGTTGAACTAATGTGAAACAATTTATTTGGCTGAAGAAAGCTTTGAAAGCACAGTTTAATTTAGTTTAATTGCTCTCAGTTTTAGAGGGGGAGAAGACATTCCTCTTTATGTTGAAAAAACAAAAAGGATAATGTTCATTTAGTTGTCACATCAGTGTTGGATCTTGATGGTTGAGTCTCTATCCAGGCTGTTGCTTAAATTAGGGGAAAATTTTCCAAGCAAAGTGTGTTTAGTTGAGATAGAAGGAAACACACTTACTTCAGATACTTGCATTGAAATTTTGTCCTTGCAGTGTTCATTATCTGCTGACATGTGTGTAACAGCCTGTTTTGATTTGTAGGGACACAGGTGGGGACAAATCAAGCACAGTGTCTTGAAGCAGACACTGAGTGCTGGTGGTGTCAGAGGGGATGTAGTACAGGCCGTGGAGCAGATGTGGGGAATGCACATCATCTTCCCCCTCATCAAGACCCGATGGCCTGCAAGAAGCAGCAGAGCATAGTGTCTCAGCGTTTGATGTCTGCTTAGGAATTCAAGAACCAAGTGCAGTACTACACAGTGCATCTGGTCAAATAAGCTTTTGGAAGTTGAGACTTGTTAGGTGTGGTTTGTGTGTAATGTTGATATTTAAACCTTATATTAAATGACAACAGAGTTGCTGCTGAAGTGCAAGTGCTGGTTATAAAGCTTGGAAGAGGATGAGCTGGGGTTTTATTTTTGTCATTTAGATGTGTTCTTTGTTTATACGGCCTGCTTAATGTTCCAGGAAGTAAGCTGATGAGACTATTTGGGGCAAAAAATGGTTAATACTTGATTCTGCTTCTGTTTGTTCTTACAAGAAATTTAGAAGTGGTTTCAACTTTCTGTTCAGGTTATTCTGCTCAAGCAGTAACTTATTTTAATTGTGATGTATTTGAGTTGTTTTCTTTGCAGATTGCCCCCAAAAAGATCATAAAAAAGAAAAGGCCAGCTGGAACAAAATTGGGGCAGGGATTCTCAGATGTAGCGTTGAAATACAGAAAAAGAAAAGAGTTCTTTCTCTTCTTGCAGCTCCAAATTCTACAGTAGAAGCCAGAGCATGTTGAATTGTTGTAGCCAAGTGGGAATGAGGCTTGTTTCTCTCCATTAATGCTGTTTTTTCTTCCTTGTTCAAATTCACAAGTGCAAGACAAGTAGTATCCACTGCAAAATATTATTATTCTCCTTAATATACTGTTCTCCTTAATTCTGGAAAGTCGTGCAAGCTGCCTGCTGCCACAGCTGGAGAGTTCACAACACGCATGAGTGGGGAGGCTGCCTTGACAAACAGTGTGACGAGGACACGGCACGGATGGCTGGTGTCTGGAGTAATTATCTGTGCTGGGGATGTTAGATTAGATCAATGTTAGCCTTTGAAGTGTGGTTTTGGTAGGCAGGGAAACTTGGAGTGAGTTTTGGATATTACAGTTACTTTACTTGATTGTAGTTCTCATGGTTATAGTTTGCTGTGGTTAAAAATGTGCTGCTCTACTTGCTTTGCTTGGCTTTTTTGTAAAGGGCTTGAAGCCAGTGCATCCTGGCTGTAGTGGCAGTATGGGCCTTATTTGAGGGGTTTTATTACTCCTGTTATTATTACTGTTAGCATGCCAGTTGCTGAACTTACCTGTTTTTTGACTTGCCTGAGTTTGCTGCTAATGTGACTGAAATGGCCAAATAAAAATACAGTATTTAAATTAAAATAGATCTGTAGTAGTAGTACAGCCAATCTTCAAACATGCTTGATGTTGACCAAAGTCTCAGAAGCTTGGCTCTCCCTTGCTTGATGCAGCTGGAGAAGCCCCATCAGCAAGGCTGGCTGCCTTCCCGTGGCTCCCCTGCCGGTGCACGCTGCTGCCAGCTCGCTCAGCTCTCAGGCTTGGGTTTGCCCCTTAGCAGTGAGCCATTGTGATGTGTAAGAAGGAGTATGCACATCTGGGTTTTGGCCAAGTTGTGCTAGTTATGTCAGTGGCTGGCCAGAAAATGGTAAAACTTGATAAATGTAGTGTGCTGTCACAGGCACAGATAGGGAGTGGAAGAGCACAGGGCAAAGTGTCTCTGCAGCAGCACTTCAAGGCTCGTGGGTTTTTGATTCCAGCCTTCTCTAGGAAAATGCAATGTTGAAGTTTCCCTTTTAAAATGTGTATCTTCATTCAGGTAGTGCAGCGCTCTTGCCCCAGAACAGCAGCATGGTAGCTGTGGATTTGGACACAAGGCTTGGAAATAACAGTGCAAGGAGACACGTTTGAGTCCTGCAAAGAAGAAAAACTTTGAAGGTGCTCCCAGATTCTTGAACTGGGATTTCCCATGATTGGCTTGAGTTTCTGACTTAGCTGGTTGTGTAAACAGAGGTAACTGTAAGCCTGGGCAAAAGCAGCAGCTTCAAGCAGTGAGGTTAATGATGCATAATCATGTAAGGAGATGGTATCTGCCCTCTCTTTGAAGATTTCTTGATACTTTATCTTTCCTCACCACCCCCCACCCCCTTTTGTTTTTTGAGTAGGCGGTTAGCAGGTTGCTTGACACAAGCTACTGTTGTCAACTTTTAGTGTGGTTGCATCAATCAAAATCTTTTCCAGGTAACCAAAATGCTTTTTCTTACGTGTTTATTCTCAGTCATACAGGCAGAAATTACTGCGCAAGTGACTTAAAATGCAAGGACTCTGAATGTCTTCACTGTTCTGTGGAACAAGTAACTGCTTGATCTGATCTGCAGTATGTTTCAACGACATAGTTGTTTAAGGATAAAGACCAGATCATTTTTGTTTACTCAGAAATGTATGCTGACTGTAGCACAAAATGAGTTGTAGCTTGTAGGCTGTGTGGACTGCCAGTGGTGCAGAGGTTGGACAAGGGACCTGATTACAACCTGTTACATAGACTTAATAATAAGGTGTGGTAGTGAAATTTTAAATGTTTGCTATATCTGGCTTCAGTAGGAGCATCTTGGTAGCATTGTACAGAAAACCAGTGGAAAGAGAGGCTTATTAGATACTTGATTTTGCTGTGATGGAGTAGAACTTCTCTGGGCGTTCCGTTGTCTGTGTCATCTCTAAGTGCAAATGTTGGATGTTAGCAGTTAGTGTTTTGTACATATTGAGTGTTGCTTGTACTTTTTTTTTTTAACACATGAAGCCACTGAGTAGCTTCTTAAAGTCTACCTAGATGTTTGTAGTAAACAACTGGATTCAGGTAGAGCTCTGCAGCAGAAACGCTTGGGTTTCTGCATTCCACTTGTAGACTTAATGACGCTTGTTTACTGCTTTCATTGACAGTCTGTTGTAGCCTGGTGTAGAAAATAGGTATGTAGCTATGTAGAAAATGAGTTGTATTTATGACCAGTATAATGACTATGGACAAGCTTGAGTAGCTGTTGCAATTAGTATTAAGCGCATAATGGACAACTAATGGAGTTGATAACTTAGTTTTCTTGCCCTCCCCTAAGCTGTGTGGATACAGGGAGCACAAGTCTTTCTGGCATGTTGAAGGGATCAAATCGATCATGAATAATCTAGAGCATTCAGAGTATGAACTGCTTTGTGGTGTGCAAGGCCAGGAGGGAGAGACTTGGAGTTTTTAAGCTGAGAGGAGATGAGAGTTGGGATGAGGAATGCAGAAGTGAGAAGGTACAGATTTCTCCGTGGGGGGAAGGATAACCAAGGCATTGGTTAAATGCAGTGCTGCTTTTTTTTGTTGTTTAAATCGTAATTTGAAATGTAAGTAGTCTTTGAAAGACAGTTTGCTGTGTGTTCTGTCTGAGGACTGCTGGGGACTGCAGACAATTGTGTGAAGACAGTGACTGGCACAGCCCCTCCCGTGGAAGCGTGAATGCCCTCTTGTCTCTGTGCTCCAGCCAGTCAGCTTTGGTCCTGGCCCTGCTGACAAAGTCATCTCAGTTACCTTCTCTTGTTCTTTGTGCAGGGTTTGCTGCTTCAGGGAACCAGCAGCTCGTTCGAAAAGTTAAATTGAAAGATGTGAAGGAGGCTGATGTTTATCAGGAAACATTTTTATGGCTCTCTCTGTTCTGGCTCTTGTAGCCACAGCGTGAGGCTGGCAAGTTCTTGAAAGCTGCTTTTCCACTGTTGTCCCTAAAATATTCTCTGTGATTTCATGACATGGATGGAGGAAAAGGAACATTACACAATGTTAGATGAGGCTAAACCTGATGAAGCAGCAGTTGGGAGAATTGTTTAATGTTAACCTTTCTATCTTGTCTGATAGCAGCAGTAGTACTTCAGGTTTAATAAGGATATCATTTGGATCCATTTGGGGTTTTTTGAGTGGAATATTCTTCCTTGGTGGCTGAAATAAATCTTCCTACTGTTTTTGGTGAACTCATTGTTACTGTGTGACTTTGACTATAGATATCTCTTCTCTCTTTTATTGTTATAGAAAACCTAGAATAAACTCTCAGTTGGTGGCACAGCAAGTTGCCCAGCAATATGCAACCCCACCACCGCCTAAGAAGGAGAAGAAGGAGAAAGTGGAAAAACAAGACAAAGAAAAACCTGACAAAGAGAAGGAAATTAGTCCAAGTGTTACAAAGAAGAACGCTAACAAGAAGACTAAGTAAGTTTGAAGGAGTTGCTCCGGGACGCGGAGTGATTCCAGTAGCGCTGTGCCCGGGTGAGTTGTGCAGTTAAACTCACATCCTGCTCTCCCTCTTCCCTCCAACCCTTACAGACCAAAGTCGGATATTGTGAAAGACCCTCCTAGCGAAGCGAACAGCATACAGTCTGGCAACACTACAACAAAGACCAGCGACTCAAATCACACTTCAAGGTAACTTCAAAGTTAAGCTCTCGGTATCTGAGGTATCTGTGTTAAATTGCAGACACTGGTGGTGGTGATGATCAGAGTGCTGCCTAACCCCCAGGGCCTGCCAGCATAGGCATGGCAAGGCCATCAGCAGCTGGGAGCCTTCTCTGTGTAGAGTACTCAAACTGTCTGCTGCTGAGGACAGATTCAGATGTGGAAATATTGTTCAGTTGTCCCCTCAGTTTTTGTTGTTGTGCTGAAATAATCTTGTCAATTGGACAATAATGCTTTTGGCTGTCAAACAGTGGGGAAAAACATTAACCAGCCCTCACAGTGGTCTTTATCAAATTCTTATCATCACTTGATAGCAGTAACAAAGGTTACTTCTTTTACTTCCTTATCTGTAATTCAGCCACTGTATTTGTCAAGATAAGTTCCCAAGTATATGGGAATTAAAAGATTACATGAACAGATTTGCTCAAGTCTTGGTGTCAATAGAAAGCGCGAATGGCTGGTTTCACATTTGTGTGAGTTTCAGACAAGCAGCTGTCTATGGAGAGAGGTTCATTCCTAGTCTTGCCTATACTGATACTCAATGCTTGTTTTCTTGCTTGTGCTTTGTTTCTTTAATATAAAAACTGTTCTTTGATGCTGAATTTCACATTGGATAGCTACAAGAGGCAGAATTCACCTGGGCTCTTGGCCTGTGTGGGCTGTGTAGGAATTGCATCCCTTTTTAAAAGGTGCTGTAGGAAGTGTGTTATGTGTGGTACTATTAGCTGCAAACAATTATAAAGCACATGGGAAATGTGCTTCACAGTGCTCTTAGCATTAAGGTTGGCAAGACACAACTCAGCAGAAAACTGTGGTCTTGGAAGTTCTTAAATAATAGCAGGAAAATGTCTAATAAGAATGAATAACCTTTACACAGTAACTCACTTGAGTGCACTGAGGGCACTGTGAGACTTGCTGGGCTAGGACACTGAGCTGTTTGTGGGGACTGCTGTTAACTCCTCCTCAGCCCCTAAAGATCAAAGTGTCCATTCTTGATCTGAGGAGAGAAGTGTGGCTTTATTGCAATGATATTTTATTTTGGTCCTGTTCTTTTTAAAATGAGTACTTGACTAATGGCATATAGAAAATTGATAGATTACATCAAATAATTGTTTTTACTCCTTGAAGGAGTCACTCTGTCTACTGTGGAGTCTTCTAGACCATGTTTTGTGACAGGCTTTTGTCATTCCTAATTAATCCTTAATAGCATCAGCCCTAGCTGGATATTTCTAAGGAATACATCATCTCCTTCTACTGTCTTTTTAAGCATTTAGTTTAGTGGAACTTTTCTTACAATTCACTACCCTCAGAAGTGCTGTCAAAAGTATTTTTAGAGTTACAAGTTATCTCTGGGGTTTTTTGTCGTGCCTAGGCTTCTTAACTATTTCTTGTGTAAACTGTCTTTTATGGATCTCTGGATTTTGAAGAAATCCTCTTTGAAGTCCTTGGATACTGTGCCATCTTGGTTTATTGTGTGTCTTCCTGTGTACTTTCAGATCAATTGTTTTGAAACACATTTGTTATTTGGCCATAAACCTTTTCAGCTATAAACATGAAGCATCAAGGTGTTTCATTTTGCAAAATTACGTGAATGGGCCAATTCCTTTGTCTTCTATAAGAAGCAAAAATTACATACATGTGCTGACAAGATTGTCTGGATGTTTCCATCTCTGCTTCATCACTCTGCACAGGAGGGATGTCTGCCTTAAAACATCCTGCAGAAATGATTGGCAGGCTCAGTTCTAAAACTGACATTAAGAATATGTTTGTGAATGAGACTGTGGGGAAATCCCGCCCCTCAGCCCCTCTTCCCCCCATCCTGCTTCCCCCCATCCTTCCATGTTTGTCATAGCATTTAAAGATGCATGGGGCAGGCTCATTCAGGCCCTTGGTACATGGCTTATCTCAAAGGGTGCTGGCAGCAGGAGCTTTTCTGGGCAGAGCTTAGTGCAGCTGAGACCATATGAACTCCTACTTTTCCCTTCTCTTTGTTTTTTTCTGTTATTTCCTAAGTATGAGTCTCAGTGGTGGCTTTTGACCAGCAATAGCAGGAGGGCACGTTTGAGCCGGTGGAAAGGTGGAGGCAGTAAGGTCTGTTCCGGTATCTGGACCAGCAGTTTTTGGCCGTTTCTGAGTATAAGAGAAAACAAATGACCCAGGCAAATTACAGGAAGAACTGGGTTTCCTAGAGGAACTCAGTGCTTAGGGAGGAAAATACGTATGTGTACTACGCTTCCGGGAACGCTGCCTGCTGCCTTCGCCGGTGCTTTGGGGGCAGCCCACAGCTGCTGAGACGCTGTCTGAAAGCTGACGGAAACCCCAAAACTTGCTGAGCTAGCTGGACTTTCTCGTCAGCCACAAGGAAGGTGTCATCATTGAATCTTGCTTGTGGTTACATGTAGAATTTGCCAACCCCTGCGAGTGCGTCTGTGCGGCGCGTGGGCACACGTCTTGCTGCTGTGGGGGTTCACGAGGCTCTGGGTTTGGTCACTAACCCAAGGAGCTGCTTCGTCAAGGAGGTTTTACTGTTTGTCCCAATGCAGCAGCAGCATTTTAACTCTATTTGCTGTCTGTTAGAAGTGCTTATCTTGTGGTACTTGCTAGGAATTGAAGCAGCCTCCTGGGTTAGATAGGATAATACTACTTTTGGTGCAGTAACTTCATTTTTGATAAGGAAGTTTGCAGAAGTACAATGGTTCTATTTTTGAAGCTGTACATCCGTCCTTGGTACTTTTTTCCTATTCTGTGCAGTTGTAGAACACCACTTGGATGACTACTGCCAAAGGGCTTTCCCCTTGTTAACTTGCCACTGCAAGCCATGGAGTGTTCATGGCAAATATAAAGCTGGCATAATTCCCTGGGGTTCTTTTGTTTTGACTGCACTAGCCCAGTGTGCTGCACATGAGGTGAGGAGGGAAGGCAGATTGGGTTAAAAGCTGGAGCTTGATCTCAGAGTAAACTAACCTTCCCTCCATCCTGTGGAACAAGGCAGTTCTCAGCAAGCTGCTTTTCACTGATGTATAAAGACTCTCCTTTTTAATTTCCCTGTTGGGAATATTCTGCTGCTTAAGCCTGACCCTTAATTAAGAGCAAAAGCTGTAAATTGCAGCAGTCGCTGCAGCTGACTTGGACTTTGCTGGTAGCCGGAGGAGTGTCCGAGGTTTGTTGTGTCAGAGCTTTGGCCTGGCCCCTGAAATGTGCCTGAATGTCAGCTTCTTGCAGCCTAGACCCTTATTAGCTACGTTACTAATTGAATGATAGCACAGCATGCAAATTACAGAGATAATCCTGAGCTATAAATACCAGTGTGTTGTTCTGATTTTTTTTTCCCTTTCTTTCTTTTTCCCCTCCCCCTAACCAAAAGTACTAGCTGCAAGAAATCCTGCTGCACGTCCTGGGTTTTATTTATGATAGTCTCAATTCCAGAGGGAACATTTTGTGCGATTTTATACGTAGGCTGATGGGGCATCTGATTTGTATAAGCTCAAAGCAGCTGAAAGAGAGGCCAAGTTGTCCCAGTGCCTGTGTTGTTTGCAGCTGCAGAATTCCAATATGGGAATGAAAGAGCCGTGGTCAAATGCTTTCATGTGGTTTTGTATTGCAGAGTCACAGCCTTGTCTCATAACATCAGGGCACATGATGAGATGGTGAATGTAGATAAGAGAACTCTTTCATCTGCCCCATGGGGAGGAGATCCTTCGGCCTGTCTGGCTCCTGTCCACTTGCCTCTGCTGTAGCGTCCTCCTTTCTGGCAGAGCTGGATTAGGGATAAGCCTACAGCAGATGCCCTCTGCAGAGCTGTGTGGGACAGGTCTTTCCTCAGGCTGAGCGTGCCGCTGCAGCCTGGGCCGTTGCAGGGAGCAGAAGGTCAAAGCTCCGTCCTGCACTGTGCGGCACTTACCACCACCTGTGCCCAGTCACCGCTGCCCATGCAGGCACGTGGAGAAGTCACACCAAGCTGCTTCTCGAATGCCTTTCCTAACAAACTTTTCCTTTCTCATTTATTTTTATCCTTTTTATAAATGTTTTCTCATTTCTTGTAGACCCAGACTGAAAAATGTGGACAGAAGTACCGCACAACAGCTGGCAGTCACAGTGGGAAATGTCACAGTAATTATCACAGACTTTAAAGAAAAGACTCGCTCCTCTTCCACATCATCTTCTACAGTGACCTCCAGTGCAGGTTCAGAACAACAGAATCAGAGCAGCTCGGGCTCTGAGAGCACAGACAAGGGCTCGTCCCGTTCCTCCACGCCAAAGGGGGACATGTCAGCAGTCAACGACGAATCTTTCTGAATTGCACAGAGTTGTGGAAACTATGAATCAGGGTATGAAATTCAAACACTCCACCTGCCCACGCTGTTCAAATCCTGGAGAGCCTCTTCTGTGCTTGAACACACACACACTTTTCTTGGACATCGACCTCTTACTGATGCAACCAGGATAATTTCTGCTTGCCGTGGGCATCTGGCCACCAAGGAATTTCTCACCCTAACGATTACTCTTGACACTTTTATGTATTCCATTGTTTTATATGATTTTCCTAACAATCATTTATAATTGGATGTGCTCCTGAATCTACTTTTTTATAATATCTGCTGTGCACAATTTTCCATGAACATTACAACTTTTTGTTTTGGGGTAGGGAGCGGGTGGGGAGGGAACGGGGCTTTATTTATTGCATTCACAAACTCCATCCTCTTTCAACATATCCTTTTTAAGTTCAGTTCTTCTTCCAGTTATACTGTGTACTATCAGTTTTGATATAAATTATATATAAATATATATATAAATAAATATATATAAAGGGTTATTTGAAACCAATACATGGAAACGCTGGTGCTTGAAACACTGTGAAGTGAAAAAACAAACAAACAAACAAAATTGAACAGTTCAAGATCTGGGACAGTCCCCTTCTGTGAAAGTACTGAAACTGAAATGGAACTGGTCTTAGGTGAAAAGTGTTCCTGAGGGTCTGAACCTGGATGGGACCCATTCTCTCTATTCTTCCTTCCCCATTTCTTCCCTAAGCAATGGCTAAAATGTACTGGACACACAGCTTCGATTTATTTGTAGCTTGGGATCTGAAATGAGAAAAGGTTGCTCTAGGTAGCTTGTATTTCCCCTGGGGCCACTCAGATGGATGACGTGCGAGCTCACGCCTGGCTGGAGCGTGAGCGTTCAGAGCCAGCCTGGTGTCGGTTTCCACAAGTTGCCGTGTTGTGGTTCCACGAGCATCACTCTGTCAGGTGGAGCCGACCCCACAGGCTCTCGGTGTTCATACAGCTAAGGAATTGTGTCCACCTGCCTCAGTTACTGAGGAAACTGGAGCTGGAGTGGTGTGCTCGGGTGGGAAGGCGGCAGGGAGCCGTAGGGCTGGCGCGGTAGTGGCTCGGGCGAGCATGCTGGGGCTGCTCACAGCTGCTGGCACCTGCGTCGCTCCTTCTCAGCCCCCTCCCCTCTGTCCCAGCCGTGCTGTTGGGGTGGCTTTTCTCCTTGAAGTCCATCCATATTCCAAGAGCAGTTTCTGAGCAGCGTCTCGTCCAGTGATGACGTTGGGCTTGTCAGCATTTGGACGCTTCTGCTGTGGGAGCAAAAATAGGGAGAAGCTTTTGTGCTGGCAATCGAGTGACACGTGTGGCTCATGCTCGTGACCAGCATCTCCTTCATTCTTGCTCTGAAGCTATTCAGACTGTCGTTTCTTTTCCTGGCCTGTTAGTGTTTCTTTACAGTTTACCTTCCATGCATTATCCTGCTAAAACACTAGGCTGAAGAGGTGAAGCAAACTTTTTAAAACAAAGCCCCAGACCTCTTTGGCTTTTCATCTTTCTTTAGTGGCCCCAGGGTGCTTTGCAGTAATTTCAGGTGCAGAGGCTGTGGCTTCGTTCAACATCAACAAATGCATCACTTTTGGGCATGATGAAAGAGGGCCACATTCTGACAAATTGTGCCAGCTTGTTATATTGTGAATTAATTTGCTTAGCAAGAGTGATTTTTCTCTTTGTGGAGGCAAGTGGTTTAAGATTTCTTTTAAAATCTGTGTGGTTTTGAGTAGCAGACGTAGGTTCCTTTCACAGCGGCGACAGGAACGCGTGAGTAAGGGCTGGGCCACGGCCCCTGCTCGGAGGCACACGCAGCGGTGGCGCCTTCGCAGCGGCGGCTTTACTCCAAATAACGTGGGCACCCCAACTTAATTCTGCTTCTATTCACAGTATAGCCTGTCTTTACCTTTTTAAGCATTTTTAAAGTATTTATTAAAGAACCAAAGGAAACCAGATGCTTCCTATGAGCATCAAGACAATTTATTATACATAGTTTTAAATACTATGAATTTCTCAATCCACATTTTACCATTAGTGGGATATTGCAAAGACATTCCTTTTCCAGTTTTTACTATTCCTTTAAGGGTCTCAGGGAGGGTAAACTGGTCAGCCATATTTATTTATTTTACTGAGATGTATTGGAATAATTTTTTAAGAGAGATTTTTTGAAGATGCCCCCGAACTTGTATATTTTGCACTGCTTTATAAACGATCCATGACGAATTAGGCTTTGCATGCATCTCGGCCGGGATCCGGCGAGTCAGCCCCTCTGCCTTCAGCGGGGACGCTTCTGGTGCTTCGACTCAAACCCCGCGCTCGCCCTCCTCCTCGAATCTGGGAATCTGTGCAAAGAAAAAGCACTGAGTGTCCCAGGAAATTGCTTCTTTTGGGTTTGTTTTGGGTTTTGTTTGGGTTATGGTTTTTTTTTTCCCAAGTGAAAATGGACCTGTAGATCAGTTGTAAGAAAAGCTTTAATGCCGTAACCAGCTACTCATGGCTACTGGTGAAGTCGGTACCATCTGTCTCCTCTTTGGGCGTGCCTCCTCGGTCAAGTAGTTTGCTTATAAATAACTGGGAAGATTTCTTTGGAAGGAGTGACCTGTAATTCTGCATTCGGTAGGGATTGCTAGCTAAGCATTGAGCCTCCCCAGCCTCAGCCGTAGCTGTCGCGCGGTGGGTCTGAAGGATGGCGTTGGCTTCGTCTCTGGAGCTGACATGCCCGCGGCAGGAGGCCCTCCGTGTCGTGCCATGCCCTGCCTGTGGGCCGCCCCACCGTCTGTGGGGAGCCTGTTGGAGAAACCAAACCAAGCAAAACACTAGCGTAGGGGAAGGACCAGATTCGTGATGTTCAGTGGCACAGAAAGCAGGTAAGTAAAGCACAGTGTTACGTTTGCAAAGTTGTGACTCTTACACAGACACACACACACACACACAGACACCGACACAGCTTGCCTGACTCGCTCAGTGTGACGTAGTTGTGCAAAGGAAAAGGACAGCGTTTTACACCGCCAGGCTATTTATTTCCATTGGAACACTTTGCTTGTTTCAAATTGGACGGATCGAAAATTTGGCAGCAGCTTCCGTGAGTTTTGTTTCCACTGAGATGTTTTCACCTGCCTTACCAAGATCATTCTCAGTCTACTTTTTTAAGCTCTACCATAAACTTAAATTATTGAAAGTTTATTAATTGCTGACTATATAATAACCTTTGCTTGTATGTAACCGAGTGGTTTTAAGAGCCAACATTTAGAGTATGACAATGGAGCTGAACAGTTTTTAATGCGCAAGCAGTTCTGTTCTTGTGTATGACTTGTAACCTTAATTTACTGTGTAAAGATGGTTACATTATTTCCTTAGCTTTGTTTGTTGGAGACAAATATAGAATGCTTGTTTAAGTATGTCAAAACATAATCTTATCTTGTGGATTTTTATGTTAATGTATTATACGAGCTATATTTTTCATTTGCCCAGAAAGACAGCTTGTATAACGCTTTGGAAAGTTTCTCCGCTCTGTAAAGTCTTTAGAGCTGACAGTCCTGTTAGGTTTGTTTTAATCTTCATGCTAAAGTGTCAATGGTGGTTTTGTGAACTGGTTCAGAAATTCACAGGTCTTAAATGTTTTTGGGAAATTTATATTGGACACTGCTCTTTGTCTAGCAAATAAAAGATGTTAATATATTCCTGTTACTGGCATGTGCACGACTGTTATTAGAAGCCACTTTATCATTTTCCTGCTTTAAATAGAAATGTCTATTTATGAATTCTGCTTGTAGTTTTTTCACAAATAAAATAGTAAAATTTAATGACATCTGAAAGCTCTCTTCTTTGGGAGATGCCAGCGCTCAGCAAAGGTGGAGAGTCCTGCTGCCGAAGCAGTTTGTCGGTGTTGTCCCCGAGCACCCCACTTCTGCAAGCACAGGGCTGTGCGCAGGGGAAAGTGCAGTCAAGGGAGGAAATACAGTTCATTCCCTGGGCCTAAGGACGTGCAGGAGGTTTGTGGCAGATGTGTCTGCAGAATGTGGGTTCTGGTACTTTGAAATAATTGGTTTTCCCCCTTTCTGTAGCTGCAGAGGCAGCGAGGCTTTGTGCAGAGGGTTTTAGTGAGAGCCCTTGGGAGTTCCTTTGGCTGTCTTGTGCTAGTAAACTCCCACGAGTAAAATTAATAAAGTTAATTGAGAGCATAATTGTATTTTTGCAGCATAAAAACACTGGTATTTTGCAAGCAGTGTTTTGGTCCTCTGCCTAGGAACCAGGGTGATGTGAGTTACCGTGCTCTTTCTACTTCATGTTTTTCCGCCTGGGATGGGAGATGTGTGGCATAACTTACACTTGAAGCTGAAATTTGAAAGCCAAGCAACAGGAAAATGCAAAATGGGGAAGAAAACCCCTTACTCTGGAGCTTTTACTCAGGAATATGAGGACAGTTCCTAACCTGAAGCCATTTGGATGTTTTTGTAGATGCTGAGGGAAGTGTGTGTTACAACTAGAAGTCGCTTTAAAAAAAGCCCACTGTGCAAACAGACTCTTAAATGCTTTTAACCTCAGTTGGAAACGATTCAAAATCCTTTGTGCCAAGAATAAGAAGAAGCAGGAAAGGTAGTGGTTGTTCTACAGACCTAAAAGGCACTTGCTTGGCATACTGCGTGACTAGTCCTTGCCTTGAAGTGCAGTCTCCGTCCTCGACCTGCAACCAGCCAAAGGTGCTGGGGCAAAGCAGCAAGAGCTGAAGGGAGTGAAGGAGCTGGGCATCATCTTCATCAGCATCCACCTACTTCTTCACCAGGTGAAGGCTTGAAGTGAGCCAGTGAGTGATTTCTGTGGCAGTGCTGGTACTCGCTGTGTGCCCGCTGCCCATGTCACCAGTCTCCTGGAAGTCCTGTGCCTTTGAGCCACGTGAGCCCAGAGCTGGGTGCTGGGGCTGTGGAGTCAGCCCTGCCATGGGGGAAGGAGGATGGAGGCCACCTGAGGCTGCTGCCAGGTATGTGCTGGACTTACACGTTGGTGTTTGTTACCTGTAGGGAGTGCAGAAGGAGCTGGGGAAGGCTCATTGCTCCTTAGGGAGTTTGTAAGCAAGTCAGTTTTAAGACTTGGAGGTGTTCTGAAAGTGAGCACCCCCTCGTGTAACCAGGAGAGAGAAGAAAACTCTCTCTCCTTCATAAGGCTCATATGTCAGCTAACTTTTTAAGCTATTTTTATTTAAATCTGAACATGCCTCCTTCACACAGCAGCTTGGGGGCAATTAAAAGGAGGAGGTGCCAACACTGTGCAGTCTTGGAAGGCTCTTCAGGAGCCCACAGCAGGGCTGTGCCTGCTCCTTACCCCCAGACACGCAGCCCTTGCAGTGATTAGCTGTTTATGTCTGCAGCATTTTATTGCTTTTAAGTCACAACGGGAGTTTCCAGGGGCCAAAGCAAAAAGTTGTCTGCAAAAGACCCGACACATGTGATGAATGGCTGTGCTGGTCCAGCTGTATCCCACAGGAGCACCAGTGCTGCGCTGAGTCAGCAGAGCTCAGGGCTCGTGTTTGGATCTGGCCTGGGCAAACGCCTTCCCATCTCACTCAGGCAGCTCCATCAAGAAGAAATTGTGTTTACAATTGCAGAGCTACTGCCTGTCTTTCCTTGTCTGTGTGACAAGACAAACCCCAACCCAAACAACCCCCAAAAACTTGGCTGGAAAACTGGGTGACGCACTGCAGGGGAGGGGTGTGAGGGCTGCCTGGCTCCTGGTTCTAAGGTGGATTCCTCCAGGTGTAAATGTTTGCCTTCAGGCTCTGTTGCTCTGCCTTGCAACAGGTTGGATGGGCTGCTGCAGCCACATTTAGTCGGTTGTTTAAATGTAAACCTGAGTCTCCAGTGTTTCAAAGGGAGCAGAGCTGTGAAACTTCACTCGTGATGCACAGACTGAAAAGCTGAAACAAAAATCTCCCAAACCAAACCCTGAAAACCCCCCAGGTGTGCAGGTCTCCCCACATGACCCCTTGTTTTGCAGACCTTTTCTCTTTTCCCCTGTGCTTTCACTTATCCCCCAAAGAGAGAAGTGAATACACAAGCTTGGTAGATGACTTTTCATGCATTTGCTGTCTTCCTCAGCCCCCAGCGGTCTGGGTTTTGTGGGGCAGACGCTGTGGCTGCGCAGTGAAGAGCGCTCTGTACATCACTCTGGTCTTCACATTGTATCAATATTGAAGCTAGAAAACAGCGTTTTCCCACAGCCAGGTCTTGCTGTACTGCAGATCTCCCAGTACTTGCCTGCAGTGGCTGGTGCTCCTCGCAGAGCAGTAACTGCTCTGGCAGCCGTGGCTGTGCGGGAAACACGGACGGCACGAGCCAGTTCTGCTTCTTAGATGAGCAATCAAGAAACAAACGCTTCTTTGTTCTCCTCTGTCTCCATACCAAAGAGAAAGAGAAGAGAAATTGCTCTCCACCATGGCCATTTATTATTTCCAGGATCCTGAAGATGTCATGACTTTCTAATGTTTCTATTTTTCTCCCAACTTCTTTTTCCAGCATTAGGAGTTGTCAAAGCTGTCCCAATGTGCTCCAGAGGCCATTCCAGCACACACGTTGCCTCTTCTCCAAAGAGAAGTCTACTACAGCAGCTACTCACAGTGTGAGAATCCCCATTGCTCTGCCTACCTCTGCTTTGGCAATCCTCCCTTCCTCACACCAGCAGGTGAGGCAGAGGTCTCCAAAGCACTTAAAGCCAAAAGCGTTCACTTAAATACCATGAAATTCCCAGTGTAATGCACACGTGGTAACAGCACATCAAAAGCTGGCAGGAAGTATTAATTGGCCACAGCTACTGGAGCTGGCCTGGGTTGGAGGGAGGAGGTCTGAAGTGTGTTTAAGTTGCTCTGAGTTGCTCTCAGGTGTTGGAAAAAACCCAGGTTTGGGAGCTGAATTTGAAGTATCCCTGTGAGCAGGAGGAAGCTGGCACGCTGCGGAAACAGCACATGGTTGCCCAGGTGAGAAGAATGGGCATGAATAAAGCTCATTTGTGTTCCTTCTCGTGCTGTGCTGTATGAGTCATGTTGCCTGGGAATTTGGGTGGAGTTGGCAGGAGTTTTCCATGCTTGTATGTGTATTTTAGGAGGGATTAAAGCTCAGAGTGGTGTAGAGAAGCAGGAGAGCCACTGAGATTTTAATTCTGCTTACACTCAGAAGTTAATACCCATTGAATACATATAATCTATAGTATATAATGTTAAATATGTTTATGTTAGATTTTTCCTAGGTTGTAGAGATGCTCTGTGTGACAAGCTAAAGATGTGGTGAGGTTTAAAAGCATGACTTGTCAAAAGTTTTCTCAAATAGAGGTTTACTCCCTTGGTGACTCTCGAGGAATCACCAGCATAAGCCAAACGTAAACAGGGCCAACAATCCCTCCCAGCACCTTTAGGTGGTTGTTGCTGTCTTACTCTACAAATTGACTTCAGCTGCAGCTAGGCTGTCTCTCGCTGTTTGTGTGCTTTACTTCCCAATGAGATTTGTAAAAATAAGATGAAAAAGGGCAAGAAAAACCTAGCTTTCCATTAGTTTCTTCCTGATAAAGCCAAAATGATGGAGCATCAGGAGGAACGTGCTTAGGGCTTGAGGCTGATGCTGCTCTCTGGGAGGGTCAATTTATTTATACATATAGATTTTTTTCTCCAGATTTGAAGAGCTATGTATCAGCCTTGAGCCTCTCGATAGCTGTTGGAAGAGGCTCCCAGAGTCTGGATGGAGAAGCTGCCCCTTAGCTGAGGGAAGCCCAGCGAGTGCTGCTGCCCAGGAGCAAACTACTTATGTCCTTCAACATTTCTCACTTGCCTATTCTTTATTCCCAGCAAAGAGAATTCTCTGCAATGTCCAGATCTCTCTGTCCAGCCCTTTGTTTAGAGGCTGAGACTACATCCAGATGTTAACAGACCTGACTGCAAAGAGCCTGCAAAAAGCCTGGAAGCATCCCCAAGAGCCCAGGGTTTGTGCTTGCTACCAGCAGATGAGGGGATGGAAATGTGTTCAGCTGCTCCTATTGTTCTCCTTATTCAACCCAAGTTTTGTTGGTGTGGAGTTAGGGAAAGAAAATGTGGACTGGAGTTGTGGAAAAGGAAGAGAGTGATTGCTGGGGGGGCTGAGCGGTGGCTGGGTGTGTGACAGCCTCTGACAGCCGTCTCACTGGGAGTCACGGCAGCACAATGGCACCGGGGAAAATGAGTGATGGGAAACTTCCCCCCTTGCAAACCCTCCTGAATTGTGATGGCACTCAGAGGGGATGAAATCCTGGGCTGGGTGGGCTTGGGAAATGTGCTGCACAGAGAGGCTGCTGGGTGTGCCAGAGGCTGTGTGAGGCTGGTTTGGAAATTACTCTGGCTCAGCCCTGGCTGCTGTCTGTGTTGGCTGCTTCCACCTTCCCCCCACTCCCAGGAGGGGCTGCCATCCCCCGTGGCCTTGGCTGTGTGAGCATGGTGCCTCTGCAGCAGCTGGAAAGGAGCTGGAATTCAGCAGCAGTGTGCTGCTGTGTTCACTCCAGCCATCACAGAGCCTGCCTGCAGAGATGGCCTCGCTGGCCGGCCATCCCTCGCCAACAGATTTGCCAACCTTTGTGCTTGTTTTCTGCATCAGCAGGACCAGCTATCCTCTTGCATGAGAGATCCCAATTATCATTTTCCTTCTGTGCCAAGTTATAAATCCCACAGATTTATATGCTAAAAGGCTTCATCAAGGTGATGAGTTTGAATAACTGACTCCTCGGTTCCCCTGCCCATGGAGCAGCAGGAGGGTGAGCAGGCTGCAGTATCTGATGTGCCCCATACAAAGCAGGGGGTCAGGATGGGGTTGGGCAGAGTGCAGGTTCTCCTGCAGGTTGTCTTTGCCAGAAGGGTGTTGGTGCTCAGGAAGCTGGATGGTGGAGAGGTTCTCACTGGATTGAAGTGAGGTTTGGTTGTTTTTTCCTCAGTTTTATCTGTCGCTAAGAACACTGCTCTTTAACATCTGGACTAGGGCAAATGATGGGGATTTTTAAACTTAACTTCTGCCTTTGGATGATTTCCAAGTCTCTGGCAAAGACAGAGGGCATCTGTTCCTGCAGGGACAGACACTTGGGAGCCCAGAGCTGGTGACATGGCTGTGAATTCCCCCCCCAAAGCAGAGGGTAAGTGGAGGAGGCTGCCTCTCCACCCCAGCCATCCCCAGGTTGTCATCAGTGTTTGGATCTTGAGATGTGCTCCTGCTGAGGCTTTCACAAGCTGCATCCTGTGAATTTGGCCACTGCAAGTAATGACACTTGGGAGTGTTAAAGCTGTGCTGTCGGGGGAGGAGGGGGAGGAGAGCTGAGCCTGCCAGCTCTGCGTGCATGGAGCTGTGCTGTGGATTAAAAAAATAAAGCAAACAGTGGTGCTCTTACCTCAGGCTATCCATTAGGAGTGTGATTTAGTGCAGGGAAGGCTATAAAGGCTGTTGATAAATCTTGTGTGCACCACAAATAAAATCTCTTATGGGAGGAGAAAGGGCCCCGGATAATGGGGGAAGGAGGGAACGGCCCCTGCCCCCTCATCCAATTAGTCTGTCCAGCAGAAGTTAATATAAAATAATAGATCTGGAAAGCCCAAATCTTCACAGCCTTAGGAAGGACTTCATCCCCTTAAATTATGAGGCTAAGACCTCATTCAACAATGCTTTGAAGGAGATCAACTGGCAGCGCTATTGACGGCGGCTGAGGGCTCGGGCTGTGTCTCTGCGTGACTGCGGTACCTTCTGAAGAGCTCACTCCTGTTCCCACTGAATGCTGCTATTTTTATCCTCCTTAAATTCTAGAGGGTATTTCCAAGTGGGAAGCAGAGCAGAGAATAGCAGATCTTAACTCTGCTCCACGTAACAGTTTCTGTAAAAAGGAGGGAGAAACGTTTGAAGTAGATCTAAGCTATTTCTGACACCACCAGTGTGGTGGCAAAAGTAGCTGGAGCTGCCTGCAGGCCCTGGCACCCTGTGGGTGATGGGACAGGGGATGTGTGTGTCACCGCTGCCCTTTTCTCCCATGGGATTCACAGGCTCCTGCCTCTCTGCTTGGAGCCATGAGTACCCCAGGGGTGGCTCAGAGGGGTGACAACTGCAGGAGGAGAACGTGGGGGTCTCTGGTGAGGGGAGCAGTGAGATGGGATGTGGCCCAGTTGGAAAAGGCAGCCTGGGACTGGGCATCGTTCAAGGGAGCAAACAGAGACTGAGACCTGCAAGTCCTCGAGTCAGTTTGTGAACCTGGTCATGCGGGTTTGGATGCTTAACAGGGCTTTAATCTTGTGCTTACACCCTTCTGCAGTCTCAGCTTTTACTTCTGAACATGCCCAGGTTCTCCAAAGCTGCTGAGCACCGTGTTGGCATACACAGCTTAATCTGGTGCCGGGCAGAAGCATCCTGCTCCACATGAACATGAAATACAAATCCGAGATCAAGTGAATTACTGTGCCATGCTGCTGCTTGGGCAATAGGGAGTCTTTAAATCAATCAGCCCCCAAATAAATAAATAATCATGCAGCAGACACGCTGGAGTGCATGTCTGATTCCTATCAGAAGCAGTAACTCAAGGCAGATGCTTGCAGTTTCCCCACTTCCCAGCCTGTGGTACCTGGGCTGCTCAACTCGCCTGAGACACAAAGCTAATCTTTTTTTCCCAAGCTTTCATTGTCGTTGCCAAAGAAACCATTTCATTTGGTTGCCATGTGTGCAGTGAGTCTGGTGCAATCCATCTGGATGGTGAGGGCCAAAGGAAAAGGGCTTTGGGGAGAGAAGTCTGCAGCCACCTCGATGCCCATGCTGCTGACTGTGCAGATGGGGCTGGGAGCTGGAGAAGGAGCAGTGAGTGCTGCTCCTTGGAGAGGTTCGAAGGATACGAGTCAACTTCATGTGTGTGACCTGCATGAGCATCCTCATGGCAGTGTAGACACTTGAGTGAAGCAGAACTGAAGGAGCTCCTCATCCTTTGGAGCCCTTCTGGACGTCTCCCTGGGGAGCAGCCCTGCGGCTGGGAGAGCCCTCTCGCCTCTGGCATTTAAAAGACTTTGCTAGTTTTCCTTTAAGTGCTCAGGAGAGAAACCTTTGAAGTGTTTGATCTTTCAGTGCTGCAGTCTCCCTCCCACAGGCACTTGGCTCTGCATCTGCTGGGCATCTCCTACTCCCTGCTTGGCACTGGTTGAGCTGCCCTCTGTGCAGGACAGCACAGGGCAGGGAGCAGGGTGGTTGCTCTGAGGTACTGTCCCAGTTGCTGCCCAGCCATGGGGATGCCTCCAACACCAGCAATAAATTAGGGCAGCCACACCTGGGCTGCAGGTCAGCTGAAAGCTGTGGAGGGGCCTGGGGTGGCAGGAGCTGGGCTAGCTAGGAAGAGCAGTGCCTGTGCAGCTGGGCATGCTGTCCCAGGAGGGTGCCACTGGGGTTTAGTCCCTTTTCCAGGGCAGCTTTCATCACCCACAGGTGGGTCTGGGCCCCCTCTCCAGTTCCTAAGGCTGGAGGTGCACTGCAGATCTGGATTGCACCAGCACTTTGCTTGCAGCTGCAATGCTCTGGCCTTGTGTTAGTCCACAGATGCTGGTGCTTTATAGAGGCAAATGAGCCCTGATGCCGAGGTGAAGCCACTGCCATGGCAGGTCTTCCTTTTGTATCATTTCTGACCTGAACAGATCTGGCAGCATCATTCCAAAACCATATTATTTCACTGAGTCAGGTCCTCATCTTCCTTGAGTGTTTCCGGGAGTGTGTTGAGACTGAACCTTGGACCAGTACAGCTGATGTTTTCCTGACATCTCACGTTAGAAGATGAAGCAATTGCAGCCCTGGGATTCAGCCTGGCTTTGCAAAGTTTTAGCCCTGGGGGATAGCTGAACTGATGCACCAGTGAGTGGGGTTTTTTTCCTTCTAAAGCCTCACTTGTGACCTCAAAATAATAAAGGCTGATCAGTTAAATCCACTCAGCACATAATCCCATGCCCTTCTGAGTTAACACAATCTATATAACAAGCAGGTGTGCCGATACACATGGTCATGCTGGATATACACATTGTTTACCCAGCCAGGCCATAGCAGGTCACCTCTCAGGCCTGCACGCTCCTCCTGCAGCAGTGCATCCAGCCCTGCATGGTGGCATAAATCCTTCTTTGCAAATCATTGACCCAATAGGTCATAAAAGCTCCTTTATGGTCTGTTAAGACGAGCTAGGTTCTTTACGTGCACCCTAAGTCAGCACAGTAAAACTTTTATGGTGTTTTTAATAACAAGAGCTACTGCACATGGGCAGCAACTAATTTTTTAAAACCTCAGTATTTCAGCTGAGATGGTTTTTGTTTCCCCTCCCCATGCTGGAAAAGCACTTAGGTCAGTGTTTGCAGAAGTCAATGCCTGAACTGACCCTTTTGCCCTGATGTGGTGGTCTAACTTCTGCAAGTACTTATCAGCCCTTGAAAGGCACTTGTGAAAACCAGGTTGCTTTTCTGGTAGCATCTGTGCAAAGGGAAAACCTGAACTCCCACGTTCATACTCTAAAACTGCTCAGAGCTGAAGCTGCACTGTAGTGTTATGGCTTGAGTACAGTGAAATCTTTGTTCAGTTGCAAAATTGTTTTAAGGGTTAACAGGTGTTTGTTTAGTAAAACAATTGGCATAAGGTGAACTAAAAAGTTCCTTTGTTGAAGCAATTGTGTGCTGGAGGGAACTGGGGCCACGCTCCCAGCCTGGCCCCAGGGATGCAGGAGCTCATCACTGCTCCTTGCACGAGCCTCAGCTCCTTTCTGCCAGCTCCTTGAGATGCTGTAACTTAATCTTGGGTCTAAACCTCCTAATGTAATCCTTCCCTTGGCTCATCCTCTCCTAATCCTCGGGAACCCTGTTGCAGGTCTGGAGCCTCTGCCCCGGGGTTGTACCTTCTGGCTGTGTTTTGAGTGTTGAGCCGAAGCAATGTGCCATAAAGAGGTTCTTCCAGCTCGCTTCTGGCTCTGCTTTCCCAGCTCTGCCTGGGGCTGCCAAGAGGAAAAGGGGAATAATGAGGAGTTGAAAGCAATATGGCAAGGTCTGAGCTACCCTCCAATGAAACTGCCTCCTCTGCCTGTCCTCTAAGTCCTCAGTGTTGCCAGCAAACCCGACCAGTTATGCAGGGTACCCTTCTGCCAGCCCAGGCTTGGCACCAGCCCCTTGCCAAGGAGCAAGGAAGCAAAACCAGCTCCCCTCAGAGCCCTTGGAAAGCAACACATCTCTGATTCTGACATCTGAAGCGAAGGGGATGATGGGTGCAGAGGGGCCACAGGTCATCCTGGAGTCACCTTCGTTAGTAAATGAACGGTGTGTATTCAGGAGGCTCAGTCTGCTTATCCCTACAGATGTGATTTTGGTTTACCTGCTGCAGTCCCAGGCAGCCAGGGCACAGCCTTTGCAAAACAAAGGCAATTTTCCCTACTGCTCTGGGAAGTTTGGTGCACTGCCCCTTCCTTCAGCTGTGACACACGCGGGTCTGCTCAGGGCAGGGCCAATGGGATTTGCTGACCTTGAGGAGGGAGTTTTGTTGGTGCCCTTGTTAGTTCAGTTCCTAGGAAAATGTCATTATCCCCTGAGCTCTGCCAGGTCTGAGCTGTCCTGGCTTTGCATCTGACCTGAGCACTGACACACTGATGCTGTCCCTGTGTCCTTCAATTCTGTGGCAGGAACAACTGCTTTAAATTCACCCCTCAGCAGACAGGGATTGTGACTTTTCTCACCTGCAATGGAGCCTCAGCGTTTCATGGCTTTCCTTTATTCACATGCACCCAACTAGAGGCTGCCTTTTTGGAGCTGTACTGCCCCAGGGCCCAGCCCAGGGGTCCACACGTGCCCCCTGACCTCAGCTGTTGCCAGGGAATCGGGATCTACGGTCCCGTGCAAGCCTGGTCCCTGCCTGCTGGAGCTCTCAGCCTGTCAGTGCCATCTGTGTGTGAGAGCACATCAGCTTTGGGCACGAGGGTGGGAACTGATCCTGGGACAGTCAGCACTGATTTCCCAGCGCTGCCAGCAGCAGGGAGCAGAGGGTGAGAGGAGCCTTCCTGTTGGCTATTGGATGTGGTTTAGAGTGATCTTTAGAGTAATCTGGTTGGATTTTGCCCTTTTTCTTCAAAAAAAAACCCACCCAAAACCAAATAACCCTCCTTTTGTGAAACGTGTGAACATACAGAGAGGAACTGAACATACATCCCTCTCTGGGGCCTGTTCCCGGACAAAGGAGCTGGGGCAGCTGTGCTTCTATACCACAGCCAAAACGGAATGCGAGGTGCTGGGATGGAGGGCATGCTCCAGTCCTGGTCTCATCTACAAGGGGACAGGTTCAGGGCTCGGGGCTGGGTGCAGCTGGGCCTGCCAGGAGGGCGGCTGGCGGCTGCGGCCTTCTCCCCCGCGGCGGGAGCGCGACGGCAGCGGCACCGCCGAGGCTGCCAATGCTCTGGGGAGCGTCAGGGAGGAACTGTTGCTGTCGATCTGTTAATTAAGATTAATGTGCTAGCTGATAAGGATGACTCTGTGCCAATTGCTGCTATAAGCCAAGATCCTGCAAAGCAGTGAGCAGCACATTCCTGCTTCCTCAGCGCCTGGAAGGCTCCAGCCCTTCAGGCTGAGGTTTGGAGCATGAAGAGAGGTGCAGCGTGGCTACTCCACATGCTTTGGGGCCACATAGGCACGCTCACGCTGCTGAGGGGCTGCTTGAGAGCTTGTTCCTATGCTCTCCTGGCAAAACAACCCATTTTAGCCTTTCACATGATGTTAAGGCAGTGCTCTGCATCCTCTCCTCCTAGGCAGCGGCATCTCAATTTCTCCACCCAAAAAGTGGGTGAAATGAGGTTCATTGTTTAAAAATATGCTTGTACCTATACATCTTCCTGTGCCTTGGCTGAGGACTGTGAGGAAGCTGGATGTGCCCTGTACAGTGAGATGTGATAAGTTAGGACTCGTTTTCCCTTTGCCACAGCTATGGGTGCATGATTTCGGCAGCACCTGCTTGCTGCAGTGCCATGGCCACCACTGGCCACTCACACGCCTCAGCCCAGGAAGAAGCTGTTGAATCAACATCTCTGTAGTCCCTGGGGGGGACTGAAAACTTCAGCACAGCCCCTGAGGCCAGGACAGCTTGCATGCCTGCAGTGAGCTCAAGGCTTCAGTGAATTGCAGCTTGCCAAGGAGTTCGTTTTAATGGCCTTTTCTCACTTCTCTGCCTTAATGACCTTTCTTCTGTTTGGTTTCAGTGTCTGGTACCAACTGGATTCAAGGGTGAAATTCTGTGTGGTCCCTGGCCATTCTGCTCTAAAGCAAGCATGTTTGTCAAAAGCTCATTTTTCTGGGGTGGTGTCATTTGTAACAAAAGCCATCATTCAAAGGAGTGCTCCCCAAATCCCAGCTGAAATCCTCCCACCTCAGTTCTCTCCTGCCCTTCTCCCCTTCCAGACCTGACTGCTCTTGCAGCTGCTTTCATTTCCCTGCTGTTCCCTGCAAAGGGCTCTGACACCAGCCTTAATGAGTAAGTGCTAATTAACCTGTAGCATCTCCCCAGGCCTGCCAGCAGCTGGAGGGACAGGGACAGGGATGGTGGCTCCTGTCACGCTGCCATGAGATGCAGCCCTGATGCAGGTAGGTGAGGACAACTAGCTGATTGGGGAAAGGCATCACAACGGCCCATCTCTGGTCATGGGCCAGATTTGCTGCTAGGTAGAATCAAGATTTTGTTCAAAGACTACTGCCTTGTGATGAGGAGGAAAAGCCCTTTTCCCTGCCAGAAAAGCAATTCACCTTACAACAAAGGGGGAGGTTCTTGGAAGCTTGGAAATTGTTTGTTTGGGGGTTTTTTGAGTGAGATATGATTTTGGAGACCCTTGTATCCTGTAATTTTCCTCTCCTTGCAGACACTGCTCAGTGGCCTCACCAGCAACCCCTTCCCTCCCTGCTCCAGAGCTCCATCAGTTTCAAAGTTGAACCAAATTCCTCTTGACCTGAGAGGCTGGAGTCACATTTGGCCTAAACAGGCTGGAGTCACATATGCAGAATTAGATAACCTTATCACAGCATCCTGCACAGATCAGTAACTCGCTCTGACTGTCAGCTTCTTTCAGCCAGCTGTAATTGCCTAGCAACGTTGCACCGTCTCTTTGGATGCAGCCTAATTCAGTTTCTGGTCATCCAGAACAAAAACTCATGTAGGCATCTGGCAAACAGAGCGATGGACAGGCTGTGGTGGGCTGCTGGAGCATCCAGCACAGTGATTATTTCAGCAAAATCTGTGCTTGTGGCTGGTTTTGAGGTCTCTATGAGAATGAGCCTTGAAGAGAACAACCCCTGAGTGAGGGTGGGTGCCCAGCCAGTGGAACCTCCAGAAAGAGGAAGCCACGGTGATGCAGGAATGGGGTTTCACTTGCAGCCCACAGCTTGTGCACAACCTGTCCCTCCTCTGCTCCTCTTGCTGTCAGCCCTGTTTTCTGGGCAAAGGAATAGGAGATGTGAGGATGGTTGTGGTGGCAGCAACAGGAGGAGTGAGGAAAAGAGTGACACGCCTCTAGCCCAGGAGTACAACTTCCAGCTCAAACATGTGGAAAATGTGGCAGTTTTTCACTGCTGGTAGACTCCTGCCATCACAGATCTGAAAGGATTTTAGCCACATCTGCTCTAAGGTCTGTAGGTGACTAACTGATGCCCAGTGACATGCTTGGCACAGGGAACTGATTTAGTCTGAGCACCACTGTTTTCAGTGCAAAGCTTGGACCGGGTGGGATAGGTTACACAACCTTAATCCAGGTGTTTGCTAACTGCTTCTGGCCTTGGGATGTGAGTACTCTTCACCTGTGCTTCTGAGGCAAAATCTGTCCAGGCAAAGCAGTCTTTTTGAAATGAAGGAAAGGCCGGTGCTCCTTGAGAAAGGCTTTGTGGGAGGTAGGGTGGAACTCAAGCTGGGCACGCAGGAATGGCAGGGAGGTGTGTGGGACCAGGGGCTCTGCTTCACTGCAGGGCAGGGCTGGGTCCTGCCTGGCAGCTCCTGAGGCCAGAGAACAGCTCAGTGCCCACAGCCCTGGCTCATCCTGCAGAGCATCCTGCTTCTCTTAGCGATGCTCAGCATGGCCCAGGTCCCTGGGGATGAGCTAGAGTTAAGTGTGTTCAGCCACTTCAAGTGCTCAGTCTGGGGATGTGAAAATTTGAATAGAAGTGATTTCTTTATGGATGGATGAGAGCCCTTTCCTGCTCTCACTGAGCTCACTGCCTCTCAGCAGGGATGCCTCGTGCCACTGCCTTTGCTCCCCATCCAAAATCTCCCCAGAGGTGTCCAAGTCCCAGGCTTGGAGCTAGCTCTCTCCTCCAGCACCAGCTGAAGATCTGAATTTAGATCCAGGCCTAGAGTTTTGGGATATGGTGACTGCGGAATTTCCTCTGGGCTCATTCCAAACTGAAACCTTGACCCACAATTTCACCAGCCAGTGCTGGAGGTCTGGAGAGCTTGGTGCCATTCTCTCTGCCCCAGCTCTCCCCTCTGTGCAGCTGCTCCTGCTCCAGTCCTGTCACAGGTGGAAACCTCTGGCACTTGCTCATTCACCACAGAGGATTTTTCTCGTGCAGTGCTGTGCACCACGACGCTTTATTCTCTTGGCACCTGGGTTTTACCCTGCCCTGGCTGCTCACAGAGGGTTTCAGAGAACAACAGGCTGGTTTCAGATCTCACCATTAGACTCTCACATTCAAGAATTACTACTACTATTATTTCCAAGGAAACAGGGACTCACTCTCGTATCTTTTATGTGATTTCTCACATCCGGAGCTTTTCACGTGACTTTGCTGCCTATTTTTAGCTCCTCAAACATCTCTGCCAGGATGAAAGCTTTAAAGAAAACCCACCCTTGAAACAGATGAAACAGGCATTTGCTTTAGTGGTAAATTTGTGGCTGCGACCCTCGGATCCCTCCATTGCAGCAGCCTGGGGAAGGGAAGCAGAAACCCAAGTCTGCAGTTCACTGTTTCCTTGTTTGCAGTCACACCCACCCCCTTCAAACAGCAAAGACTTGTTGTAAAACAAAACTGTTTCTAGAACCAGATCCACCTACAAGTCATTTAAAAGCCTCCTACCTCAATTTTGCAGGTAAAATGTTAGTCTAGCAGGAATTGAGAGGAGGAATTTTCCCTTCCATCTGTTCCTTGGCTGGTTTGTGGGAGGGAAAAAGCCTCCTCGTCTGTTTCCTACTGCACCAACGCACCTCGGGGTGAGATGAGTGGGGATGGGACCTGCCGTGTCTCCATGGGCTCAGGGTGGCTGTGGGCACGGGTTTGGTCCTGCCCTGCCTGATCCGTGCCAGCACATGGGGTGCAAAACGTGGCACCTCTGCCAGCTGCCTCACAGAACATGGCTCAGCCTGTGCTTCACCCCCCCTGCAGCCTCTGGCCACTGAAATGGAGATGCTTCTTCCCTGGTGCTGCCAAGCCAAGCCCGTGGCTGATGGTGGGCTCGTGTGAGCCACTCAGCTTCCACCTTTCCAAACCACCTCCTGCTACAGCCCAGATTTCCCTGAACACCTCTTTTTACCTACCTCCTTCTGGTATTTTTGGGCACCACCATAGGGAGGAGCAAGCAGGTAAAGAGCAAACAAAAGAGCAGCCATCAAGGCCCTGGTGAGGGGATCCAGCAGTGTGGATTTCTCTCCTGGGGGAAAGCCAAGCTGGAGCACTCCTGTCTGTTCCTCTCTCTGCACAACACATACCTCCTGATGGAAGTTCATTTCACATTGTTGTATCTAACTGCTAGAGCAAGAGGAAGAATTGTTGGCATTTTCATAAACTTTTGTTTCCATTTTGGTCCAGATTTTGGTTTTGTTAACACTTGCTGACCTGCCCCATCCATTAGAGCTGTCTGGAGTGAGGGCATTTCGGTAACTGCCATCAAAACGTCAGCACAGCAAGTTGGAGATTTCTGAGTGCAGAAACCTTAGTTTCTTAGTGCAGAAATCTCACTGATTACCAGCTACAGCAATTAGAAATCAGCCTGGTCCCACCCTCACAGCCACATCTGCCAATGCCATGGGTGCCATGGTGGAAGCAGGTGATGAACAAAGCCCCAGCTCCTGGGAGACAATGGGCTGTGGAACTGACATGGGCACAGCAAGCTCACCTGGCAGCATGCAGCCTGTAGCTTTCCTCCAGCTCTGCCTGTTTGTTTTCTGCCTCTGGCTTTAGGCTCAGAGCTGTGGGACCATCTGAGATGTCAGGGTAACATTAGGCATCTGCTCCCAGAGATGGAGAGGGAGGCACAGAGGAGTTCAGCACTACAAGACAGGGAGGTTTGGGTTGCTGGGCTGCAGGAGGGTTGGGCTGAGAGCTGCAACAAGCTGCTGCTGGATAAGCAATTGAGGCTGCTCCAGCAGTGGGAGGTGGAGAATTTATAGGCCCTCTTGGTATTTGCTTTTCTTTTAAATGCTGGTCTCCAGGGCAGAGGCTCTTTTGTCAGGCAGCTCTGCAGAAAGCAGTAAAATCTGTGGCAGAGAAAGGTTTAGACCTACCTGTCTTCAGCATCTCACTAACAGGGCTCCCGTTAAAGGCTGTTGTGAGACGTGGTCCAGGCAGGTCTCTGCTGAGTGCTGCCTCTTGAATTGCCTTTCTGACCAGTTTGTTGAGATGAGGAGAAGCCTCTGCCTTCATCTTATAGGTCCTCGTGGTACCCATTCTCTGGTTTAGGGCCAGTCCCTTGCAGGGAAGCGGCAGCTCTAAGCACTGCTGGGCATTGCACATATATTTACCTTTCCATGCTAAAGCTACAAAGCTGTGGAGACCCTGTGGCCTCTTGTCACACATCCCCCTGCCAGAGGTAGAGAGGTAATTGAGACGTGACAGCCTGTGAAAGCAAACGGCTCCTCAGCACCCGTCGGAGAGAGGGAAGCTGATGAACAGATGCAAAACCTGTCACTTTGAGTTGCTCCTGCAGGAGGGAGCATCAGGAGTGAGTAAAGGTTCATCCCAGCTGTGGCTTCACAAAGAGGGGATTTTGGCAAAGGCCTGGCACCAGCTCCTGTGTTTTCCTTGTTGCTGCCCGCCAAGAGATGGGTCACCCGATGTGGAATTCTGTGCGTAGTCCCCTTACTGCCTCGTCTGCAACAAACAGCAGAAGGCATGGTGGAATCTGGGCTTGTTACCATCAGCCCAAACTGATGGAAAACTGCTTTGGGTCTCATGCCCAAAAGCAGTGTGAATTATTTTGTGCAGAGTATAGTCTTTTATGAAGATAGACGCTGGCTTTCCTTCCTAGAGATAGAGATGCTTTCTGCACAAACAGGGGAGAGAGCATCCTGAGCTTTCAGATCCTTTCCCAGCCCTGAGAGAACTTACATCAGGTTCATAGACCTTCCTCCTGCTTGGTTGAAGCTGATGGGAGTGTATAGGTGGGCTGGGATTGGTCCCTCTGGCAGACGACACTGTCCCTGAGCTGCTGCTCATGCGTGACACCGATGCCAGTCCCAGCAGGCAGCAATGGCTGCTCCTTGGGAGCCCTTAGGGTAGCACAAGCAGCCCGAGCTCAGAGCCAGCACCCAGTTCAGCTGCCAGCCAGAGCCATGGGGCTCAGCTCCCCACCCTAAGGGCTGGCCTCACATCTGGCAAATGCTGAGGGCCCAGATACGTATCAAGCGATCTGAGACGTTTAATTCTATTACTCGCAAGCTCTGAATGGCTGCTTTAGACACCCTTGACCTTCTGCTGCAGAGCAGATCAAAGACATCTCTCTGTAGTGATACACTTTATCTGATTCAGAGGGGAAGCATCCAATGAAGTGCTTGTTTTGAAAACATTATTTTACGTTGTGCCCTATTAAATTGTTGACATGTTGCCCTCTGGCTATTTGGCATTAGTTATACTCAAATGCTATCTACAGCCTTAATCTAATTTTGCCTTTCCTCATCTTTATTCCTTGATCTTCCTATTATGCTGTTTAAGAAATCTGTTGAAGGTCCAAATTGTTTCAAGCTGGAGTTTGATAAGCGTGTGGAGAGGACCACAGAGCCGCACACGGGCAGCGTCTGTGGGCCCAGGCGCTGGGATTCACAGCGGTTGCACAGGATCTGCTTTATCTAAACCTTGCTCATTCTCTCCATGGATTCAGGCTTCTCCTGGCCCACGAGCTGCACCAGGGATTTTGGGGCTGGGGATTGGTGTGAGGAGCTGCAGGAGGTGTGCAGAGAAGGCAGGTGCTTGGCAGCCAGGGCACAGAGCCCTGTGGGTGCAGAGGGATGGGCAGGATGACCCCATCCCCTCTCCCCATGGGTGGCATCACTCCAGGGTAGTTTGTTTGTTTGCTCTTCTCCACAGATTGTGCTGAAGAGATTCTGACTGTGTCCCCTGAACAATTCAGCAACTTCTCTAATGATTTAGAGTTCAGGGGTATCAGTGGTCCTCTTCATCCCTCCTAAGCCCTCCCAGCCCTATCCTTCAATGATAGTTTGCTGGGCTTCTTCTGAAGAAGGCATTTCTTCAGCAGAACTGGACCCAAGTTTCCATCTTGTTCAATGTTAATCCTTTAAGCTACCGGTAGGGTGAAAGACATTTTGGTGCCTTCCAGCCACCAAACCACCAGCCTGGAGGAAAGACCTTTTGCCACCACCCCTCTAATCTACTCCATGCCTTGGAGAGTTTATGTCATGCAACAAGTCGTATTTGTTCTGTGCTCCTTTGTGATAAGCCACAGGGTCTGGGGGGGAATTTGGGGAAGGCAAGCCTTGCTGTGCTGGAAGTGTGCTCTCCTCTGCTTCCTTGCTGGATGCTCTCATTCTTTGTTTGTGTTGCAACAGGCTCTATATTGGAACCAGGTGAAAAAACGTGCTCACAAAGCTGACAGTGAAAAAAACCCTTTGATTTAAAAAGTGTTTCATTTTGAAAAGGGGAAGAAAGCCTAAACAATCAGTGTTGTTAAAACTCTCCATCACTATCCTTTTTAATGCAATATCATTTTTTCCCCTGTGCTTACCAAAGCCTGAGCTTTCAGCAGCAAGACGTGGCTCCTGGGAAGCAGTTTTCATTAGGAAAAGCTCCCCAGAAGTGGACCTGAGGTTTACAAAATGGAAACAAGGCTTTTCATGAAATCTTTTTCCATGTCTTTTGTTCTCCCTCATGGAGTTATAGTAGATCTCTTTTGTACTGGTCTCTGCATGAATGGAACATACAACAACCAAGTCATCATCCCCAAGGAGCTGCAACTGATAACATCTGTGCATGGAATTCTCCAAATGACAACCTGCTGACCCTGTCAGTCCCTTCAAGAGCTTTAGACAAAGATCCTGGCAATTTTCCTAAGAGTGAAAACATATATTTATACTTTCTGTTGCTAGTTAAGTGTCATGTGAATGAAGAAATAATAACCCCTGACAAGATAAGGAGACTCAAGGTTTTGAAATAACTCTGAAACCCCAACAACCTGGATGTGTTTAGCACCAGCTCGTCTCTTTCTGATGTGCAAGCAGTTGAAAATACAGTTATAATTACAAGGATTTGCAAAGCCAGCCTGACACTGCAGAGGCTGTTTTCCATGATTTTTATAACAAACTTTAGTATTTATACTGTTGCACCAGGAATCTAAATAAATGTTCATGGTTTATCTCCTTTCTGCCTCCGGTACATTGACTTTGGCTAAACAGCTATATTTATCAGTGCAGTGCTAGCTATAAAAACAAACAAACTCTAAAATGTACAATGCAGCTGAGTGTTCTTTTGGGTAGGTGGGTACATACACTGTTCATAATCCTGGGGGTTGTATCCACCTTTATTACGTGTACACAATGTCATCTACACCCATGGTCCAGGTTTACAAAGGTTTATAGGACTCTAAAACAGTAGCTAAGTATTTATTAAGAAAAGCCTAAGTGAGACTCTCAGCTCCTCTTGATTTTCAAGAGAAGTTGGTTACCTTTTGTAAGGCTCACTAAATTCATACCTGCTCCTCTAAACATCTTTTGAAACCCTAACAAACCTTCCCTGCCCTATTAACATATAAACCAAAACTTGATAGCCTGAAGGGTGGTAGAAGTGTTTTCTGTGCAGAAAATTGGGTCCCAGCCATTAACCTCACAATTGTGCAAATAGTTGTAATGTAAACACGTAAGAAAATTCATTTTACTGTATACCAAAAGCAAACTGTATCTTGTAAGTGGGTAAAGCTGCAGGACATCTGCAGCTAAGCAGGTGTTTAAATCTCTGTCAATAGACTCCTCTAACCAAAAGGCCAGTCTGCAAATAAACATACAAGCCCAGCACTAAAGCTCCTTAGGAAGTCTGTTCCTCCCTGCCTGGAGAGGACAAACATCAGGAGGTAAGTTTAAACAGATTCCTGGGTGACTTGCATTCCTGGTGGGAAAGAACAAGGTGAGGCTGACTGTAACTCTGATTTTTTTAAGATAAAACACTTTGTCTGATGTAAAGAGGAAAAAGATGCTGCAGAGACAAGAATGAAGATCAGATCCAAAACTGACAAACAAACAAAAAAAGACCCCAGTAGAAAGAGCGAGGAACTAGATCCCCAAAGGGCTGTTAAACATCAGGGTTTAGACAATCTCCAGCCCCACAGGTCTCTCTACACAGCAGAGAGACAGAAAGCCAAAGATATGTGGTAAGGATCACTCTTAACTCCTTACACTCTGCCTAATCCTGTAATGGTCTGTGGTGAATGGTCCATCACTCTGCTCTTAAAATGCTGACACTGGTTGGGGTTGAACATCATTTGTTCTCATCCAGCAGCTGCTGTACCTGCAGACAGTGTGTCCCTGTTATGGACTTTGCTGGAGCCCATCCACGTACGAGGGAGCAGAGCAGAGTTCAGGCTCTTACAAGGCTGTGCAAGGAGCCAAACACATGTTTTTTGGAGGGGAAAGAAAAAAGACATTGTAGTAGAGTGACTGGTTGATTTAAAAGTAAATCTTAGGAAGCAAGAGCAGAGTGCAGCTCCTTCCATTTAGGTTTAAAACTAATTGATTGCTTTCCCCCAGCACACAGACCTGTCTTTATATCGAGCCCGTAAAGGAAAGTTCCCCGAAAGTCACTGGAGACAAATAATCCTTCAGGAGTCACTGCTGACATGGAATGATATTGTGAGTCATTTTTCAGTTGTGTGCGTCTCCATCCTGTCACATTAGTTTGCTAACACTTCCAATGCAACAATGAGACAAACAGAGCATTGTGCTGGTCCAAGCCAAACATTCATCTCTGCTTGGCACCCGTTCAACAGGCCTGTCAAAACTCCTTGTGAGCTGGCCAAAGCTCATTAACAGTGGTTGGATGCATATTTAGCATGGAAAAGAGCTTTACCCAGGGCTCAGAGTAACGTGGGGACTGAGCAGGCAGGAAAGGGAAGGATGGTAGGAAGCAGAGAGGGGAATGTATTCCTTGCAAGGTGTTGGTACCTAACAACAGAATGAAAGGAAAAATGTAACTATCTATTGTGGGAACATATTTCAAGGCAGTACTTTGTACAGCATGGAAGTGAGTTGCTAAATCCCTGGGCCAATGCCAACCTTACATCTGTCTCAGAAGCAGCACTGATGTTATCTCTCCTTGGTGTGCATGAACTTATAACGTTGATCTCCCTGGAAAGGGAGCAAATCTGCTGACTTGACTTTTCCTTCCCAGCCAATACTTGGTGGGTTTGGAGGGGTTTGGCTGGAGACTCCTCTCACTCACATGCTATCTTCCCTGAAGCCCATGTAAGGATCTGGTTTTTGGGAGTGTAGCCCAAGTCCACGTAAAGCATCCTGGGGCAGCAGGAGGCTGGCTCAGCCCTGGGCAGTCTGACATATCCGTTACACCTGGTAAGCCATTTCAGCAACAAGAGGGAGAGGGATTTGACTGTGGAGTCTGAACAGTTGTGTTGCCTTCTGGTGCTGAGGTGATGTTAAGGAAAGCATGATCAGGGTATGAGTGACACTTTCCAACTCATCTAAGGTAATCCTATGCCCTTGCCTGCAGCAGTCTCCTCTCTGAAGGAATAGTGCTGATTTGCAAAGGATCAAGCATTGGAGAAATCTATTCTGTTTCATATAGCCATGCTTGTATACCAGTGTCCCAGTAAGTATGAGAGAATCTACTCCTAAATTCACATCTAAAACTCCCAGGGCTGTTCCAGTAAGTACTCACTCTTGGACAAGAAACAACAAATAACAAAAACCCTACATGCTGCAGAGGAAAAGGAGAAGAAAAAAACCCACCTGTTACTACTTAAAAAAGCTTTTATTCTGTCTACATGGAGATGATTCAGTATGAGGGCAAGTGAAATGCTGGGATGGAGAAAACCCTTAAAAGAGATCATGAGAGAAGGCATTCTTGGCCTAATTAACAGATTGCTTGAAGCAAACATTCACAATTAACTGAATGAGTATTTCAAGGTGTGCTTCATTTTAAACCTAGCACCTCTGATTGATTACTTCAACACTTTCCTGCTTACAAACAATTCCTCTGTTCGTTCACCTTGTCTTCTCCCCCACCTCTTTGTGCTCTGAGTTCTTGAAGGCCCTTAAAAAGGATCCTTAAGCTTCCAGTGATGTCCCTTCTGATCTGTGGATCATCCAGGACTGTGTGTCAGGATTTGCCTTTGACAAGGTAAGCATCTCCTGAGACCTCTTTGGAAGATGGTGAGAGGTTATTGCTGCTGGGTTGGTTGTCACAAGTGCCCATCAGGTTTTTGCCCAGTTACCAAATGCTGAGCATCAGTGTCTGTGATTTGTAAGGTGGAAATTACTTATGTTAAAAAGTATACAGAACTGATTTGAAGTCTGTGCAAACTGAAGGAGTTCAATCTTCCTTCTCCATTGAAGAGCTTAGTGGGTGTCTCTGGGGACCTGGGAATCTCCTGGAGAAATGTGATGACTTCTGACAGATGGGAGGTGAAGCTGGGTCTGGTTGAAAGAGAAGACAAGGTGGTAATTTCCCTCTGGATGTTAGCAGTGTTCCTGTGGCTCATCAGCCCAGGGACATGGTGGGTAGTTTGTCTGCCCAGCCCATTGCTTTAAGGCTGGTTGGGAATTGGTATGTGGCGTGATCAGGTGAAGATGGGTTTTTCTCCCACGGAATCACCCTAGGACAGAGTTTGGAGATCTCTTGGAGGTCACCTAGTCCACCCACCCTCAACAGAAAGCTTTGAACTCAGATCTAGTAAGTCCCTTTTCTCCTGAGGGATAAGATCCCATCTTATTCTGGGCTTTGGGGAGTTAACAGGCTGTAATGTTTAATTTATACAAACTGAAGACATGAGAGTTGAGAAGACATCCAGAGCAGGATTTGCCTTATCTCTCTGTCCTTTGAGTGACTTATTTTCTCCCTATGAATGAGCCCGGTTTTCTTTACATGCAGTTACCTGACACACTTACCTGGCACTTAATCAGCCCTGGCCAGTGGTTGCTGTTTTGCTGGGTGTGCTCAACAAAAAATGCCTCGGGGGCAGCGGTGTTTGGCAGGGGCAACAACCTCACTGAGCTTGGCTTTGTGAAATGCTTTCTTGCCCCCACATCTCAAGGGCTTATTATCGAAGGGCTCCAGGCTCAGTTAGACTGTAAAAGCTGCCTGACACAGTGATTTATGAGATCTTAAAAGTGAGTGCTGCTTCTTGCTCGCTGAGCGTAGGAGGGGCCTGAGTCTCAGCGCCTCGCCCCTGGGACAGAGAGGGATGTGCAGCTTGGAAATTCAGCTGCAGGGATGCTCTGTGTGGTCCAACCTCTCTGGTGCCCAAGAGTGCAATCACTGAAGAGTGGCACGTGGCATCACTGCATCCGTAACAGAAGGATTTGCAGAGGTGCCCAGCTCCAGCATTCTGTGTTTCAGACCTAAAGGCCTCAGGAGTATTTCCCTCTTGCAGCATTTGGGATCATCTTCTTGTTTACAGTCTCTGTGTTGTCTGGAGTTACTCAGAAAGCATGGCCCTAACACAAAACCATAATTCTGGTTTGGTTTCATTTTTCTCCAGCTGACAGAATGGCTGAAGCACGTTCCTTCTCCAACCTGGCTGCTAAGATTAAAATCTGTTCAGAAACAGGCTTGACTGTGGGGTTTTTTTTTGTTGTGGGTTTGTTGGTTGGGGTTTTTTTCAACCCCCTCAGTATCTTCAGACCAATTATTCCCCTGAAATCTCAGGCATCTCCATTGCTCCCTTCCAGCATTTGCAGAAGCTGTGACCAGTCTCGGTCGCAGTGGGCACGTGGGTACAGGATTGGCAGCTTGTGGGGAGCTGTGCCCGTGTTTCTGCCCATCCCTGCACTGGGGCTGGCTCCTCTGGCCAGCACTCTGCCTCTGTGCTCAGAGGGAGGTGATACTATTGCCGTGCCTCTCAGTGTTTCCACCCCAGCTTCCCCTGCCACGACTGGGTTTCTCAGCCTGGGGGGAGGTAGGGAGGTGTTTGACAGCTCTGTAGTTAGAGGTCTTTGTGACAAGCCTCTTAGCAGCTCCTGGTTCAAGGTTGCATTTAAATGTATTATAAATTAGATTCTATTTTTCCTTGGGGTTCAAACACCTCAGTGTGCTGGGAAGGAAGTGGCTGGTGACTAAACACTGTTCTTCCACGGTAGGTGCCATAGCATGGAGCTGCTGGCCCCAGCACAACATCTGTTAAGAATCTAGTGATTATAGCTAACAGGATTTTTCACCTTAAATGAGGTTTCTGTAAACTAATCTACATCTGCATAGTTTTGTTTGTGGTCCTCCAGGTGATCAGGGAAAATGTAGCTGCAAAGCTTTCATTTCCAACACATCCTTCTCCCAAGCTGCTGTTGAGAAGCCTAATTGTCCAAGATATGAAAGAAAACCTCCATTAAAGCAGCACTTAGGTTTTGAAGTAGATTTAATTTTGCATCAAAAAATAATCAAATATAATGGATACAAAAAGGTAAAGTTCCAACAGTTAGAATCATAGAATGGTAGGGGTGGGAAGGGATCTCTAGAGCTCATCCAGCCCAACCCCCTGCTAAAGCAGGTTCCCCTCGAGAGTTGCTTTGCTATATATATATATGTGGGATGGGATTTTTGATGGAAAGTAGGGTAAAGAGAACCCCAGGAGGTACCTGAAGATAGAATATACTTGAGGAGCAGAAAGATGTGACGTGCAAGGGAAAGGGAGTGTTTAGAGGTGACAAAGAGAGAACAATGAGGTGGCAGTGGGGACAGCCTGAATAAACCAGGTACAGAATAAAAGAGTGAGATATCAACCATCACAAGAGTAGAAATTAGTCTCTGGCAATAGGATTTGTACTGGGAAAGGGAGCAGCAGCAAGGACTGACTTAAGAGTTACTGTGAAACAAGAGTTTCTTAAAAATATATTGCCTTGTCGCTCAAAGAGCCTGGCTTGACTTCATTGTTTTAATAATGCAACAATCAATAGTAGATTAAATCTCTATTCCATTAGAAATCCTTTTGCACAGTAACAACAGAACAAAAACCTCTGGTGATGCATTAGAAAACGTCATTTGAACTCAAACCTGGATGGAGTGTGCTTCATTCCAGAGCTGGCAACACTGTCCACCCAGACCTTTCCCTTTTATAGGCTTTGCATTTGATGAAGCCCTGTCTGAAAAAGCCATGGTCTGTGAATGTTATCCAGCCCCCTCGTTTGATTTGGCCCTACAATAAGTGCTAACAGACTTCAGTGCCTGTAAATTAGTTTTCAGAGCCTCTCCAACCTCTGAAGGTGTCTGATGTGGGTTTTGCTGCTCGTGGGCATAGCTTGGCCAGTTCCTGGGGTGCCATGTGGGTGCAGATGCCCTGGGGGAGAGTGGGGTCAGAGGGCTGATTTGTAGGGGCCAGAAAGCACTGCTGTGGGGTCCAGCTGGAGGGGCCAGGGAGTCCTGTCAGTCTTTCTCTTCTTCCCTGGCTTCTTGCCTCACTCTGCCCTCCTTTCATATGCTGGAGCTGCTCTTGCAGCTGCCCTGAGCATCCTGTGAAACCTGAGCTTGAGGTTTCTGCCAGTGCAGGGATAGCTCAGAGAGGGGGAAGAGTGAAGGAGAGTTATTTCCTCCCTTGGCATGGGCTTAGTGGGACAGTGAGAGAAAAAAATGCTCACTGCTCTGCAGGCTGTCTGCAGGAGGCTTTTCTGTGGCAATTATCACAGGGGCATCTATTGAGCAGGCCTGCTGGTGTGGAACGTGCTATCTGCTCTGGAAATAGAAAATTTCACTCTCCTGTGCTGTCTGACTTGTATCTCTCCTGAGTATTAAGATTAGCTTTAAAAGAAGGGTTTGTGATGGCAAATGTAAGAGCTAAACTGCTTACTTGGTAAAATGCAGGAGGGGAAGGGGCTGTGGGAAGTGTATTTGTGGGCCTTGAGCTTCTGCCATAGGGTGATGCTGAAACACACATGTTTGAGTCTCCTTCCACTCACATCTTCAAAACACCAAGTCAGCACTGGCCAGGGTGCAGATAAGCATGGGGCTGATGAATGCTTGCCCTGGGGAAGAGCAGCTGGAAGCCATATGGTCAATAAAGGAGTGCAGGGGATAGCATGGCAAGCAGGTCCTTCTCTAGCAAAGTCCCCCTTCCCTTGGTGGCTCCCAGGGCTGGCAAGTGATACCATCCAGCTGAACTGTGTCTGTTCTGGAGCCAGGCTGCTGCCAATACTGCAGCACCTCATTTAAAACCTTGCCTGCCTTACCTGCACATCTGCATCAGGTGCTCTCTGTGTCTCCTGTCAATGACATAAGCCATGGGAAGGATCCAGCTTTGCAGAAGTGTGCACAGCATCTTGCACAAAGTCCCAAGTGCCTGCTCAAGCACCAACCAGCACTTGCAGCTGTTTTCCAGATACGTGTGCTCTCCTGGATGCAGAGGTTGACAAGTCCCATTAAGTACCAAATGTTTAATTAATCACCAGAGTAAACTAACACATAAAAGCCACAGAGCTCACTGGCAGGAAGGCAAGTCACTGCTGCTCCAAGGCTGGGATCGTTTTTGCTCCTTTTTTTTCCTAATGCACTGCATTTTCCTGCAGCTCTGGGAGGATGAAAACCCTTTGGAGAAGGGGGGGTGTGTTTGCATGTGGGCTCTGAGCCCAGATTATTTGAAGTGCCTTGTTGAGTGGGTCACAGTGGTACATGTATTAAAGGAGAAGCTGAAATCAGTGTTTATCTCCCTGGGACACAAGGTTTTCATGTGAAAGTTTCACGTGAAGCACAGAGCACAGCTGAATCCCTGCTCCCATTGAAGCCAATGAGAGTTTTGCCACTGACCTTGATGAATCCAGGCTTTCACCCCCTAACCATACAGATTGTCCATCAATCTCATGGAAGCAAGCTCCAGTATAAATCACTCCTTAAAAGAGAAGAATGGATACAACTTCAAAGTCTCCCCCTGTGGAGGCTGGTCCTGGCCTGGAGCTCTCTTTTGTGGGCAACGTGGCTTCTGACAGTGCTGAAGCACTTGCCATCCATTCACAGGGATTCTCAGCCACTAGTAAGAAACAGGGGATTTATAGGTCAGCTTCTGCTGCCCATTTTGACTCTCTGGTAAATGGAGGCACCACTCAACAAAGTGACAAGTTATTTTTCTAACACATTTGTAGGGTAAAGTAATAGATCTGTTAGAGCAATAGCTGCCTGCTGTCTGTGAGCTCAGCAGATGCAGCAGGTTGTGGAGCGAGTTTTGAAGCAACCTGCTGCTTTGCACTGAGAGAGGAGCAACTTGTGGGATTTTTCCAGAAGCTTAGTCAAAGCTTTATTCATGATGTGGGTGAGGTGTTCAGATGAGATGCTGACTCTGCCCTGAGGATCCGGTCGGTATCACCTCATCTGAAGAGAAAACCACAGAGGGTAACTGGGATTACAGCTGCCCTGGAGTTGTTTTGGAGCAGAAGGGAGTGCAGAGCCTGGAGGATGGCAGCTGGTGGGGCCAGCTGCTGCCCAATGTGCCAGGCATGGGCTGCCTGGGCAAAGCACCCTTGAGATAGCAACTTGCAGGGCTGCAGAAGCAAAGAAAGGAGCCCAGTGGGAGCAAAGGCAGTTCCCACTTTGCAAAGTGCAAAGCTTTCACAACATGCTCAGGGCTGCCAGAGCTGCTTTTTTCCCCCCCAGTGTGAGCCCCTCGGTGACTTGTGGGCCCCTTGCTGCCAATTTGGGCAGAATCTGCTTTGTTAGACAGCCTCCTGCTTCTCTTTTCTTTCCTCCTCCCCCCACCCCTTTCTCTTTTCTCCAAAAGCTTTATTGCAGAGCAATAAGTCCTTTCCCACCTCAGTGCCTTTCCCTTCTGAGACCCTTCTCCTAAGTCACTGGAGGCTTTTTTATCCATTACTTTTAAGTTGGCCCAAGTAATACTCACCCTGCTGTCAGTTCTCAGATCATAAAATAACCAGATTGTCTTGAAAGTCAGAAGTTAAAAATATTACAGTTTCAGGTTCCTTTACTGTCTGTTTTGTCATGGCAAGATTTGTGTTTCCCATCTCTCTCCAGAGACTCTCCCAAGCAGTGCTGTTTGCTAACAGTCAGCACTCTGCCAGGGGTCTTGGGAGGCTGTGTGTGACAACTGAGGGAGAAGATGGATGCCCAAGTCCTGGCCACCTCTCTCAGGACCCAGATGGTGTTCAGACAGAGCCACTTTAAAAATAATGATAATCCAACTCTGCACAGTAGCCAAAATGCTTGTAGGCTTGCTTATATGTCTGGAGGCTCAGGCCCTGCAGCCAGGAGCATTTCCCACCTCCCCATGCACGAGTGATGGGTGTTCTTCTGCTCCCAGCTGCTCCTGTCCACAAATGCCTTTGGTTTAGAAGGCACAAATGGATTAAAAGAGTCACTTTGGACAGCCTAAGGTCCAGAGCTGCAAAGGCACTATCTCAGCTACCTCCTGTGTTAGGTGCCTAGGTTGTAGGATGGAGCATCACCTTGGTTGGCACCCAGCAGAAGTGACCCATCTCAGGGAATGTGCACTGCAGCAGGACATCACGGTAACAAGAGACTACAGCCTGATGGGATTGGGGCTGGTGGGTGCCTGCTCTGAAGGGCCACCCTTGGCTTGGTCACAGACCTGATGTTTGAGACTGTCTGGAGCTGTGTGAGGCCCTTCCCTGTGCCTCTTGCCTACCAAGGTGACACAGCAGCCTCCAGGGTGTGGGTAGGGAAGAGCATTGCTGTAACGAGGTTTTGTGTTAATTTGGGTAGAATAAATGGGCCACTGGAGTGAAAAATGTGAGTGTGTGTCTGCTGCAGTGTAAGGTGGTGACATGAGGTCCAGGGCAAAACTCCTAAGAGCTTCACTTGCCTCTTCCCAGAGTAACAACTGCCATTACAAATAATTTTCTCCTTTCATTAAAGCTTCAGTAAAAAGAAAATTGGCTTCAAAATTTCAGATGTAAAGTACTAAATTGGAGGAGAGGTTAGCTGGGAAAAGAGCTTTTCCAGAAGCACCCTTTTGGGGCAGCCTTTCAAATGGCATTAACAGTCATCTTCAGGGACAAGCTCACCTAGGGCCTGTCTTATGAAAGTCCCATACTGCATCATTTAGGATGAAACAATACAAACCTCCAGAACCAAGAGGGGAATATGCAATGCAGTTTCCACTTCTCCCTCTTTCCAGCTCAGAAAGACTGTTAGCAGATCAGTGGCACTGTTATTATTCCATCCATGGTGTGGTCCCACTGCAGACACAGGAATGATGCTCCAGACTCTCTCTTTTCCAGGCATGGCTTTGATTTGAGTGCTGTTATACAGATATTGATCTTTTTTTTTTCTGGGGCTAATTCAGGCTGTTTCCCTTTTTCTTTCCCCTTTAAGGCCATTTTCTGCATCAGTCAAAGGCTACTCTTGCTGTGGTGGACAACACAGAGAACCTGTGCAGAGACAGACGAGTCCCTCCTGGTAAATCTCTGCTGACTCCAGATAGACCTTCATTTACTTGGTAAAGGTAAAACTGTAAGCAACCTAATCTCTCCTTCAGGCCTCAAAAGTCTTTCTAATTATTAGCACCAGAAGGAAGCTGAGTTAAATTCCTGCTCCACTGAGCTGGAGGGATTGAGGCCACCTCCAGGTGTTGGGGTCTATTTTCTGGTAGTCAATAATAAACTCTAGGTCTTTGCTGAATGCTCCTAATTTGCTTTGCTGGATGCTCAGGATTTACTGGATCCATGGGCACCACAGGCTTTTTTTAATACTTTATGGAAACATGTCTTGGTTTTTTGGTTTATCGCTTCCATTGCATCTCAGGGAAAAACACAAGATACTGCAAAGGTACCAGGAGAAACACTGAGAGGTTTTTTGCCCTCTTATTCCTCTTGTTCATTCCTCCCAGGTAAAGAGTTCTCTTTCTTCCCAGCCTCTTTCTATCTCAGAAGCTGTAATATTCACAAATGAAAGAAAGAAAAAAGTAAATGTAAGAGGTAAATCTCCAATGTCTGGAGACTAGAGAACTACTGAATAGGACAGAGCCACGTGAAGGTGGTTTCAGGGGGATAAAGGACGTCTGTGTCCTCGTTTTAGGACACAGTTATTGGGTACATGCTTGTTTTTAATTGCACTTCATGATATTCACAGTGTTTTGGCAGTCAGTTGGAGCTGCAGGATGTATATGAACCAGCTGTGTGTATTCAGGGAATTGAGGCCTGTCTTTTTATCCTGAGGTGAAAGGTGTGTTTCTCCTTGTACATGCAGCTGCCTCTTTCTCTGCTCTTGTGTCACCAAAGCTCCAAGGCACTTTGAAAATCAGCATAGGATTTGTATTCCAGGTAGCAGATGTGACTTTTTAAGTGTGACTATGGCAAATTAAAGCATCTCAAGCAACTGCTTTGCTCAGGAATGGACAATTTTACCCCATCCCTGTGCAAAACATTCCTTCTTCACTCAGTATTTGCAGACTTCCCTCCTGCTCCATTCTCCCCTTCTCAGCTGCCTAAGCGAGTTCCTGCTCTTTTATTTTCATTTTCTCACTTGTGCCTTCACTCTTTCCCCTAGGTCTGCTTTGCATTTCTTCCTGAATAACTTTTTTTGAGTGGAGAGGTGTTATTTGCACAGTGGATTTCCCATCATGGCATTGCTTTGATCTCAAGCTGATTTCTTCAGGCACGCTCGGCCACCCACTGCTCCCATTCAGCAGAGCTGAAAAGAAATGTTTCCGTGTCCCAGTCAGCCCTGCTCACCCCTCACACTGCTGCAGGCAGGGGCCAAAGCCAACTCCTCTGGAGCTGCTGCCAGCCTTGGCTCTGCCCACTCCAGCCAGCAGTGATCCGTGCCACCGGCCACAGCCCCGGGTGCCTTCCAAGCTGCTGGAGGCAAAAACATCAACTGTGTTTTGGAGGTCTGAGGCTTGAGAGCTCTGAAGGGAGCAGCTGATGCCCTGGCAGGGATGATAGGAGTATTGAGGAGAGAGCCACTAGCGCTGCCCTTGTCCCCTTGGGTGACTGGGGACTTTTAGCCAAGCTCTTTCCCGATGGAGCAGGGGAGAGAGAAAAGCCTTTAGGTCTTATTGAAACCTTTATTTTTAAAATGTCCATCTAAAATCCCCCTTCTTGACCTCCTTTATTTAAAGCACAAGCAGATTTCCCTGCCCTTTTCCAATGCAGTGTTCAGAGATGCTGACTATCCATTTTCTGGAAAGGACTAAGGAAGCTGCTCCTCTTCCATGGCTGTACACAATGGATGTACAAGAGATGTGCCATCTATACCTGAAGTACAGTTTTTGCCTCTTTTCCAGCACCAGTGCCTGGAGATGCTGTTAGCTGGGCTTTAAAGCCATGCCCAAACCTCTCTCTTACCTGGCAAATGGCTCACTGCAAAGGCAACCCCAGTGTGTGAGCATACAGAAAAGTTTTGGAAGACAGGAGATGAAGAGTCCTGGGGTGTCCCATTGCCTCCTCTCCAAGGAAGACCCCATGTTTGCTGGCAGAGGTTGTTGTGCCCGGTGGGCACAGCCCACTTGAGGCCGTGTCGTGGGCTGCCTCCCCCTGGGGCCCCTCCTGTGTGGGGTCAGGCTGAAGGCTCATGGTGCCTGGCACCATCCCTCATGGTTGCTCTGGAAGAGCTGCTGACATCAGGGAAGATGCAACTTGCCCAGCCCATGGAAGTGGAAAAAGGGCAGCTGTGTATGTGGAGGCTTTCACACATACACAACCTTAAATCTTTGAAAAGATAACAAAAACCCCTAACTAGAAACACCCTGGTCCCAGCACCTTCATGGTTAGACTCGAGATCAGCTTGAGGCTGACTCAGGCCTCCATAAGAAGGGCTCAGACTGAAGAACACAGACATTTCACAGGTGAGGTTAAGCACAAACAACTTACTCCTCTGCTTGTCCTTGCTGGTCCCTTCAGGAGACACATGTGTCCAGAGCTGCTGGAAACGGAGCATTTCCCAGTATGTAACTTCTCTCAGAGCTGTTCCAAAGGCTGCTGGAATGCAAGAGGCTTCCAGAGGATTTTAATAAATATAAAAACTTAAAACAAGTGCAGACGTGCTGGTTCCTGCCAAGTCTCTCTCCTTTCCCTCTCAGGGTGTGTGTTGGATTCCTTTTTCTCTTAAAGTACCAGCTGAAGAAGGAGCGAGGCAGGCTCTAATGATACAGGGAGAAGAACACATGGCTGCCCTGCCCCTACCTCCTCCCCAGCCCCTCGCAACAGCTCCCACCCCGCTAAGGACAACGCGCCGAGTTTCCCACAGCGCCTTTGGGATGAGAAAGCCGCGATTTTTATAGGGAGTGTGTTTGTTTCTCTGATCAGCCGGGAATATGATGGGCGAGTCAATCGCTTGTCAGAGCGGGCTCGTTACCGCCGGCGGAGGCGCGGAGCCCGGGCCGGGACGGGACGGGACAGGACGGGCGGTGCGCGGCGGCTGCGGGACACGGGCGGCTCGTCCGACCCTCGCCACCACCTCACCGCACCTCATCCCGGCGCTGCTCCGTTCTCTCCCCTAACACCGCCGGAGGATGGGTCGCGTTGATTAGTGGGGTGGGGCAGGAGTGGCCCCGGGGATGAAGGATGCTCTGCCGTGCGTGACGCTGCGGTGGCGGCTCTGAGGGCATGTGCCACCCCGGCTGACCCACGGGCAGGGCTGGGGAGCCCAGCCGCATCTCTCCTGCTGCACATCCGCTGCTCCCAGCTCCTCCCATCACTTCCCAGCCCACCACGAGGCTCCACGCTCTGTCATCCCCTGACATCGCTGTGAAATGAGGGTAATGCTAATTATCACAATTAGTCCTTTGCCCTTTCCCTGAGGGAAAACGAAGGCAGCAGTGGACGGGCTGAAGCCCGGCATAGCCGTGCCCGGGGCTGCCAGGGTTTGCACGGCAGACACGTGCTGGCACCTCCTCGTGCCTGTCGAGCTGACCCGAGGTTAATTGAGAGCAGGTCTCTGAACCCATTTTGCAAAGATAAGTTTGTTGCCCGTGTCCTTCCTGGCTCTGGGATTACGGTTTTCTCATCTTGCTGCTGTCCTGCCAGCTGCAGGGAGAGCTGTGTGCTCTCTTGCCTGGAAACAGGACGAGGCAGCAGGAACCTCCCTGAGCCAGGAGCTAATCCAGCTCCACGCGACCAGCAATTTACACTCCGTAACTGCAGAAATTAGCTGCTCCCCACTCCATTTCAAAGTTAATCCTGCCCAGAGCTGCTTCAGCACAGTCTCGCCTCCTTGATACCTATAGGCGTGGAAACTCAGCCATTTTGACATTTCTGGCTGCGAATCCTGCCCTTAGCAAACACACTTGATGCTGATACAAGGTCTCTTGGCTGCCTGTGCTCGTACCCATCTGTCGCCGTGGCACCGTGCCCGTGAGCAAGATGCTCTGCTATATTTGCTGCAGCATAGGTGCCAAGCAGACCAGATGTTTTCAGCAGGAAAGCGAAATGGGGAGGCAGGGTCCTTTTTAAAACCTCCTAGCTCTCTCAGCCAGCACTGTGGGGCAGAAGTGTGGAGCTTCCTTGCCTGCCCCCAGCCCTGGGTGTTTGCTAAACCAGCCCCACGGCTGCTGCCTCCGCAGGGACAGTCACTCACTGCTCACAGCAAACCGCATTCGTCATCCTGCCAGAGGCAGGAGGTCCCCATCCTCTGCCAGCCCACCCCCGGGGGGCAGCTGGGAGGGTTGGCTGATGCCAACACGGGTGAGGGTACCGGTGCTGGCGTGAGTACTGGTGCTGATGTGGGTAGCAGTGCAGGGACCTGGCAAAGCCGAGGTGAGCAGTGTGAAACCATGCTGGCAGCTGGGTTTTGCATTTCGGCGCCTCTCCAGAGCCTGTGAGCCAGCACTCGCTCAGACCTCAGACAAGTCCCAGGAGAGACAGCAAATAAGATGTTATTTTCCTCTCTGGCTGAGCGGTAATTCTCTGCCAGCCCACATGAGCAGGGAATTGCAGTGCTTAATTGCAATCCCTTTTCCCTTGGCTGTGCCTCAGATCCAGGAGGGCGGCAGGGCAGGAGCAGGCAGGGCAGAGCCTCGGTTCAGGCCAGGGGAGCCTGAGCCAGAGAGATAGGTACAAGTTGCTGAGGGGGAAAGGGGGATGCTCTGCAGCTGAAGGCTCCTCTGGCAGATGGGCTGCACTAAGCTCTGCCTTTTGGGGCAAAACGCTGCCTGTTGCTGATGAGTGCAGATGGGCAGGGTAGGATCAGGGGGCATGGGGCAGGCTTGTGTTCCATTGCTTCCAGCATGGGCAGCAGCCTCTCCAAAGCTGGGAGAGAGAGAAGTGGGAGTGCCCTGCACCTGCTTATTCTGGGAAACTTGAAGTTTTCAAGCAAGGCAGAAATAAAGAGAGGAAAAAAAGCATCAGTAGCAGTTGTGAGTGTTTCTGGAAACAACTCGTCGGTATCTGCTCTCGCCAGTGAAAGAGAAATCAACCCTATAGGATTACAGCCTGCTGAAATCTGGGAATAAGAGGTGTTTGAAGCTCCTCTCTGTTAATAAAACCCCTGGAGTTTTTTGCTTGATATCATTGTCAGAGAAATGTTGAGGCTGGAAATATTCATCCTGTCCATATGCTGGGTCCTCTGTCAAATGGAGGAACTGAAAGAAATGTGTGTGCTGGAGTTTTTTCCTGGTGCTGAGGCAGTTAAGACAAATCTCAGGTAAGCTGAAGAGCATCCATCTGTGGTGACATCATCCTGCCTAAGAAGGATGTTCTTCAGAGTTACTTCCAGGCAAAATAGGAAGACAGCATTTAAAACACAAAGCAAGCAAAAAGATAGAGAAATTCTTGCAAAAATCTGGTGGCTCTATATTTATTGTTCTGACTGACTTAAAAACTAAACTGCATCTGTGTTATTCCAATTAAGCAGCTCAGTGCTTCTGTAGTGTCACAGGGAGCATCTTGTCATGAAGTCAAACTCTGGAAAATAGTTTGAAGGCTCCTGAGACCAAAACCTGTGTTTTTATTGCTGTTGGCTGCTGATGTTTGTGGAAGCTGGAGCAATGACCTGATAATTTGCCAATCACCATGAAACATGCACGCTTAGACTGCTCTTCTGAGTGTCCCATGTGAAATCTCGGATGCTTTCGATGCTTCTTGAAATACAACTGAGCTTTTGAAGTTTAGAGGGAGCTGTGATAGACTGGGGAAGCTGATGCTGCTGGCTTTCAAACTGCCTTTTTTTTTTTTTTTCCAGTGCAGAAAATTGAACTTCTTGCTTTTTTTGTATTAGCTGGTGCCTATGAGGACCAAGCCAATTTGCTGAGCCAACTTCAAAGCTCGTAGCACGTTTGTTTTTAAGTAGAGTTGGCCAGAAAACAAAGATCCTGTAACACTACTGTAGTGAGTCCCTGGGTTTCCTTACCTTTCATTATAAAACCTTGGGATTTGGGTTTGTTTCTTCTTCTGAAATTAAAAAGTGTTGAGACAGAAATTCATCCACTGTAGACAACAAACTCTGATGGAAAACTTACTGCTGCTGCTGGAGATCCTCATCAGAAAGCCTGTTCATCAGAGCTGATGCTGTTCCCCTAGAATAAGCTGGTTTCCATTGAGCAGTGCTCATGACTTTTTTTTTTCCCTTTCAAATCCAGATCTTAGAAGGGATCAAAAAGGTTTCTGACCTGCCCAAATCAGAGAAAGACAAGCCCCTATGAAGCCTGTTCCTGGTGCAGGGAGGCTGGAGCAAAGCCAAAGGCAAGAAAAAGACTCCTCTTGGCAAAATTTCTATAAGCAGGTAGAGCTGTTTAAGCCTCAAAGTGTATTTAATGAGATTAAAGTCCCTTGGTTGCTCTCTCGTGCTCTCTTCCTGTCCTAATTAACTTCCACTTGAACTCCTCTCCCAAGCTGCTGGCCTCACTGGTGGCACTGCAGATGCCCACAGGAGCCTGGCTGGGCTGGGGAGGTGACAATGTGGGACCTCAATGGATCCCTTTCTCCCAGTGGGATCCTGTGGTGGCCCAGGGACACAGAACACCCAGCCCTGGGAGAGAGCAGTGGGGGAATAAGGCATGGAGGCACCTGAGCACTGGAGTACCTGCCCTCTTGCCTGGGGCTAGTTTTGTTAGAAGTCAGTATTTTGGAGCAGAAAGAATAATCTGGTCTTATTTCTTCACCCAACCACTTGGTCTCCAGTTCCTCCCCTTCTCACTCCTCTGTTAAGATGCTGTAATGAAACTGCTGCCCCGTTTCTGGGACCTTTCCCGTGTCTTCCAGCATTGCCAGGGGAAGATCTCTGTCAGCAGAGATGCTGTTCATGTTTCCACTCCGTATGATGTGGATCCCCGAGGCAGTGGGCATGGGCAGCCCCAGTGATGTGGGGTGATTCACTCTGCAAGGCCATGCCAGAGCTGAGGGAGCAGCTGTCATGCACCTGATGCCAGCAGGGTCAGCCCTGGAGCAGAGCAGAAAGGAGCAATGTCCTCTTGTTGGAGAGGATTTGCTTCATGTGGCAAATGAAAGAGCAATGACAGAGAACTCAAACAGCCATCCCTCCTGCAGAGAGGAGGACAGGGTGCTCCCAGGCTCTTTCCACCTCGCTTCTGCCATGGGCTGCCCTCAGAGTAGACTTTCCAGCTCACTCTTCCCACTTCTATCCAGCTGCCCTAGGCTGGGAAGAGCTTGCCATAGCCCCCCGCCAAGCCGTGTGCCCTCTCCCCAACAGAAACCATGGCTGCAGCACCTTGGCAGCGCTGGGCTGGGGACCTTGTGCCGGCCAGACCCATGGGATCTCCCTGGCGAGTCCCTACACCCTTTAGGAAAGCTGAGCTCTGCACAGCACCCAGCACCATGGGGCTGTGACTCAGGATCGAGCCCTCAGTGCATTAAACCATTGGGAGTGGTTGGAAAAACCCTAATGCAACCGCAGCTGCTGCCTGCCAGGCCCCCTGCCCAAGCCAGAGTGCCAGGGACTTGCCATCACTTGCACCAGCTCTGAAGGCACCTGAGTGTCACAGAGCTTCTCCATGAGCAGTGTCTCTCCTCAGGCATCCCCATGCCCCAGGATGCCCTCCCCACGGCCAGGCTGCCCCCAGCACCACTGGAGAAGAAGCCATCACCGAGGAGTATTTTTAACATCACCTTGGTAAAAAAAAACTGTAAAGGCTAAAACCCTCTTGGCAGACAGAGGGCTATTCTTCTCTTTCTGATGAAGAAACTATTTCCTTATACATCTGGTTCATATTTTTTCTTTAGGCTTCTGCCAGAAACAATTCTGAAAACAAAACGCAGAGCCGAGTGGAGCGAATGTATACATTCCTGAAGGATTCCTTCACCCTTCTCTCCAACCCAAACCTACCAGTCCTCCTTACAAACCTTCTTCTTCTCTTTCTTTTTCTTCCCTTTTCCATTTTTCATTTCTTTTTAATTAGTTTTCTTTTCCAAATGTGAAAACATATGGGCTGATTAGCTCTGCAGCCCTGCTGCCTGCATCGGATGGAGTGATCCACATTTAGAAAACAATTACAGTGACTAGGACAAGAAAAATACTCCATCACAGAAAATGGGGGTTTTGGGGGTTTTTGTTGGCCTTCTTTTTAATTTCTAATTGTTTAAGCCTATTATGTCTCCAGTCAGATTAGTGTGGAAAGCCTTCCTAAGGAGTGAGTGCCACGTGGGGCCTCGTGGCTCAGACATGTCGTGTTTGCCTTTGAAATCCAGGTTTTGGACTAGTAAAGGGGAAATGGCAGTTGAGTGGCATTTAAGGCCACTGCTGCTGAAGCTATGCAGGCAAATGGCCAGGGTGGCTTTGCTTTTGTAAAGCTCAGGGAGTAGGGCTGTGGAAAAAAAACCAAGAAAAGACAAAAAACCAGACCGAAAACATATTTAAAAGACAGACAAAGGAGAGGGATATCCCAGTCCCAGGGTACCTGAGCCCCAGGAATTGGGAGGGAGGAGATGGGACACGGTGGGTGGGTGCAGCTGGAGGCTGGCCACACCACCTGTGAGATGGATGGCACCCACGGTGTTGTCATAGCACCAAACTCCTGCTCCTGAATCTGCTGCTGAGGAAGCAGCAGCTGAAAGCCATTGGCTTTACCTAATTGGGAACAGAGACAATGCATTAAGAAAGAAATGTGTAGCCCCAAATTATTTATGTTCCTAGTGGGGGGAGTGCAGTCACTGCCTGACAGTCAGCCTCTGCTCCCTCCCTGAGGTATCCAAGCGGTGCCTGTGCTGGAACACCACGTGTTTTTCAGGCAATGCTACGGAAGTGTTTGCAAACATTTAATTGAGAGAGGTTTGTGCTGGTGCTATTTTATCCTTTATGCAGAGGGGGGAAAAAAAAACCCCAATGTGGGAGTAGGACTCCTTTACCTCCTCCACAAATACCTCTAGTCTTTTCATTTCTGGCTTAGGGAGGCTGGGGTTTCTGGTGAGGGCAGAAGAGGGTTAGTGGTGGTGGGTGAGAGATAAATAACCTGAAAATCACTTGCTGTGCCTTAATTTGCTTTTTAACCTGATATAGATGCTTATGTAAATGCCTGTGGAGGTGCAGGGACCTCCATTTGCAGCAGAAATGGGATGGCTCTGAAGAGGGGGGCACTTGTGCTCAGCTGCTGTGAGGGGCTCCAAGAGGAGGGCTGTGGTTCCTGGCAGGGTTATGAACCAGAGTCTTCCCTGCAGAGAGTTGCTTGCTTTCACTCCAATAATTGCTGCTTGCCTGGAAATGCTCCTGCTAAAAGACCAAAATGACTGATTACAAAAATTGGAAAGGCTTAAAATCCCTAAAACAATGCAAAGGGAAGAAAATAGATGAGCTAGCAGGGGAATGGGCTTATCACTTCTTGAGCAAACAAACATGTGAAAGCTAATTTTCTGAGCCAGCAAATGAATGATTAATGAACCAAGCCACAATTAACCCTTCATCACAAGCTCACCTACTCCAGGTAACTGCTTTGCAGGACTATTGCTCTGTTTCACGTTGGAATAAAGACACAGATTGATGGTTGCAAGTCTGCAGCTCAGGTGGTGTTTCAAAGGGCTGTGATATAGCAGGTATTTGGGGGGAGGATGAAAAATATGGTTGAAAGATGTTCCAGATGTATGGTATTTAGGATATAGTGTTACTTCAAGAGCCACTTGTTTGTATATCTCTCCCAGCATGGCAGTAAACTAACCTCTGTGACACAGGCACAGCATCTTTTAAAACATGAACTTGTCTTTTTACTGCATTTTGTTAAATGATTAATTTGCCTTACATTAACTTAAAATGAGCTCATTAAAAGACTTTTTTTTTGTCTTTGAAAGCACTGCTCATTATACTATCATTTTAAGTAATTAAATCAGAATAAATGGCTCTGTGAAGCTATTTTAATGTAACATCTAATTATATCTGACCTAGACGCTGAACTATAATCATTAACTACATGAACTGTGTAATGTTCTGCAGACTCTTCAATAATTTATAGGGGCTGAATTCAGCTGTGTGGTGTTGTAAGCTGAAGCTGTTAGATGCCATACACCTGTAGAGGTGTGGGACAGCTGATGGGAGTTTCTGTGGAGAGCTGTGCTGGCTGCAGGCTTGGCTGGATGTGGCTAGGGCTGCTTCTCCTTTACTGTGTCTTGAGCACATGTGTGGTTTGAGGGTTTTCTTCTGGAGGATGCTCTAGTTGGGCTAACATATTTATACCATGTGTCTTTAAACTGTTTGACAGTAACTCAGCCTTTCACAGCAGTGGTCAGGCTCAGTTGCTTTTGCTCTGTTAGACTGTATCCTTGCTGTTTGCTTTCTATGGAGCCTCAGTCTGTGCTTCCATTTTAAATGACTTTTTTTTCCCCCTGATCTATTTGCATATAACTTCCAAACTCATTTTCCCTGAAAGTCTTGCTCAAGTTTGACTGATTCTTGAAAACAAATTTGTCAGGGAGAGGGTAAACTGTCTTGTAAGAGTTTTAACTTTTCCCTGACTCGAACAAAAGGGAGCAGGGCTGGACTCTGCCATTGCAAGTGATGGTCCATCCATTTTCTGTGCAAAAAAGAGACAGAAGTACCATGTTGTAGCACATCCAAAAATTGCTGGTGCCACCTATTGGTAGAGAGCCGCAGGTTACAGTGTGATTAATGGGGATTATTTACTGTGCCTTCTGCTTATCGCTCCCCAGCCAACAGGTGGGTCAGAGCAGTTTCACTCTTAGTTTTAATATCAGTTACTGTTGGCAAACATGGTTTGCATTCCTGGTGTATCTTGGGTGTGATGGGCAAACAAGAGGGTTTGCTGTGGGCAGGCAGCTGCCCTTGGACACGTGTAGCCTAGGGAAAGTGTGTGTGGAGAGGGCAAGAAGGCAGAGCTGAGAGTAAGGGAGGGCAGCCCTAAGAGCCAGCCTCGTGTAGAAGGTGCTACTGGCTGTGTCACAAACGCACCTGGTTTGGGATAGATGTGGGGTATTCCTACAGCAGCTGCCCTCCGTGGTTAGGATGAGGAGGGGGAAGGTGGTGTGGGGTATGACTTGGAGGTGGTGATGCAGTGCTGCTTTGGGAGCCTCCTTGCCTCAGCTGGAGCCCCGTGGCTGGGCACAGAGAGGGATCACTTCACCAAGGGAGGGTGACGCGGGTACGGATGCAAAGGCTTTGCTGTGTAGCCTTTGCTATGTGGATTTCTTCAGCCTTGGGGGTTTTTCCAGCCTTGGGAGGGAGAGTTGAATCCCTGCTTTGCCTCCTGCTGCTGTGCTGCAGGAGACCTTTAGCCAAGTCCTGATAGGCAACAAAAAGCCTGGCTGGCCTCCTGCCTGGTGTGCTTGAGCAGTTTTATAGCTGTCATATAGAACAGCCCCATATTAGCATCGGGTTTAATACTCCCGGGAAACATCCAGCCACGGTTCTGACATCATGGACTAAAGGCTCCAAAGGTTCACTTGCTTAAGTGGCTATTTGTAATAGAGTCTTTTAATAAAATCTCATTAAAGGAGAGCTCCTGCCTGAGCCTGGTTCCTGAGATTACTGGAAAGGAGGACTGAGGGCCAACCTCGCAGCCACTTTGTGAAGCAGCGAGGGAGTGAACAGGACCCTGCAAGGACCCTGTTAGGGCTGGAGAGAAGCACTTGGTGCTTCTCTGTTCTGCTCTTGTCTGAACCTAGAGGAGTGAAAGGGCTCAGTAGAAAGGAGAGCAGAGTAGAAGGAAAGGGCAAGAGATGCTCCTGGTTATTGCATGGGGACCGCTGCAGCCAGGAAGGATTGGTGGGAGACAAAAAGGGCTCAGGCTCATCTCCACTATTTCCTCCCTACTACAAGCTCCTAAATGCTGATTACTTCAACCTCTAAGCAAGGGCCAGAGGATGCAGGTTGCTCTTGATTTAAGACACTAGGAGATTGTTGCTCCCAGAGCTTGCTTTATATATTCTTTCATGGTTTGGCTGAACCTTTTTTTACTGTCTGCTTGAAGAATAATCTGAATTCCAGGGAAGAGTTTTCTAAACGCTTGTCTCCTCTGTAATTTTTCTGTCATGCCATAGAGAGGAGCTGCTTGAAAGACTTCAGCAGAGAAATTCTTCTCTACCTCAATCCTAGGGGCTTGGGGTTTTTTGTTTTGTTGTTTTAAGTACCTAAAAAATTACTCTTTGATGTGAAAATTACATGTACTTAGAGAGATGCTAACATGAAAATGATTGGAGAAATGCTGAACATGGAGAAGAGCTCATTTTCAGGAGCTCTCCTTCACCACCTGCCTCTCTGACAGCTCTCCAACTAAAGCCATGCTACTTACCTTGCAAAAGCTACTCCTCTGCTAAATGGGTTCAAAAGCAGATAGTTTGTGTTTCGTATTCAGGAGGTTTTCTTTTTCAAGTGAAGGATTTTATACCCATTCTGTGGTTTTGTCAGAAAGATGGTGATGAGGTTTCTACTCAGGAGGTGCTTAAGGACCATCAGTGCTTTTCCAGACTGGGCTTGGGCTGTGCACCCATCCCAAAGCCATCACTAACTGTGCCAGAGCTAAAGCTTCTCAGCAGTCTCTCCTGATCCTTGGTGTTAGAAGGGTAGTCCTCCGCTCCCCTGCTTTAGGTTTTGCACAGCTTAACAACTTGCTGCTGACTGAGAGCTGCTTGTGCTGGCTGCTGATTTAGAGGGGATACAGCATGTTTTCATGTCTGTTTGCTTTCAGAGATGTTTTGCCTGTAGTTCTTTACATATGTGAAATGAGATAAGCTGGGGCTGGTGGGGGAGTGGAAATGGATGGCTGTCAAGTAGCAGCCAGGATTGTATCTTCATATTCTCTTCCCTTGCTGGCTTCAAAAGCAGAATTTGAAGTCAACAAAGGTAGAGCTGGTATCATCACAGCTAAGGATGATTTTATTTGTAGCAGATGCCCTGCTGTGTGCCCGGTGTGCTGGCAGAGATAGGAAGGGCTCTTACAGAAAGCCTGAAAAGCAGGAGATGTGTTTTGTCTGTGAAGCAGGATGATGGCTGCCAAGTGCTAAGGTTTCATGTGTCTCTGTTCTAATACACTGCTCCTTCAGTGCCCTGATTGCTCATGGTGGTTAGTTCCTTGCAGCTGCAGTGCTGGTTGCACTGCTGGCTGACGTCAGGGTGGCAGGTTCTCATGCAGTGGGGTGAAGCTTGGTGCCATTAACACAGAAATTAGGGCAACATTAGTTTCTGTTCGGAGGCCAGCACAGTGGTGAACTGAAAACTTTCAAGGAACAGCTTCTGCCTGTGCTCACAATCTGAAACAGTTAGGGAAGGCATCCTTAAAGTGATTAGCTGTAATTCCCCCACTGGGGAACAGCCTGACTTTATTAGTGGTTTTCCAGGTGGCATTCTTAGTAGATAATATGGCTTTGAGCTGTTGGCTTAAGGGAGAGGCTGCTATTGCAGCCTCAGCTCACGTTGCCATCCCTAGGTGTGCTTCCCCAGTGTGCCTCTTTTCCTGGCTCAGCCTGTGGTGTCTTCCCCAGATGCCCTTCCTGCGTGTGGGTGGTGACTGGGGGCCTCCAGCACATCCCACCTTCCTGGAAATCCTTGTCCTGGTGTTATCTTTCCCCTGCTGTGTGGGTCTGGGGAAAGGGGAGATGCTCTTCTGCCTTCCTTTTCCTGTTTGTTTCTCCAACTGTCCATCTGATGAACCACAGGTAGTCACGCTTAGGGGGGACAAAAAAACCCTTCAAAAGCAGCCTGGTATATTGAGCTTCCAACTGTTTTATTGGGCCACTCCAAATCCATTGGTTGCATTAACCAGTTAAAACAACTTTGATGTCAAGGGTCCTCAGAACTTACACCAGAACTTGCAAGCCTCATGTCATATCTGTTGCCCTTACTGATGTATTATTTGATCTCAGATTTTTTCCAATTGAGGCATTAAAAAATGTCCTTAAAATTATGTTACAAGAGGTGTAGAAATACAGCACCTAAGGAAGTCTCAACATAAGGCATGTGCCTGCACCTTCTCACCTGCTCAGAGAGAAGGTGCTACTCAGCACTGTAGGATGGGTGAATGATGCTCAGAGTTACATTAAACATTCATCTGAGGCCAGCAAAAGTTAAAATCTGGTATTTTGGGGCAGAGGCACTTTTCATGCCTGGTTTCCATTGGAAACTTCCTCCATGCTTGTTTTGTTCCTGGCAGAAGCACAGTGGGCTCTGTGTTTGCTCGGGCTCTGGTCCTGTGGTATGGTTCAGATCCTTAGCCTGCAGCTTGGATTTTGGTTTGCATCAGTGTTGAACAGATCATTTAACCTAAAACTTGCATGCAAATTTGAGGGCTTGTGTAGAAGCAAAAATATTCTGCTCCCAGTCCTACCTAAATTCAAAGCACTTGGAGGCACACAGGCAGCTTTTTAACGTGGCCAATGGGCAGAGGCAGACAAGCAGGAGAAATTTCCCTGCTAGCAAGCCCAGCTTTGAACAAGTTGTGGGCTTATTTGAAGGGGTTCAATAACATTCTAGAAACAAGCCCTGTCTATGAAGCCTTATGTTAAATAAATCAGATGTAACAGGCTCTGACTTTTTTTCCCTAAAGCTGCCAAACTATGAAGCAGGCTTGCATAAGGTTGTGTGAGTGCTTTTGAAAGTTTAGTGTTAGCTGTTGTGTGCAAGCCATTTTGATCTTGGGATGCTTGGGTTTCACCTGGGAATGGAAATATTGTGGCTCTAGGGAGGCCACTAAAGATATTTCAAATGTCAAAGGGGTGTGTTTTGTAAGTATATTTAAAACAGCAGGTACTTGGAGCCTGGTATCTGTGCAGCAATGAATCAAAATAAGTAAATGCAAATGTCCAGAAGAGCAAAAGGAACGTTGAATAGGTCATACCCTCTTTGCTGAGAAACAACAAAGTTTCAGAGGCCATAAATAAAACCACCTAATCTAATAAATGCTCTGGAGATAACTGGGGAAAAAATACTGAAAGGGTCACTTGGTTGTAAAGGAACATATTTCACTTTTGCCTGGCAAAAGGACTTGAAGCCTCTGCAGTTGAGTTGATTCATAGCCCTTTGTAATGTCCCAGTTATCCCCAATTGCAGCAGGTTTCACACAGCAAGTACTACAGTATGTCAGTGTCTAGTTAATATTTTAAGGAGAACAGAGAACAATCAGATTGTAGTTTGCTGATGTTTTCTCTTTTTCTTTCTTGTGTTTTTTAGGAAACTGGCTACTGATAAGAGTAGCTGCCTGGACAGAAGCGACTGCTTGATGTGCTAATCGCCTGAGAAGATGCAACTTCCTTTGAACTGAGAGGAAAAGGAGCATCAGGAGGTGAGTCACAGCAGCAGTGCAGGCAGTGGAGGGATGGTCTGAACACAAGCCAGGACAGAGCTAACAATATCAGCTCCCATGGGGCTCTGACTCAAATGTTGGGCCAAAACAGTGTAAACTGTCCGTGGGTTTGCTGCTTGGAGAAAAATCAGAAGGGTTTGATTGGAGCATCCTTTTTATCTTGGGAATGTCTTCTTGTCTTTCTACCTGTAAACAACACAACTTGCATTCCTGCATTTCCCAAAACCCCTAAAGTCCTTGTGGTGTGCCAGGACAGACAATAACAGCCTTTTTCCACCCAGATTGTGCCAAGTAGGTCAGGTACACTCTGTCCCCTTCACAGTTCCCCAGTGTTTAACATCCTTTCTGCTCATAGGCATCATGTTTGTGCTGGTGTCAGCCCAGATGAGGTGTGAAGCCCTATTAGTGAGAAATGCTGCTCATGTGCTTTTTCATCCCACATCTGCTAGAAGCCTTGTGGGCTGGATGCTGGTGGGGAGGAAGAATGTGTGGGTTGTTTTGTTTTGTTTGAGTTCTTTTTATACTGAGCTGAAGAAAGGTAAACATGGTGTATGTGCTGTCATCCACAAGGATATCCTCTTGGTGGTCTGTATCCATTCTGGGCCTAGTGTTTATCCAGGGAAGGTGTCTCTTTAGGAGGGTAAGTTTCTGCTGTATGAAGAGCAACATGCAGTGCACATTTAATGCCTTCATGCATTACCAAATTTGACATCAGTGAATTTTAAGGACTGTATCTCCTGCTGCTGCCTCTGTTCTTTGCAGACACAACTCATCTGAGAATACACTGGGCTGAGTGATTTGAGGGGGAAAACAGATCAGTAGAAAGGGGTACATGGTAAGAGGAACATGGGCATGCTGTGTAACTGCCTGCAGGTATCTTCTTGTCCCTTGCAGTGGGAGAAAACCCTTTGGGGATGGAGAAGGTGGCTGACAAGGGACTTGGTAAAGTTTTGCAGCTTGATGAGGACCTACATTGGTGTGGGTACTGCTGCTTCCCCATCCACACCACTGTGTTCCAAAGCTTTAATGTTCATGCTGTGCTCTCACGTTTGCTGTGTCTGAGCTGAAGATACTTCTCAGAAGTCTACATTAAGTGATATTAAAAGCTGAAATGGGCTGCTCAGGCTTGTACTTTGATAGATTTTTCTGATTGTGTGTAGCACAACATACAGCAGGAAAAATAAAGTCCCAGCCTTCACTTTGAGCATGTTTGGTGCTGTGAGAGATAGGGCTGGTGCAACTGAGATAAATCTGTGCAGACACCAACCTGCAGTTGCTCTACATGAATGTGAAAACTCCCACTACTCCTTCCTCATGGTCCTGTACCTATGGAAGATGCAAGGCTTGTGCTGTCCCTTATGTCTGGCAAAGAAAAGGTATGGTTAAATAATAAATTATGGATTAGAGAGGTTAAGTTACAGAGGTTAAGTACAGTTCCTTTTACTCCTCAGAGCTAGATAATTGCTGATTATCTTATTTTGAAGCTATTTTGGTAGGATGGACACAAGACCTTCCTACAGGTTATGTCTTTAAGCAATGATCAACAATGCAACCTAACGGTAGTTAAGAGTGTAATTGGTGACTTGGGTGGTGTTTTCAGCAAACTATACAATGGAGGGAAGCCTTTTCCTCAGAGAACTCAAGCACATAAAGAAAAGTGTGTGATTTCAGAGCACCAATGCTTTTTGAGGGATGTTTGTTACAGTTTAGTCTTGCTCAAGCAAGATTTGGTGGGGGAGTTTGGGAGCTGGGCACCTGGAAAAGGCATTGGTGCAGAGACCAGCTGAGATAAGCAAGAAATTGTGAGGTGTTGGTTTTGGCAGGGCAATCCTGAGCTCTGCAGGGCTTTTCAGAGCCTGTATTTCCATTTATTTGGAGGGAGGGGGAGGGGCTGTCACTGGATGAATATCTTAAAGGTGGAGATACTGTTTCATGTGTAGCCTGTTGTCAGGGCTACAAAGTGTTGCAGATGTGAGTGTGTGAGAATTTCTCAGTAAACAACCAGAGATGGAGGGTTTTAAGAGTGTCACATCCCATTCTTGTCACCTTCTGCTGCTGCAGTTGTGCAGGCATCACCCTGTCAGCTCTTGCTGCCTGGAGCAGGGGTGATTGATGGTCAGGGGGTGACCAGCCAGTTGCCAGCCAGCGTCAGGCACGTTGGTGTGGGAAGGTGGGTCTGCCTTGCTGCACAGTGTCTGCATCTGCAGCTCTGCCATCAGCATCAAAGGCAGGTTTTCACACTCTGTTGCAGCCCCTCGTGTGTGTGCCACAACAGCATCCTGAGTGCCCTGAGGAAGGGCACTGCCTGTGTCACTGCTCCCTGCCCACGCGTGCAGCCGCCACTGTGCTTGGCAATACGAAGTATCCGACCTGATTCCATCATCTGCCTCCTGCCAAAGGGCCCCTTCACACACCATGCTGGATACTGTGTTTGGCTCTTTGCTTTCTCAGCCTTTCAGCATAGAAGTGGTAACATCTGGTGAAGCACCAAGAGGGGAATAGCACTTGTAGGAGACCATTGGGAAAAAGATGAAACTCCTGGTCTACTGAGTAGGAGCCTGCAGTTAATTCCCTTATTTCAAATGGTATTTTCTGAGTAGGTGATAATCAGTGGGCCTTTACCATTTAATTAAAGGGCTTAGCAAAGCAAATGATGTGGAGAATATGCATCCTGGGAGAGCAGTGGGTAGGAGATGCTTGTTGGTGTCCATGTGGTTTTAATCTGGTCTGACAGTTTGCCTAGCGGGGGAGAGGAAAGCCCACTCCAGGGAAACAACCTGGGCTCTTTCTCCAGTTGATTTGGGGAAGGGGAAGGTGGGATTTGGAAGGAGAAAAGTGGCTGAGACACTACATACTGGGAGAGATTCAGCCTGTACTGGAGAAGCTAACTACAGTGTTTTTGCTGCTGCCAGTACGATGGGAAGAAAGATTGTGTCATCTTCAAATATTAATGTATGACCTGCAGATGACACTTCAGAAACGTACACTGGTGCTGTTCATGTGTCTTGAAAATCCATGGAAGCTTTCCCACCACTTTCTGAAAGAAAAAAGATGATACTCCAAAATAGCTGATTTAAGAACTTTTCAGCAGCAACACTACAAAACTGAAAATAAAGAAATATAGAGCTGTAGCTGTTGCAGGCAGAAGCTTGCATTTGAGGAGGCTTCATGGCAAGATAAGATGCTTATCTTCCTGCATTTGAAAACCTGAACACTGATTAATTCTGAGCTTGCTCTCCACAGTGCCTGTGACCACTTCTGCAGTGTCTCTCCAAAGAGACACAGCTCCTTTGTTGTAGAGTCTTCCTTGGCACAATTTTGATGCTTTACACTTCCAGCATCCTTACTAATTTCATCTGGTAAGTGTTGTAGGTCCAGAGGCAAAACTGAGAAAAGGAGAGCCTACAGACAGGAACACTTTGTAAGAGGAAAGGGTTTTTTTCTTCCAGGGCAGAACCACTTCAGCTTCAGTCCATGTTTGAGACCTAGGTGACTATAGCAGCACTGGTAATTAGCGTGTAGCAGCCAAGGAGGATCATTTGACACTAAGCTTTTACATGAAGACCGCAGGAAGCGTGCCTGGACTCTCAGCATGAGTGTGATCAGATCCATATGAGGACAGGGATATCAAATTCCCCACAAAAATGTTGTGATTAATCACTCTGAGAGCTGCAATTAGACCAAATAAAAGCAGCATGTTAAAGAAGCTAAGGAGGAGGTGATGTGAATGTTATTAACAAGCAGGGGTTTTTGGCTTTGTAGTGTTTTTCAGCAGAGCTTGCTTGAAATGTGACAAGCAAATAGAACTGAGATAAATGTAAAATCAGCTGGCTACACATTACCCACAGGATTTGATGTGAGTGTTGGAGAGAGGAAGAAAGATCATAATTACCCAGAGGAAAAGGACTAAATCTACGGAGTGAAACAGTTATTACTGTTAATTGTGGCCATCACTGCACAGACATGGAAGGTGATGCCATGTGAGGGTTTGCATTCATACCAGGGGATGGCTGATGGAATGAGGGTGAGGAGATGGATCCCTCAGACCTCTCCCAAGTGTGTATCTCTGGTAGAGAGGATGTGTACAGACATATGGGAGACAAGGGGCAGTGGAATCCTCAGCCCTTAGTACAGCATCATATTTGCATAAGACACCCAAAACTTATCTCATCCTGTGTTCATCTGCTGTTCTGAAACTTTTCCATCAGCAGGATCACACATCACTGGTTCTGATCTACTTTAGCTTAATTAAGCTATCCTACAACACCTTCTCTGAGGCTTGCTTAAACTTTGACAGCAACGCTTAATCCGGCTTTCTCTGCCTCTTCTCCCATTGGTTATAGTCCTTTTTATCAGGTAGGTTTTGTGTTGGTTCTTTTCAGCATGTTTTATGGCTGTACAGCTTTCCTTATCTGTTTCTTGTGCCATGTGCTTGCAGAGATTTACAGGCTGAAGTATTAGATGCAGAGCAGGAAAGGGAGAAACAGAGCTAAAGCCATAAAAATCCTGGAATCTAAGCACTGAAGGAATCAAATCTTCTAAAGAAATGGGAGGAAAACTTGAACTAGAATATGTATGTGAAATCCCTGTGCTCTGGCCTCTGAAAGAGAGCAGGCTGGGGCTGCTGTCCGAAATTAAGACTGACAGTAGGGAATTGCAAGAGCTGCCTGCTGTCAGCTGGCAGTTACTTGCTCTACATGTGCTTGTAGAGTTGGACATCCAAAGGTGCAATTGAAAACTTAAAATATGAACTGCTGCACAGCACAGACTCCTCAGGACCTGATGCACCCAATGATACCTCCACCACAGGGATTGGTCAGAGTCTGGCATGGTCCCCATGCCGCACAGCAATCGTCTGTTAGCAAGTGGTACCTTGCCTCTTGCCTTTGCTCAGGTTGCCTTAGGATGGGGGAAGCAGAGAACCATGAGGATCTGTCTCTCTGAGCACCATGCATCACCTCTGGCTACCTGCCCCATGGCTGTAGAGCCAAGGTGGGTGATGTGTCCCTGGAGACCTCCTCTCCTGTCAAGTGCACTACAGCGTGCAATATGACCAGGCATCTCCAGCTGCTGGGGCAGGCAGATGCTGCAGATGGCTAAGCTGAATTTTGGATGACATGTCACTGCTGTGGGTGAGATTTTGTGCTGAAAGCCAAAGGGACTGTTTCTGTGGGCCCATCCTTTTGTACTGAGTGTCCCTAGGCTGGAGGTCTGTCTTGGACAAAAGCTTTAGGCTTAACCTGTCTCATGTACTGCTACGAGGTACTGCTGGCTGGCAAATGGAGTTGCTTCTGAGTGGGTACTTGCAGAGGAGCAAATCTGCTCTAGTCTTTGAGGATGAGCTGTGCCTCTGCCCTGACTGCCTTAGTTGGTAATCAGTGCTGGCCCTTGGAGCAACTCCTTGCTGGCTTTTACATCCCCTATGCCTCAGCTGCATGAGCAGCTTCCTCCTGCTTCCCCAGCCTCAAGGTCAAGTTGGCTCTTTGTCTAATGGCTTTTTTGTCAAATTTATTAGGTGTTTGTGTATATCTTACCAGTCAGCCTTTGAAGCTGTTCTCTCCTGTCCCTGAGTCTACTTCATTCATCTGCACAGTTATTGGTTGTGTTTGAGTATTATGTGGCTCTGAATGGTGTAGTTATTAATTTAGGCTTTGGGCTTTGTTATTGGACTTTAAAATGAAACTCTGATATTGCAGAATGTTAAGGTAAGCAGGGGCTGACTGTTCCAGCTCCTGACCCCTTCTCAGCCCAGCTGAATTGTCTCTAGTTAAGACCTTTGCCAAGTCCCTTGCACTGTTCTTCTGTCATAAAAACAACATCTGACTCCAAGTTATAAAGCCTGAGTTTCACAGTTCTAGCTGAAGCAGACTGTCAGTGTTCATGCTCTTTATCACAGTGATTCAAAACTCTTGCAAGTCCTCATTACTTCTTTGTTGCAAGGATTGTATCCCGTGCTGCTGATCTGAGCCAGTGCTGCTCTTCATGTCTCCTGACACAGGCCACAGTGTGCTCTGCTGGTGATGGGACTGACTTTATCAAACCTGTCAAGCATCCCCATGTCTACTCACCAGTGTCTTCTCCTTATGCTTGATGCAGACATTTACCTGCTTATATCTCCAAAATGCCCATTTTTAGTAGAACAAAGTTAATCTAGAGCAGATGCCTAAGTGCATCTTAGAGAAAATAGCTCATGACTGCAGAGCTGTCATCACTCCCCTCACAGGCACGTTTCCTTTTGCTCATATGGTGACCACCTGTAGCTGGTGGTAACAAACCAAGGGCTTCCACCTCCCAAGTCCTGCCTCTGTCTTTGTTCTCTGCCTCGTGATGTTTCTTCCTATGATCTGGAGCCTTGCATGTGCATGGAGGCCATGCAGACCCATCTCCCCTCATTTCTTTGTCTGAATGCCAGCACAAACCTGAGCGGCTCCTTTCTAAGATGTGTTATGACAAGGTTTTGTCAGCTGTGTCTGCAGTAATGTTTGCTGGCTGCCTTACTGACTCTCATCTAAAAAGAGTTGATCTATAGTGCATTGTCTGGGCTGTTTCCTACCTTCCTCCAGCCTGAGTAGATCTTTTCCTGTGCAGTCCTTAATTTACAGCTCTTCCTTGAAGCTCAGCTTCTGAGATGGTCCTTCCTTGGGAGCTCAGCCCTGATGATCACTAGCATCTTATCTTGTGTCAAAGAACAGTGTGAGATCTTACCTAGTGTCAAAGAATGGCTTTCAAGGAAGGTGGGAAGCAAAACAGGACATATGATAGCATGGGAAAAGCTTTTTAGAAGATGTAGGTAGGAGTCCAGGCCCTTCAGGTGAGAAGTGAATGAGAGATGTTGAGAGCTGCTTTTTACAAAATGAGTTAGCTTTTATTTATTCTTGCAGTTGCTGTAAGTCAAGGGAAAGGCCTTGAGATTTGGAATCAATATATTGGTTTTCTGCACTGCCCTGAGCAGACCTGTAAGGAGAGCAGTAGGCTCTCTCCCCACTGCACTGCTCGGCTCTCTCTACTGATGGCTCTGCTGTCTCTGCAATGTTTAGATTATTTCATGAAGAAAGCAAAAGAAGTAAACTTTATATGGAAATGCCTCTTCCCACTATCTTGTTGATATACACCAAGTTTAGGAGGAAAATGATGTCTCAGGACTGCAAGAGACTGTTCTAAGGGAGCCTCTGTGTCACAGTTGGGGTTTTGTCTTGTGCAAGCATGTGTGATGCAGTTGAGTGGGGTGTGTCTCTCCTGGAGGTGACCTGCAGATGAAACTCTTGGCCACCCATGGGTTTTGTGCTGAAGGGACTCTGTTCTTCTACCACAAGCTGTATCCAATGATGAGAAGAGTGCAGGTTTGCAGCTGAGTCCTTGGTCTGGAGGCTGTGAGGGCTCTGCCTGGGGAGGAGGGGGATGAGGGGGTGACTGAGGAGCCTGGCTGCATTGGACAGAAGATGTACTATGGAGAGACTATCACCTGTACCTTCAAATGTTCAAAGCTGGCCATCTGCCTTATGGCTAAGCATGGTATTGAGCTGTGTGAACTTGGTTTAATTCACCTCTGTTCAACTCACACTTTCAGTTATACTTTTGCCAGCTCAGTGCTTTATGTGGATGAAATCATTTACAATTCAGGGCATTTGCTTCCTATGCTAAGTGTAAATACTGGAGTGTTTCAATATCTCAGACAAGTGCTAATATCAAGGGATGTGTGTAGATGCTGTTTTTGTAGATGCTTCTTTCTTTCTGGCAGCTAACTTGAGAGTTAGAGTGCAGACTAAGAGAAGCTGAGCTTTTGTCATGAAGGCAGAAGCAGGAGGCTGTCCCAGCTCTGTGTCTGGCAGAACCTGTGTGCTAATTAGTGCTCTCAGCCCAGCTTCAGCAGCTTGTGGAGGGTTGACCTGGATGTTACCTCTCTATGCCCATAAACCTGGACCTTCCATTTAATTCTATAACCTTCTGACTCCTCCCAGGGAATCTGGGATTGCTTTAAACATATCCATGAAGGGCAGATAACTGAAGCAAACTTGTAGGGAATCTAATATCCAGTGGCCTGTGCCTGCACTGGGGAAAAGGTAAGTGCCCACAAAATCAAAAGGAGGTCAAACCCACCTGTAAGCTGCATAACTTCATTCCTCTAAATTCACAAGTGATAAATTTGGCTCCCTTGGCTAAGCCAGTATGGACTGGAGATATGTTTAGGGTCATCTTTAACCAAAGAAATGGTGATACTCTAATTTTAGGTGGAACATTTGCAGTGCTCTGATGCAGTATTCTAGCCATGCCTACAATCCCTTAGTCTGGGTACCTTCTCCATGATGGATGCAGCTCCTCTGATGGAAGTGTCAGATCTGAATGCAATGGAGAAAAAAAAGCAACTGAAAATTAAGTCAGGAGGACTTCCTACCCAGGAAAGAGGCTGTGTCAGAGCTTGCTGATGATGCTGGGTTACCTCCCTAGCCCTGAGCTTCTACTCCTTGTTAGCATGGCTCTCCAACCCTGCACGCACTTGCAGCTCTGTTGGCTACATGTTTGCACACATGATCTCATTTGGTCAGAGATCCCACAGCAGCCCTGAGTTTCCTCTGGCCCATCATAGGGGGGAGATTTAGGATAGTTCAAGTGGATCTTGTTTATTGATTCTACTCCTCATCCATCAGAGAGTGCCAGTGCTGTGGTGTGAATTACACTAACATAAATAAATGTACTAATTGCTGTTTCTTTACATTGGAAATGATTCTTCCTTATGAAAACATCTCAGTAGGTGTAGAAAGGAGTTACATAAGGGCTGGACCAAGCAAATCAACTGTCTCAATGAACCATTATAAACACAGGCCTGTTAAACAACACTCAACCTAAGTGAAGTTCTCACGTTGGGTAGAGCTGATGATGTTCATCTTACAAACAGCACAGGAGTGTTGGTGAGAGTGTGTATGGAAATAGAGGAAAAGCAGAAGGAGGCAAAGGTAAATCAAGTTTATGCTGTGAAGGAATTCACACCCGCTACAATTGTATGCGTGGCTGCAACCACGTTCTGCTGCAGCAGGAGCCAAAAAATTGACACAGAAAGAAATGATGGGAGGGAAATGCTAATCACCATCTTTCCTTTCATATAAATGTGTTAATGGTTCAGTAAGTGTTTCCAAAAATGCGTGTGTGGGATTAAAATAGCAACCACGGCCAAGTTTAAAATGAGCTCTTGGATGGGGAACAGGCAGTAGTGTGTATCCTGGTGATACTGTTCTCTCCCAGGCCCTGGGAAATGTGCAGATGCACGGCCAGGGCAGCAGGGTGGAGATGGCAAAGCATTTGTGTCAAGAGTTTTCTGTTGACTGTTTGAGGAGCTTGGTCATCCTGGTATGTGGGAACAGCGCTGTGCATAAGCAAAAAGTACAATGTACTGAAGCATGCAAGGGTTGCCATGGAAATCAAGAGTTGTTACTGAGAGAGCAGGAAAAACATGAATGATCTGAAAAACCACGGTTTGCTGCACTTTCCTACCCTCTGCTATGTGAAAACCCAGGCCAGATTGTTTAGTTCCTTGCTGGTGAGGTGTTTGTGCATGCTACTGCTGCAGCTGCATGCAAAAGCAGGTATGCAGTTGTGCGTACATTTATGTAGACCCCACTCTTTGTTGCAGCTCCTGGCTTTGTCCCATTGTCCACTTCAGAGAACATATGAATTTTAAGTTGGACTTGGAAACGAGCTGGGAAGGATGTGATAGGAGTCAGAGCAGGATGTGACAAACCTGGGGCAGCAAACTTTCCAAACGATTCATAAATAGCCCACCTGGAAGACTTTTTTTAGCCCTGTTCCTAGAGAATTAGCCAGGAGGCAGGGGCAGAAAGCTGGGGCTGATCTCCATCAGCAACCAGTGGCTGGTGGAGAACGTCCCTGATGAAAACCTGGGTGCTGGGAGGAGGGTGCAGCAAGCTGGAGCATCTGAGGGAACCGCTCCTGTTCCCACCACCTGCAGTATCCAGGGACCTCCACCCATGGCAAGTGGGAAAGACTGAGGAATTGGCTCCAGAACAGATCAGATGGAAGCTGTGCTTAAATGAGTGTAATGATACATGGAAGCAAAAATGTTATTTTAGAACCCTAAGTTGTATATAATAGTAAGGAAGGCAGGAGGTCTGTGTTGGAAATGCCAGCACGCTTGCTGCTTCCAAGGGTTTATTTTAAAGTCAGGATACTGGAAATGCTGTTCAGTGTGTTTCCAACGAGATGAAATGCTAAGGCCATGTTTATGAAGACACTGCATGGTAGGTCCTGCTGGAGGTTGTTTGGGAGCTACTGAAAACTGCAGGGGTTTTGTCTTCAGTAGCCTAACACTGTGCAGAGCCACCGAAAGGACAAAGCCTGTGGCTTGTACCAAGCCTGTGGTTCAGCAGAGACTTACTGTGCTATAGGGAGGGAAAAGCAAGTTTACATCTAATGCTGCTTCTCAATTCTGTGATCCTGTTGTACATGTGATTTTGTTCTTCAAAAACAACCAAGCAACCCTGCAGCTGCCAAGGCATTCTTCCTCCTGCTGTGAGAAAAAGGCTAGCTTGTGATCAGAGGCCTTGAGGTAACCTCAAAAGCAGGGAAAGCCAGCTCAGAGATGCCTGAGGAGCCTGGCAGCAGGCTGTGCCCAGGCACAGGGGTCCTTGGCAGGGACAGAGGGTGGCAATGCTGTGTCCTGGCAGCTGGCATTGCCTTGCTGAGGGATGAGCAGTTTGCTCCCAGGCCATAATGAAAGCAAAAGTTGTGGGAGGACAGACCTGATCTGTGGTTTCCCCATCACTGGCTGCCCCTGGCACCGGGCCCTGTCCTGGTTTTGGCCTGTTCCAGGGACTGTGTTGCCATCCCTGGCTCCCCGGGCGATGTGTCATCCCTGCTTGGCCACTTGCCATTAGTGCTGCAGCGAGAGCGTGGTGACAGCAGGTGACCTCATGCATTGGCACAGAGGTTTTACTGGGTAGGATGCAGCTATGGGGATGGGTCCAGTACTCTCACTATGCTGCTGGGATATTTTTGGTATTGATATGATTAACTTTCTCCTGTTGGCTTCCACCTGTGAGCTCATAAACTCGAGTCATCCGTTTGCTACAAGTCTCAAGGTATCATCTTACAAGGAGAGAAAGAATTTTCATTTATAATCCATGAGTCCTATTCAGCAATGGGCTGTTGTCCCCTTCCTGCTGCCAATAGACCTCTAAGTGAACAAACAAATGTCTGGAAATACAGGCAATTTAGCTTGGAAGAGATATCATCAGTGTGGTTCAGAGGTTAATGGGCATGGAGGATTTATAACAAACCAGGCTTAGAAAAAAAGAAAGGGGGGGGGGTGGAAATAAGGAAGGAAAGAAAAAGGAGGGGATAGTAATCTAGTTGACATCTATTGTTCTTTGTGTAACAGCTCATCTGTATTCTATCTGATTGAGGGTATTACAAAGGGACTTTAAAAACACACGTGTGCAAGCACACGGGCATACACACACACATATGTACACACATAAACTGAAATATAATGAGGGGGAAAAGGCCCTGTAGGTTTGAACCAACAACAGCAATCCATATATCTTTATTTGCTGCCAACATCCAAGCACTGAACTCTCAAGGAGCCTGGATCTCTGCCATCATCTGTCCGTGTCTGATCTCTTTGGTAAATACGACGGCTGCCAAGAATGAGGCAAACGCAAAGCGCTCGCAGATTAGAAAGAAACACATGGCAGCCACTGACCTGCTGAAATCATCAAATACATCATGAAGTAAGGAAAGAGGGGAAACAAATCATCCTCTCAGGGACTGCCCATCTGCTCGCATAAAGCTGCAATCATTATTGCAAATAAATGCATTCAGACTGGAGAGGTCTGGGAATAATTTGGGATGGGGGGTGGGTACATTTGTGTGTGTGTTTGGAACCCTCTGGAAATTCTCCTACATAAACAAAGTGAAATCCCTGACCAGAACTAGATATCTATCAATCCTGCCCTTTTTAATTATGTAAGGAGCAAGTCTTTATTAGTCTCATTAAGAAATTACTTCCAAGACAGGATGGGGCTGTAGTGTTGAACCCCTGTGAAAATTGCAGGTCTGTGTTTTTTCCAATGAAGGATGGATGTAGCAGTATTTACTGTACCTGCAATGTGAATAGTGGATGGGTTTTAGCTATGAAAAGATGGGATAAAGAGAGAATGACTTAGATAACTTTAGGTGCATCCTGCTTTGCTTCCCCCTCCCCTTTCCTTTCCTTGGAGTTCCGTAGTGAAATTTCCAGGTATTACATTCAATGCAAAGACTCAGTCTGTCTTGTTTTGGGGTTTGTGGGTCCTTTGGACTTTCCAGATTAAATTTGACTCTTTGGAGCCTGCTAAGGGCCTGGTGTGGTATGTTTATCTTCTTAAATCCCAGTAGTCAGAGGTAAACAAGGGCTAGTTCCAATGTGCAGGAGGAGTAGGCTGAAAACAGGAGCTACTTTAAGAAGTTTGCCATCTCCTTTTCTTCATTGTTTTCTTTCCCCTTGTTCTTTTCCACCAAACTGTGCTGAAAACTTTTACTTCAAGGGTTGTGCTGTGTTTGAGGGTATTCTGCTTCTTCATGAGACACAGGTGTGCCTATAAGGCACTGTGTAACCTGAGGATATTTTCCCTAATGTGCAAAAGGGAAATATGATCAAGAGGGAACTGCAGGTTGGACTGAGCCTTCTGATACATCTGTGAGCTGTTCCCATCACAGGGGTCAAACCATGTGCTCTGTGCTAGAGAAAAACATTGGAGAGTGGGATTTCCTAGGGAGCCCTGTTAGGGGGAATGTGTTCTTTGTGACCTCGTCTCCCGTGGGAGTTATCATTGCTGTACCCACAGTGCCTGAGGAAATCAGACAAATGGGTTTCATGGTCATTTAGCTAGGAATGTTGTTTATGAAATGTATGTTCAGGCCAAGCAAGGCTTCAAAACCACCAGAATGGGGAGAAAAACTGTATGGGTGTATTCCTTCCCATTTGGATAAGAAGCTGCTCTCTGCAGTGCTGATACACCTGAGCTTCCCTGGATCTGCTGCGTGTCTGTGTACATATGTGCATGAAACTGAGAGATGTCTGATGTCAGGGTGATGGCAGAAGCACTTGTGTGATGGTTGCTCTGCCCCAGGGGCTGTGGTTACCTGGTTGGTGCCCATGTGCAGGCTGTGCATCACATGTATATTTTGTTGGAGGAGATCTGTTAAAGACTGGGGCAGCTGCAGCCCTGTGTGATGTGCTGCTACCTTCCAGCTACAGATCAGACCACTCCTATCCCACCCTGTAGCATGCTTGTTGTGGTAGGGGATTACTTGCTCAGAGCTGTTTAAGCTAAGAAAAAACCCAAACCAACCTGGTGTTTTTTGTGATGCACTGCAAACCCTCAAATTCAGCACCAAACCTGAGCATTTTCAACCTCTGTTTGAAGCAGCATTTTGCCAACATAACCATACCTCTTGAGTTTCTTTTACCATTCAGAGGTGCTAAAAAGTCTGGTTTCAAGAGGTTACGTTTTCCTGGCTGTTCAGCAAATCTCTCAAAGGTTCCTGTGAAATCTGTGCTGCCTGGCTCTGGGCCACGACAAGGCAGGACAATGACTAGCTTTCCCTGAGCATTCTCTTAGCTTCTCCTAATGTTTAAGCTAACAGGATGAACTAGACCTTTGCCTAACCCTTTGCCTGCTGTTAGCAAGGAAAATTAGTGCTCTCCTCCTCCTCTCCTGTCCTGCAGGACTGGAATTTCTGGTTTGTGTTTTTAGTAGATGGCTCTTTACCAGCATTTATTACCTTGTGGTATGGCAGAAATCTAATTTTTCTCCTCTGCTTACTTCTTGCCAAAGTTTTCATCCTTAGTGACAAAAGGAACCTAGATGTACAACATCAGCTGCTCTGTGTCATCTTCAGAGAACAATGATCCAGTCCATTTGTCATATTGGTAGTTTCTTCTTTATGGATCCCAGCAGGATTATCTGTTTTGTTTGCTTTTGCCTTATTTTTTTGTCTTCATTCCAAGAATGGTGATGACATGACATAACTTATCTTTCTTATTCCCTCAAGATCCTGCATTTACATGCTTGCTGTGCTACAAAAGTTAAAGCTTCTCAGTCCCTTGGGGAATGTTCTCTCCCAGTTGCTCCAGCCTGTGTGAGGCTGCATTCCAAACTGTGCTGTGTAACGTGCTCCAGCTCTTGTAAAGCCAAGGATGAGGGGTTTTTAGGTTGGGGTTTTGCTCCAACCCCCCTTTTCCTTGCTCCTGAGGATGCTCCTTCCACTAACCCACCAGCACCTCAGCTCCACGGCTTTGCAATAGCTCCAAGGATGGGGACTCCCCTACCTCCCTGGGCAATCTGGGACAGGGGCTGACAACCCTCTCAGGGAAAAAATTCTTCCTCATCTCCAATCTAAACCCCTCCTAGTGCAACTTGAGGCCGTTTCCTCTTGTCCTATCCCTTGTTACTTGGGAGAAGAGACCCCCAGCTCTCTACAACCTCCTGTCAGGTACTTGTAGAGAGTGATCATGTCTCCCCTCTCTCTGCCTTGTCTTCTTTAGACTAAACATCCTCTGTTCTCTCAGCCACTCCTCATCAGACTTGTGCATCAGACCCTTCCCCAGCTCCAGTGCCTGTCTCTGGACTCTCTCCAACACCTCAGTGTCTTTGTTGTGATGAGGCCCAAAGCTGAACACAGTATGTGATGTGTGGCTTCCCAAGTGCCAAGCACAGGGGCACAATCCCTGCCCTGGTCCTGCTGAGATAAATTTGTCTTAAAAGAGGGGGAAAATTCCCTCCTTTCTTGGTGCATAGAAACATCCTGAATGGGCTTTTCCCCAGGAGATAACTCAGATGTGAGGGCACCTGTGTGCTGCTTCTGAGCAGCTCTGGCAGCCCATGTGGAGGGGCTTTGTTGAGGGGGTCTGGCACTGCTGGGCTCCCTGCACATGCAGTAGGGGCTCTGTGCAGGGATCTGACTTTGCAGCCCTTTGTTTCCTTCTCTTCCTTCTCATTTAATGCTGGTAATCTGAATTTTCAGGTGATGCTAGGCAGTTATTCAACTGTGGCCTTTGTAAACAGAGATAGGTGCCTGGGAACAAGCTTCTTGCTGAAAATGAAACAAAGCTTATCAATCTAGGGGTCCCAGGCTTGTTAGTGAGGTGCCTCCCTGGCCCACAGCCCTACAGGGGGATGAAGTGAGGTTGCCAGATGCAGGAACAAGATGCCTTGGGTAAGTCTGGCTCTGAGCAACGTGCGTGTCGGTGTGGGCTGAGGCGCACTGAGGTTGCGTGCAAGGATTGCTTGAAAACCCAACCAGACACCGTGTCTGTTCTCTCCCCCACCTCTTGCAGCCCATTTGGATGGTTTAAGGGAAAGCTGATCACATGCCAGATCACATGCTGATGAACCATGTTGGCCTGTTATGGAAACTATTGCATTATAAAGCATAACATTGGCAAAGGGTTCCTTTAATAGTGCGTCCCGGGGAAGTGCCGTGTCTCAGTTCAGCTGAAAGCAAATGCTTTCTTCGGGCCCCAGCTATTTAAGCACCTTCACTTTCCCATTTGGTTGTGATGGGAGATGGAGACAGGCCAGGAACATGGATCTGTGTTGTCCTCCTGTCCTGATGTAGGGTTAGTCAAGCCCTTGCTTTCTTCTGTGTTAAAGGAGAGGTGACTTTGATTTGTTCAAGAGTTGGATTGAAGCATGTCTGTACACAGAAGGACTGTGCTTTCTGTGCAAACAGGGTGACTTCTGCTTTTAAGAAATTAGATAAATCTCTGTATCAGCTGACGTACCCCAAGATGGGCCCATGGACCACTTTGATCTTCCAGCCATGGAGGAAGAGGCAAAGTGTGCACTTCAGAAACATGCACTGATGTCTAAGCAACGTGATGCCTGCTAACAGGGACAACTTCAAGGCCCTGTGGGGTGGGGATGGTGAGAGACAGAGCTGAAGACTAAGAAAGCTTGGATTAAAAGTGACCAAAGCTGTGAGCTCTGCTGTGCCAAAAGCAGGAGAGAATGTTCTTCTTTCCACCCTAATGTGCCTTAATAACCTCATTAAGCGTGGAGGCACTCGACAGAAAAACACCCTTCTTCTTTAGGAGAATTTAAAGATATGAGGGCAAATCAAGGATTAGCAGGCCTTTCAAAGGCTTAGAGAAGTGTTTTGTGGCTGGGATTAAATGGCATTTTGATCAGTCTCTAGAAGAGGGCTCTGCAGCTGCTTCCCATGCCACAGCCCCAGCTGGCTGGGACCCTCCAGCCCTGGTCAGACACTGAGCTCAGGACATCCCTCTGTGAGCTACAGAAACCCTTTGGAGCTGGGGCAGGAAGTATTTAACTGTCCTCTGACTCCATCCCAGCCCAAGTGCAGCCTTTAGCTGCTGCACCCACCACAGGGTGCAGTGTCCAGCCAGGGGGGATGTCCAAAATGAGGGACCTTTGCACCAGGAGTTCAGGAAATACTACCTATGTGCTTACACTCCAACAAATCCTTAGGAATCTCTTAAGGAGAAGAGCCTTGACCTGTGCCAAATAATTAATTACAGGAACCAAGCCTCCTGCTACCCTGCTAACCCTTGTTTTAATTTCCTCTGAACTTGCTTTGCTGAGTTTGGCAGAGGATGTACCAATTGCTCTGGTGGGGGCAGCTCACTCTAGGAACAATTCTTAGGGGAGGTTCATGACTCTAAAAAGCAAATTAGGCGCATGCTGGCCAGTACTATGTCTGCAGAGCATGCTGCTGGCATGGTGCACTCCCAACAGGGCAACAGTATAGTAAGAGCAATAACAGCATCACAAGAAGACAGATCAGCTCCCTTGGCTGTGTATGGAATACCCTGTCCATAGACAGGGCATAGCTGTAATCATGACAATTGTTTTCTTTCTTTTAAGCTGTTCTAAGCTCCATTTTGAGCTTTATTTTAAGCTGCTTAATGTCATCTCTACAATTCAGCTTTGCTATAGTTAAAAGCAGGTTAGAGGTGCACGCAGGGATGGGTTGGTAGAGCTGTTCCTGCCTTGGGGCAGGGTGATAGATTAGCTGACCTAACTCTGTGTGTGTGTATATATCAAAAAAGCAAACACACACACATATATATAAAAAGAAGAGCTCCCTATCTGCTACTATCTGACCACTTGCCATGTGCTTTGACCAAGTGCTGTGCTATTTCTAGCAAATTGGAGCATGAGACCAATAGAATAAACTGCAATTTGTTTCAGCAAACATTTGCAGAAGCAGGAACCAGGCTGAGCTGCAACATGCAGGGGAACAGAACCCCCTGTAAGGAGAGGAGGGAAAGGAGACTGCATTACATCTGTACTGAGCCTCCAGGGCAGCGGAGAGGCCCGGGGGCAGAGGCTGATGTTGATCCTTTGGGCTGAGTGGGCTTTGCAGTGCTATAAAAGCCCATTTCTGAGAAACCACAGATCTGGCCAGGCATTAAAATCCTTAACACAGACCATCTTGTGCATCCGTGGAGCCGCTCTGGGTTTGCCTGCGTGGACCACCTGTCTCTTTAGATCTAACTTTATTCTTTCCTTACATTTTCCTCAATGCCTTGGGCAAACAAATGTAATTCTCTTAATGAAAAATGCATATATTTTTGTTAAATGGGTCTTGCTGTCACTGCATTGCTGCTTTCCCCTCCGTCAGGTCTTGCTAACAGCCTGGGCTCCACACATGTGCCGAATCTATCATCTGTCACGAGTGTGCACCGAGGCATGTAAGGATCCGAGCACTAACTCTATTTCCTAGCAACCAGGGGAAACCATCACACACACACCACTATTTTTCCTCTGTCAGCAGGATTGCTCCAATTTATGTAACCTACAAAATGTATGTTATCACCACAATAAACCATATATTCTAGAGGGGTTATTTACAGTCAGATAATCACAGAGATGCAGCCCTGGTGCCTGCTATAGCCTTGCTTTGGACTCACGTTGGTTGGAAAGCTCATAGAAGTGTTAAGTGCTTCTTTGACAATGGCACTAAATGTTTAATTATTGAGGAAGACAGCAAGTGCTGTGTTGCTTGCCAGACTACTAAAAAATAGCTAAACCCAAGTGCTGCTGAAGCAGGGTCTTCATTTATAGGCTACCAAGAAGTAGTTGTACTTGTGAATAGCCAGGTGGGATGGTGGAAGGAGCTGCTGGTAATGATTAGCTTTCAAAAATAAGTGAAAGTATGAGGGAGACTGACCATAGGGAATGTCTGATGGAAGCAAGGGTTGTTGGTGGCCAGTCCTGCTGCTGAGTAAGGGTACTGTGATGAGGCTGAAGGACAGGGCCATCGCTCTGGGGCAGGGCTCTGCCTCACAGGAGCAGAGCAACTTGTATTGTCCCAGGGCCCACTTGAGGCCTCTGCAAGAAATTGGTGTGTTTGGCTCCTGCAGAAAATAGTTTGGGGAATCTGTCCCTCACAGTGCCCTGGGTCCCAGTGCCCTGTCCTGCTGCTGAATGGCACCTCTGTGTTGCTGGAGTCAGCTGAGGTCTGGGTAGGTGCAGGGTACCACCTGCCAGCACAGGATGCTGATCCAATTAACTTTTTCTAGAAGAAAAAAGGCTTCTGGCTCTTTAGTGCATTTGCAAATCACAAGAAGCAAATGATTCAATCAACAGATGAATATCAAGCAACCTTAGTGAGTGGATTCTGCATCAAGAGCAGGTTTAACAGCAGATTGAGCTGCAGATTAGTGAGATATTAGAGCACAGTGTGATGCATCACAGCGTAAATGGGAAGGCTGAAATCAGCACAAGTTTCCTGGAGAGCTACTTTATTTTCCTCTAATGCCAAGCCCATTATAGTCCAAAGGTTCTTAAATAACTCTTCTTGCAATAGATAATAATACAGGCTATGGAAGAAAGCAAAGGAATAGGAAAGAAGGGAAGGCAGCGATGAAGGAAACTGTTTGCAGAGGGTTCAGCAGAGTGGGAAAGCTGTGCAGGGGGAAAGTGCTCAGAAACTCCCATGGGCTCATTATGTGAGCACAGCAATGGTGTTAAACAGGACTAAAGGTGTGAGGAGGTGCATCACTCACAGCTGAATCCACCTCCAGCCTCCACAGCAACCAGGATAACGATGATGTAGCAGGAGCGAGTATCACATCAGTGATGGCTGCAGGAATGCTGGTGGTGATGTAGAAGGTGCTCCAGCCCTGAGTGTGATGGATGTATCACCTTGGGGATGCACAAAGGCATCGGCTGCATCAGTTAACTGAGAGTGTGGTGGGCTGGGGAGTTGTTGTTTGCTCATTTGTTAGCTATTCATCTTGAAATAGTGGAGCCTGTTTACACATGCAGCTTGTTAGTTGAAAGTAGCTTGATGCATAATGCGGCCAGTTAGAGGCAGAGCATCATGATAATGATAAACTAGCCTGGGAATGTAAGGTAATGCTTATTTTTCTTGGCTGAAGCTGCTCCCTATTGAGATAGCAGCTTTGCCAGCTGAAAGAGAAGCAAAGTGCATAAACAAACAGAATAGGTGTTGACACACATACCTGGCATGCTGCTAGGATTTCAGAGGCAGTTTACCCAGTCTCTGATGCTGGTAGTTTACACCATGTTGGCTGTGACTACCCTGTAAGCAAAGTCTGCACCGAATTCAAACAGCTGATGGGATAAGTTGAAGCTCCAGCAAGTCTCTGAAGCCTGAACTTCACTTTTGGGGGTGAGCAGCACTTGCTCCCTCCCCTTATGGTTGGCTTAAAGGGTTGTCCTTTCCCCATTGTTGGCATCAGTGTGTGAGGGGCTGCATGGTGACCTGTGTGGGGGAAGCAAGCAGCTTAAAAATAACCCCCAAGAACAATAACAAAACTTCATGGGGTTATTTTTAGCTACAGCATTTCTGGTGTGATTCACCCTGTGGCCTGTATACAGATGAATCAGCCTGGGTGAGGATGTGATGCAGGCAGATGGGAGAGACATAGGTGATGGGAACAATGTGAGGGCTGATCAAATTCCCCCTGCCTTCCCCACAAGCAGCCTTGATCCAATTAACCTTTTTAGCTGGAGGTGTGATGTGCCAAGTCTTTGGCAGCAAGGCCAAATCCCCAGTTTTTAAATTCTTGCCTCTTAGCCCTGGGCATTTGTGCTGATGCCAGGACAGGGACCAAGGAGCAATAAGCAGCTACAGCAGGCCTAGGCTGAGCCTTGTGCCATGACACAGGATCCCAAGGCACATCCCAGAGGTCTGACATAACGAGCCAGTGTGCATTAACCAGTTCAAGCAGCAGATCTGTGCTAACCAAGGTCTCTGAGGAAAGAGAGCTGCCCCTCTCTATTTCTGTTGCATCCTCTCGCTGTCAGGTCTGACTCTTTCCTGGGTGGAAGCCTCATGCATGTCTTTATCCAGCTCAGATCAGTGCTTTTGGTTCTCCCTGCAATTCCTGGCCAGCTGATCACTGCCTGCCAGTTCCCTCAACCACAGAGCTGCTTGCAGCCCAAGCCTTCCTCAGCAGCATGTGCCCAGTCCTGTTTGCCTGTCAGAGCTGGAATTGGTGCAAGCTCCAGCCACAACACGTTATCCTCACAGCTTTAGGAAAGCCCCCTCCACCATGTTGCCAACATTAAGATCCTTTATATAGTCAGAATCTGGCCTTGAATTTGCAGATAGTGTTTTGTGGCATTGATTCTTATTGGTTTTGAGGATCATCAAAAACTAAAGGATCACTCTCACTTTTTCCAGTACTCCCCCCAGTACCCGGTCCCTGTGTCATCTTCACACCTTTCAGCCCTCCACAAGGACCTTCTTCTAGTTGATGTAAGGCAGAATGTGTGAATTAAATCAGTCTAAATGACTGCAGCCTGTCCAGGCAGCAGCTGATGCCAGGATGGGGGAGGAGAGTCATCATCTGAGCAGGTACAAATTGGACATCTTCATGGGTCAGGCAGGAACTAGATGAAAACATTACCAGGAGAAACTTGGTTTGGTTGGGTAAAACAGCCCTGAGGCTGGAGGAGCAGAGGGGAAGAGAGTAACTCTCAGGGTCTCCCTAGCAGAAACCTGTTTCCCTGTGGATATTGCCTCTGCTCAGGGCATGGGTGTGAAGAAACTTTGGGCAGGATGCTCAGACCCTGGTGTCAGAGGCAGCGGCTCTGCCAAAAAGTATCTCTTTGTCCTTGTTCAAATCTTGTTCTTTAGGTGAAAAATCCATCTGTCATCAGCTCTTCACCAACCTCTTTCCTGTAAACATGCTCCAGGACCTTCTGCAAAGCTTCTGCATCTCCTCTTACCCCTTTAGCCCCTCTCTTATTAAATTAGGAGACTATTTTTACAAGACACATTTTATAAGTGCCCTGCAGTGGTTGGGTGGCTTTTGGAGCCTTTCTGTGCCTCTCCTTACAAAGCCCAGGCACCAAGGCTGGCTTGGGTGCCTGTGAAAAGCTGAGGGGCTCTGCACCCGCAGTTTTCTGCTCTGTGCTGTTTCACACCAAGCCATTTCAGTGTGTAACAGCATTACTGGGGCTTTGGGGTTGCTGAAACAGTTGCAGCAAATGAAACTTTCTCCAGGGCTGGAAGAGCATGTGTGTGCTTGGAGCGAGCCTGGGATCTGCCACCCTCTCAGGCTGCTTTCCAGCCCCTTGGAGCTTTCTGTTGTTGGACTGATTCCCTGAAGGATTCATTTACCTCTACTCAGCTGCTGCTTCCCCCAAGCTTTTGTAGATGAGGCTGGGTTGTTGTTCCTGAGCAGGGAAGGGCAGGAGGGCTCTCTCTCCCACCTGCTTTTGTTTGCACCTCTTTTATTTCTGCTGAATGCCCTTTTCAGCTGGCTGCCATGTGTGGAGGGCAGGCCCGGTCCTCAGCCAGGGATTTACAGGCAGTTTCAATGTGGCTGAGCAGGCTGGCTTTTGCAGAGAGCCAAGACATCCCAGAGCAGCTCTGGAGCATGCTGCAACCCCACCTGTGACAGGCTGCGCTTCTGCTTCTGGGACAAAACTTTGCAAGAAACCCAAACAGCTCCTTCCTTATAGAAGATATGACCTGATGCTTTAATTGCATCTCTTTCCCATCCCATGAGCACACTCACATCTGGATTCCCCCAAGAACTTTTGCAAGCTCTTCCAAGGAGAGAAGGATCAGCGAGGCAGAGTTTGCTGTGAGCACCACGGATATTTTGAAGTGTTTCCATCTTGTGCCGATACCCATCTGTGTATTTCTGTGTAAGCATCTTCAATTCTAAGCTCTGATGTGCTAAAATATGTCCTAGACAGTTTTGATGAGACACAGCACTCCTAGATATGCATGTTAATGATCGGCTGACTGCCCAAATTGCTACAGTGTGCCCCAAAGTGAAGGATGAGCAGCGTGTGTCACCCAGTGTAAACAAGATTCACTCGCAAGGACTGCATGTACAGGGCACCTAAGCTGGTCTTCCCATATGAGCAGGACATACTAATCAAAGGTAGTCTCTTGATTGCTTTTTTCCTTCCCAAATGATCTTTTCAAAGAACACCTGCCTTCATTTATCTTTTTTACTAACTCCAACTGACCAATGTACATGAGAGTGGCTCCCTTCAAAATTCCTGCAGTTCTTACGTGTGCAGATGACTGGGATTTACTCATCCTCACTGCCAGGACTGCTCCAGCCTACTGCCCCTACCCTCCCAGCTTTACACAAGAGTAGCAGGCAGGGTGTAGGAAATAAGGAGCAGATCAGCACCACTGCTGTTCACTTCCTCAGGAAAGGCTTTGCCCAGTATCCCAAATGATCCAGCAGAATGAGTTAAAAGCATTTAAATGGAACCCATTTCCAATTGGCTCTCATGGGCCAGAATCCAGATCTTTGAGGATTTTTAGGGGTCTGAGTAATTTGGAAACGATTTGGGTCCATGTTTCTGACCCATAGCACTTTCATTAGGGAAAAAAAACCCAGACTACAACAGCAGCTAGTTCTTAAAAGTGTTTGTGCAACATGTGGCCTCTACAGTACCTGTATCCCTCCTGCTGCTCCTGCCCAGATTAGCGGTGCTACAAAGGTGCCACGAAGACTTTCTGGATGCGAGCATCTGTCAGGAGCTGTTTGCTGTTAGTTGTGTGTTCCTGATGCTGTCTGCCCTCTGCTAAGCCTGAGGGGTTCCAGTGGTGTTTTAAACCAATGCTTGTGCTGAGCTGTGTAAGGGACATGCAGAGCATGGTGCAGGCTGAGGGCACTCGGCTTGCCAAGGGTTGGATCTGATGCTGTGTTAAGAGCTCTGAAGCAGCCTCACTGCATCCAGGATACTCTCACAGATGCTTCTCAGGAACAACCAACCTCCCTCATCTTCCTAGTTATGCATATTTTCCTCTATTTTACCTATGTCCCACTAATTTCAGGAACAGGTTGTTTAGAAACAACAACTTTTCTATTCCCACCTGGCTTGGGAGATGTAGTTTAAACAGCTGATATCATCCTCCCTAGGCTCTAAACTGTCCAGGACTTGACTGCAAGCATTTCTTCACACTGACCCTGCCCTAGAGAGGAGGGTGCCGGTGGCTCACAGCTGGGACAGAGATTGACATGTATTTAGGATCAAAAGCAGAACATCATCCTAGGCAGTAGCAGTTTGTAGCAATTTGGTTTAACCTCATGTGCTCTAAACCCTCGAAGAACAGGGGAAAACTGCAGCATGCTCTGGGGTGTAATTTGGGATTTCACTGAACAAATCTACTCTGTGTACCTGCACATCTGTGTGCAAGTCATAACCTGAAATCCTTGAGTGATTCACAGGCTCATCCTGCACATTGGTGACTTCTCCAGCAGACATGATGATTCCCATCAGTTCTTTCCAAACCCAACTTGTTAGTCTTACCCCAGCATCTCTCTGGCTTTGCTGCTGTTCTTGCTGTTATTAATAAGTGGCCTGTGAAACACTGGGAGGCAAATCAATATTTTGGTGGAGTTGGGCTGAGAAACACTTCTTTATTTCCATGGTAACTACTCCTGCAGTTTCGGGAGGCTCATTTCCCAGACAGCAGATCTGTCGACCTCGCTGTGTGCCAGGAGGGATGACAGGGCAGGTGGAGATAACACTGTGGCAGGAATGGTGTCAGCACCCTGTGGATCTCCTCACTGTACTTGGAGGCCACAGCCTGGTCTGCCCAGAGGCGTGTGGACCAGCAGGCTGTGCTTGGCAGGAGCTGGAGCTGTGCTGGAAGGGTTGTGGCTGTTGACACTCGTCACCTTCTCTGCAAGCTGCTCTGCATCAGACCTAACAGCTGGGAAATCTCTGCTAATGAAGGCTTTTGTGAACAGTTTAAGCAGAACTTAGGCTGTGCACCACAGCAGTGGGGTGCCAGACTGCTGGCACATGCAGATCTCCAACCCCTTGTCACAGCTCTTCCTACAGATTTGAGGAGGAGCTGTTGCTGGCCTGTCCTCTCCTGCTGCAGCCTCCAGATGATGGTGGGTGTGCTCAGGAAGGACACACACAATCATGTTTTATGTCCTTCCCTCTGATGGCTCACCAAAGCATATTAGTTTACATGGGCTTCATCCACAATTTGCTGGTAAATGAAGTGCAGCCACCTCTTGAGTGGACCTGAGCATCTCCCAGCTGGGAGTGAAAAATAGCAGAGCTGATGGGTGAGAGTGCAAATGGAGCTGAATGTGGGAAGGAACTGAGAAGCAGGGCAAGAGCATCTCCCTGCTGAAAGCAGCACCCCTCCTCTGGCTGCTGCACTGTACATCAGGTCATGTCAAATTCGAGGGGAAAATAATGAACTTGCTTTTTTAACCACTGTGGTGTTTCTCTTGATTGCTTGTTCTTACCTCCCTGCTTCCAGGGTAATTGCCTGGTAAATGGGAGGAGCTCACTCCCCATCCAGACCCCCTCTCACCCCAGCCTGCAAGCCAGGGGAGCCCACTCAGGCTCCTCAGAGTGGTGGGATTTTGGAGAGGTACCTGCAGCCTGACAGTCTCCATGAGTGCATGAGCTTTCCCAGCCACAGCTGGCTCCACATTGAGTTACAGGTCACAGTGAGGATGCAACTGCTCAGAATTAAAGGTTTTGAAGTACATCAGTGTAACATTTGGACACATAGGAAGAGGTAGGGACCCAGTCTGCTGGGTGAGTCTGTGCTGGTTTTGGCCTTTACGTGGGAAAGTGGAACCAATGTGGGGGCTTTAAGTTTGGAGGTTCTTGATAAATGTAGGAAAAAAGAGGATTAGGTTGATGAAATCAATACAATGGCGTTTGGGTTTTTTTTTCACCTGAGAAGAATGAAAAAATTAGTCTTGTATTTTTTATTTTAACCCAAATCAAGCTTTTCCCTTCCTTTCAATCTTGTTCTATCTTTCTATTAAAGGCTTTTCAAATGGAGCTTCTTTATAAATCACAATTTAATTTGAAATAAACATTTAACTTTTAAAGAGAAGCTCAGAAATTTCAGACTAGTTGTCAGAAACCTTGTTGCAAGGGAGGGTTTTCTGTTCTCAGGCTGGCAGATTGCTGTCCTCACTCATTAACTTCCTCTGTAACAGAACCTGCGGGTTTTTCACTTCTTGCTGTGTTTGTAGCTTTACCCAAAGTGACCATCCTAACAGCAAAAGCGTTTAGTTCTGGATCCAAGCGTGATCCCACAAGCACTATGTGTGCAAGTTCAAGGCTCTTATCCTGGTGCTTTACAGACCAGAGCCTGGATGTAGTACACATACCAACAGCTGCATCATGTTTCAAGTGCCTGATGCTTTCAATAATGCACAGATGGACATTTTCTGCTTGTAATGACAAGAAAAGTGGGAGTCATAAGGCTGTGACAGAGACTGGTGATTTGCAAACTTGCACACACCATTTTGAAGCAAGTAACCTCCCCTAAAGTACCTCAGAACAGTTTACCTGATTTGACTCAAGATTTGTTTGCATGTAAACAAATCCACAAAGGACACCTTTGGGCTGCAGCCTGCAATTAAGCTGGGCTTGGTCTTTGTTGCTAGCCTAGTGCTTTTACAGAAGGAGAGCTCTAAACTTTAAGGCTCAGATGGTCTGTTTTTGTAAAGATGACAGTGTTGATTATGAGTGTGAGAAATAAGCTCATCAGGTGCTTCTGTATCTTTGCAATGTCACCTCTGCAGCAGCTGAAAATTTCTTGCTCTCTGCCTGTCAGGGCAGTGGTACTCCATCCTGGGATGCTTCACTCAGGATCTCAAGTTCTTTCACAGAAAGCTTGAAATAAGTAAGATTTAAATCAGGAGGGTTGAGGCAGGACTGTGCTCTTCCTTTCTCCCCTGCAAACCTGCTCTTGCCCTGGGGCATCACCTTCTGGGAACACTGTCTGTCTGCAGTGCTCCACCAAGCCACCACAGGCAAGGGACAATCACCAAAAGACACAGGATGAGCTTTGATGTTGCATTTGATCTGCACGTGAGGCTTTCTGTTTTCAAGGGGAAAATCTCTCTCTTCTAATCTCCTGCCAGTGAGTAAACTGTGCCTGTCAAATTCTGTTAGGAAAAAGGCCATTCCTGGCAGCTGGATCTGCTGTAGCTGTGCACTGGTCACCTGAAAGGAAGCCTATAGCAGTCACTGAGTGTTGTACTTCAGTTTCTAGGTCACATCCCACAAATGGCTCCTCATTCTTAAAAGGTGAAGGGGATGATCCTACAGGCAGTAAGCCTGATTGTAGGATGGTGTTATTTTACTACAATTGTATTACTCTCAGTCAAGGTCAGGTCTGCAGCTAGTTTACAGCTCCCAGAAGCTGCGGAAGATCAAGGCTTTTTGGAAGTGACAGCAATGACCCTGTGCCAGCACCCACGCACCGTGCAAGTACTTGGGCAGAGATGTGCTAGTTAACTTATTAATGGCATGAGCATGTTGATCTTCAAGGTCAGTAGCAACAGGCTCAGTGGAAAGTTGCATCAGAAAACGTACAATTCCTTTAAAATGGTTACTATTCCTGTTCCCCAGGTGTACTCATGTGCACATTCTCTGCAGAGCAATCCATCTAGGGAGCAGAAAAATGCTGCTGAAGTGAGCTCTGCTGCACCACTCACTGGTATTGGTCATATTCATAATCATTGACCCATCTCCCTGCAGCAATCACAGAATTTTGGTCACTGACGTGCAGTTCTGCAGTCTTTGGTCATGCTGTCCAGGTGTAGCTGGGGCTTGGACAAAAACAATGCAATAACAGAAGGAAAGCTGTAACTAGAGCTCATGAGATATATTTTTCTGCATCAGGGAGGGAGGTGAAAGAGTTTCCAATTATTTATGGTTTTACTTCTCTCTTCTTCCTACTGTTCCTAAAAGTGCTCAGTGGGAATCCAGAGCAGAGCTGCACTGGTTAGTGTCAGCTATAGGACATTCAGGGATCATTGGGGAAAAAAAGGGAAACATATTTTATTCATAAAGTTCCCTGTTAAACAAGTTTGCAGCAAGTAGGGCTGGTAAAAGCCTGGAAAACAAATACCTGAATGTTTTGTGAAATCTGACAACACAGGAGCTCCTTTTCCCCTTCCATGTGACAGATGGATTCTTACACTGTCCAGAAAAGGTGGTTTTAAAGTAAATCAGAGCCCTGTCCTCCTGCTCCCCATAGCATTCCTACAGCAGCCATAGTAACAACCCACTCCAAGGATATCTTCTCTGAAACTACTTCCACCTAGCTAGGCCAGGGTAATGTGCTTTCATCAGCCTGGTGTCACTTTCCAGTTTTGCTCCATTAATTGTCATAATTAATGCTTCTTTATTCAAAGTGTCACATTGTTCCGCTATGAAGTAAAGGAGAAGCACTTCACTCTAGAAAACACAGCAGTATGTTTAGTTGGTATTGAGTTACAGCCACTGCTAGTGGATTTAAAAAATACAATAATCAAAAGGAAATCAGCAGAACATGACATGGAAATGATCTGACATCATTATGTGGTGACCTGCCCTGACTTACCGTCCTGCTGCAACTGTTTGTGCCGTGCAATAGTACAGAAACAAACCTCATCATTCTCAGGCAAACCCACCACAAAGCAATAACAATACATTTGGGAAGAAATTCAGTAGCTCTTCTGATTTCAGTTATCAAAAGCCATTTTAGTTCTTGTCTTGACACCAGCAGCTCAGCTCAGCCCAGCAGGAGTTGTTCCTTGGCTGTTCCTCCCCTTGTGCTTTACATGAGATCCTCTGCCCGTCACATTGAGTGCTGCAACTGCTTGGTGGTTTATCACTGACCTCCAGCACTTTGGGCATAACCTGCTGCAAAGCTTGGAGGAAGGCAAGGAAGCCAATTTTCCAGACCTGTTCTCTGCCATGAGTTAACTTGGTAAATGCCAGGTTGGGTTTATTCTAGTGGTAGAAGCAGAAATGACTATGCAAATCCTCTTGCTATTTGCTTGCCAGCGTGTCCTGGAGTTCTCTCTTCTGAGACTGCAATTGTTATCCCAAATCTAACCCTTCATTTGGTTAATCTGCAGGGAAAAAGAAGGATATTTTAGTGTTGGCTTTGATCTTTTGTTTCATCTTACCCCATCAACACAAACTCCCCACACATGGTGTGTGAAGGCCTTGGTGTGGCTGGGTTTATCAGAGTCCCCGTCATTATCCCCAGCGCAGGCAGGAGCCAGCAGCACGTTCCAGGCCATATGGATCTTGGCATCCATGTGCTTCCTCTGCACTAGAAGTGGTGGCCACGGTGATTAAGGTCCCTTTTGTTGCTGTGCTGCTATCAGTGTTAGGGTTTCTATCATCTTTGCTTGTCTGGTTCATCAGAGGGCAGCAACTTGTGGAAACATCTTGGAAACTATAGAGCAAACCCTTTTTTATCCCAAATGTGAGTTTGTGCAGGCAGCTGGCTCAACCAAAAGGTGCTGGCAGGGCATTACAGGGTGCTGACCCTCAAAAGTGGCTAAGGTGGGTGCAGGCAAGTACTCAGCTCATGGTGCAAAGCCAAGGTACTCTGAAAAGCCTGTTGTGTGGAAACTAACTCTGCCATTTAGCCAGGCAGATGACTTGTTCGTGTTGCTTGACCTCTTCCAGGCTTTTACTGCAATCCTCTTTGGTGGGTTAACCATCACTCCAACAGGGTTTCATGAACTCTGCCAGTTTTTCTCCAAAGCCCTAAACCTATTAAATTTTCTGTATCCTGGTCCAGGAATCCCCTTGTCACACACAAGCCGCATCCTCTCAACAGCTGACATTGTTTTTCCATGATACCCTTTGCCATAATTTGGCTCATGCTTGCCTGCTTTGCTGAAAACCATGGACTTAAACATGTCCTAAGTGCTCTACTGAACTGAGTCTTTCTCCTGATTGATGCCAGGGTAGATTAAAGCAGAACCAGCCCTTTAAGTGGTCTGTGCCTCGTGTTGGCAGCGTGCGGAGACACCGCGTCGGCGCGTGTGTTTAGTTAAAGGTTCCTTCCACCCATTTACATGGAGTCAATCAATCTCAGCACAAAAAAAGTCTTTGCAGTTGATTAGCACCATACTGCAGACAAATGGCATTAAGCACAAATGGCTTTTTGGAGAAGTAATTCATCTGAGTGGAAACGAGAAACACAATTATTTTAACCGAGGCTGTCGTGTAATCAATCACACCCAGCTCGGCACCGGGCACTCCGCCTGCTCCCCAGGCCTGCAGGGACATTGCAGGTGTTTTTGGCTTTGAGTTGGGATGCTGGTGTTTGCAATGCTATGGTGGGTACCCAAAGGGCCCTGGCTGCCTCCCCAAAACCACTACCTGGCTCTATGTGGGCCGGGAAGGATTCCTGAGCCAGGGCTGGTGTTTGGAGCTGGGCTTGAGCCCCTGCAATAGCATTAATTAGATCATACGTAGAGCAGAAATGAGCAGAACATGGCTTCACTGATAGATTTTTAGTGGGCTCGAAGCTAATAGGTGTTTTAATGGGAAAATGTAGCATTCCAGCTTGCTGGAACAGCAATCAGGGAGTCTATGGGCCATCATTAATATACTCCTGGTGATTAAAATCTCTTCCCTCAGACCTTCGTCTCTCAACACACTCAAGGCATTTATTAGTGGTCCATTATATACCCACTTCTATCTTACTGCTTAATTTGAAAACTAATTAACATCATCATGCCTTCTAAAACACAAATGGCACTTGGTAGTATTTCATTATCTTCAGGCTCTGCCTGCAAGCAGCGAGAGCTGAGCATCACCCAAAAAACACCTTGGTGGGCTCACATGGCTGGGGATGGGAGAGTTTTGCCTCCACGTCCCTCATGGTTATGGGGGAAGTTGGTGGAAAGCAAAACAATGACATCATTTCCCAAAGTGCTGGGGCAGTAGCCAGCAGGACTGCTTAGATGTCTAAACACTCGCTTAATTATCTTACTGAACTGGGGCCCAGGGCTTGGTTTTGCTGCTGCTGCTGTGAACTCTGCTTGCTGTCACCAGTGAGCCCCAAGCAAAGGAAAGGCAGAGCTAACCCAAAATGGAGAGATTTACTGGTTCCAGCTCTCCCCTGTGCATTATGCTGCCTTCTCAGGGAGGAGAGAGTTCAATCAGCCTTTGAAAGACAGAGAATTAGGGGTTTTTTCCCCTAAATGTCTTCAAATGTATCTCCTCTGCTGCAGTTCCAGCCCTACCTCCTTCCCAGCAGGAGGGAAAATGAACATCATCCCTTTCAGAAGCAGCCTTTCATGGATCTGGGGACTTCTACCATCTCTTCTCTCTAAACATAATATGCTCATTCCCTCTGCACGTCCCTGTGAGGCGAGGGCTGTGCTCTACCTGCTTGCTCTTCTCCATCTCAGCTCCTCCTGATCCTTCCCACCCTGGGCACTGTAAGGCCTTTACTAGTGTCTCCCCTGGCAATAGCTCCTATTGCAACACTGACCCTTCTTTTGGCTGTTTTTTCTTCTCAAAACCAGGGCATTCCTGCCTCATGTTATCATTCCCAGGCCCTCTTCTGCAAGGCTGCTGCCTAAGCTCTTGTTTTACATCTCGTATTTTTGCAGCTAATTATTCTTACTTCAGTGCTATAGATTCTCATGTTGCTGGGCTGCTGCCTGTTTTTTCCATACTGCTTCTCCACTTCTCTTGCTGAACTCTTTTTAGGGATCATTCGAGATTCTCTACAGTCCAATAACTTCTATTTTTAGTCTTTTGAAACAGCAATACAGAAGACACCCATTTTGATAGTCCCCAGTAATTTGTATATTGAACACAAGTTAAAGCATCTGAGGGAAAAACCTCTCAAACAGGGATGGAATAGTCTGCTTCCTCATGCTACTAGCTTTCGCAACAGTTGGTTTTCCTTCTCAGAAATGCATTTGTCGCCACCTCCTTGGCATTGCTCTAACTGAGAAGGGGGAGCGAGGAGGTCTGTGTGAGCCCAGGTCCCACCATGCCCCAGCACAGCTTTGCAGAAAGCTAAAATGACAGCACAGCAGGGACAAAGCCAGTCCTCCCAGCATTAATACTTAAAGAGAATGTGAGTCGAAATCAGCTTAGTAAGGAAGCTGATAGGCAAAGGTTCAGGATGTTGTTTTCCCCTCTGGGATTGCTCTTCTTTGGCCTTTTGGCTCAAACCTAGTGTAGCATTAGTTTAATATGTTACATCCTCCATCAGGAGACCGACAGTGCTTTTGTAAGGGATTTGACACCGTCTATATTTCTTCTGCTGCCACCTTGTTATGATCCTGCCCTGTCATGATCTGAGTTTGAGCCTTCACAGCTGAAGTACAGACTGGCATGATGGAGCAGCAACAAAATTAAGTCCAATTTCTCAGCAAAGATAAGCAGCGACATGAGTGGGGAAGCGACTCAGGCTCACCAGCGAGCGCAGCGCTTCCCCTCCAACGGCACAGACAGACAGGGGGTGGGGATGGATAAAAACTGGGTGCCAGGGAGAGGCTGTCAGTGACATTACTACCTGTCACACATGTGGAAAGTCATCAAACAGCGGGTGGGCGGCCGTGACAGCCCTGGGAAAGACGTCTCTATTAGCACGCTCGGCGCCGTGCTGGGACGAGGCTGCAGCACGTTGAGGGCAGGCAGGCTGTTCCACTTAAGGTGGAAAATGATATATTCGGCAATGGGGATAATTTAATTTGGCTGAGGTTCATGGAATCTGATGTGAATCTTCCTACTATTGGATATTGCCCTGGGTTGCCAGTGCTGCAGCATATTGCATCTCCATTTTGGGCTGCGTGGAGTAAAGGAGCTGCTGAGCCTGATGGTAGGGATTTTGTACCCAGATGGGCAAATTTCTCTCATCTTCTGTTGTAAACTGGATTTCAAAATGGCAAGAAAATGTAGCAAGAATGGTATTCCTGAACCATCTGACTTATAAAAGCAGTCAGTGATTGCATCTAGTGGTCTCATTATGTGTCCCAAAAGTTTTCTGCACATCTCAGATTAAAGCTCCTTTCTATGAGCAGCCTTGGCCAACACTGGTTTTGTACTGGAGAGGTTTCTAGGAGCCAGATTTTTAATGCAGAGGGTTATTGGGGAGTAACTCCTAAAGCAGGGAAGTCTTGGATATGAGGCTGTCTCTCTACTCTGTCAGCTTGCTCACCAGTTAGAGACCTGAAAAGCAGCGGTCTAGAAAGGCAAAGGTTTAGTTGAGCCTGTCCTGGGCAGGTCTGTCCAGCACAGCAGGGAACCATCATGGGCACTGGGAGGAGGAGGAGGCTGTGCTGCGGGGAGGAAGGATTGCTGTGCTTATCAGCTTAAAATGTCTTCCCACGTGCTGTGTGCGCCAGCAGCTGGATGCTGTCTGGCTGCAGCTACCCTGTTAAACTGCTTTCCTTCCCCTGCTAAAACCAGAAGGGATGTTTGCACAAGCTTAATGGTTCATGTAAGCACGGTGCTTTGTGCTGGGCTGTGGCGGGTGAGGGCTCAGAGGTGGCAGTGAGGCTGATTGCAGAGAGAGGCTGTGCTCTCCTGGAGCTGCTTGAGAAGGGCTGGAGCAGGGATCCAGGGGAGTGACAACCCTGACCAACAAACCCTGCCCCAGGCAGAGAGCAGCGAGAGCACGCACCAAGGAGCCTGCCCGTGTCACCTCGATGCTGCCAGATTTTGTGCCAACTTTGAATTGCATGGATTTAATGATAGGGATTTTCTGGATGCAGAGAGCTCTATGAGCATGTCTCCTTGCAGCTGAAGTAATGGCAGCACCCATGGGAGCTCAGCACAGGGCAGTGGGTGACTGTAACCCAGCAGTGCTGTCATCTGGCAGGAGGTGCCCTGTGGCCTTGTACTGAACTGGTTAGAAAAAGGTTCTCTTCTTGTGCATTTCTCTACACTGCAAAACAGCTTCAGTGAGAGACCAACAGTCCTGCTTTTCCCCAAGCAGCTTCTATTCTGATGGTTAGGAGACTGCAGGAGAAATGGGATGCATCAGTAGACCCATGGCTCATCAGTGGACTCTAGCCACTGGTGGTGTCCCCTACCATCGGTGCTCTGGTCATGCTGCTGTAGCCCTTTTCCCTATCAATTGTGCCTTTCTCAGCTTTACAAGGGTTTTTAAAATCAGACCAGCTCTCTCTGGACTGGTGATGGGTGGAAGAAGAGAGATGAGAAGCAGTGTCTGCCTGACCTGGGGCAGCAGAAGTTTCTACTCTGTCACCACAGCTGAACCAATCATTGGGCTTTAGGCAGTTTTAGTGATACCTTAGCTACTTTAACAATTCAGAAACTCTTACTACTGTTGGCCCTTATGGTTTGAAGTCGAGCTTATGGTTTGAAGTTGTTTAATTCCTCCCTGTTCCCTGTGGTGTTTTGCTCTGCTACCACTTGACCTCCATTTCCCTGCAGTAATAAGGTCAGCACATGGAGCAACAGTGCCTTCCTCCCACCAGCCCTCCTGTCTTGGTGGTCCCTAGAGCTTTCTCTGCTTATTCCTTCCATTTTCCTACTTTGCACTGTTTAAAAACAAGCAAGCAAGAGCTCCCTGGAGCCAACTGCTCATTTGCTGGCAAGGACTGCCTGTTAATCAATTAAAGCTCTGTGAATGTGTTTGCAGCAGGGTGGATGATTAAGATGCTTTCTGTCTCTAATGCATGTCTGTGGGAGGTTCGCCTGCAGGCGAAGGACAGGCGTGTTGGCCTGGAGGTCCTGCAGTTCTTTCATAGGTATCAAACCCAGTATTGATAGAAAGAAAACAGACATTAAGGATGATGAGGGAAGGGGAAGTGGTTTAGCAGATGCCAGTCTTTGCCTAATGGAGGTTATTACCTGAGCAGACTCTCCAGGGCAGGATCTCCCCGATCTGCTCGAGAGGAGCATCTCCCCAGGGACTATCGTGTGCAGGTGAGGTACTCACCAAGTCACAGGGCAGCAAAAGAAATGAGCTGATACAGAGGATATTCAGGAAAATCAATAGAAAAGGTACTGATGAGGGCAGCACTGAAACAGCAGCAAAAGTATGCTTGCACCCAGGCAAAAATGAATCAATGTCAATTAACTGGGCTTCAAGCTTGTGTTTTGGTGCTCTGCTGTCAGAGTGAACCTCAGCCATGGGAACCTGCCAGGCCTTATAAACATCTCTTTTAGTTTCCACCACTGGTCTCCATTTCCAGACACAAATTTGGTTCATTGACACAAACCACAAAGTCAACAGAAAGGTGCTGGACTGCTGAGGTGTGCCGAGTGCCCTTGTCAGGTCTAAGGGTCATTTTGGGGTTTGCAAAGGATTTGTGAGAAGGCTTTTCTTAGTAGATGTGCCATAAACTTTAGTGCAGTCCTCGTGAAAGGAGAATCACATTCATGCTTGCAGTTATGGAAGTAATGTATCCAGTCCCAGAGCCAGGCACCAGTTTGAAATCCATCACTGTAGTAAGACAAGCCAAAGAAGTCTTTGCACTGGCACAAGTTACTGAAATATGATTTAATAGACTGTTAGTGTTTTAAAGGGCTGAGGGAGATTGGCTCAAGTTTGATATTTCATTAGGACTGGGCAAGAGCAAGATCTCAATTGGTCCCTGGAGCAGGAGCCCTGGCTGGGGAGGGTTTTGCAGCGTGGTGCTCTGAGTATGGAGTTATTTTGTGGGTGGAAATGGTGAGGTAGAAGAAAAATGACTGGAGAAGTGACTAAATTTGGGAGACATATTCAAGGCAGCATCTGCATGCTGGGAGTCGTTCAGTGCCAAACTCATCATGGCCTGGGCGAATGGGCTTGAGGGGGGTAGGTGTCTGGTGGGAGCACATCCTATCCCACCCCACCCCAGCAGCACCTCAGGGAAGCACACAGACTCTTTAGAAGTTATAAAAACAAACCCTCCAGTCTGCCCATGCACTAGGAAGGCTTGAAGAGAGTTAAGAAAGCACCTCCTGAGAGAGTGACTTTTGAAGCAAAATATAACAATGCAATTAGTGATTTCAAAAAACTACATATTTACCATTTTAATAACAGGGCTTCCCGCTATTACTTGGTCCATAAAACGAGCTAGAAGCGTGGTGGCCAGCACAGAGCCCTGCCTTGCAGCTGCCACCAGAGAGCATCCTTGTATCCTTTTTCTGTGGAAGCAGCACCGAGAGGGGAAGGAACCCATCTTTCAGCAGCCTGTCTCTTTTTAAGTGCTTCCCAGTCGGTTAAAGATACAATAATTGAAAGTTGTCTATCAATCATGTTAGCAGACAAAACAACATTGTTTCTCTTCTCTTTTTCTCCAAAGCACTATGGCTTGATCGGCTTAACAATGCGAACAAAGGCGCCAAGTCAAAAATCCCACTTAAATGTTTTCAGGTATAAAAGCACATCATCTTTGGGGAGGGAAGGCACAACGTTCATTGTTTAGAAGCATTCTAGGGGAATATTCACAAGGCAAAAAGAATACTGAGAATACAATATGTGTACAAAAAAACCCTTTTGGGTATTTGGGTATAAAAAAAGAACAGCCAAGAAATGTGCTTAACATCTGCACTCCTGTAGCCCTTCATCTGAAGTGGCTGAGGTGTGTCTGGTGGAACAGGCTAGGGCATTGAGCTTTCACTGCTTTTTTTGCTTTCTTGCAGTATAAAAGCATGCTAAAGCTAGGCTTGCACTTTGCAGGTGGCTGTGGATGAAGGGCAGGGATGGGCAGGGAGCACTATGCACATTAGGTTTTTGATTTTCCTGAGCACTTTCTCCCTTTTGCTGTCCAAGTGTTCCCCAGAGGTGCAGCAGCCTCCTTGGAGCTGCTCCACAGCTGTCTAGGTGCATTTTGCAGTTCTTATAAGTACATTTTTATCCAGAAAGCTGTGGCAGGTGTCTGTGGGTGGGTGATATGCAGGGCAGCACAGCCCAGGAGGGCTGGAGCAGGGGCAGACCCTGGGCTGCTCTGATGGGCCACCAGCATCTTTGCAGTGAATAACTTCCCTGCTGTCCTGGGAGGGCCACATAGCTGAGGGCCCACCAGAGCTTTCTGCTTTTTCAAGAGAGGCTCTGCATTGCTTCTTGTTTTGCCTGGTTGTGCAGCAGTGTTTGTATACATTATGTATACTTTATACAAACGATTTAGCAGTGGGTGCTGGCACAGGTCTAAGGTTACCCCGTGGAAGAGCAGAATACAAATTTCTCCATGCAAATTGTTTCCCTTTCTTGGTCAGTTGGGGAAAAGGGAAATAAATTAGCAGTGAGAGGCACCAGCACTTTTACAACTGCATGAGCACCAGGGAGACCAGCACGCTGTGAGTCACAGCGACGCAGCCGCTTCCCGCGCTGCCCTGAAAGCTCCCGTTTGCAAACTTAACCAGTGGGTTTAGAGACATTTAAAATTAGTGGTCTGTTAGTTACTGCGTGTTTCCCTCTCTATGCAGTCTGCTGAGAATACCACAGCCATTACAGCTCAGGGAGGCTATCCCCAAGATGACTTATGCTTTTAGCTCTAGATGATTATGATTCAGTTGAGTAAAACGCAGTCATCAACTAAAACGTGGCCATTGCGTCCTCAGTACATCATACTCATGATGTTTGCCACCTCCTCTGGGTGTTGTTTGAGTTCATTTGGGATTTTACTGAATGCTTAGTGGAGTGGGAGGGAGTCTTTGAGCTGCCCTTCGCCTTGTGTGGTCCAAGCTATGAAAATGCTTTGGTTAGGCTGAAAGTAGGGTTTTCTTTCAGCTAAAGTCTTTGAACTGTGAGGACACAGGTCCACCACAAACCAAGTGTGTTTCCTGAGCTTCTCATCATGCCTGATTCTGGTCAGATGGGCAAAAAGATTCAACCTGTGGTTGATATATTTTAGTTCTCTTTGTCCTCCTTACAGAGTTTCCTTCTCAGATGATTTCCCAAGTTAATTCTGATTCCATTACAAGAAACTCATAAAGCTGTTATTGCTCAGTCACTCTCAGTCTCCTTGTTAATATGATATGAGGACAACCAAAGTTCACTGGAACTGCCTACACCAGAGGAATGGAACAAGAAGGCATTTCTGAGCACTGAGGGTTTTTCAAAGCTCCTTTGTTCAGAGATAGGGAAAACAACCTGTAAAACTTCATCCTGACAAAGACAGCTGCAGATTTAAGGCTCTTGAAAAGAGTAATCTCTCCAGATGTAGGTTGGCAAGTGGGTTCACAATTGCAAATATGACTCATGATTCATTCCAGCATTCTGGTGATGGGGGGAAGAGAGTCTATATTAGGACAAATGCTGAATGACGAGGGAGAGCTCACAATTAGAAGAACATGGAGAATGAGGTCATATGAGAAAAAACGCTTCAGGATTGCCAGGCACGTGCTCATTTACTGAAAGACAAGACATTTCAAGTATTTTTTCATAAGGGGCAATATTCATTTACCAGCAGGCAGGCATCTTGTTTTAGGCTGGGAGCAGCATCCTCCCAGCCCATCAGGTGCCGCTCCAGAGCACGTTGCTGCTTTTGCAGCCTTGAGTGCCTTCAGATGCATCACCCAACCATGTCTGCAGAAAATTGCTCGTGCCCAAGAGGCATCTTATGCCAAGTGCATGGTAATTTTCAGCAAACAAGTAAACAGTTACAAGTCTCCTTAAAAACATACTGTGATGTAAATGTAAAGCCTTGTGATTCAAGCCGTGCAACATACTCTGATTATTTGAGGTGTAGGAAGATTTTTGTCTGATTTTCACTTTTTGCTGTAACTTTACTCTAAAATGCTGCTGCCTTGCACAGGAACACTGCTTTAGGGCACAAGGTGTGGAGAACCACCAGCTTGATCATTTTGGCAATTCCAGGGGTGCAGCTCTGTGCACTCATGGTCAGGAAAGATGGCTCTGTACTATCCTTTGCCTTTTGTTTCAACTTAGTCTGAAGGCATTTTTCCCCCTTGTTGAATCTCATAAAAGATAGAACTCCAGGAGATATCCACCTTCTTCAGAGGGCCACCTTAGTGTGCCAGCAGGTTGGGCAAATGGTGTCAGCCAGCTGGGACGTGTCACCTATGGGAATGGCCAGCTGGAGTAAGAAGAGGAAGTACTGCTAGGGAACAATCAGGAGTATTTCATCTGGGAAAAGTAATGTAGTTGTTTTACCACTGGTGATGTAAAGCATCTGCCTTGCTTCTATCCCTCCTTGCTCCTCCAGTTGCCTTGAGCTTTGGGCAGCTCCCAGCTGAGGCCAGCTCCCAGCTGTCCCATGACACAGACATCCATATCTCTTCTGTGATCCAGAGAGATCATTGTCTGCTGTGAATATGCACATGCAACACAGAGTTAAACCCCAAACATCCATCTGTTTGTAATGAAACATCCTCACCGGCTGAATTCGACTAATTTAGTGATTACTATCGGGAGAGAATGGTCTCTCTGAGTCTTCCAGCTGTTCCAGCATGGAGAGCCTCTTGCCTCCCCATGAGGGGTTTGCAATCATTTCCTCTGTGTTTTTTATCTAATTTAGTTAGAATAATTCAGGGAGTCCACTCTGGCCAGCTGCTCTTCAGGCCTTCTGGCCCGCCTTGCTTACACAAGACTGTTGGTGGTGATGTTGAATCAGTCTTTCCAACAATTTTGCATCTGTCCTCAGCTCTTGGAGTTGTTTCAGCTGTTCTCAACATACAGCTGATAATTCAGCAGCACCCCCCACAGTGATTCACCAGCCTATGAAACCTCCTAATGATGCTCCAGTTTCTCATTTCCCAGTCTGGCGACAGCCTTTGAAAATATTGTACAAGTGACATTTCCAATAATTTAGCAGTAACTTAAATTCTGGGTAGTAATTTACAGATAAGGTGGGTTTTGCCTGGCATCTCCTTGTGTATCAGGATGTGGATCTCTCTAAGCTCAGATGCAATGTTATTTGAAGGCCATCTGCCATGAAAGCTGCTGAAGAGGAGGGAAACTCTACAGTGTGGACAAGAGACTCTGCAATAGTCCTTAAAATGCCCTTAGTCTTTGGAGTTGTTCAGAGAAGAGAAGAGAAGAGAAGAGAAGAGAAGAGAAGAGAAGAGAAGAGAAGAGAAGAGAAGAGAAGAGAAGAGAAGAGAAGAGAAGAGAAGAGAAGAGAAGAGAAGAGAAGAGAAGAGAAGAGAAGAGAAGAGAAGAGAAGAGAGAATGCAAGGCTCTAAGGAGACCTTATTATGGCCTTTCATTACTTATGGAGGGCTACAAAAAAGGTGGGAATAACTTTTTAGTAGGATCTATTGTGATAGGACAAAGGGTAATGGTTTAAACTAAAAGAGGGTAGATTCAGATAAAATATAAGGAAGAGGTTTGTTACAATGAGGGTGATGAAACACTGGAATGGGTTTCCCAGAGAGGTGGTAAATGCCCCATCCCATGTAACATTCAAGGTCAGGTTGGATGGGGCTCTGGGCAACATGATCTAGTTGAAGATAGGGAGCTTGGAAATAGATGACCTTTAAAGGTCCCTTCCAGCCAGAACTATTCTATGATTCTATGTTCCCAGGGACACAGGACAGATCAAGGGGTCCTTGCTTCTTTTCACAGTCTTCCTTTTGCACACCAATGGCTCCTGTCCTGGGGTCACTTTGTGCAAGCAGAGAGACTTCAAGTGCTCTGTTCAAAATCCCCCCAGCTGTAAATACTGTCTCCTTTCTCTTTACCATTTATCAAACTCCAGGGATGGTCCCTGATTTCCTGGGCTGATTTCATTCAAATGCTTCCCCCCATGCTATGCCATTTTTCTGCTTGCTGTGTCCTGTTGTGTGTTTGTCCCTTTTATGCCTTCTCTGGTTGTGGCTCTGCTTTGCAAAGGCACTCTCAGAGTGAGGAAGCTCCAGTTTTGCTCCCTTACCTCCAGATAGAAATATGAGTATGCATCAGCTTCTACTTTTCTGTGCCTCAATATTCTTTTATCTTCTGCTTGATAGGAAAAGTCTGTCTACAGCTTTCTGGATGCTGTACTGTCCCTTAAATCCTCCCAGAGATGCTGAGGCATTGGTCCACGTTGTAAACACTGAAGGATTACAACCAGTGTCATTCCATATTAGTGCGATTATTAAGTAAAATTGGCTTACAGGATCCTACATGCTGGCAGCTTACCCCAGCTTCACATCCCTCCTGCATGTCAGCCCCTGCACTGCCTTTCTGACAGGCTTCCCATTGATTTCAGATTTTACTATTGAGTTTTAAAGCACTCAGGGGCTTGGGGTTTTCCTATATTATTGATTTATTGCTTTCCTGGGAGCTAGGACAAGCTTCAGGATCTTCATCCATCAGCCTGTTGTCAGTATCATGGTTCTGCCCACAGATTTCAGCCATGAAATGCTCCAGCCCTGGCACCAGTGGTATTCAGTCAAAACTGGAAACCTGTTTGTTCGTGATGACCTGATTCTGCTCTGCATAAACTGTCCTTAATTTGGAGCAGGCAGAGGTGATTGCTGCAGTATATCTGATTCCCTGCTGTGGCTGGCACTGGTGTGAGGCACAATGCAGGGCAGAGCATGGGAAGATGCTGCCCAGCATCCTCCAAATTTCAGAGAAATGCTTTAGGAACTGGTTTGGTCCCTCAGCCCCATCTGCCCAGCATGAGCAGTGTGCTAAGTACCCTGGAGAGACCTCTTTCTGAGATCATTACTTCCATTTTTCAGACCTTCTGGAGGGAGAGGAAAAGCACCAGGCTTTTCCAGCCCTCCAGTCGCTGGATGAAAGAGGTCTTTGAAAGCTTCAATCAGAGGGTAATGTTGCCAGGGGAGGGCTGACTGGGGATGTGTGAGTTCGGTACTGTGACAGAGTGCTGTGCTGCAGTGGGCACCCAGAAAAGCAGGTAACAGTGCTGCTGAGTGTACCTTCAAATGAACTTACTGCTCACCCTTTTACATCACTGGGATGTGTAACTTGATTTTTCTTATTAGTGATGAAATAATTGGTTACAGTGCAGGGTCTGTGTCCATTAGCACATCTGCTCAAAGACACTTGTACTTTCTGATACGTGCTTTGAGTTCAAGGAGCATATTTGTTCCTTATCTGAGTACAGGAATTATCTAATACACCTCATCTTCCCAGTTTGCATTTTAAAAAAACTAATAAAGAAGATTATTGCACCGTGACAAAACCAGTGATAATTGATGAGTGGCATGGTCATCTCTTCAGGATGTTTCTGGAAGTTGCCTTGGTGAATTCCATCAAGTGCATGAGGGGTTTCTGCCTCAGGTGAAGACCCCCTTGTCTTAGCCAAGCTTTATATTTTCATCCTCAACATTAGCACAAAACCTGCTAGAATTAAGTGTAGCCCATTTTTATTCTGACTTGCCACTACCATAGCAATAACCTTTGCTCCTGTCTCCATTTCAAGGCCAGATACTGTGCTGGATGCAGATCTGACCTCTGGTCAGTGCTTGTTCTTGTTTTCCCTGCACATGACCCAGGAAGGTTTATTGCCTGCAGCAGCCAGGCTGGGGAGAGGAAGGAAGAGCATGGAGAAAGTTTAGTTGCTGGTGAACACAAGCAAAGCTGAGGAGGAAATGTAGGAGAGCTGTAACTCTTAATTACAGAAATCACACAACAGTTAAAACTAATACTAGACAAAAAAGGGGTGAGATGACTCAGGTCTTGCCCAAAGAATTAAATCTAAAACCAACTTTGAGGAGCACTGGATTGTTTTGTTCTGTGTCTGTGTAAGCAGCCAGCATCTAGATTATTGTGAGCACAAGACTCTGCCTGGCATTCTTCCAGATGGACTGTGGAGGTTAGAGCTGCATAAGTCTCCTCTGTTGTGCTGGGGAGCTTTGCTAAGCTGCCTGGCACTGCTCAGTGCTTCTGAACATAGACAGCAGTTTTCCATCATCTGCAAAAAATTAGAGGTTATATGCTCAGCATCATGAAGCATATCAGTGTAAATGAGTTACAGCACTGATAGGCATGTTGTGCAGTGTGTACCTGGGGCGATGTGTGGCTCTCTGTGTGGGTCAGGTAAAGCAGAGCAACTTGTGCTACACACCTCTGTCTGAGTCGTGACCAGACACCCAGCACATGCCACACAGAGCTCTGAGAGACACAGAAGTCTCCAGCAGATGTTTTATACCCTCCTCTGCTGTGAGAGGCATTGGCAACTGTGATGAATTCAGAACCCAAATGGAGCTCCAGTCCTGATTACAACATGTACTTGTGGCAATCTCTACATGTGCCCCCAGCTTCTCCAGCTCCTCATAGTGCAAGCACATCACTTGAGGCCAAGTGTGCCTATCAGCCCTCTGAGCAAGTGCACGTACCACTTGGGTATGGTGGAGCATCCCATGGCACCAGGGCTGTGGTCCCAGTGGGAGGCAGAGGATGGAGGGGAGACAGAGGTGCACAGCATCACACTCTCAGCTTCCTGGGCCAGGGCTCTCCAGGGAGGTTTTCTGAGCAAAAACTATGTCCATTGGAGTTTGTTTCTGCTATGGTCAAGAGACAAAAAGCCTGGTGTCCTTTTGGTGTAAATAGGGGGAAATGGTGCATGTATCAAGTTAATCTCTTCTTGCAGCATTAGACTAACAAAGAGTAGTTACTTCAGTCCAAGGGGCAAGAGCACTGCAAGACTTCCTTTGTGTCTTAATTCTCATCAGTCCATTGAGAAAGCCCCATAAAAATCCTGAATTTCATCACAGAGATAATTGTGGTGCTCTCCTTTTCCCCTTGCCCGAATCTCTTTTACCATCCCCACTTCTGCCCAGCCCTGGGGTGCTGCTCTTGGCAGAAGGTCCTTCCCTGCTTCACCTTATGCCAACTTTTGCTGTGTCTTGTGGACCTGAAGAGTGATGCCAGTACTTGCCTGGGTGTTCTTGGGGGGGTCAGGGGGGGCCACCCCATGCCATGCTAAGCACTTGTTTGTGCTCCCAAAAGCCCAGAGTACAAGTAGCTGGGGCATGATTGCATCTTGCTTGCTCTCTGCGTTACAAACCGTATGCAAAGGGTGAAATAAATAAATGAATAAATCATTGGCATTGTAACACTGCAGACAACTGGAAACATGATATAAATACTAAAGGCTGGATCTATGCTTACCAGCAGTGTTTGATGTGGGCCACAGAAACACTACCCCAAGGGACTTCTGGTCCCTGAGGACCTGATTTACGCCAGTGCTGGAGATCAAAAGCCAGGATGTGGTGTTGCAGAGCTATAATAATGGCTTCCCAAATTTCTTTCAGCTCCAGGTCTAGTGAAACAATGCTAAAGTGCAGCCATTGGCAGACCAGGAATTACATGATTTGTGTTGGCTGACTTAGGGAGCGGATTCACTGTTTTCATCACACGCCAGGACTGGTTTAGCTACGTATGGAGGAAAGAGGAGGCTTTATAAGACTTTATGAACTGGCTGGGCACCAGAACCTGAGCCCTGCTAGATGTAGCGTTTATCCTTACAAATCTCATCTTCCAGCTGTGGAAATAAGCAGGGTTGGATTTCTGTCACACAGCCTGGGATTGCTGTAACCACTGATGGGAACTCTGCATACTCTAACCTACGAAAAACCATTACATAAAGCCCCAAAGTGCCTGATGTGTTGTTAATAGGTTCCTTTCATTACTTTTTAACATTTGCTTATGCCAATCACAAAGCACAGTCTGGGCAGCAGCCCTTTACCAGGGTGGAGTGATTCTACGTGGACAGGAGCATCTGTTATTTGCTAGTTAACCAGACTAGGGGCAAGTCTTAGCTCTAAGGTGACTAATAAGTTGACATCTCCTCTAGCATGAAGCCAACCTGCAGGTCCATGTGCTGTTTCTGCACTCAAGATCCCCAGCATGTCATGCTTGCCAAGGACCTCTCTTTGCTGGATGTCACTTGGGAGAATGGTGCAGGATTTCTTCCACTTGAAGATTTGTATCCCTGCATATTCTGGATGCTTCCCTCAGGGAAACATCATTTAAACTGCAGATCACTGTGTATTAGTCTATGGCTTCTACAGATACGAATATAAATAGTCTATTATCTCAAAGCACTGTTAATGTTATTATTCCCACTTGTTAGATGCATGCTCCATGCTGAATATGCTTCAAATTCATTAGCTTCCATTTTATGTTACATAGATTTGTAGTCTGCCCTTTTTAAAGAGAAGATGAAACCCGACTGTAAAATTTACTGAACAATTGTTCCAATGCAGCTTAATTAGTAACTTGCATGGATCTTGCAAGCCTCTGAGATGGCTTGAAATGCCTGAGATTTGGGGTTAGTATTCCAGATTAATAATACATATGAGTATTTGTTAAACTCCAGGCAGCACTTTACAAACAGTAACAAAAAAAAAATGGTTTATCATATCTGTAACAGCCTCAAGGAAAAGAAACTTGTGACTCAGGCTCTGCTCCTCTTTTGCTTCGTGTTGAGCCACAGCTGAAGTCAAGGAGGAGGTTGAGCTCCCTGGGAGACTGACAGTTGTCATTTCATGGACTACTCTGTCCCTCCCACGTTCTCTTCTGAGGACAAGTAGATGGCAACCTTTAAATTAGGGTGCTCCACGTGGGATGTGGATAAGGGATCTGCTGTTTGGAAGGCAGTTGCTTCAAAAGTAAAAGTGTTGAAGGTGAGCACTAAACTCTCAGACATCAAGAAATTTGCTAGAGGAAACCTTAACCATTGTTTGACTTGTTTAGGAGGAGGCTGGTTCTGTTCTGCTCTGCTGCAATGGCCCATAAAGCTGATTTATTACAGATCTCTGATCCCTCCAGTACTGGCTGATGTACACAGAAATGTGGGGTTTTATGTCAGTGCATCAAGATTGAAGGGTCTCTGGTTTACAGACCCCTGCTAGAAACACTTTATTAACAGGTGGTAGTTCATATCTCACCATAAAAAAAAGCAGAACAAGTCTCCTTATAGGGAGACTTAAAACTTCATTAACTCAGTTTTCTTAACTTCAGATCAAACTTCTAGATCTAAGTGAGAGAAACAGCACCAAAAATATAAAGATGCACCCAGTCATGCCAGCAGAGATTATAACCAGGCACTGAGAGACACTGCTGCCTGCTGGAGAGAGGCAGAAGGAAGCAAGTAACATGAGTTAAATAAAGAAGGGAACCTCTAGCTTGAAAGTTGAGCCTAAGGAAGCAAATGTAAAACTGGTGCGACGATACAGTAGGACCATTTGGAGAGGTCCAGCATCAGCAAACCCATGCAAGTGTGATTAATCCACAGGCTGTTCTCCAGTGCCTGCAGGCACCTTCATTGAAAGTGCAATGTGAGCCTGACTGGGAAAGGGCAGGCTTTTCCATAAAGACATCACAAGGCTTGCAGTAGTGACGAATGCGAATGTGTTCAGAGCTCCAAATTCACCCCTGTGTGTGAAGGCTGTGTATAACTCATCCAATTAGAGCTCGAGAGACACATCAACCTGGTGCTGGCTCTCTCCATGGGACTCAATTTCCTCTAAACTGCTTTCACGTGGTGTGCAAACTGGAAACAGGCACAGTAGTGATGCTCACAGCAGGGCCTGCAGTGGAGCAGCAGCAGTGAGGATGACTCAGAACAACAAACCTTGTCATCCTGGGTAAGCCAGTAAAAGGGAGAGCTGAGGGGAGATCCTTAGGAGAGCAGTGATGGACTGGTTGGGCTGGTGGTAGGGGGATACTTGCCCCACCAGCAGCCTGATTGCTGTGAGCAGGTTGGTAGCAAAGGGCTCTCCTGAACATTCTCAATGCTATGCTACTGGAGACTGTTTTCTCCTGCAAGTGAGATAAAGAGGAGTTGTTTGGAGGAAAGACTTCTTTGCTCATTTATCCTCTGAGGCTTCTGCAGCACATCCAGGACTCCTGTTTAAAGACTCTTCTGGCTCCTGGGATGGGAAATTTTGGTGGGAGATTAGGGCACAGCACCACTGCACATGCTTCATCTTGTTTTATTTGTGTTCTTCACAGTCCTTCCAGCCCTATCTCGCCACTGCTTCTTGCTCTGTCTCTCATCCAGCCCATCAGAAACACCTCTGGGTGACTTCACCAAATGAAGCAGGAGGCTGGGACCTGCTGAGCTGGCCAAAACCTTCCCCTGAGGTATAGGAGAGGCCAATGTAGGAATTGAGGTGTACATAGCATGGGATGAAGGGGACTGGGGAACCACTACCTCAAACTTTGTTTAAATAGCATTGGCATGATGAAGGAAGAGTAAATCTCACTGAAGACGGTGCCAGGTGTCTCCTTTTAGTACAGCTGGGTCAAGATCTCCCTCTTAATGTCTGTAATCACATTAATTGCTCAGTTTCTGGGTATTGTTTTTATCCTTATTGTTGTGTTTAACTACAAAATCAGAGGACTTGACTGTGTTGGTTGCCTTTCAATTCTATTGTCAAAATAGGTAAGAAGTCAGGAGATTGCAAACCCAACCCAAATGCAAACTCCTCAGGTGAGCTGGCAGTTGGGAACTTTCCTCCATCTATCAGGGCTGGCTCTGAGGCTCATTGAAATCTTTGGCCTGACCTGCTGATTTCAGTGTCTGCCCAAATATTTACAATCAAGTACAATAACTGCAGCATTCAAGGCATCAATCTCCTGATCACCCATGCTCCTATCTGGCACGTCTCTTGTCCAGCTGTCACAAGCCCAGTGAGCAGATCTGGTTCAGTTAGAAGACGAATCTACGTTGCGTGAAGGACTTACCTCTGCCCCTGCCCATTCAGCATCACCCAAGACAAAAATCCTCCTGCAGCCATCCAAATAAATCTAATTGTAAGCAATAAAAAAATGGTTCTTTAAATAAACCTCATTTGCATACTGAGAAAAACTTCTCAGCTTGCTGCCTATGAAAATTACCAGTGGAAAATTATTTATTGCCTCAGTATCAAAATATCAGAGGTTGGCTGGTGCCTCTGGGAAAATCAATTGTGATACAGCAATATTTCTCACTTTCCCATATATAATGTGATCTGCCAAATTTAATCCAGTTTTGCATTTGATGGTCCCCAGTAGGATGAAAAGGTGAAGCTAATGTCATATAAACAATGCCAAGTATCTTCCCCCGTGAAATTTTATGTGACAGTTGAAAGGTGCTGAATTATCCCAAAATAGTCTGGGGTCTTCACAGTTCATGCAACCTGGCAGTTTACAACAATGCAAATATTTTGCTGCTCACTTTGCTTCTGCTCTCTCTTTTTAATTGTAAATTCAGTAGCAGTATTTGAGCTGAGCAGATGAGAGAACGGAGGGTTTTCAGGCCATGCCATGTGCTATCCCAAGTAATGAAATGCTGTGGAGTGAGAAGGTGGAGGCAGAAGCAGAGCTAAATCCTTATCTTTTCACTCTCTGGTGATCAACCAAAAGTTTTGCTGTTGCCATTATAGGGTAGTTTTCCCTAAATGCATCCAAAATGAGAGATTTGTCCAAGGATAAATCATGAGCAAAATTGCAGGGTCTTTTGCTAGGCAAAATGTAGCCTCCTTTTTTGCTCTTCCCGTGCCTTCCCAGCTCCTGAGACACTCCCTCTATTACGTGGGCACATCATCACTAAGAGAATTGCTTGTTTTTTCTTGTCATTATCTGCAAAGGGAGTCTGATGTATATGTAGGATGTTAAAAATGTATATATTTATTGAAAATTGCCTGAGGTGAACAACTGTAAAGAGTGTTTGAGTACAGCCTCCAAAGTGGTGCTGGAAAGGGCTAGATGTGTTTTTCTGTTTCCTGCAGTTTCTCCTGGGTAGTGTTACTAAAGACCTTTGGCACCTGGGATCTGGCTAGTTTGTTGTGAAAAGTCCCTTTGTTGTGTTATCTGTGCTGGGGCTGCCCAGTTACTTTCAGTGAAGGACAGTGGTGTCAGCAGGATGCAATGGAGAGCTGCTCCTTGCAGAACAGTTGTGACCTCCTAGACCCTTTTCCTTCCTTAACCAGATCTGCATCAGAGACCAGTATTGTCTATCAGTCCAAATTTGTCAGGTGCTGGATCTCTGCAGTGCTGAGAGCATGTTTGAGTAGAACAAAGAGCTTCCAATTTGCACTGTGTTGTCTCCATGGGGCCTGAGGACAGAAGGACCAGGACTCTCACAACATGTACAAAGACCTCATTATGTCTGTAGTAAATTGGAGTAGGCACTGCATTAACATGGGACAAAAAAAATTAACTGATACATGATGCTTATAAATATCCCCTTAATGCATTTTTATAATGAAGGATGACAGATTGTCTTAAGATCTCAGTTACCTTCTTATGAGTTTAAGAGGAAGGCAGATTTTCTCTGAACTGCTTGGCATCAGAGTGGGAGTAAGGGATGCATGGCTTTGGATGCAAGATGTCTGTAAAGGTAAAGCTTTGTTACAGACATGAGTAATGTCTGTAATGAGGTTAACACAACTAGCCATAAAGAGTGGGGCAAAACTGAGCTTTTAAACCTGTGATGTGCTGGATGGCAGTTCCTCCCTGCCAGATTACTGGCATTCAACTTGGGAGTTGCCAACAAGTTGGTGGAAGAGTTTCCTATGGGTTCATTGTCCTGGAAAGTATTGTGAGTTTATCTTGAAAGCAGTCCTGTACTTTCAATTCTTTTGCAAACAGTTCACTGACAGTGTTCCTACCTTTGTGCTTTTTCTGCTTAGTTTCATAAAATGAAGTATTTTTTCCTAGCCTTTCACAGCTTGTAAAGGGCTGGAGGAGACCACAGCACCCTGTGGTGCTCCTCATGGACCCCTCCATGGCACCACAGCCAGGCTCTGTGAGGAGCTGAGGGCTATAAAAGCTAGAGTCCTCTCTGCTTCAACTGCAGCACAAGACTCTTTTTCTTGCAGGGGCTAGTGAAGGTTGCATGGAACTGAGATGGCTGTTAGAAATAGGTACATCCCCATCCCAGGAGCAGCCTGTACTTCAAACCCTTGGGGCTGAAGGTGCAGGGCTGGGAACTAGGGACATGGAATGTCTTAATTGCCACAAAACCAAATATGTGTTTGTTATTTGCAATGCTTTGTCGTTGCTCTGGTGGTTGTTCTGCTGTTCTCAGGAGATGGCTCCCATGTTGGACTTAAAGATCTGGTGAAAGGGAGGGAGAGCTAATGATGAGCTCAATACCCACCCTTTCCTCCCATGGCAGCAGCTGGCCTGTGCTTTGATAGCACCAAGAGATTCCTCTGGCAGTGCTTTTGGAAGAGGTTTGGTTTGGCTTTTCGGCCCGTGGGGAGGCAGTGGCCTGTGTCCCCATGCCCCATGGCTGACACCACGGTGCCAGCACACAAAGGGACGTGACACAGGGAAACTGTGTTGGGCCCACGGGGGTCATCTTGCTGGGATTTATGCAGCTGTGAATGCAGCAAAGCCAGGCTGCTGGCTACACGATCGTTAAGCAATTTTCATTCATCATTTTTGGCTGGCTCCAGAGCCCCTTTAAGTAGCTTTTTCCATTAGCTTTCATGGGCATGAGGTTTAGCTTGGTACTTGAAGTGGGACTGCAGGGAAGGGAGATGGAGACAGAGATGCAGAGCAATCAATGGATCAGAGCAGCTGTAACCACCAAAGTCTAAGAGTTTTCTCCCATTTTAGTTATGAAAATCAGACAGAAAATCCTGCAGGCAACCTATTATGAGACATCTTCAGCTAACCAAACCAAATACCTGTTCAAATACCAATATCTTCTATTTTCAGTGTGAGATGGGGATCACTATGTTGTGTATAATGCAAGAAGAGAAAGGTGTGTTATTGTTGTAACACAACCTTTCCAAACAAATTTGTATTCACACTGGATCTGAACAGAGAGATGCAGGAAGCAGAAAGAAATTTATCTTCTCCAGAGAGTGATACATCAGTGCCTGGTTCACAGGAACATTTTTCAGACATCTCAAGAGCACCATGAGCAAAAATATACATACCATCAATTTCCTGAGCAGACAAGGGCTAGCTGAGATGACGACAACAGTAGGAAAAGCAGAGACCAATAGCAGAAGCCTGGCAGGAGAAATCAAAATTATCCCCCTGGAAATGCAGTGAAAACAGATAGAAAAAAGTTTGTCTGCTCAGTGGGTAAATGATTTGTATTTCCTTCACTGCCTATCCCCAATGTGCCTTTTGTGTAGAGTTCAGTCCAGGATGTTCAGTGCACCCAGGGAACCTTCTCCCAAGGAAGCATCTTGCTCCCCAGCCAGCTTTGAAGAGCCCAGCCTCTGCCTCTGAGTGAAATTGGAGCTAGTGGAAACTTTTGGAGGAAACTATCACTGTTAGAAAGAGGCCACCTGAGGTCTTTTACAGAGCATTTTGCAAGAAGATGCACTTCTCTGTAGGACTTGCACCCTTCCAGCCTCGTGCCCCTGAGAAGGCAGAGGTGTGGCAGCGGGGTTGTTGGACCAGTGGGGTGGTGACTGTATTCTTTCCCTTCATGTAGATGTTAACAACTGCTCTGTCCCTTTTAAACAAATCTACACAGCAGAAGACAAGTTGTCAAGGAAGATAAAATCAGTCTTTCTGTAAAGCATCCAAAGTCCAGACTCAGCTTTTGGACCTGAGAGGGATCAATCTTCCCTGAGATGGCTCATGCCATTACCTGGGGTGGCAAGGACATGGTGCTGGGATGAGAGGAGATGGTATCCCTCTTGGGTAGCAGGCCATGAGTGGCCTCAGCACACCTCAATTGTGGTCCTGTGATGTGTTTTGTGGTGCTGCCTCAGATTTTAGTTTTGCTTTAGAGGTTACTGAGACCTCCTGGGCAGGCAATTGATGCAGGGAGTGAAGTTGTGTCAGGTCTAGAAAGATCAATGTGCAGGAAGGGTAAGTGCTCTACAAATCTGATGACTTTTCACTTGGCTTTTGCTTGTTCTAGAGATGGATCATATTAAAGGGACCTAAGACTGGAAAGGCTGGGTTAAACCAGTAACCTGACTTAAATATTTAACTCTTTGTGGCATTTTGTCAAGTGTGTTACAAAAGCTTTTGGTGTCAATGTCACCTTACAGCTGAACCAAATGAAACCTCTCTTCTGGCACTTTTGGGACCAGAGGGTCTGTATGGGGAAGCCTGGACCCATCATGGTGAGGGCAGAGGTCTGCAAACTGCCTCCTTAGTGAGGAGAGCTGGTCCAGTGCCTGACCACTGCCATCCTTCCTCCAGGGTCTCCTGGGCTGCTGTCATAAACTCCTTGATGGTTATATGCATGATGCCCCCACACCCCACATTGTCCCAGATTGGTGCCTGATTGCCACCAAGTGCTGTCTGCTCAGTGCTCACCAGGGCAACCACGACTCTGGGCTGCAGGAAGAAATTATTTTGCAGCACAGCAACAAATCTGTGGAAAGTGTGGCCTGAACCAGACGGTCAAACCTCAGAGCTGGGAGGAGTTTCCAGTCTTTTTTGGATCTGTGTGGGCAGCCAGAAGCTTGTATTTCCTCCTGATGTGAGCCCTGGCAGGCAGGGGGGCTTGCCCTGGTGTGGGATGTGCTTCTTTCCCGTGTGCCACCGCTGTGGTTTGCGCTGCATGAGCTGCTGAGCAGATGAGCAAAGGCACAGTCTGAGTTGGCTGGAGCACCTGGAGGGTCACACAGGCTTATGTGATCAGCAGTAGCTCAGCAGGGTCCCTGTGATAACACAGATGCTGTGATTCACTGTTCCTGTTGATGGATGTCAGGACAGTGTTTGAGCAGAGAGAGAATTCCAGAAATGGCAAATTGTACTCAGTTGGTGATGTAATTAGTAAGGTAATTATAAACTGCCTAATGCCAGAAGTATATTGTGGCTAGTAATGGTCTGAGTCATGAGATCACCTTTGGATCCTGGCTCTGGCCCTGGATTGTGTGCTGGCTGCTTGCACAGCTCCACCAGCAGATCAAAAAGACCAAATCCTGCTGCCCCTAATGGGTCAAAACCACTAAATCCTGGTGGCCCTGCTGCTGGAAGGGAAGCCTGGCTGGGTGAAGGGTGGGTGGTGTAACTCCTGCAATGCTCCAGCAGTGAAAGTGGGCTTAGTGTTATAATGCTCTCCTTACTTCTTCCTTTGCCTCCTTGAAATTCCAGCTGCACTGCCATCATCCTCCTTTCTGCCTTCCCTTCCTTTAGATCCCATTCTCTCTGCATCCAGGGAATACTGCTGACTGTGGGTCTGTGTTGTATGGAGGATTTTAAGCCTTAAACCCTGTAAACATTCCCATTTCCACAAGTTACATTGCAGAGCTGTCACAAATCGAATGAGCAGTGACAAAAGGATGTGCTGGCCTTCCTGGAGGTGCTTGGGGCAGAAGAGGAAGGATCAAGAAGCCAAAATAGCTGGAGAGTGCAGCTAATAGTGTGACTTGGGCATTTTTCAGCACAGTGATTTTAGGGCGGGAGATTTATGCTTGTGTGGGCACCCATTGACACAACTGAGTCTGGCCCTATGCCTCCTGTTACAGGATTGAGAGCAAAGATGGTACTTTCTCACATCATTATTAAATGAGCATTATCTCCTAAGTGCAAGTTTCTAAATAGCTTAGCTGGTGTCTTTTTAAAGCAAACTCTGGTTACAACTTACTCCAGAGTTTCCAGCACGTGGCTTTAGATTTCTGTAACTTGACATTCTTCTGCCAGTCAGCTGAATAAATAGCTGGATTCTATTATCCAGAAAACCTGCAGCTGAGCATTTGTTGCACAGAAAATGGACACAGTTATCTTCTAGGTACATTGGGACACGGTAGGGACCTGGATCTCTAGCGATTTCATTTTCCAAGTATTAAGTGATAATAAGAGAAATGAAACCCTTTGAGTCTAAATATTTCACATCTCTGTATAAATGACTTCTATTATTGAAGTGCAGGAGTTGCAGGCTTACCCCTACATTTCTAGCAAGATGAGTGAGGGTTTAGCCCTGGGACATCTATTAAAGGTGATGAGTGTCAGTGTGCCCATGTACTTCTTTTCCATCTGTGCAAGGTGAAATGCAGCCAAACAGCCCGTTCATTTCTTCGCTTTCACAAAATGCCTTGCAGGTGATTTTCTTCCAGCCTATCTGGAGCTCTGTGATATTCACACTATAAAGTATTTTTTCTTTCAGAAATTGTATTAAAGGGCCTGGCACTGTATCTTCAATAGTGCAGTGAGGAGCACACTGCAGCAGGAGCCGATGTCGCAGATGGGTTTGACATAACCCCATGGCCTTTGGCTTCAGAAGTGGACATCCACTGATGGCAGGGCAGGGAAGTTGTGGTGCCCAGGACAGGGGTGGGGTGAAGGGCTTTCCCTCAGGCTTTGGGTCTTATTTTAAAAGCTGCAATAAGGAAATGAATGACTAGACTTCCAGGAGCAGCTGGTACACAGCTGCTCTCCCTGAGCTAAAGCCTGTGTCTGGGAAGAGGTTTAACAAAATTTGGTACTTGCTGGTTTGCATGTTGGAGAAGCTTTAATATTTTGCCCTCAAAGCCTGAACTCTGGCATTAGCATGGAGGCTGCAGTAAAGTAGATCTTGTTACTTTGCAAAGTTGATTGAGTTTGTTTTGATGGCTTGGAGTGTGGTATTCTCCTCAGGCTTGATCCATAGCCTATTAAGAGACTTCTGTAGACATCAGCAGGCTTTGGGTCAGGCACTCAGTGTGATAACAGTGCCTTTTCTTTCACTGTCGTCACTCAGAACCTATTTGTTGCAAAACTCCAACAGATCTCCCAACAGACTCCTTTGAATGGGAGTCCTTGAGACTTAATAATCACTTGTTATCACTGTTTTGAGAGTCCTGTGAGCAGACACTGACCAGACACATTGCTGGTGAAGGAGCTTAAAATATCCTCAAGTAATTAACTATTTGTGTTGAAATATTATTTACCCATCAGGAGAAAATTAGGAGGGAGAAACCAAGGTGTTTCCCTGCAGGCAGCATGAGGAGAGGGCAGCCACATGTCCAAGAGAGCCTGCAGGATGTTTGGGGTAGGGCTGGACCCTGAGCTCAGGGTTGTCCTCAGCACCCTGCCTCCTGTCACATTGTCTGCCTGCTTACAGCCTGTCTGCTTTTCAGAGAGGACTGGAAACAGCATTTATTTCATTCCAGCACATTTAAGTGACTGAGAAGTCTCCAAAGGCAATTAAACTATTTAATGTGTCTCACAGGACTCATTGGCAGGTTTTTGCAGCCTCTCTTTGGGAAGATGTGGCTGCTGAGGGATGGTGGGAAGCAGGCAGGTGCCAGACCAGGGGTTTTGGCAGCCCAGGCTCCTGCCCTTGGAACACCAGCTCTGCTCCCCATGGTGCCACCACCAGCCACTGCTTGGGGACAAAATGTGAGCCTGACTTTATCCCCATGCTTTTGCCACAGCATCTACTGATGCCCTGTCTTTTGCTCGAAATTACCATAACTTGCATAGAGAACACTGGCTGTACAGATATTTTTAGGGTAATAAAATTATAGAGATGAATAGGGGCAATGAATTGAATCAAAGGAGTGCCTTTCAGCTCCTGTTCCCTTGCAAACAGCTCCTGCTTTATTTATAGCTGCATGTATGTGCGTGTATCGCTACGTGTTCACCTCTTTCTGAAAATCAGATCAAATCTGCCTGGCACAGATGATTCCCAGCCCATGTTTCCTTATTCATCAGAGGATCATTGCGTCATGTTTCATGTCTAAGTCATACCTAGAGATGCATGAAGTGGAGCTTTAATGAGTTGAATTAAGATCAAATGAGTAGGAAGTGCAGCTACAAGTCTTTGATGTAGACAAAGCAGGAAATCTCTCTCCATGGCAAGATGCTCGGACCCTCTCTCCTTCCCAGCACAAATCAAGTCCCTATTCTTACAAATTTAAACACCTAGTCACTTAAAAACGTGCTTCCATGAATGCTTGTTGGCTTTCTAATCACCTCAGAGCTGTCTGTTCAACGTGTAGTCAGATCTTTGTGCTCTGTCTCCACAATGCTGCTAAAGCAGTAATAGTAAGTAACCAAATCATTACAACCAATTGTGTTTTATGGCTACTACTGAGGCTGGCCAGGGAAAAAAATGTGTTTGGATTTTGGTCCACTTGTTTTAATCAGGCTTGTGAAACACTTTTAACTTGTTGAAGTACTTGCAAGCCTTCATCTAAAGCAGTTGTTTCTCTTGCCCATGAGAACATATAGCAGCCAGTGATTGATCTTCAGAGCAAGTTGTATGTCTGGGGAAATGGGTTGAGCTGTAAATATGCATCACTCAAGGGTCAGTGACAGGCCTTGAAGGACTGAGCAGGTTTTGCTGATTATAGGACTTCCTGTAATGGTTCTGTGTGTTTTATGCACACCAGGGGTAAAGAAAGGGCAGAGAGGGCGATGATGGTAGGGATGGAGGAGAGCAGCTCAGGATTCACTTTACTGTGCAGGATTTCAGGTCAGGGCTGATCTACAATGAAAGTGGGAGAGAGTGCTGTAAGTTTTGTCAATTGCAAATCTCTATCATTCCAAAAAACCCAAAATTGCCCAATGCTGCCTCAGCTCGTGCTGGATGAGGAGCTGCTTACCTGAGTATTACACTGAAAACCTCTGGCTGCCTGAAGCAGATCAGCAGAGTCCCTCTCTTTGGACTCCTTCAGAAGCAAAGCAAACAAAGCAGTGTGCTCTGACCTGCAAAAGATGGATTTTTTTGCCTGCTGTCTCCTTGCTGAAAGAGGTGTCCTTGCCTGTTTGCAGTGCTCACTGCTAGGGCCCTGTGTCTTCTTCCTCTTTGGCTTTTCTGCCTCTCTTTACCTCTCTTGTTTTTTGCTCCTCTTGTAAAGCAACCAAGGCTGGGTAAATGTGAGCAGCAAAGCAAGGCCACCTTATTCATATGGTGTTTCTCTGTCTCAGTTGCCCAAAGCACAGTGCAATTATAGAACTCAGACACTTAAAATAACATCTGGCTAAAGAAATGAAATAAAGTGGAACTTATGGTTCACAATCAGATCCCCCCAAAAAGAAGAAAGATTAGCAGTTAATGGCTTGTCCAAAGAAATCCATCTCTTTAATGGCTTGGAGACTTCAAAAAGGCCAGGATAGACAAATGCCCTGAGATGACTGTTTCTTCCATCAATGCTGCAGGTCTGATGTATCTGGAATTTAGTCTTTTAGATGTTGGGTTTTTGTTGCTTTGTTTGGGGTTTTTTTTAAATCTTGAAATGAAGAGATCTTGTTGGTTTGTGCTTTTGGTCCAGTGCAACTTTCCCCAAAGGACTGACACAATCTCTTGCAGGCTGGCTATCACAACTAGGTTTGGAGAGGAAACATTCAGGGGAGATTTTGATGAAAGAAGAGGCAGAACTTTTGCACAATGCTAAAGGCTATTGCCCAGAGTCTGGCCTCTGTGACTTCCCTGAGGGCAAGGAGACAACAGCGGTCAAATAAACAGCATGGAGATGGAAAACAAGTTATCTGGTCCCACCTGTATGTTTGTCTTTTCTCTCTGTCAAACTGCAAAGGGTTGCAAAGACTTTGCTTGTTCGAATGACTGCAAAGAAACAGGGCAGTTGGAAGCTGGTGATGGGAACAGAGCCTGGACTCCTCTAGCAGCAGGTTCTGCTGGAATCCATGTGCCAGCTCCAGTAAGTGTTGCTGAAAAGGAATGGTCTGTTGCCTGTTTAATCCCCACTGTGTTGCAAGGTGAGGTTGGGCACCCAGCCACCTGACAGGGCCCGTGCTGCCCCGAATCTCTGCGGTTTGCCTCCTGTCTGTGGAGTGTCTGAGCAGGGAGGAGTGGGGAGGCAGCAGCTGGGAAGCAGTGATAGCTGGGGAAGCACAAGGCTGTAAGAAAATGGCCCCAGAGGGCAAACATTAAAGGGTGAGACTGAGAATCTAAACACAGACTGGAAATGACTCTTTCTGCTCCAGCTGGTGGGCAGGTCTGCAGCCATGAGGAAGCAAGAAAGAGTTTTAGGCTGAACAGCTGAAAAGGGCTGGAAGAATTTTAGGATGACTGCAAAGAGAGTAGCTCAACATTTCTTATTTAGGAAATTAAAATGCTTGCCTTAAATGGACAAATGCTCTGCAGGCATCCCACTGTACAGAAGAGATGTCAGCTCCATAGGTTCCAGGATCTGGTGGGCAACTTACAGACTTGAGACTCTTTTTCAGATATGTAAGATGCTTCAGCTGGTGGAAAGCCAGTGAGGTTTGTCTCTTAACTTTTTAGGATGGAACAATGCCCATTTGGCTATCTTACTCTGGCATAGTTTTTTCCTACTCTTGGCATTGCTTTTTCCTACTCTTGGCATTTTGCAGTAGTTCTGACCACATGGGTAGAAGATATAAACCAATATTCATTAGTTTTTAAAAGTGACTCCCATTTTATTTCCCTAAAAGTGAGAAATTGCTGTTGCACCTTACTCAGGCCAGCAGTACAGCAAGCTGACAAATGTCATATTCTCCTGTTCTTTGATAAAACACCTTTTGTACTCTTTAATAGGGAGGATGAGTTGCCAGTCAGGTGCTAAACTTGGCATAAACCCATGTTGTTTGTCTTTGGGCAGAGGATAAGCCCAAAGAAGTTGAAAGCTCTGCTTTATCTGAGGGTGTTTCTGATAGTTCTAGCCCAGGATACTGGTTTAAGCCAATCAACATGTGAATCCATCCCTTTCAGAAAGGTTTGGGTTCCACTTTGTTTCTGAGCTCTGGCTACTTTAATCCTACCATAGAGGATGATGATCCAGTCAAAGCTGACTAGCAAAAGTGCTTTCTGTACCTTTTTATCAGCAGGTTTTCTTGATCACCATGTTCCTGCTATTTTCCAGGCTCTGATATTAACAGCATGAGTCGCTTCTAAAGTAACATGAGACAGGGAAACACCACAGCATCTCTCTTCTTTTTTGAGCAGACCTTCCAGATTCCTCTACTTTGTTGCTAGGAAGATCTGGGTGCAGTGCTACTTGAAATGACAAATTAAAGAATAAGTCATTTTTTTCTTTGCAACAATTCAACACAAACAAATGCAATGAAAATAATTAAAGTTCAAATAGAAACTGGGAATCATTAAAGAGCTGCCATCATATCCACACAGACCCCTAGTAATTATGATGCATGCACAGTAATAGAAGCCTAATGGTTGCAAAGTGTTCTTTGGATTAATTGGCTTTGGCAGCTTACACACTCACATGATTTTCTACATTTTTGCCCATCCTGACAATCATTCTGTGCTCTAGGCAATCTTTGCCTGAGCTGTCTGTCTTTATAACCATCACATTATTCTGGCTTTTTGAACATCATAGTGCAGTAGTTTGCCTCTCAGCATCCAGTATGGTTTAATCATGTCCTTATTTGTGCACTATTGTGCAGAGGATATCTGTTTCTTTTCTTTGTAGAGAAGGCAGCTTGCACAGGGAGAGCAACAGTGTTCCTGGAGCCATGGAAAGCAAGTGGTGGGGCCTGTGGGGTCTATGGACAGTGACTCTGACCTTGCTTCACTCAGGAATCACCACAGAAATAATAGATCTTAGCATGGGTTAGGGAATGAACACCAAACCATGGATATTTCTATGTGAATAACATTCAGTACAAAAGAAACACAGAGCAAGGGCTGGAAGTGTGATCTCCAAACCCACTTCACTTTGACAGACTCATTCCAGAGTTTGCAGGAACGTGGTTGCAGCTAGGAAGCATCCTTCCCCCTAATTCCCCAGAAAGCCAGTGTTTTCAGTGCCAGGTCAGCAAGACCATGACACAGAGACAGCACATACCATGTGCAGGGGCCACCATGCCACATACAATCCCACCCACACAGCAGGAGAGAATTTTCGGCATAGCTCTGACTCGCTAAGAGCTAAAGCCCATGCATTGAATTAGATGGTACTTAAACATGTGCTAGAGTTCAACAGCGTCTAAATTGCTAGGAATAAGAAAAGATGACTTGCAACAGACAGGCTGCAGTATGGTAGATTAAGCCTGCCTTTAAAAGTTAGAGTTATCTAGCTACATTGGCACCAGTGTCAGCACTAAAGTAAGCCTGTAGTGGGATGAAGCATGTCGTATGGCTGGTGGAAGCACTGCTTTTTGGAGCTCCTAGCTGTGAGTTTCACAAATGCTGCGATCTGGTCCTACCAGTAAGATGCTATCGCTCCAGAAAAGAGCGATGGTGTTGCTGGCATCTTACAAAACATCTTGAGAGGAACGAGGAAAATGTCCCCAAACCCATGTAAGTGCCTATATGTGTCAGCTCTGCTCCTGCAGGTCTGCATGCAGACAACGTGTGTTGCTGGAGCCAGTTGAACTTTGAAATCTGGACTTGTTTGAAGCTGAAACTTGAAAGCAAACCTGCAGGGAGGAAGTAATGCAAACCTTTCCTTCTCTGTGTGTGTGTGTGTGTGTGTGTGGAAACCCCTGCAAACTAAGAGCACTGTCTGCTCACACCTTCAGAGAAATTCTAGTAGCTGGGCAGGTATCAGAAAAGTCTCTTGACTAAGTATTAGTTCAGGTATTTGGATCCCCTCCTGCCCCCAATAACAGGTGTACAACTGGAGTTGCACCATCCCTTTGTGGCCAGAGGCTCAAGTTAAGGCAAGGGCTGGATGAGAGGATTGTACAGTGGATGCTGTTCCTGGGATGGATAGAAGAGCACATCTTCAGCAAGAAAAAGCTCTGGTTGGTGGGACTGGAGGTGCAATGGGGCCAGGTCGCCAGTGCAGTGACCTCCAGCTACCAAACAGCCTCAACCCAGCTCTCTTTCCAGCATTGCTATTGTTTGTAGAAACTTCCTAAAGTTTTCTGGTCCAGAATTTGGACTGGAATACTCCACAATTTTTCATCCTGCACTATTTGGGTTTCTTCCAGCTTTCCTGCAGCCAGTAGCTCAGTGCACACAGCTTTAGGGAGGTGAAGCTGTAGCCCTTATCCATACGCAGTGGGAGTGTGCTGTAGCTCTACCACATCTCCCTCAGTAACAGCTCAAGACAGGGATGGCCCTCAAAGAGTATTAACACTCTGTCTTTTGAGTGTCAAAGACCAGACGTGGATCAATGCCCTTGGAAGCAAGATTCACACAGCCTGAGGAGCTTGGGGGGGGCTTTAACCTGCACTTGCTGTGCTCACTCATGCAAAGTCCATCAGCAGAGGTCTGTGTACAGTGTCCAACCCTCACTGTGGTGGGGGCCCTGACAGCACAGATTATCCCAGATCTCAGCCTCATTGCCAGCCCAAGCTGCTCCTGTGCTGCATCCCCACACTGGGGATCAGCAGTGGGCATCAGAGATAGGGCAGGATGCTATTTAGGGTTGTGGGCAGTACAAGCCAACGGGACCTGGCTACCTGGAAACCTCTACACTGCAATCCTAATTATTAACCAACCTGCCTGGTCAAATTCAGAAACCTTCTAAGAAAAAGCATTAATTTTCAAACACCAGCACAGAAGCCAAGGTCACATTTCTGATGCACCCAGACAGTCCTTTAAAAACCTTTAAAAAGCTGCCTCCTTTAAGACAGTTTTTGTGACAGTCCCTTAAAAAATGATTAAACAAATGCAACAGACAAGCACAGGTACCAAGGTGCCATCTGTCTGAGGAAGAGTCAAAAGTTAATTTAAGTCATTTCTACAACATGTCACCTAATTCCAGTGGCAACCAAGCTAATTAAGATGGAATTGGTCCAAGAGTGCAGTGGTGTGTCAGTGGTATGGAGAAAACACTGTCACAAAGGCACAATCAAACTGCAGTTACACTAATGAGATGGTCTGCACTGGGTATTCAGAGCCTGCAAGGAAGTGCTAAGCAACATAATTAACTAGATATCTTGGTGCCATTGATAACTTCATGAATATTTCATACTCTTTTCCCACCAATATGTACTGACAACTTGTGACACAGAACTAGCTGGAGTAAAATGCACTTAAAATGCAGTTGCTGTAGCTGGAAATTTTTCATCAGACGTTATTTTCTTAAGAACAGTCCTCCAGGAGCCTGGCCAGCTACTGCACAACTCAGCTGAGCTCCACAGGCCAAAGAGCAAATGGAGCCCTTCTCTAATGACTATTTTAATGGTCCTGATAACACAGAGCAAGTAGGCAGCGTGGGTCTGTAGCCCTCATTAGGGAATGCTAAATTAGCAGGTCTCTGAGGATGGCAGTTCCAGCTCCACGGGGTTGTGTCTGGAGAGCAGATGCACCAGTGACTTCTTTTCCTCTGTCAGGAACCAGTAACTTTGTGCAAAATTTGCTTGCTTTAGTAGGTGAATGAGATGAGGGAGGTTGTGTGTATGTGTGCAGGGTTTGGGGTAGTTTTCCTTTGTTTTCTTCATACCCAGTTCACTGAAGCTCCCCTTTTAAAACCACTGGGTGTGGGAGGGCAAGGTGTGGCAGGCAGGATGGCTGTGGTCTCTTCCAGGATAACCAGCCATGGAAGATTGAACTGTTAGAGGTACTTGCTCAAGGAGCAGTTGCAGGGACCTTTTTACAGCAAATGACGTCTATCTGAGTGTTCTACAGCAACTCCCAGCAACAGTGAAACAAAGGCTGTTTTACTTGGATAAGATGTGTAAGAACACACCGAAACAGAGAGGAGCAGGCAGATGAGGTGTTGTCTGTGTTGCTGAAGATACAGCAGGAGCCTGTGCACCCTGCCGTGGTGCAGAGGTAAAACAGGGTCAGTTTGTGGGAAGGGAGCTGAGAACTTGCCACAGCTCCATAGAGGAGAGCACCAGGTGAGACAAGGGCTTGCTGTTTGGGGTGCTCTGGTTATGGTACCTGTGGGTGACACAGATGGCCTGGCTGGCCATGGAACACAGTGACACAGCAGCTCCCACCTGCGGGTGTGAGTCAGAGCCCACAGCCCCTGCCAGCGCCTGTCTCAGGGTGCTCCGGCTGCAGCCTGTGGCTGTGTGAACCAACACAGCCGTGGAGGCACAGCCCTGCTGCCCCAGCAGTGAGTAATAACACAGCTCTTCCTCTCCTTTTGTTTGTTTTCACAAGATGAATGTGAGAGTGAACTTTGGAGAGGCTGTGCTGCATCTGTGGGCTCCCAGCCGGCTCTGGCTCCCTTGGGGAGCTGCTGCTGTGGGCAGCATCAACCATCTCTTCTGTGCTTGCCCAGAGAAACATCAAAGCCATGGCACTCAAGACTCACATGAGCACAGGCACTCACAGGATGGGGATACTAAACTCCATGATGGTTTTACCTTGATTTCCTTAAGCCCAGCTCTGAGAACTGGCCATGCCTGTGCCGGGCAGGCTTCAGCTCTGGCAGTCACATGGAAAAAAAACCCACGGCTTTTTAGCTGTGCACTTCAAATTGAAAGCAAGCTACATGTTTACATAAACTTCTTGTTTTCAAGCCAAGCTGTGATTCAAGGGGAGGGTCTGGGTTAGTGGAAGTGAAAGCAGATCCTTTCCTGTCCAGTCTGAGCTCCTGGGTTCATCTGTCCGGTAAACACGCCACGGGAGGTCAGCACATCCCATGCTCACACCTCTTGCAGCCTACAAGTGATCTCTGAGTGGTAGTGATCTCATCCCCATCAGGGATGACTCTGGAAGGGCACTGTCCCTTCTTTTCCCTCGATGGATTTATACCCAGTGCAAAGGGGCTGGGAGCAGAAAGATTGTGCACAAAGTGAGGTGTCCTGGGAGTCCCTGGGGCTCTCTGGGAAAGAGCCTGGATGACTCCATCTAATGCCCCTCATTCCTAGTGTTTGCATTACTCTTCAACGATTTAGGGGGCTCAGACATTCATTATGTTGTTGTTTGCAGCTCGCAAAATGGGTTACTAAGGAACACAGACAAAAATCCCAACTGAAGTGTTCTGCATCACTGTTTCCCTGTGTGCCTGTAGCAAAATTGTTGCTGCAGAGGAGCTGATGTTTCTCAGGCTTGTCTGTGGAGCTGGAGAAGGGATGTCAGGAATGGGTGGCAGTGAGGATGTGGATGGGGTGTCAGAATGTCCTCTGGCTGATGGAGCCAGGGAGTGTTGAATGAGGGATCTGGAGATGCAGCAGGAACGCTTTCCCAGGAGGAGCAAGTAAGAAAATCAGCTGTCAGAGAGGGTCTGCCAGGCCCTGATCCCACCTCAGGGCAAGGCACCGGCTGCCTCAGCTGCCCAGGTCCCTTCCAGCCCTGCAGTTCTGCGTTTCTGCACTGTAAATGCTGTTGACACTCCCATATGGCAGCAGGCAGCAGCCATTACCCTGTGCTAAATCCACGCAGCCCTTGGGCCAGTGGCACTCGTCAGCCGTGGGAAGCAGCATCCCAGAGCAGCATCCTGCACAGCCAGCTGCACTCAGACGGGCTGTTTCCATCAGCAGAGCCAGGACACTGTAAATTCTCACAAATGGTGTATTCCCAGGGATCTATGATGTGCTTGGAGGATGAGCATGGTGTTCTGGGGGAGGAAGGTTGGTTTTGTACATAGGGAAGGGTTGCCACCTGTGCAGAAGGCCATCAGCCACCATGTTTGCAGCGTAGCACAAAGAGGGTTTTAGAGCCTTGGGTGAATCACAAAGTAGCATATTACAGCAAAACTGCCCAGGCTTGTGCTTCCTTGTGGCAGGGACCCATGGGGCAGTGCCCAGGGGCTGCCTCAACATGTCATGCTCAGGCAGCTCCAGGACAAGCAAGGGGATTGTGTCAACCAAATGTGACCCACGGAGATGTTGAGGTGGGAGTGGGGGAATGTGGCTGGCAGAGATGCTTGCATCTTTGAGACAAAATGGAACCATCTCGAGTGGCACGAACTTTACCTCTCTGTACAATGCCCCTGATTTAAAAGCTGAAGCATCTTTAAGCAGCACTTCATCAGAGAGGCCAAATGTTAATACTATAATATTTATTTCATATTAGTTAACTTTCAAGCAACACATTGAGAAAGATTAATTCTGCAGCTCTCCGTTGCCTATGCAGCAAGAGCAGCAGCAGAGCCACAGATATTGCAAGAATCTTCTCTACATTTTATTCAATTGAGTTCATTTTTATCTCTTTAATCATAAAACTATAAAAACAAGATGATATCACCACTGGTAATTACGTAACAAGCCACTGGGCAAGAAAGAGCACATTTCAAGTCGTGGTATAAGCAAAGGATGTTTTGGGGGGTATTAATGACCTTGAGTATTGAAGCTGAGAAAGTGAAACAAATGCATGGGGTTACAATGCATTTAAAATACAGGAGGGAAATAATAAATCAGCTGAATAGTTGTAAGGAAATTGAAAATTGTGGAGAGAGAGTAACAAAACTACATGGAGATTGAAGGACTTATGCCTGTTGCTAAGAATGGTAATGAGAATATGCAATTTGAATAGGTCTAAACTGCCCTTGAAATATCATTATAACTTATTTGAAAAGACATTTACCATTTGGATGATTTTCCCAAATGTAATACATTCCCCTGCATCTTTATTTGTTCAAAGCATCTGAAATAAGCCCGTGTTGGAGTTGAAAATAACATCGTGTTCCAGGAAATCAAATCAAAAGCATATTTTTTTAATTGGTAGGGTTTCCACAGGAAGGTATCACAGTGTAGAGACACAACAGCAGCATCCAGGTTATTTTGCTTCATCTTCTTCCTATAAATAAATGACTGAAGGGAATGAAAAGCATCAGTCACTTTACAAAGTGAACCGCTGCAGCTGTGCTCGACTGAACATCAAAATGTCAAGTATTAACTTTTGTTAGTGCTATTTATTTACTTCTTTATTGCAGTTAGCTGTGACCAAATACCTGGACACATGTATTGCTGTAGCTGCTGCCGTTATCCATGATGAGTGGGAGCATGATAATTGTGAACAGTGGGAGGCACCGAAAAGGTGAAGTGATTTAGGACTTGATCTGCGGGTTATCAAAGTCTTTGGGAACCATCTCATGTGTTCCCACAGCCTTCACAAAGACACAGTCCTTCCACTGTAACCACATCTCAGCAAGTGCAGCAGGAGTTACTTAATAAGCCTGAACAGAGAAAAAGAAGAAGAAATTTTCTTTGAAAGTATGTGCCAATCTCCCAAATGCTATTTCCAGCAAAAAGGCGACTTAATAGCTGCTACCACTGCAGACTGAAGAGGAAAATGAAGTCCTCTTCACCTCTCAATGCCATAGTGCAATGTGTGCTGGTAAATGGCTTTGAAATAGGGGTTCTGGCTTGCTCCATGGCTTGTTATTTCTGCAAATGACAGTTACATTCTAAATAAACTTTAAATGGATGTTGTAAGCACATTCCAGACAGGGATAGCTGTGTCTTCAAGACTGTTGCAAGTCATCCACAAGAAAGTGGTAGAGTCTATTTTAAAAGGTGGCTGCAAGCAGTATTTTAGTAATGGAAACTTATTGAGAAAGCTTTAGTGTTTGTAATTCAACCTCCCCAGCAAGGTTCCTTACAGATTGGAACTGTATGTGAAGATGTTGCCTCTTCCAAAGAAGGCACAGGTTGCCTCTTTTTAACAACTATTCCTCTTTGTGTGTGTAAGGTCTGCACTTTTAACTGACTGTGAAGTGGCAGAGGACCAGAAAAGAAAGTGGAAATAAAGGCAGAGAGAGAGAGGGACGTGTGTGCTACCATCCAAATGAGTGGGGTTTCTTTTCTTTTCCTTTCTTAAAGATTCAATGCATGAAAGTCAGGAAAATCAAACTTATGGGTCCCCCAACAGCCATAACTCTGCTTCTGGCAGAGAAAGAGCAAGACATAAATATAACCTCATACCCAGCAGTACACACGACATATGTGCAAAGGGGTAAGTTATGGGTGCTATGGGAACCATGATTTTGAATGTCCTGACTTGTGAGTTTGAATCCTCAAGTCCAATATTCTGGGTAGTTTCTTTCTTTCCTTTTTGCACCCTGTAGTCATACAATGTACTACAGCTCTTGCTTTCCTTTATGCTGGCACAGCAATTTGGGTCCTGCAAGTGGCTGAAGACACTGTTCTTCATGAGAAGGTGATCACAGTTATTCATAGATCTTCGAGGCTGGATCCATCTTTCTTTGTACCATGAACCTTTACTCTGGTCTGCGTCATTTGCCTCTAAAGATGAGACAGGGCAGCACGTGTCATTGGTAAATCTGTGTGGGAGCCTTTGATAGCTTTCGACACACTCCCTGGACATGTGTGTGTGCTGCACCTGAAGCCACCCACACATGGGTATGTGTGCAGAGGTGAGGGTCCTCCATCAGCAGGATGAAGGATCACATGGCAGTGAAGCAAAAGGCATAATGGGAGATCACTGTGCCTGTCTGCTTTAGATTTGAGTGCGTGTACCTCAGTGGGGCAGGGCTGGCTTTAGTTACATCCTGCCAATTTGCTCTGTCATATTCACACTGATAAATTTGCACATCTCTTTCAAACTCCTGCTTTTTGACGAGGCTTGCAGATATTTGGAAGGTTCTCACTAAGTGTCATCAAAAGAGAAAGCCTACTGTGCTTTGCATTTCAATTGCACTTGGTATCCCAAGCAGTATGCACTGAAGACTCTCCATAGATTCCTCACACAGCTACCCTGCTCTCTTACTAGTGATACTGATCTACCATTGAAATCAATTTCACATACATTATCATTGAAAAAAATTGTATAAAATAATGACTGTTAAACTGATAAGAAAGTTTGTCAGCCCTGGATACAACATCTGCTGTCTCCCAGCTGTGGGCATCTCACACAGAGAAGGGCAAGGAGAGGAGGATGAAACCCAGGGCTGCTCAGTGGCTGCAGAGCAAGCAGGAATTTTGCAGACCTGTTTTGGCAGCCCCATAAGTGGTATTCCTGACCATAGGTGTATATATGCAACAGCAGGATACAACCCTAAATGCCTCAATCATTTCCTTCTGCTGTTGTTCAGATGACCAGGAGAGTGTATATTCTGGTTGTGGGAGCAAAACCCAAGCTCACAGTGCATCTAAGGAAAAACCTGTGTTATCCTGTCAGGTGTATGAGACTTTATGTTTCCAAGACTGCTTCAACCACTTTCCTACTGTGTGTCCATTTCAAGCCAGACCAAGGAGACGTTACAGATCTTTTAGGTTATTGCATGTTCTGAAAACAATCAAGTTTCAGTTGAAGCTGAAAGCTCTTTAATGACACTCAAATTCACCCCTGAGAAGGACAGCGTCTCAGATCCACGTGTGAAAGTGCTTTACTGACTACAGATAACATCAGATATCCTCTTTAAAGGCTCTGGTGATTTGCAAGCAGAGTTTGTAAAGTTGGGTTTGTGCTATATCACGGGGTTAAAAATACATCCAAATGACAGGCCACCTTCTATATATCCTGCCTGGCTGCAAATCTCCAGTGCTGGACTCCATGAATATTTAACTGTACCAAACTTGCTGAAGGCCCATGTAAGAAGGAATAATGGAGTGTAAATAAGCTCCATCAGCCTCTTTTTGTTTTGATGATGCTTTGTGCAAACTCAACATGCAAGTCAGGTGTCTTGGTAGCAGTTGGAAATATGTAATGCTGACGGGATTTGGTAATAAAATAATAATCGCTGCGTGTATCTGTGATGGAAAGAGATTCACATCCTTTTGAATCCCTAATTGTGTGCCACACTACATTAGAGACAGATAGTTCGTTGTCTCCACCTTTCAGAGATGGGAAATTCAGAGCAGCACGCAAGGCGTTCCAGAAATAAGCCGGTTTAATGAAGCAGCAAATTAGACCCTTCTATCTCTTTATTTAACATGTAGTCCCTTGAATTTATCAGAGTTCATTACGGTGGTGCAAAATAGAAAAGAAGCTGCAAAAATTCATTTGTGATTAGAGCTAATGATTTTGAAAACGGCTCCTCATATTTTTCTAGATGACAGCTATTATTTATTATTAAGTTTCTGTCGTGTTTGCTCTAATGAAGTTATATTCTCTCCCTTCCCTTGTTTCTATTGTTTATGGTTTGGGTTTTATAAAGGGAAGAATCATAGAGATGCTGTATGTTTCTTGCCAGCTACAGTGCCTTTGACACAGCTTTTGATAGCTTACTCCTGTGACCCGTGTCAGAAGAATGGTTTTAAAGTTTGCTTCCCAATTTAATCTGTCTTATAACACTTGACAGATAATGAATCTAAATAAATGCACTGGTACCTTTTTCCCCCCATAATTTCAATTTCAGCCATGTACTGATTCATGAACCCAAGGCTATAAAGTTAAGCCATGAAAAAGACATTTAAAGAGCAAAATAAAACCATCGAGGCCTCCTGCCTTTTTCCAAGGGCTGCTCTGCATCCTGCTCCTGCAAGCTGAGGGAGGTTTACATCCATCCTTGCTGCACCTCCCAGCATGAATCCTGCTTAGGGCTGAAATGTGGGAACTAGGGGGTGGCAACATTTTGCTGTTGATTACCAAATGTTCTCACACAGGGGGGATACAGGAGCTGGCATTGAGCACTTGGCTGCAGCTGGAGGTAGAATGAATGGGACGTCTTGTGAGTCCCCTTCAGCGTACAAAGAGCTGCAACAGTTTTCTTGATTTTGTTGGTTTTGTCTTTGGTACTATTGCAGCTTCCTAAAGGAGGGTTTGTGTCTTGGTATGTGTTTGAGAAAGCTCTTTTAAAATGCTTAATAATAATAAGAGTTGCTTAAGATAATGTACTCTCTGCCCATTAGTTCAGTTGCCCATACAATACACTTTGTTTCCTTCAGTATTTGCATTTGTTATTAATAGTTAATGGTCCTTATTCTAGAATTACCAGATGTGGGATCACAGTTTCTGACATAGGAGGTTAAGTGAGCTGCTTATGTTATTTTTGAAAAGGATCTCCTGAAATGTTATTAATAATGATTAATGTTACTTTGCCCTGCTCTTTCTTGACAGTCTCTCTCGTATTGCAGTGTTTCTTCCCTTTCTTCTTAATGTGATGAAATCCAAGTATGAATGGGAAAAGTTCATTTGTAACACGGCCAGTCCAAACGAGAAAGTTTGTGGTTATTGTTTCCTCCTATGGGGAGTTTGTTGGTGACCATTTCTGCTTTGAAAGAAACAGTTTCTTTGGCAGATCATGTGCAGTCTCTGGGCAGCCAAGCCCAGAATTTCCCAGGTTTATCTGGTTAACCAACAGTGTGCCCTGGGTCAGACAGCCACTCCAGCCCTGGGAGATGAGGGATCATAGAGTTTATTCCACAGGCTCCCTTTGACTGAGTTTCTGATGAACTCACAGTTCAGTACTCATGGGGGTTTTTTTGCTTCTAATTCCCTTTGCACAAAGGGACATGTGGGTCTCCTGTACCTGATATGTGACCAAATGACCTTAAATACAAGATGAGGAATCAGCTGTAGCAATCTCCCCATCGAGCTCAAGCAACACAAGGAAAAAACTCATTATTCAATACCTTATTTCATGCTTTGGAAACAAAACCAACAACCTTAACGCTTCCTTCTCTTACAGCTGTGTGGTTTCCGTCAGTCTTTTCAGCTCATAATGAGATTTAGTGTTGGAGAGAGATGGTTTTGCCAGAAAGATCAAGGTGAGATGAAAAAATAATGTGTATATATATGTAGTAGAAAAGCTCCATTTCTGTATGGAATAACAAAGCTAACACCACCTTTGTAAAGGTCTTAGAGGTTGTGATGTATGATGACTTCATACATCAGATGTATGCCTGTGGAAAGGCTGTGAGATCTTACTGAGTGAACTTGCCAGAGATTCGCTTCATGCCCAAAGCCTCACATGGATGCTCGCAGCAGCCTCAGTTCACTAACGGATGAGGTTGGGCTGGAGACACTGGGAACACGCAGCTATTCTCTTTCCCTGCGTCACTGGGTGGAATTGCTGCTGCCATGGGCTGGCAGAGAGGAAAGGCTTTTTTCAGAGTGGTCGCTATCAGATAGCAAAGTGAAAGGAGCAAAAAAACCTCTGTGGCCATGGAGCTCCTGCAGAAGATGAAATCCGAAGGCAGGGGTGCAGTAAAAGTATGTTTCCTGCTCATAAATGGAGTGAAAGTGACAGGGAAGTCGGCGCAGCGTGGATCACGCACCTCACTTTTTGCCATTTTCCTGATGATCTTGTCTTACCCGAGGCATTTTGCAGACAAGTGCAGTTGTCTTTCATCCCTGCTAAGGACACAACATGAAATACAAATATTTGAAAGGTTAGGGTGCTGTAAAACTGTAATCACTCACAGCCTTTGCAGCTATGCAGGAGTAGAACAGTAATAAATCTTGGAGTTTATTATACAGCAATCTTAAAAATACCCTGAAATACTCTTTTTTTTTTTTAATATTCAGTGAACTTCAAACTGTGAATTAGTTTCTCCTAGCTATGACTAAATATCATGTCAGGAGGGGTGATGTGTGGGTTGGGATGCAGAGATGGGCAGGTACTCTATCCAACATGCAGCATCGTGCAGCCCAGACCTGGACCAGCTCCTGCCTGCATGTCACCCAGCACCAAAGGAGTGGATGTTCCTGCCACAGTCCAGTCTGTGGAAGGACCAGCACCTTCCAGACCTGATCTCTGCAGCTGACCAGTCTACAGCACCCAAACTGCTGCCTCAGTGACCTCATCCTGGCTGTTACCAATGAGCAGCACCAGCCATGGGGATTGGGACTAAAAATATCGACGTGCAAGATTACAGCAACAGGAGCAGCAGTTCAGTTCTCTCCTTTTAATTTATCTGCTTTGACCACTATTAAAACACCACAGGGGCTGAGGTGGGAGCAGATAAATACCTCAGGGCCTGCTCACTCCCAGCGATGTGCTGGTGAGTGATGTCTGCTCTGGTGCACAGAAGAGCCCGGGACCACTGCTTTCCTCCCTCCAGTCCCAGCACGCCCAGCTTGCAGCTGGGATTGCCAGTGCCCTTGGCTACCACGTCAGCAGCACAGCAAGCCCCTGCTGGAGGTTGGAGCTGGCCAAGCCATGCTGAGCACTGATGCCTTTGTGTCACCCAAGGGCTGGCCCTGCACAGCCTCATGGGAACCACCATCAAAGCTCAGCCATGTGCCTTAGAGACATTAATTTCCATACTAATGCAGCCCTTATGAATACACCAGAGCTCTAATCTTAATGAATCACATAAAATGTTATGCCCTTTGGAAAGGCAAATACAACCCAAGTAATTATGAGCCTCTTTCTTTTTTGCCTCCATGTCCAGCTCTCCCGATTTGATTTGCTGTCTCTACATGCAAATTTCCTTAACACACCTTTGCCTTTGGAGCCACAGCAGACACTACTGTCACCCCCGTGCCTGGAGCAGCAGTGCGTGTCTGCAAGTGTAGAAGCAGATGCTGGAGGTGCAAAGCGGAGACAGCAATTACTCATTTCCCAAACGAGCGTATGAGAAGGGGCACTGGCTCAAACCCAGCACTGTCGTGAGTAACCTCAAAGGGGAGAAATACCATCAGGCAAGGCTAGGGGAGCGAGGCCTCTTTCCTTTAGAGTTCTAGGGGTGCAGCCTAATGCAGGGACACTGGCCAGAGTGAGGGTCCCACAGTGCTGAGCAAAAGCCACGGTGTGACTCAGTGCACAAGGCTCTGGGGCATCCCCGGTCTCCCCTGTGGGACCCCCTTGGCATAACCCATGGCGTAGCCCAGCCTTTGAAGCTGAAACAGTCAGGGCTGAAGCTGGGGGAAAGAACTGAGGATTTGGTTTGTTCTTTTTTCAAAGGCTTTATTCCTCTGACAGCTGAGCTGGAGTCAAACCTGACTGTCCATTGAATCCAGTCTTTTTATTTTTCCCTCTTTAAGTTCAGAGTTTGCACTTTACATACAGTAAGGGCAGGCTTAAGCTTGACTGTCAGAATAAAAGCCTTTTCTTTTTATATCGCTTCCTTTCTGCAGTTCAAAACGCCTCCAACCCAAGTGATGTCAGCTTCAAAGGCTTCCCAGCACTGCGGCCACAGCTTTTGCCTGCTGCAGCCTACTTCGGCGTTTCTTGATGGCCTGCGGATCTGAGGGCAATCTGTGGGGTTTCAGTCGTTTAAATGAGAGCTGTTAGGGTGCAGCAAAGAGTGGGACTATACATAAGAGCAGACATCCAACGTGCTAGAAGCCTCAGTGGGGAAGCTGAGGCAAAGGGAGATGGTATTTCCTATGCAGGGACATTGGTCTCTCTTGCTACTGAGAGAGTCGTGATGAATTTGTCCTTGTACATAGAAACCTCAAGAGCTTCTCTGGCTTGTGTTGGATTAGAGAAGGAAGCACAAACAACTGTAGCCATCCCAAGGCCAAAGGAATGCCCCAGCTCTCAGGGGACAGGGAGTTAGTTACTGGATGCTGCTGGTTGAACTCAAGTTAGGGTTTGGTTGTGGCAAAGTTTTCTCTTCCCGTCCTCGTTCTGGGCAGCTTTTCTGGCAGAGGAAGTTGTTTAAGATGCTGATAAAGATGATAATGTATGGAGTGATTTCTTTCAGTTCCTGATTTATTGAAACACACACTTTACTTTGTTTTCCCCTAAGTTAATGTTAAACAAATGGGACTATTCATTTGGAGAAAATGATCTTCATGGTGGAATACACTGCTCTATTTGGCCTTACTTGCAGCAGAATATCCTGTTTGTGCAGTTAAGGAAAAGTAAAATCCATGTCCATGCAAATTGCTGGCCATGTCATACCAAGCTGTAATCAGGAAGGGCAGAACAAGGAGCAGACGTGGGGAAGTTTCAGCTAATAACGTTCATTCACACGGGAGAGGGAACAGCAGGAGAAGGTCAGCACGGGATAACAGTTACGTGTTTTCTTCAATGGAAGATAACACTCCTCTATCTTTTCTCCTAGGCAATTATCATAATTACGTGAACAAGCCATTTAGCAGATTTCTGCCTGAACAAGCTATCAGCATTGGCTGCTAGAGGTAAGTCACTTGACATTGCGCCAGTTAAACACAAAGCACTTGCTGCTTAAAATGTCATCTCAGACAAGACAACGAAATGAGCTGGAACGGTCCCAGCTCTGACTATTAACCTTGGCAGGATGAAGCGTTGTAAGGACACCACGATGGCAGATGTGAAAGGGAACTGAAAGGGGTAGAACAGAGAAGGTTTTAGAGGGGATTTAAACACTCGAGTGGTCTGTTGAGAGCTGATTCATCCCTGCTCCTTACCACGTTTGGCGATGCAAAACTAAGGGATTGCTGGTTACATCACTCACTGGAATTTAGGGTAAACTGAAGGAAATATTTCATCATCTGTAGTGTAATTGCTCTGCCTTGCCACAGGAAATTAAGTAACTGGGTTTAGAAAGAGCTGGATTTAGAAAGAGCTGGAGCAGTACCTGCCTGTTCCGCTCTCAATGCATCCGACAGGTTGCTCATGCAACCGTGCCTGGAGAGACCTCGAGCAGATGTCTCAATGCTTCTCAGAAACAGGACTCTTGAACCTCTAGCACTGCAAGACAATTCTGTCTGGGCAAAGGCAGTCATAAGAAAGCCCATTGCTGCTGCACCGTGGAGCCATCAAGAGAGGAGTCTCTGTAGGAAACGATGCTTTTCCTCAGAGAGCAAGTAATGGATGGAGCTTAGGAAACCTTGCCTAACTGACTTCTCCCTGCTTCACACACTGCTGCCATGGCACTGAAATGTGTTGGTCACCAAGGAATTCCTAAATTAGATGTGCCATGATTGGAGTTAATGACAATGTAAAAGCAGCAGCACTCTGCAAAATATGAATTATAGCTCTCTGTAAGCAACAGCCTGCTGGTTACACAGACCCGGAGCCCGTGGAAGCTGGCTGCAGGTCCTCTTCTGACTCAGCAGTTTTTGCAAGAGGCTCAAGCTAAAGAACATGAGCATTCTGAACATTTGGGGTTATTTTTGGTGTTTGCAAGCCCTATTTTTGGAAAATAGCTGTGTACTAGGCAGACAGTTGTTATATGGTACCTGAAAATCCAGCCTTTAGAGTGAGGTGGAGACTTCCCGGGCAACCAACCAACCACTCTCCAGGGGCCAAAGCCCACTTATCCTGATAATGTTACCACATGCATGAGAGCTTGGTTTTGGGAGTCTAGTTGCTTGATTCTAGCAAGGTTTCATCAGCTGATATTACCCCAGCACAGGGTTAAAATAGATCTCTCAAGCTCGAGTGTATTGTCAAGGCAACAAGAAAAAAAGTGTTCTGGTCTTATTCAGCCATTCACCACAACTGTGTTACCCTCAGGCAAAGCTGTTTCTGCGGGATCCTGGTCACAGGAGAGAGGCTCCTTCAGTGACAGAAGTTGGCTTTTGTGGAAGAGAGTGACATAGAAAATGTCATTGCCACATGTCCCTGGGGTGGCTTTGCTGTCTTGGCATAGTCAGTAAAAGGAGAAATCTCACTGTGTGGACCTGGGCATTGAAATACATGGTGGGGATCCATGTGCTCAGCTTGGGGACGCTGGGTAACAAGGCTGGCACATTGTAGGGAGAGATGAGCCCAGCCGGGTGTGCACAGCCTCAAACCCTGTGCTGTGTGCCAAGAGACTGAATTAAGACAGTGTCCAGCACCTGGTAAAGTGGTTTTGAGATGGCAGAGCTGCTGCTGAGGGTGCTGCTGGGCTGCATGACTGAGCAGAGACAACCTCTGGCACCTTTCACCTCTCATACCCCAGCCATGCTCCTTTTTGCCACTTCCTTTCCCTCAGCCCTATTCCTTCCTTGTGTGTCTCTCCCTCCATTCCTCCCCATCTGTGGTCTAGTGACTTCTACCCAGATAACGAGCTGTTCAGGGGATGAAGTGTGTCTTCCCAGCGCTTGGCTGGCTGCTGAGGCAGGCAGTCAACACCAGCCTGAGTTGCTGGGGTTTTGGTTTTGTTTGATCTTTGCCATAAAAGCAACCAATTTGAATTCCTGGAATAATTAGCTGCCCTTTGCACTAGTGGCTCTTGAAAAGTGAGCTGGCAGGAGAACAGAGCATGGAGTAGGAGGATGAGGTGGATAATTTATCCTTTGTAGTGGCTCGTCTTCAGGAGGTGATGCAGTAAGTCCCCTTCTTCCCTCGAAAGCCAGGGCTTGGCGGGCATATTGAGCTGTAGAGGCAGCCAGGGCTTCCCTGCCTGCCTCCTGTCATCAGCCACCTCCTCCTGCCCTCACCCTGGGGTTTGTGTGACCCTTTCTGTCACACCAACTCAGCCAAGCCAGTGGTTTCAGTGTTTGCAGGACTGCAGCCAGGGCAGTGCCCTCACTCATGTGTGCAGGACTCACCCTAGTGACTGCTCTTTGTCAGGGGCCCCTGTGTTCAGCTGAAAGATAAAACCACAACACTGATTTCTTGGTGATGCTCCATGGCTTTTCCTGAGAATAGCCCACATGGATCTAAGCTCCACATTAGTACTTTATTTTCTGCATATGAAGAAAACAAAAGCCCCAAAACTCCACCATCACCAAGCCATGGGTTGGAGTTCATCTCTAGTCCAGAGTTGTTCTTTAATGTGAGTATGTGGAGATAATCACAGTTGTCACCCCTGATCTGCTTGTACCCCAGAAATGAGTTTCTCAGAAATGTAAGACATTATCATTTGCTAAGTTCATACTTAAGACAGTAGTCAGTGATGTTTCCATGTTGTTGGAGGTGGCTCTGCTGAGCTGAAGCATTTTGCAGCCATCCCCACAGGGCTTTTAATGATTTCATCTTCTGCTAACGTGTCATTTCTCTGGAATTTTCACCTTTCTGAGCAATCTTGCATTTGGACAAAAAGGGAAAAAAGGAATGCAGTAGTCCACACCCTGGAGGGACCTTGGCTGTGCTCTGCTGGGAATACTTGCAGGGGAGACTGGAGAGCCGTGAAGCTGCTAATCCCCTGTTGGCAGTGGTGAACCTCCATGCAGAGGGATATACAGAAACGTGGTCCCAGCTGCACTATTGCCTCTACTTCCTTCCCTGCAAATCACACCCCAACACCCTGTTACACACCACAGACCTGCCATAAATGCTCCAAATTAACAGGAGAAAAGCTACAGCCATCACACCTCACAAAGACAGTAAGACAGAATGGAGGTGAAGGACAAGGGACTCTAGGGGTGAAATTCCAGATGATTCTGGGAATTTGCAAGACCCAGGATGTGAAAAAACCAAACAACTGTCTGTTGTTGCTGGGTATTGCCTCCAAGGGTAATTCTTTCCTGACTTGACTATAATATGCTAATAGGGGCAGGAGCACAACCTGGCCTGTATTCTCTCGCTGGCTGCCACCACATTCCAGCAAAGGACTGGAAAAGCAAAACAACAAAACCAAAACCAGAAACTAAACTGTGTGTTAAGGAGGAAAAAAAAGTCTGCCTGCTTGCTGCAGGCAATCTGAGGAAGCCATGCAACACAAGCACACTGCAGCACATGGAAACTGAACAAGTGACCTCTTCTTGGTCCTCTTGGAGATAGTGGGAAGCCAGATATTAGCAGCATTCATAGTGCTACCGCTGCTTTCCGTGAAGAGTGACACAGAGGAGACTTGTGTGGTGCCTGGGCAAGTGGGGAAGGCAGGGGCAGGTTTGCAGGCAGCACAACCCAGGGCTGCAGGCACAGACCCACCGAGAAAACAAGAACTGTTAGGGACCAGAGGGACCTGTGAGAGCCCTGGCAGGGAGGAAAGGTGGGCTGTTCTTTTTATTAAATATGGGCTTACAAAACCTGCTCAGCATTGGTCCAATCATCTCCTATTGAGGCATGTGATAAATTGCCTGTCTGCATTGTAGCAGAGCTACAACGATGCCCTCCTGAATAACCTGCCTGAGGTTCTTGCATTTAGTAGACTTCTATGGCTATGGAAGCATTTCCATCTCTTTCCCCTATGGCCCAGTAAGTCCACTCTCAGTGAAAACTATTTCACTCAGGAGGTTCAAGTGTGCAGGGAAAAAGCATGTCCTGTCACCTACCCACACCTCACTAACCCACTTTGATATGCAAAGGAAAGATGTTTCCTACCAATAGCAAGCAGTAGGAAGAAAACAAGTTGAAAGAATGTTTCCCCAAACTGCAGCTAACTCCCCAAACCAATCCTGCACCTTCTTGGCAAAAAAAATCTACATTTTTTACAGATATATCTGAAAATTACAGAAAGGCATTGAGTCCCTGCCCATCACATAAATCCACAGCTCGCACTGAACCGCTCAGAACTGTGCTGCCCTGGACTTTACAAATGCAGCCTCACGGATGTGTAGAAGTATAAATCAATCTGTGTACAAGTCAAAGGAGTGATTTTTTTTCAAGAGCAACTGGAAATTGTTAGCTTTGTTCCTGTGTTTGCAGCTTTTCTCTTTTCCTACCGCTGCCTCTCTTTGACAGCAGACTCTGTAATATTCCACTTCAATCCCTCTGAGCTGACGGGGGAACTTCGCAATCAAAATGATTCATGTGGTTACACGATCCAGCGCAGGGTAAGGGAGTAAGAATCCCTAATCTAGAACATTAGCACTTATCTGTTAAATGCTCTTTTTTAACATACTGCAGAACCATCATCTTCTTCCTTACATAAGGTTCTTCATGGACTACTATGACAACGGCAGCACTGAAAAGCAGCGTAATGAGACACAAGGAGCACTAAGAACATACCACCAGAACAGCAGCTCATTACAACTATTCTTATCTGACCTCTGAAATAAAAACACTCAGAGATGCTTTTTTGTCGCTGAAGATTCCAGCAAATCTGTTTCATTTTTGTTAGGGTATTCACAAGGCTCTTTCTGTTTACATGCCGGTAGTTGACTCGGTCTGCAAGAATACAAAACTAAGAATAGAGTCGTGTGGCTAATCATATGGGGTGAGAATGTGCCTGAAATCATGCCAGAACCTTTACAAAGTTTGTTGATCTGTTGGAAAGGGCTTGGAGATGAGCTATCAGAATAATTTGATGGGGGTAAAAATGTTGCTTTGTAGCCAAAGAGTAAGAGGGCTCAGCGTTAACAAACAGGTGCAGTGGAATTTGTTCGCTGCTTATAATTACATGCAGAAGATGAAAACTGCTCATATTAGAAGGCATAATATCATCTGGTGGTCCAAATCAGTGAAATTCAAGCAGGAAATGAGGTTTTAAGAGTTGGAGCAGTTTTCCCAGGGGAATGGTGACTTCTTTGTTGTTTTAAGTCAAGGCATGATTTCTCTCGAGATATTATTTAAAACACATTTCATCTCTCTGTATTTAGAGTCATAGAACTGTGGAATGGTCAGGCTTGGAAAGGACCCCTGGAGATCATCCAGCCAACCCCCTGCTAAAGCAGGTTCCCCTTGTGTGTCCAGGTAGGTTTTGAAAACCTCCAGAGAAGGAGGTTTTCTCCACACTGTCCCTGGGCAGCTTGTGCCAGGGCTCCCTCATCCTTACAGTAAAGAAGATCTTGCTTGTGTTTAAGTGGAACTTCTTGTGTTCCAGCTTATGTCCATTAGCCCTAGTCCTGTTGCTGGACACCAAAGTGTTGCCCCATTCTCCTGACATCTGCCCTTCACGTGTTGATGAGGTCCCCTGGCTTGATTTAGTGTGGATTCAGACTACAGTGCCTCTTCTAATCCTAAAATCTGCACCTCTCTCATAACTCTTTACAAATTAATTTGTTTATTTGATGTCAGAAGAGGCCAGATGTGAGCCTGGGGTGTGATAATCATGAAGAAACCCTGCTGTGGCTTCTGGACTGTGGGTGGCAAGATGCCCCTTCACAGTAAACGGTTCCTGGTTCCTGGCAGCTGCAGGTGGAGGTGCTGACGCTGCTCTCCATGCTGCCTCCTCACCCACATCCCACCCCAGGGGTAGGTACCTGCTGACCTCTCGGACGTACCTGCAAGTTCACACAAGCAGCAGCCTCCTGGACGTCACCAAAGGCAACGACAAGTGTGAGAATTGCGTAGAAGCCTAAATAGCCTTTCATTTTCTCTCTTACACAATGACGCAAACTACTGTCTGGATGATCTGGGATCACGCTGGTGGGTGCCTGGACTTGCTGAGCCATTTACCCTTCAGATCCCAGCTGAGTTTTACAGCCTGAGTTAGAGCTATAGGTATGAAGCCTCCATTTCTCAGCCAGCCCACTGCTGGTAACTTGTGCAGACATCAGCCAACTTCAGACACATCAGATGTAGAAAACTTAGAAGTAATTTACAGAAACCTTTGCAACTTCAAATCCCATAAATGTAAATGCTGGGGATCCAAATTAATGACAATACAAGCAGAAAGGGCCTCTTATGCCTTCTGTACAATCCCCAAGACAGAGGAAAAAAGATCAAGAAGCGTCTTGGGCTGTTGGCTGGTGAGGGGGATGAGTTGGGCTGACCTCTGCTTGACTGAATGTTATTATTGACATAAAGCAGAAATGGGTGAGAGAAGGGTGGTTACATCTTAGAGGTTCAGATATCCTTGCATGAAGTGTGTTCAGGTTATGCCAGACACTAAAGACAACTGATTTAATTCATACCTTGGGTGATTCATACCTTTAATTCTTTAATTTAATTTGAGTGAACTTCCATACCTAGACTATAAATCTCTATGAGCATCTGATGTAGATGAGGATGTTCTTCCTTTATGAGAGAATCAGCAAACTTCCACCACTGAATGGCTGAATTCAGGCCATTGTTGGAGACACAGTGTGAAAGATTAAACAAATTAGATACTGTCATTATTAAGAGAGTTTATAGCACAAAAAGTTAATTCTCCTGTCTTGCATTATATGCTTTTTCTCATTTCTTTTATGAGAAAATTATCTTTTTAGATGGCTGATGTGTTCACAGTCATAGTCTTCAAAAATCTGTAAACTCTGTAGTGCATTATCACTTGAATAGGCCAGATAATTATTTGAATGCCTACTCATAGTTAGCTTTCAGTAAAATTGAGGCTTTGAGAAGAATCAGAGAGTGCTACCAACTGCACTGAAAGCTAAAACCAGGTATTTCACGCTGGGTTCTTAAAGCAGCTGAGGACTTCTGGATTCATTTACACCGGGGCAGTATCACAGATGTCAGTTGGACAAGTGTTCTCCGTGAAGGAAGGGGGAAGGTATCTGTGTGAATTGTGATAATGGAAGAGAATGGCTGGAAAGCTGCTTCTGCACTAGGCTGGGTTACACATGCTGTCCCTCATGTCTTCAGGTGTGCTCTGGGGTGTTTTGTTTATTGCACCAGCAAAGACAAAAATACTAAGAGAAATGTTATATATTTGAGAATGAATTGATTTGGTAAAAACCCAACCATGCAAAAAAGCCTTTTCAATTAAGAAAACCAACATGAGGCTGTCCTTCCAAGTGGATCAAAAGAAATCAAAGAACTTGTGAAATTCCAGTGCATTTGTGAGATGGGGAATCTGAAGATTTACACTGAAGGCACCTTGTGGATTTTCACTACTTTTACAGTTGAGCAATTATCTAAGAAGTAATGACACTGAAATTCAGATTCACCTCCTTGACAGACATTTAGTTGGATTTAATGTTTCATTCCAGTTTTAGATTCACCTAAAGCCCATATAGGTGTGTAAGATCTAATAGCAAACCAGTTTTGGCACAAGCTAGTAGGAAGAATATTTGCTTTAGTGTGGACGCTATTAAATCTGCAGCATACCCATCTTAATGTATAGTAGTGCCCTTTCAGGCTGATGACTGGCAGCCTTTCATAACTGATACCTTTTATGCAAAACAGCTTTTACAAGAAATGACTGAGTCTACACAAAACCACACCAAATTCTTCCCTTTCCCCTATTTATTTCCCCTCAATTCTGTAGTGTTTTTGCAGGTTTAGACTCAAAAATGATCATTTGGCTTTTAAAGTTCTGGGTGCCTGGGGAGTGTGAAAATAATCATTCATCTTTTATATTCACTTTTAGTTTCTAGGAAGCAACAAAAAATTAAAACAAGCTAATCCTGGTCTGGTTTAGATGGTTCAGACAGGTTTACAATAGACAAGGATCCATCCCACTTAGGTTTAATACATTCACATCAAAATTGGCTTATCCCAATTTCCTTTAAAAACATCCATGGAGTAAGGTTCTATTTACTCAGGCTCTATTTGTTTTGAGTATCCTATTACAAAACAGTCATAAGCACCCAAAAAGGCCACATTTGTAATGAAAACACCTCCAGACAGACTGACCCCCCAGGGGATGCTGCTAAGGAATCGATTCGACAGCTCCTGCCCAGGACTGAGCCAAGCCCAAGTGAGCCGAGACACTCGCTCCGTGACACGATCTCCTTCAGCTGTGCTTACACTTGCCTCAGCCAAAGAATGAGACTGTTTGAGGGCTTGGGGAAATGTGGGCTCTGCAGAGGCTCAGCCTTCCTGGTTGGGAAAAGAGAATTTGAAAAATCTGAGAAAACAGAGATCTATGTGTGAGAACGCAACGCAGCAGAGCGGGGGGTGGCACGGGGGGACCAGAGGGACAGGCGTGGGAACAAAGAGGCAGGAAAGGGACAGAAAAGGAGTTTGGAGGGAGAGGAAAGTTAAAAAGTAAGTAAAAAGAGCTGGAGAACAAGGAAAAGAAATCAAAACAACAGTGAGAGGCAGGGAAACTCTGCGGGTCTTTCACTATCACTGGGCTCTGATGTCCTCCCTCCACATGGGACAGCGGTGCCCAAAGGTAGTTCCACTAGTCATTAAACCCGCTTGTGTGTTGAATTTAAGCAGTATATATCTAGAATAAGCTCACCAAGACAATCAGACCATGGCCTGGCATTAGTTCTGGAAGAGGAGCTAGTGGTGCACTGCCTCTGAAATGAGAGTCTCTGCTCCCTCTGCGTCTCCTTCCCATCACCCTCCCCCTAGATCTTTGGGTGGGAGACAGTCCTGCTGAAAGAGAGCTGTTTTCGTTCCCTTGCTCCTGGGATGCTGTGGGAGGGTCCAGGCAGGGGCAGGGACTGCCTGTGGCACAGAGAAGTGCAGGGAGAAGGGGGAGCAGGAGAACATGAGCTCAAAGGCGTTTGGGACTCCATATCATCCTGATGCTCAGATGAGTCCACAAAGGAGTAAGGTGAAGAAGTACACATGAGCATTACCTTTTACACAGTGTTGGCACCTCTTGGGCTAAGTGCATTAAGCAGGAACTGAGATTGGCTCAATTCTTGCAGCACCTGTGGGGTAAATTTGCTTCAATTTGCCCCAGGCAAGGTGAGGTGCAGCCTGTGTGTTCCCCCACCACAGCCATGCCCACAGCAGTGCTGGGTCTCAGCAGGGGCCTGGTGGGGGCTGCAGATGGTTCCTGCTCATAGAGAGGAGCAAGGGGAACACTGAGGCTGGGGCTGGCAGAACTGCTGGATCTGCCGCAGGTCAGGGAGCTTGAGGAGCACAAGCAGAGTGGGATACGGGCACTGAAGCCGAGATAGTGATTGTGGGCTGCCTATGACCCGCAGCAGGATGTGCTCTAACCTGCTGTGGGATCCCCCTAACCTGCTTCAGGAAGTTCCCCAGCCAGAGCCGGGACCACTCCTTAGACCTCCTGCGGGGGTGTCCCCAACGTGTTGCGGGATGCCCCAAACCTGCTGCGGGATGCCGCGTGACCAGCCCCGAGACATCCCCCGGGCCTCGCCCAGCGCCACCCCCCGGCTCCGTCCGCTGTCCCCCCTCCGCGCACCGTCCCGCGGCCGCGCACCTGGGCGCGGTGCGGTGCGCGTGGGCCCGCGGCCGCGGCGCTGCCGGGCGGTGACTCACGCAGCCCTCGGCTTTATAACGGCGGCGGCGGGGGCCGCGCTCCGCTGCGCCGCGCTGCGCCCGCGCCCGCGGGACGGCACCATGCGGAGCCTGCGCGGAGCTCCGCCGCCTCTGCCGCCGCTCATACTGCTGCTGCTGGCGCTGGTGCTGGCGGCGGGGCACGGGGCCGTCATCACCGGGGTGAGCGGCACCGACGGGACCCGCCGCGCCGGCACCGGGCGGGAAAGCGGCGGCGGGGGGCTGGGAGGGGGATGGCTCGGCTTGGGGTCCGTCTGCGGTGAGTGAGAGCGGGGCGTGGGGACCGCCCGGGATGAGCGATGCCGGGGTACAGGGGAGGGCTGTCCGCCGGGAGGGATGCCCGGAGCTGCCGAGGCTCGCTGCCGGGACGCGGGGAGTCTGTCCGGGAGAAGCGATGCCCGGACTGAGCGGTCTCGCGTAGGCTGAGATGCGCCCGGAGCGGGGGATCGCTCCGAGGTGGGTGACGGCCAGGACGGGAGGGCTGTGCCAAGCGATGAGAGATGCCAGGGCTTGGGGATTTGTCTGGGATAAGTGATGCCAGGACGTGAGGATCTTTCTGGGGTCAAGGATGTCCGGAGCTGGGACTCTTTCGGGACTAAGTGATAACAGAGCTTGGGAGTCTGCCTAGGGTGGGAGATGCCAGAACATGGGAGGGGTTCTCTACGGTGGGTGATACACGGACTTGCGGATCTCTGGAATGAGGAGAGATGCCACTGTGAGGGGTCTGTCCCTTGGGGGTGAAGGATGCCTGGACTCAGGGAGGGGGAGGATGAGTGTCTCTAGACCGATCCGTGAGTGTGCAGAGACTCCAGCTGCTTCTCCAGGGCTGGAGGCTGTCCCACGGCGTCATGTTCCCCCCTTTGCTGCCTTCAGCTGCCCCCAGCTCGGCATTGTCCCCCAAACCTACCCCAGGGGACTCGCGACATTGCACCGCCTGCTTGTGCACCCCGAGTTCCTCCAGTCCCGCCGGGCTCAGGGCAGTGCTGGCATTGCAATCATCGCAAACCGCTGCTTTGTTGGGGTTTTCTTGAGTATGACTGTGCTGGGTTTTTTTCCTCAACAGCCAGTCATTGCAAACGTTGTTGTTGTTGTTGTTTTGAGATTTACTTTGGTCGTGAAAATATTTTTTTTCCGAAGACGTTATTTAACCCAAAGCATTGCATCACTCTGAAGTAAAATGCCTTTGTGTGTGTGTGTGTTTGCTTTGGATTAATAACCCAGTGCTTGCATTCCTTCGGGAGCTTACATCTCTTTTGTAACCGTCAGAAGTTGTACCACAGCAGCCACGCCGTGGCTGTCCAAGCTCCCTGTGCCGACTTCACTGAAGTCCATGAAACAGCTTGTAGGCATTTCTCTGGATGTCAGCTCAGTTCCCAGGATTGATTAATTTTTCAGAGCAGAGAGTGTGAAGGAATATTTTAATAGTTGATAATTTAAAGTTCCCTTTAAGTAGAAATATTTCCAGCAAGAGGACCAGTCTGTTGCTAGAGTTGTGGCTACACCTTTAAAGCATAATTCATCTATTGAATAAAGTAATTATGAAGCACTGAATAACAGATCAAGGAAAAAGCAGATTCAAAAAGCAAAAATAGATTAGAGCTAGAAAATGATATTTTATTAGCTATTGAAGTGCATTTCTGCTTAAACCACCTTGATGCATTTTTGGCTTCTGAGGAATGGGCAAACCTCAGATGAGAGAAAGCTGCTGTAGGTGTTGCCTTTCCCCATCCACTTAACCCGAATGGTGCCTTTCCTTTGCAATTTGAGGACTCAGTTCAAACCTTCCTCACTTCAGTGGTGGTTCACCTCCTGCCTTTGAACCCAGCATTTGACCTGGGACTTTTCCCTCAAGCTGAAATTTCTACAGAACTCTGTTTAAATGAGGTGCTGGACAGGAATGTTCTTCTTGTTGTGTCCTGTGAAGATTAGGAGTAGCAGTATGAATTACATATTGCCGATAAGATGTGGGCAGGAGCATTTGGATTGAATGGTTTCAAAACTTGTAATATGTTTTTTGAAAGGAAGACTTAAAAATTGAGCCAGATGCATGTATGTTTATGTGGGGTTTAACCAGAAACTGTTCAGCACAGTATTTGAGATACCGTTGCTTGCTGGGACATAACTGAGACCTGTTTCCTGGCTGAGTGGTACTTCAGGACCATTCCCATGGAGATGAATGGGATTGGAGATATACCACTGAGAAAAGAAGGGAGTTGGGAGCTGACTGGTGAGGAATAGCAGAGCTTGTGACTCCAGCTTAGCAGCAGACACCAGCGTGCCAGCAGAAGCCACAATCACTGGAGATGTAGGTGGTTTCTTTGTGACTAGGGCAAAATTATACCATTAGAGCACTAATTTTTTTTTGAGATAAAGACATTAAAAAGTAAACATTATCCAGTGGCAGTTTGACATCTGTATTAGTCTTATAAGCAAGTACTTTGTGCATTTGGGCTCACCTGTAGCATAGAGCGGTCTGCTTCATTAAACACATCTTTAGGAGGAACGCTAGCTATTTGGGTTATACACACTATTTAGTGGCTTGACCCTAATACAACAGCTTTTTTCTTAATTTACTGTCTGATCTGTGGATGCATATTTTGGTCTGGCTTTTGCTTATTGCACTAGTGAAATATTTGCCCAGTAGAGCACAGTCTAGTGGCATTCATCATGAAAATCCCAAGTAAGATCTGTAAGCTTCTTTCCTCAAGAGAGTATTGTTCTGATACACAGCCTTCCCCAGAGCTGTTATCATCTTTTACGTAGTTTTTTTACAACTTGCCAGTTTATGTACTGCTGACCAATGCCTTTGGTCTATCAGTCCTGCTATCAGACATTAAAAGAATAGTCAGTTAATTAAGCTTGCCCTTGAGGTGTAATCAGAACCTTTAATTAATGATGTTTCTCACTGGAGAAAGGAGACTGGGGTGGGGGTTTTTTGCATTAAATCCATATAATAAAAAGTCTGATAAGGTCTGGGTTAAAAAAATAGGCAAAAGATGTGCAATAATCTGTTTCCAAACCTCAACATGTCAACTGCTCTTCATGGTTTCTGGTTTTTAAAACATACCCAGTAGTTTGCCTTTTGGATTGTGCTTATCTAAGATGTATTGGGTAAGCAGCTGAAATATTTCCCCCCTCCTCCTTGCAGGGAGAATGTTACCACAGTAGCATTTTCTTGGATGTGGACACTTCTGCAAAGCTTTTTCTAGTACACATTTAAGATATGTAATCCTAGAATCCACGTTTAAACTTCTGTTTTAGCTCCTTCCACTTGGACTGCTCTAATAAAACTATCATGCAGCCTTTCATTTCCAAAGGCACTCAGCCATCAGATATTATCATAAGAAACTAGAAAGAATAGATGCTTAAAAGTCTTTAAATTAATGAATAATTTCCTATTTTAGCTTTAGATTCCTGACTGTTTCAGGTGCTTGGACCTCACATCTGCCCTAGCTCAGCCAGGCTCTGATCTGGGAAAATGATGCTGTGTGCCACAGTCCATTGGTGCTCAGAAGCTGGGACTGTAAATCACTGACAGGTCTGGATTTGGCCCTGAGCAGCTCTGCATGTGGTCATAGCTTTATACATCCTGGGCTCAACTCTTGAGATGTGCCAGGAGCCTGTATGTTCAGATCCATGGGAGACACAAGCATTGCAAATCAGCCTTAAATCTTGTTATTCCGCCTTAATGAGACGTGATAACTTGTGGGGTGTCAGAGGCAGCTCTTGAGCACCTGATCTGCCCTATTTCTGGAATATATCTGTTATTCATTTTGTTTGCTTAATGCTGTGTTGAACTGCAGGCCTGTGACCGAGACCAGCAGTGTGGAGGAGGGATGTGCTGTGCCGTCAGCCTCTGGATCCGCAGCCTGCGGATGTGCACACCGATGGGGAATTTGGGAGAGGAGTGCCATCCTTTGAGTCACCGAGTGAGTATGTCACCGGGGGTGGGGGGGGATGACAGGGGGGCTGTGGGACTGGAGCTGACAGGGCAGGAGCAGAAATACACTGTGCTGTACATCACATTGCCTCCAGACTGTACATGGTGAAAAGAGGGGAACATTCCATGCATTACAATAGCCACTCGTTTGCGTCTGTCTGGAAATAGCACTGAAGGTACCTACGTAAGGAAATACATTACTGTCAGAATTATGCTGAAGAGAATCTGAGGATGAAAGTACTACACATGTCTCGGATTGTTTTCTTATTAGTTTGTTGTTGCTGGTTTGCTTCATTACACAAGCTACAACAGCAATTGCCATGTTGTGGTCCAGGGGCTGAGAGCCACTAGTGCCTTCAAAAGCCATTGAGAAGGTGTTGACACACATATGTACTTGAGAAAAGTCAGCACGGGCTCTCTTTGCTTCTATTCTACCTATTAATTTAAAACATATATGCTTGTGTACATACACAGAGTGAGTTACAGATTAGTGCATTATTATATGACATACCATATTATTAACATAATTATATTAACAAATACATTTAAGACTATGAAATATGTATATTAACTGTACTATGAGAAAGGCTGTTTATTTATAAGTGATGCAAAAGGCTGAAGAGGCTATTACCCAGGAGTCTCAGAACCTGGTGGTCTTCAGAGCTATCCTCAAAGAAGAATCTGGCCCAAGGGTCATTACTTGTGAAAGATATCAGAGCAATAAATGTAGATTAGTTAGCTGCCTCTCTCATTATCTCAACCAAAGCCTCACTTCTCAGCACAGCATCTCTGGTAGGTTTTCTCAGTTTCTCATAGTCCATGACTCTGTGTTGTTACAGTTAAATTTATAAACCTTCTGCTGTGATATTGGGGACCAAATTGATGTTTTAACAGATTTTTCTTGTAAGGGCTTTTTGCATTTACAGGAGTCTCAGGATGAGAGAAATTGTCTTCTAGGAGGTTTTTTTATGAGTTTATTGCCATTAGGCAATAATTTATACTCTCTGATGTATTTTAAGCTATTTGCCTGCATTGATTACAATCAGAGAAGATGCCTGTCCACTGCAGACTTGCAGTCATAGTCACTGGTGTCTAAAACCTTTATGAGGTTAATTTTAGATTCCTCATGCCACTGCTCTTCATGACAAACAGAAAGCAAAATGATTTACTGCAGTATGTGGAATTAGGTATTTTGAAGGATAGAGAGTTTGCTCAACAGTTCTTCTCCCCTATATATTTGGGTAGGGAGCACTGGGGAGACCAAGTGCCCTGTGCCCCAAAACCTTTCATTTGCCTGCAGATCAGGAACAAATCAGGCACCACCATGGCCATATCACAGCCTCAGGGACCTCCAGGGAGGCCTGGAGGTACCCTGGAGAAGATGGATAGCTGGCACTTGGGTTTCCACCTTCTGCTTTTCTTCTTAGCAACTAGATGGCGTTGGCAAGATGCTGTTAACCATCTGGGTTGGCACTGCAGAGGCAGGGTGTGCAGGCAGGGCCAGGCAGGTGAGGTTTGGCAGAACTGGCAGCACAGCAGTGGCTTGGATGCTGCTGTGCATCTTGCATATCACCCCCCTCCCCTCAGTCTCGCCTCTTCCTGCAGCTCCCTTGTTTCCTTTTCCCTACAAACTCCCATTGCCCTGTGCTCATTAAAAGCCGGTGCTGGACATGTGGTGTGGCAAAGCCTGCATGGGCATCACCCCGGGCTCGTGGCAGGCAGCAGCCACATGCCCCAGCAAAGAGCCCAACCTGCAGAGCTGTCACCCACTGCCTGTCCCCAGCCCAGGGCACATCTTCTGCGTGGGAGTCCTGCTGACAAGAATGATTCCTTGCAGCAAATGTAATGTTTTGCATAAATCACTTGAGCTGTCAGAGGGCTGAGAGGTACCTCTGAGTCAGCCCAAGGAGCTTGGATTTTAGGTTTCTCTGCAGAGCTGTGCGTGGGCACCCAAGAGCTGTGATTCCCACAGGGAGTCCCCAGCACCTGTGGTTGGTGGCCTCTCTGCTTGCAATGGGCCAGAGGGGCTGTGGTGGGTGACATGGGGAAGCCCACAGCATCTTTTGCTCTGAGGCTGCTCTTCAGAGAGTCGAGTCAGGTAGACCCTTGGCATGGCACACAGGGGAATATGTGGGACTTTCTCCCTTCAACTTTAAGAGATTTCCACACCAACACAGCACGATCTTGCAACATTAAAATCACAAGCTTAAAACACCCAGAAATCTGGAAATGAGGGAATTAGAGCTGCCTGCCCAGCTGGCAGCATTGTACCTCTCTGCTTCCCTCTTGGCATCCCACTGGATGCTCAGTGCCATGCTGTGCTGCTCAGCCCATGCACTGGCAGGAGCACAGGGCCTGTAAAAGATAGAGCCTGAGGTCGAGTGTCGGTGCATGTGCACATCGTGGCACAATTAGATTTGTCTAATGCAGTCCATATGTGTGCTCTGTGCAACGGAGCATGGCTGGAGGAGGGAGGGATGAAATGAGAAACCTGTGCCCTGAGGCAAAAAGGATCAAAGGGAGGTCAGGGGAGATGGCTCCAGAGATCCCTTACCATGGGATCCTGTGGTTCCCAGGCCTTGCTGCACAGCTGCCAGGCTGCTCCGTGCCATAGGAATCGGGGCAAGCAGAAGCTCCTGCACAGTGACCACCATGAAACGTGATGCTGAAGGCCTGTGCAGTTTCACAACAGGCTCCTTTATGGAACAGGAGTAAACATGGAACATGTGTCACTGATGTAGATTTACACAGCATCACGGACCGTTACGTTTTGCTCTTAACTGTGGCTTTACCAGGCCATGCAATACGGCTTTGCCGTCTGCTCTCAGTCTCCATGCTGCAGCTCTCCTGCCATGGAGGGAGGCAGGAGGTGTTCCCTGTTTCCCCCCATTCACCCAAATCCATGCCCCCAGCCTCACCTATTGCTGATGTCCGTGCTCTTTGTCCTCAGGTTCCCTTCTCCGGGCGGCGGATGCACCACACCTGCCCATGCCTGCCCGGCCTGGCCTGCCTACGGACTGCTCCCACCAAATTCAGATGTTTACTGGACTTCAGAAAAGAAGATGTCTTTTTTTAGCAGGAGCCATTCTGCACCAGAAAGAGCCACACTCGATGTATTCTTTCTTTTGTCTTGTTGTCGTGACGAACAAAGTACTTGCCAGGGGAAACCCTTTACCATACTTTCCTGCCTCACCAACATTAAAACTGAAGATGAGGTACTCTGCTGTAGCAGCCAAGGTTTTAAGGAGGGACTTGCAGTGGCAGATGCTTTCATTCGTGGGGTGAGCGAAATGACATCAGCTAAAGCAGTTCTGCTTTCTGAGGGCAGGAGCTGAATGATTTCTGAACCATTTCACGGTGTTCATGGTTCCAGCTTAACCCCAAAATGAAAACATCGAAGGTTACTGTCAGGGGTGGAAAACGTTGGTCACGTTTTCACACTTTGGAATGCCTGAATCAAACTGAGAGTTGAATAAGTGCATAGTGGGAAGCATATGACAACTGCCAAAAAATAATGTATTTACGTTTCATATCTTTCTTAATATAACTGTATTTGTAAGTTAGGTGCATCTCTAGGGTAAAAGTTGAACCAGTAGATGTAGATTTTGCACTTTTAAAAAGTGGCAGGTGGAACCAAAGCATTTCAATATTCAAAGCATTATGAGATCTTGTTATTTTACTATTCCAAGATGAGAAGAAGCTCTTGTTACTTGAGTTGCTGTAAAACTACCTGATCATCTCAAAACATGTAATAAGATGTAGTTTGTATTAAAAAAAGAAGGAACCCTGAAGTTTATTTTAATGGGCTGCCTGACTTCTTGTATATGTATCAAATTTGCTGTGTAAAAATTCTGTATCAGAATAATAGCAGTATATGATTTGATTTATTTTAATATTATAACATTATTTTGTCATTGTGGCTTCCCATTCTTATTCACTGTAATCTGGTATCACACATGCACTTCACCCAAGCTAGCAGAGCTCCTTATGGACAGCTTAGCAAAAGATTATATGCCTCTGGCTGCTTGTAGGGAAACTCAGCAGTTTATGAAGCATGAACTCAACCAAGCTGCAGTCTTAGATGATGGAGGAATCTTGGTGTAGCTAATACGAGAGGTTTTTCTTGGCACATGCCTCAAAGGATCAACTTAAGCCCAGCAAGCATAAAATCTGTGGGTTTTCTATGAAATACTGTGCAACTTCATATTTACTCGTCAGTCCCCAGAGCTGGAATTCCAATGGTTTGTGTGAGTTTCACACGTTTCTCGCTCTCAGACATGCAAACATATGCTGGAACTGGAAAAGTGAAGTCATTCATATTTCAACAATCAGTGCTTTGCTGCTGATGATGGTTGGAGGGTCGAGAGAAGTTAGCATGCAAGTATTAAGGCAAACACCTGTATTAGAGAAGACGAGAAATATCCCAGTGAGTTTACCAGGTATCTTCCACTGGGCTCCACAGCCTCCCTCAGGAGACAGAAAGGAACAGCTGGACTTGTTATTTTGCCAGATCCTTGTGGAACTTGCACATGTTAGAAACATAACTGTCTTGTAGTGATAGGACTGTATCTTCCTGGCTAAAGACAGCCCATCCCCAGGGCTTCCACGCCAAAGCCTGTCTATTTTACTCAGCCTTTGCAGCAGTGATACAGCAGCTGCGTGAGTAGCAACAGACCCAGGTCCTGTAGAAAAAAAGTCTGAGGTGCCACTGAACAGTAATTTTAGATGTGGTTGGATTCATGTGATCAGGTACAAAGTGCTCATATTAAATCTAAACTCTTAAAGACTCAACCTAAGTTAAAGGGCTGGATTCTGCTGGTGAAAGACTCTGCTCATTCCCATGCTAATGCAGTGGCATGTGAGCACTGCAGAAATCCCCCTAACTTGGATTTAAAAACAATCCCAAATCTGATCCTACACTGTCACTTAATAGTGGGGCTCTGCAAACACCCAGTGCCCTGACACAGTCTGAGTCTGCAGAGGATGAATGCACCAGGAGGTTGCTTTCCTGTCCATGCCTATCAGTGTAAAGTTAGCTGAATACCATGGACTTCAACTTACACTCACAGGGAAAAATCGAGAAGGCAGACAGAAGCAACCCAAATGTGTGTGTCTCATCTCTTTCTCCATTCATGTTTACCAAAGCATATTGTTGTAGTGCTCAAAATGATGAACCATAGGAGGAAACACCAGCCCTGCTTCTCGGTTCCCATTGGCATAAATCACCGGTCACTGCACTGAATATAATCATCCTGGTTTATATCATTGTAAATGAGCACACAATTATACCTGCTGGCTGCCTTAGACCTGCCAAACTGAACTCCTAGGAGAGTTTATCAGACAAGAGCAGACCAACTTTGTAGTTGTAATTTGTGCCAATTAACTTGTGGGATTAACATTTATCTGGGTAATGAGAACAGCTTCAATTACATGAGTTCAAAGTTCACACCATCAATAGGAGGTTGAAACTCCTGGACAGGGCATTGAGAAGGTGCTTCTTGCAGACACATTTGCCTGTACTTGTCCTTGAGGGCATTCTCCACACCTTCCCTGCTGTCCTATATCCCCACTATATTCACTTGGCAATAATTATTACAGTTCCTATTTTAGTAATTTAATTCTCACTAGTTGACACTCACAATGAAGGTTAGTTGATCTGAGAAGTCATTTTGGAAGCAAGATTAAGTTTTTGCTTCCCAATTCTTTCCCAAACTCTGTCCTAATCCATTATCTTTTCTCCCATCCCAGGGGAGTTTTCCTAACCCAAGCACACCTGCAAAGTGCCTTTAATATCTTTCTGCAGTGGAAGGGGGGGGAAAAAAATCCCCTTACCTTTGCTTTACAGTGACAATAGAAAAGCCAGTGACCACAAGAAGAATTTCTAGATGTAAATGTAAACCAGCTCTGCCATGAAAAGTTTCCTACAGCCCTCTGAGCTGCTCAGTTTGCCACAGCATCACCCTCTCAGTGATCACAGGCCAGGAACAGCTTCCTCACCTGCCTGGGAGGAAGGGAAGGGGTCAGGCCCGTGCAGGAGAAATTGGACAAGAAAAGAGAACAAAACATGTGCAGATCTGGAAATACCTTTGAGGAAGGGGGAAGTCTGATTCTCCAGTACACATAGCTCGTTAAGAGTCTGCTTTAAACACTTCCCTTTATTCACTTAGGAGATCTGTGCCAACGTTTGGTTTAATTTCATTAATATGGGAGCAATGTTATTAATTATTAATAGAAATGTGTGCATTAATTTTTAAAACTATATTAATATTTATATTGTAGATATGCTATAGAATAATGATGATATCACACCAAACTGGAGGGGTTTCCATGTTTGTTAACAGATACTGAGCTAGCAGAGAGCCATTTCAGGGAAGGACACCGTCACGTGTAATGAGCTGCTGCCTTAATTTGATTACCTACTTATTAGGAAAGGTGTTTTGGGTTTGTGGGTGCACAGCTGGCTGAGCAAGCATATACCTGTAAGCCTAGGGGGCTGGAGGGAAATCTCTGCTGCTGAGCAGGAGGAAACCCAGCTGAAGCTGAGCTTCATCAGCATCCTCCTGGCCACTATTTACACGTGGAACTGTTGTGACTTTAAAAATGGAAATAGGAGAAAGCTCTTTTGGTGAGGGTATGATATGAAAGAAGTTCTCCTGGTTGTGTGGTGAGACAGCTCTGTAGAAGTCCTTGGCTAGGGTACAGGTCATCCTGACCATGTTTGGTTGGTGGTTGAGAACAGCACATGGCCATGTGCATCTGCTGGGAGTGCTGTAAGGTAAGAGAGAGTTTTAGGGTTGGTTTTATTTCTTTGCAGGTGGGCTGCAAGCTTTATGCTTGTTGTAATCCTAAAACTCTAGTGTGATAGAAGATCTGACAGCATATAATGTTAAGATGTACTTGCTAGCTTGCCTCATTAATAGAAAATACTGTAATGATGTGTGATAACAGCAAGTGTGACCACAGAGTGAGGTCCTCACTGCTGCTGCCCCCCACCCCAGTAGCTCTCTGATTTGTTATTACTGCACAGATGGATATTCAAAAGAAACAGAAGGTGCTAAGAATCCCTTGATTTAAACAAGATGTCTCAGGAATTTGATCTTGACAATGTGTAATGGGTTTTCCAGAAGGAATTAGAAAATTGCAGGAAGATAAAAGACTGCAAATACAAAAGGGGTTTTGATAATAGCAAAATCAATGTGTCTTTCTCTATGACATAGATAAGAAATGCCAAACCAGTGGGGGTACAGCTGTTAGACTAATCAATAATTCTGAGCATGGGAGGAGACGAGTTTAATGCATGTCAAACATACAGAAAATCACCTGTAATTTCTCAAGTAGAATCTCAAGTGCAGGCAAACCCAGCATAATGCAGGAGGATGCATCTCAATGACTTCACAAGGCAGATTTCCCACTATGAGCCAGATGCCTTGGAGGATGGTGCTGGCCTCTGAGCCACTGTGCCCAGCCATTGGGGCTGGGAAGGACTGAAGCTGAGTGAGGTTAGGGCACTGAAGGGTGGGTGGATAGCAGCATGTTTCATGGCAAGGAGTACAGTGCAGGGTAACAGCAAAGTGTGTAGGAAAGGAGGAGTGAGCAGTGGAACCACTGTAAACGCTCCCATGGCAGGGGTTTCCCTAAGTTCTAAGTGTAGGACAGCTCAGTATGGGAGACAAATGAATGCATGCACAACAGAAAACTGACAGAAGCTCTCCTCTGTAAACCCTAATTTTCCTGAGAAACTGGGTACATGTTAATTGGGTGTCAGGAGAACCCAGAGCGTCCCAGATTGACGCTCCTTTGAACCTTAGCAGCAGATACCAGTGTGTTACAGGCATGTCCCTGTCAGGTTATGAATCTCATAGACCCAATAAAGTACATGTGTGTGCTGCATGCAGTGTGTTCCCACACCACTCCAGCTTGAGTTGTCCTGGGATGCAGGATTGTCTCTGTGCTAGGTCTCAGCAGGTGGGCTGGGAAGGACAGGCTGTGTCCCTGCCAGTGCTTCCCAGACACAAGCATGAGCATCCCTGTGGGACTCTGCATTGCACCCCATGGCACTGTATCCCTTCCTGGCTGGGAATCCCCCCCACACGCCAGTGCAGTGCCTCTGCCACAGCATTACCACCCAGGCAAGGGATCAAATCTGGTTTGTAACATGGCTTTGTAACTCCCAAAGTTGTAACACAGTTCAGAAGCAGACTGAAAATCAAGCCTGGTTCAAGCCAAGGAAGCAGAGCTGAGCCTTCTGAATTTCACTGTATCCTGTCAAACTAGTAACTCCCCCTTCTCCACCCCAAATTATTCTCTCACATGGATGAAATCTTGATAGGAAGGTCCCTCACCTCTTCAAATTCAATGGCAAAACTTGCTGGCTGTAGTAGTGTCATCACTTCAACTCCCTCTCCACTCTGGTTTCATTCAATTCCCCACAGTCACTAACAAACTTTTCTCACATTGCAACAGAGCCTTCAACTATTTGGGTTTGGCTTCCATCAGCACTTGTGCTCAGACAGATATTGCACCAATGGAGAGTAAGAGTATGAGTGAAAGTGTAGGATGGATTGGGGAAGAAAATTAGCCTTGAGACCTCTGTCCTCACCTGCAGCACTGCTGGCAGATTCTGCAGTAACCTTAATTACCCTGCTGGGAAGCACTCTAGTGATGCTCAGCCTAAACGTGTCCCTCCTTGCTTTCACACCATTGTTCCAAGCTTTACCTCTGCCTGCAATTCTGCTGTCTCCTTGGCTCGGGTGCACACGTTCTCCCCCTTTAGTCACACTGCAGCTTGGCTGAACATATTGCACGTTTGTCCTCCTTCCTTCACACCCAGATGCCTTCTATGGCTCTCCTGCAGCCCGTTGAGACCCAGGGCTGGTCCTTCTGCCCCAGGGCCGCTGCAGACCCATGGCACCCAGGGGACTGTCACCTCTCTTCCCTTGCCTTTGGTGCAGTGCATTGAGGGACCTCCTGTGTCGTGTGACTGTGCTGGGTCTAATGAGGGAGGAAAAGGAAAAGAAAAGGAAGAAGCCCAGTTGATTTACTCTGCTATCAAGCTACTCAACAGTTTCCTTTCCATCACCCTCCTGCAAGCACTCAGTGACAGATGGGGACAGATTGAGTGGCTCGGTGGAGTGAGGTAATATTCCACTAAATCATTCCTCTTTCTTTTGCTGTCAGAAAGCACCCAGCCTTCAGCCTTTCCTTTTGAATCTTCCTGTGTTTCCCTCTATGGGGTTTTTTTTAATGACAAAGCCACTTTAGCTCTACCTCTACTAAAATTTCTGAAAGAAGCGAGCACTGGTATTTATAAGGTATGATAAAATGGATGTTGTAAAACAGCAAAAGGAAGCAGTGAATCACTGTGAGACAGAGCTCTGGTGCTGTTTACTGATGTTTCTAGTTTGTTTTCTTCCCTGTGTGCTCGGGCTGAGCCCCAGACCTGGCGCAGGGACCCAGGCAGGCAGGCAGCAGGCTCCCGGGCAGGTGTGCCGTGGGCAGGCGCGCAGGCTCACACTGCACGGCTCACAGATGGAGGAGCCATTTTTTCCCTGGATGATTTGTTCCAACAGTTAATCATCCTCACACAAACACAGGATTTTTTTTTTTTCTTTAATGACACACCAGTAAATAACATTCAGAAACTTTAGGATGGGCTTTCTCTTCGCTGGGCTGTCTCTTGATTTCTGCCTACTCTATTAGCGCTGTGATGACTGCCTAAAATTAACTGGGACTTCACAGCTTCCCCGTGCCCTTGTAAGACTAGCTTTGAACTTGAAAGCCTCCTACACAAAGTGCTTTGTGCTATCAACCTGGTCACAGTAGAGGTGAAAAATGTGGCACTGAAGAAAGTGGCTTTCCGATAAATACATCCCCAGTACAACCATGCATGACTCACAAGTTCAAAGACAGAGTGCAAGTACTGAGGTCATTAAACATGAATAGAAATACAGAAATGCAACAGCTTGCATTAAAGGCTTAGCTTGACTTTAAAGTTAAGTGCTGAAAGCTTATGTAGTCAGCAATTGTTCACCTGTGATAATGCTCTGCTCTTGCCATCAGTGGTTCTGTGCTTTATAAAGGCAAGCAAGAAAAATTAATCATTTTTCAGATAAAGCTCGGAGGTGTGGGGCAGTTAACGGCTTCTACCATGTGAAAATGGGATCAGTATCATCAGCTGAGATGCTCACTATCATCATCTCTAGGGAAAATAAGGGAGCTGCAGGTGTCAGGCCTGTGCAAAAATCAGCTCTTGGTCACCAATGTCCCAACTGATGGATGAGTAGGGATTTACCCCACACAAGGTCCTTCATGAACGACATGACATTAAAGGTCACCAGCAGAAAATGAGGCTTGGGCTAATACTTCCATCAGCACAGCAGCAGCCCAGCATGACTCTGCATCAGCTTTTAACAGACCACCTTTGCTGATGGTCTCTCGCTGATGGCTCCGTGTCTTTGAGATGTCGTATACTTTATGATATTCAGAAGATGAAGAACATCACAGCATGGGAGATGCTTCCTGGTTTGTACCACAAGAGAGTTAATTATGGCTTCTGCAATGTCTTGAGAAACTATAAAAGAAGCTGTGCTAAAATTGAGGATTTTAGGGGACTGCTATTAGCAAACAGCCCCCTGCCATGTTTCTAATAATTTCTTGATTTGCAGCATAACTTTCTAATAAGGTTTCAGGGTATTCTGATACTGCATAGAATCATCTAATCTGCAGCCTAAGTTAATGAAGTGTCATGAGGTAACTTAACACCTCATTCTAACAATATGTGTCTGTTACTCTGTCCAGAACCACTTCTCTTGGGGACATTTGCTGGTAATTCTGAGCAAGTGCTGGTGCTACAAAGGAACAGGGTGACTGTGCTTAACTTTGTGGCAAGTGGCAAAAGTCCCGTCAAACTCTACACTTCCTTTGCTGGGATGGGAGGGAAAATGCCAGCTTTGCTTTCTGAGCTCAGCACAGCATCTCCCAGGGCAGTCCTGCAGGATATGGCAGAGCAGCCTTCTGCAGGTGTAGCTGAATCACAATCCAGGTAGAGCCTCAGGAAAAAAAATGTTGTTATCAGTCTAAGCCAAATTTCTGCCCCTTACCTCAAGGCTGCTTGGTCTACCCTGGTGCAGACCTGGTGCTAGAAAAGGAAATGATGACAGCTTATGAGATATGCATCCCCCTGCTTATCCCCACCTCTAGCACAACCACTGAATGAGACCTTTGCCCAACAAGATAATTTAGCTGGGGCCAAATAGTTTGTCTCCTTTCCTAGCAAACTCTTTCCAAATCTAACAGCTGGGCTAGAAGCACCTCACAGTACTCCAAGTATTGAGTTCTATAAATCAGAGATCGCTGTAGCCACTACCTGTTGAGATTTCAGACCAGTGTCATTTTTCAAGCTAGCCTGACATTTAAGTTTATGCTAAAAACCTCCACTGACCTGGAGATTTCGACTGGGAAAGTTTGCAAAAAAATGTGTTAAATACCTGGTGAGTAAGTGAAGATGCCAACAGCAATCAAGACTTTTTTTTCCAGAGCAACTGCAATTCTTCACCACAGATACATAAAAGCAAGTGTGCTGTGAGCCAGGCTGTGAAGAATCTCTGAGGGAGATGCTGCTGGTATTTCCTGTGATACTCAGCACTTGCGAAGCCCAGAGTATGGAAAACTATCATACATTTGCCTGGAGGGTACAGAGAAGATTCAATCTGTATCCTGATCAAGCCCAGGCAGATGGAAGTGCTGGGAGGGTCCCACTGCCACGCAGCTCACCAAACCCTCCAAGTACTTGTATTTTGGCCAGTGGGGATGGGGAGAGGGGTTCAGATCAATGAGTTTTCTTAAGTGAGGCCAGGACTTGCACAACAAGTTGCAATAACTTCTCACATGGATGTGGGAGGTAATTATTAACACCCAGTGCTCATAAAGTCTCAGCCATTAGCACTTGAGAGCAAGACCAACAGCACTCTGGTTTTTGGACGGGCATTTGGGAGTGTGGAGGCTTACAGCTGCACATTTCAGGTCCCAGCACCACTAGGGATGGCTCCCTGTGCTCAGACCCTTGTCCCTACCTAATGTTATTTCTCTACTTGTGTTATCCAGAGCAGGTTTTCATCCTCCTTGACACCCCTTCTCTGATCTGGGTCAAAGCATTTAATCTCTGTGACCCAATTTTCCCATATGTAGACTAAAGAATGCTGTGAGAATGTGTTTAACGCTGTGCTTTGGAAATGGGGATTTTTTGGGGAGCAACTTTGTTGTATTTTCTTAGATTTCTGAAGCAATATTTATCCTCTGGTGCCTTCCCAGCCCTCTCTGGTTGAACACAGCTCCTTGCTGTACTCTCAGTCAGCAGGACAGACTTCCAAAGTGGTGCTTGGTGGAGTGCCAGCACTGAGCACTATTCCATTTTCTGCCACGTGTCTGTCCTTGATGTTTAGTTTCACACTTTCCAAAATGAAGCCTTCTTGTACAACACTCATCTAAACCCTGAATTAAAGCTACTAGAATTCCTTCTCTTTTGTACTAGCATGGCCAGGATCATAATCTGATATTACAAGTACCTAAAAGACAAAATTAACTTCAAACAGTGCTGAATCCACCTTAGGAGTAGGTCAGAAGACCCGAGACAGCTCTGGAAGCTACATGCAAGCAAAAGGCATGGTTCTCAGTCATTGCTTCTAATTTTTTTCTTTATCCTTTTGCTGTAGCAAGGTCAGGTCTGGCTGCCACTGATGAGTGACAGCAAAGCATCCATTATCTTCAGTGGGTAAGAATTACTCACCCATCTAGTGAGGGCATCATTCAGATAGGGGGGGATGCCTGTGCACGGACATTGACATTCAACACAGCAGCACAGCTTCATAAGCTAAGTTTAAATAAAAGCACCAGGTCATGTAAAGGTGAATTTTTATCCCCCATGTATGTGATTGACTATATAACTCGTGCTTAATTTTTTTAGAAATGAAAAATCTGGTCCTTGCAGCTTTTAAGGAGGTTTTAAAATAACTATTCTCCCATCTCTGTGGCTTAAATAGAATCATAACCATACTACTTATAGCCTGGAAGAGAGACAGGATGCCAAAATATCAGGCATTCTTAATAGAGTAAGAGAAAGAAAACATTGGCTTCGGTACTGTAGGATTAGGAAAGAAGGCAAGATTTGAGGTAGAGATCACAATTCTAAGCCCCTACATAGTGAGCTTCCTAAGTTTTAAGGAACTATTATTCTGCAAAAGTTGGAAAAGACCCAACAGTGAAACAGTCAAATAAGGTAAACTAAGGAACATGATTCCCAGCAGCAGCATTGTTGCTTTGTCCCTACCCTTTGTAACACAACTCTACCCAATTACTCTCTAATGATCTGATCTTCCAGGATGAAGATATAATTAGCACTGATAACCAGCTTCTGCTGTGAAGTTATTGACAACTTCTCTTCTGTACTTAGGTGTGTTTTCAAGCAGCTTTTGAAATGATCATTAAGTCTCACTTTTTTAAGATACCCCATCCTTGGTCATATTTCTCAGCCCAGCTCTGGCAGTATCAGTACAGCTCCTTCTTCCCCGCCTATCTTCTCTGCAGCTACACAGACACCTCAAACTGAAAGCTTCTCCTTATGTACTTCAAGAAGTGTTGCCTCCCTGGTGTTCAAATCTCAGTTTGGGGTGGAGAGCACGACACGAAACCAAACCAGAAACCCCACTGCATTTCATTCTCTAAATCCGAAGCTGCCACCTTATCCCTCTTCTCATCTGTCACATGGTCTCTTCTGTGCTTACTTCACAGTCAGGACAATTTCTCAGATGATGTCTAACAACTTTGGACTACTCTTGATAGAAATATGCTTAGCACAGACATAGATTTCTTCATGGAAACTGAGTCTCGCTGTCGCTTTGTGTGGGACTCGTTCCAGCACTGCCATCATCAACGTTTGTTAACCGTTACATCAGAAAGCAAGCATGTCAGGAACTGCTTCCTCCCAGATGGCTAAAAAGTTGTGTCAGGCTGCCAGTTAAAATACTTTCTGAGAAGGTTTTTGTACAAGAACAAAGCAGGTTAAAATGCCATGCTTAATAAGTGCAGGTTACCCCTTAAGAATATAGTTTATAATCGAGTACAGTATTAACCAAGCCACCATGTTAAGAAACTGCTTTGCCACCTAAAATTAGCCATTCACAGCTACACACTCTTTTCTAGCATTAACAAAGGAGCCATTAGCTAAACCAGAAATGTGGTTTCAGTAGACATACAGAATTATGCTATTTAAACCTGTTGCCCATCATGAACTTAAGTCTCCTTAAAAATAGCTTTAGTCACTTTTATTGGTATAAACACCTAAATTGAGATCTAACAGCAAATCAGGATTGTGCTTGTCCATAATAACCTCAGCTGCGAGATCTACTTCAGACACAAGACATACAACCTTCCACATACACAAGTTATTTGCCAGCAAAGCAGAATGCTGCCATTCTGAAACAATTACATACAGTAAAGGTTTTCAACATTTTATTAAAGAAAACAGTCAAAATGTACAAGTATTACCCAGGTTTGTAGATAACTTCCTATAAAGGCAGTAAAATATGAATTTCAATCTAGGCTTTAAAAACTGCTATAGTTTATTATTTTTAAAGTTGGTATTTTAAAACCACGTTTCACAAATAGTTCTGAAATATTACCAAATGAATAGTGCAACAAGAAAATTGAAATTAGTTCTACACTGTTTGCATGTCAAGCAAAAGTTATAACTGCTCCAAAGACTCAAAACCATTTGAGAATGAATGAACTCAACTGCTCCCACCAAAAACCGACTTCTGACCACATTAGGAGTGTCCTCTTCTTGGTCTTCGCTTAAAATCAAATAATAGTAAAACAACACCTCTTGAGGTCATCAAAAATAACTTTAGTATAAAATTGTCTTGGCCCTTATCAAATATTACATGAGTAAAATTGTTAAGCCTTTATCAAAACAGACAGGAATTAGGGAAACAAAAACCAAACAGTGTCATGGCCTTAATCCGTTATCTGTTGGAATCATGTCTAGAAATGTTAGAAGCAAGACCAGAAACTCGGAGCCCTGTTTTGTTTAAAAACCACACAATCACAAAGGAAAAACAGCTTCTTACTGCCTAAGGTTTGGGGGTGTTCTGCTCAAGTACCTGTTCCCATAGACAGCAACTTTTGTTATGTTCTGAAGAGAGCATACGCAAAATATAGAAAAATAAATAAAACAGCTTCTTACAGCCTAAGGTTTGGGTGCTGGGTGGTAGGTTAGTATGTCCCCCACAGGTCACACTCTCTGGAGACCATATGCAGAAACATGGAAAGTCCTATCCATCTTTCTTTTTTTAATAGAAAGAGTAAAGCCCCCCTACATCCCGAAGCTCTTGAGATCACAAAGGATGGTGCCCTGGGTGCTCTGGATGCTTTGGCAGCACGGGAAGTGGGCTCGGAGACAGACCCTGAGCTCCTTGTTGAAGATGAAGCAGAGGATGGGGTTGACCCCTGCCTGGGCAAACGTCATCCAGACGGACGTGGTCAGGTAGACCTGGGGGATGGAGCTGGCCTTAATGAAGACGCGTAGGTAGCAGGCCACGATGTAGGGGGACCAGAGAAGCAGGAAGAGCAAGGTGATCATGTAGAACATCTTGCAGAGCCTTTTCTCCATCTTAAACTCCTCCAGCACTAGCAGCCTCTTGATCTGGCTGTGGGTGGCCTGCCTTATGCCCACAAGGGTGGGCGGTGTGGGCCCCCTGCCAAAGCCAGCTGTCCAGTTTGCAGCCGCTTGGCCAGTGGCTCCCGGCCCGTGGAAGGTCCAGTTCTGGCTGATGGCCGGTACCAGTTGGGCTGGCTTCATCTTGCGGTGGCCATGGATGAAGAAGAGCAGCTTGATGTACACCAGGTGGGTGGCTGCAATGACAGCCGCCAGCATGAGCATGAAGCCCAGCGTGTCGTTGGCCTTGACGTAGCGGTGCTCGAAGATGCACTGCTCCTCCTCTCGGATGAACTTGTAGGTGCCCACATCAAAGACCGGGGGGAAGGCCATGGCCATGGAGAGGGTCCACACCATGCACACCACGGCCAGGCAGGTCCAGCCTGTCATGCGCTTGGCGTAGAAGCGGTGGTGGGCGATGGCCATGTAGCGTGTGACCCCCACGCAGAAGAGCAGGAAGGCGGCGTGGAAGCAGAAGAGCACAGCCAGGAAGGCCAGCACCTTGCAGCTGAGGGGCCCGTGGGGCCAGGCGGCCCCGCTGCGCACCGACAGCATGACGAAGGGGAAGCAGGCCAGCGAGCGGAGCCCGTCGGCCAGGCAGAGGTCCAGCAGCAGGTAGTACGGGGCGCGGTGCAGGTGCCGGTCCTTGAGGATGAGCCAGGCGAAAAGCACGTTGCCGGCCAGGCTGACGCAGAGGATCAAGCCCAGGGTGGCCAGCTTCAGCCCGGAGGCGCTCAGCAGGCCGCCGGCGCTGGGCAGGTGCGGGCTGCTGCTGCTCCCCAGCTCGCTGCTGTTCGCCATCGGGTCCTTCCTCCTCCTTCTCCTCCTCCTCCTCCTCCTCGGCGGCGCGGCGCGGGCAGGGCCGGGGTCTCAGCGCCGCGGCAGCGCGCCGGGCCCGAGGGCCGCGCCGGCCGGAGCCCCCCGCCTGCCCGCCGCCGCCGCCGCGCTTCCCCCGCCGCCCCGGCGCCGCGGGGCGCTGCCGCCGCGCTCCCCGCGGGCCATGCGGCTCCGCTCCCCGCGGCCGCCCTACGGCCGCGCCCGGCGCCGCCGCCGCCCCATGGCGCTGGGGGATGCGCTGGGCGGGGGGCGAGGCGAGGAGCGGCGCGGAGCCACCCCCTTACCGCCGGCGAGCTGCTCCCTCCGCGCCGGGCGAGGGGGCCGGCCGAGCCTGCGCACAGCGGCGGCGGCGGCTCTGCCCAGCTCCCGCTGAGGACAATGGGGTAAATCCCCCTCCCTTCCTCCCCTTTCCTTCCCTCCTTCTTCCTTCCCTCCCCCCGCCCCGCCTCTGTTCCCCCTCCCCGCGCAGTCAGGCCCCTGCGCAGCGCGGGGCTGAGTCACGCGCGCAGCGGCGCGGAGCGGCGCGGAGGTTCCGCTGCTGCAGCGGGGATGGAGCGGAGGGGCGCGGAGCGGAGCCGCCCGCAGCCCGGGCCCCGCCGGCGCCCGCCCCTCTGCCGCCGGAGCCGCGGGGCGGAGCGGGAGTGGGCAGGGAGCGGCGGGGCTGGGCGCGGAGACTGGCCTCGGGGGTATCGGAGGGAGGCGCGGGGATCCCTGCGGGGGTGGTGGGAGGGATGTCCGGCCACTCGAGAGCCCCCGCGGGCCTTTCAGGAGGCGGAATGCTGATGTTCATTGCTGATGGAGCCGACATAGCTGCGTGCGTGACACAGGTGTGTATCCGCCCATGTTCGCACGGGTGGATACCTACAGCGATATGTGTGTCCGAATGTGATGTGTGTACATCGATCAGTGTATCCGAACATCAGTGCTACTCCCGTGTCACGCTCGCCAGCGTGCCTTTGCCGGAGGCAGCCGTACGAAAGAGCCGTTTAACTCTCTTTGCACGCAGGGGAAGCCGTCCGGTAGCGCCTGTTGCAGCGGCAGTCCCTTGCAGAGCAGGGAGGTTTGCAGGGGAAGGAGGGCTGCAGCAAGCTCCTGTGGCAAATGGTTCCCTCTGACATTCAGGAAAAGCTGCCTCTGCAGTTTAGAGTCTGACTGGGTTTGCTGAGGAGGCAGAACGGGAGGGGAGATGCCAAAGTCTCCCTAACCCACATGGATGCTTGTAGGGTTTCTGTGTGGCACAGGAGCTTAGCAAAGCTCCTGGGCTCAGTTTCACGAGACAAGTGTTTGTGAGCTGGGTAAAACACTTTTGGCCAGAGTAGCACAGAGCTTCTGCTGATGCACCTATGCAGTTAGTGTGGGTTTATAACAAGAGGTTTAATTAACATAGGCTAGTGAGACGCAGATCCTCGTCCCCTCTCTCCCATTCATTTGTATGTAGGGCAGGGCCTCTCTGTGTGCTTTGCTAAGGCACTGCCGCCCAGCCCTGGGCTCGCTGGAGATGCAAATGCAATTAGCGTACTATTACCGAGTTTCCTTCATGGCCTCTTATGAAGGACACGTCTGAAATCCTTTTTGAGCATTCTATTAAAAGCCATCAGTAAATTCAGCTTTATTCCAGAAACGATAGCAATTAAATCATCTGCAGCAGCCTCAGAAACGGATGTCAGAGGAGCAGCTTTCGAGCACGTCTTTCCGCCTGGTTTCAGAAAGTCTCGCTATGTGGGGCAGGGGCCGGGCATCCACCTCGATTGTGCCACCAGCCATCCAGAGCAGCTCTGCTGAACTCCTGGCATTTAAACAGTGCTGTAACCAAACCTAGTGTTTGGCCCAGAGATATGTTGAGGGCAATCTGTATCATCCACGGGACTTTGTTTGCCCACGGATCTGCTTTGTATCTGTCATTTATTGCTAGTGTTAGGAAAGCAAAGAAATCCTGAGAGAGGGAAGGAAATAAAGGGACAGATAATTGAGGCTGGGTTTTTTTTGCTTCCTACCAGTACATCTGAGCTGTTTTCAGTTGTTAGGTTTCTCATTTGCACCAATGTCTTACCGTGACACAGAATTACCCACGGCTTGTTCAGTGCTTGTGCAATTTTCAAGGCGTTTCTCACGTTGGTGAAGTGACTTGTGCACAGGGTTCCCTCAGCAGCCCCAACTCTGGAGGAGCTGGGGCCACTGCAGACCCTGCTTGCCCCCAGTGCAACCTGGGACCGAGGAGCAGTTGTCCCCAGAGCGTATGGCTTTTTGGAAGAGCAAGGGAGACCTCGTGGCCTGTGTCAGCTCTCTGATCTCTCCCGTCAAGTGAGCAACAGGGAATAACACACCTGCTTCCCTCCTCCGCGCCTGCGGGTAGCGCTTCTCTTCTCCCTGAACGCTTGCCAGCACAGCTGAGCTGGCTCAGGAGCTGCTGGAATTCGTTAGTATCTTGCCAGGCCAGCAGCAAATTGCTAGCTCATCTTTCTCCCACCTGTAGCGAGGGGAGAGCCAGCAAGGAATGGTGTTTCTTCCTTCTTCACGGGCCCACTCGCCTGATCAGGCTGCTGTACAGTGCTCTTGGCAGCGTGAGCCAGGGATTTGAGGCCAGCTCCCTTGCAGGGCTGGCTGAGAGATGCAGTGCTAAAGGAACAACTAAAGGGATGGGGAAAAGGGCAGGTAGGGGGTTAACATTCCCTATGGAAGCAGATTCCTCACCTTCCATAGGGGCTGACATGGAACTAGACACACCAGGATAACTCTGCCTGATAGTTACATCCCAGCCCTTGTTCTGATCTCTCTGCCAGGGGAGGAGCCTTCCCTGCCTCAACCAAATGCCTCTACACAGAGATGCCTGCACCTCAGAATCCTTCACCTCTTCTTTACACCAGACTCATCAGGTTCATGCCAGTGAAGTGCAGATGGATTTAAACCACTGTTGATAAGCCCCCACCTTGCCTCTTGCTTGCAGAGGGTCCAGATATCAGATTGGGGATGGGGCACTGGGGGCTGGCATGCAGAGGCCAGATCTGCGCTCAGCAAAATACTAATGAAGCATTTTGGATGTGGTTTTGTTCACAGAAGTGTTAGCAGTGGTGCAAAATGCACAGGTGACACCAAAGTGGATGAGAGTGTTCCTGGCACTGTTGCATCCCGTTTTCCTGGATGGCAGCAGAGGATCTGCAGATGAACAGCCACATAGCTGCAGCGATCTGGCAGAGAGGTATCTGACAGCTAGCTATCACATTTTTCAAGGGCTTATTCCTAGCTGTTTAATACTTCATATGCTCTCTTGGGGAGGGAGGAGAGAAGAACGGAGGAGTATATTTGGCACAGCGGGGAAGTGGACTCAGGTCTCTTCCATCCCTTAGTGCTGTGCTGTTGCAGAGGGAGAGAAAGCCTCCTTCCACAGCGGTACTAATCCTCCTCCACAGCGAGCTGAACGTTTTGAACTTGAACAACTCCTCTCATTTTTCCCCCCATGTGATTGTGAGTCAGGCTGAGCTTCTCTATTCTTCTCCATAATTGAGTAGGAGATTATTTTGACTGGAAATAACCAGACACAGGTATCATGGCTGTGAATGCCTCCATGCGTGCCACTTGCTAAAAAGTTCTGTAGCCTTCTGCAAAGGGAGCTGGTCTTTAAAGACTTTGCTCAATGGAGAAGGAAGAAAAGCAGAGGGGAAGAATAGCTCCTTCCTGCACTCTTCTATCACTAGCTCTGCTAAACTTAACCCACTGAATTGTTGGTGACACACTGTTTTTCAGAAGCAGCTCTTTTGTGGAAGAGCTCCCCTGTGACACAGGGCACGGCCACAGCGAGATAGGAAATACTCCTGACGTGATGGCTTTCTGCAGGAGCTCGTAGCTGCCATCCAGTCCCACAGACATGCCAGGAAAGTTAGGAAAAGCCATTCCTCCAAAACCTCCAGGGGAACCTCCCAAGGCAGAGATTTTCCTGTTTCTTCTCTTTCTCTCTCCGTAGCTGTCTTGTCATGGGATATAGACCATCTGCTTGGGTTCCATCCCCACTGCTCTGTCCTGGAGGCAATGAGTGACCGTGACTGGAGGAGCACAGGGCAGGGAGGACAGATGCGGTGTGAGGCTGTGTCAGGCTGCAGTGTGGCAGGTGATGCTGCTGCTGCTGTCCTGCTGATGCCCCACTGGTTCCAGCCCTTGGTGAGTACCAGGAAGGAGAGTGCAGCCTCTCCTCAGGGCTGAGTTCTATCTATGTGCTCTCCTACTAGCAAAGCCAGATACTAAGCAGCATTTCACAAGATCAAGCCTCTTTGTAAGTGGGATTGCTGCAGACTGGCCAACCCCAGAAGTTTTATCTATGCTGTAGCAACTTCAAGCCACTGCTGTTCTGCTTCTGCATCTGATGTCTCAGCTGCTTGCTGAGGAGCTAATGAGCTTTTGGAGATACATGGGTGCTATAAACTCCTTAGGCCAGAGATAAGCAGCTTATTGCCATTGGGAGCAGTGCCAGCTCTCAGCTCTGCCACTATGGTGCTTCTCAGGCCCTGAGTTCTCTGTTAGCAGGAGAGATTATAACCTCTTGCAATAAGTGAGTGTATTCCTAATTATGTGCATATAGGTGTGTGCTGCAGCCATCTCCACCTGGCTGCAGGACTAACAGGAAACAACAGGCTTTACACACCGTGTGTCACGTCTCCCTGCATGACTGACTGCAACCCTTGCAGACTGTCTTCCCAGCACAGGGGCTGCACCATCTCATCAGAACAGGATGAATCCACCACTCTTCTCATAGCCAAGCAATTCACCATGGACAGTGTGGGCAGCTTCAGAACCAAAGGTGGCTGTTTTGGTTATGCAACAACTTCTTTCCATTGCTATCATTTCTCTGCTTTCAGATAGGCATACTATGAACATCTGCCTAGAAAATGCACTGGGTAAAAAAGAAAAGAAAGAGGTAATGCACAACTGAAAGTTCATTTTCCGTGTCACTGTGAAAGCATGTTTTCATTTCCTTAGTATGAATTCAGCCTTTGCTGTTCTCCACTCATTGTCTACAGCATCTGCCATCAAAAGCAATCCTGCTGCAACTGGTCAACAAGCTGCAGGGGCTGCTCTTTATCGTGTGTTTTACTTTCCCCCACCCCTTTTACATATTGTCCAGGTATAAATTAGCCCAACAGCACTGTTTGAAGGTATAATTAGGAACCTAATTTGATCTGTAGCTTTCAGACTTTTGTGTAGTTGCTCCCCTTGGAGCAGTTTCAGAATTAGTCATCAGGGAGAGTTGTTTGAGGTGCTGGAAGTGCTTTCTGATACCATCTTTTAGCTAGAGTAAATAAAATCTGAAAGCTGATTTCTTTGCTGCTCTGTTGTCCTTATATAGTACCTTTCCTGTTGGTTTATACCTGTGCACAGCTTAGACTGAAGCCAGAACTACTGTCTTATTTTGGTGCTCTGCAAATGGACATCTCCTCCTGCAGCCCCTCATCCCCTGCACAGCTGGCTGAAAGGTAAGGATGAGCTTGTAAAAAACCCTCAGTGTGACTAAAACTGTGAGGGTTCCTACCAGAGAGTCCATGAACACTACTTAAATGCTAAATTCCTAGTTAAATAGATGTTGTCTGTTTAGCTAAGTTCCTTACCAGGGCCTTGGAGGGGGATGGTAATCCAGCAGTGTGACTGAGTGCTGCAGTTTGGAGGACAGTTCGAAGCTCTCCACAATTGCTGAACCAGTACAGAGAGTCAGCATTGCATCGGGAACTCAAATGAAGCCATCACCAGTTTCATATGCAAGGGCTGAAAGTCACTACTTAACCCTGCTGTATTTAAATTACTTCTTCAACAGAGGCGTTCTCTCGTCATTTAATTCTGAACTATAGAAATAGCACGTAAAAAGGTTTTGCAGTTTAGAAGTGCTCATGGATCTCAACCTTGCAGGCTAAGTAAAGCATGAGACACATCTTTCACCATACCATCCTATCAGCTGAGCTTTTAAGGCAGGCTGATAAAAAGGAATCTATTATTTTAATAGAGCTTTCTGTCTGGTAAAAGGTCTTGCTAACTTACCGAGGCAGAGCTTCAAGTAGCAGGTAATACTGTCAGAAAAGCTCTGATGGACTTTGGAGCTGAGTGAAAATTGTGACCAAAATCTGAGTCTGCCTGAACTGTAAGCTAAATGCTAAAATGCCCCAGGATTCCTTGGATCATCATGCAAGCTGTTAGGGATAACAAACAGCTTATTTGTTTGGGGTTGGTTGGGTTTTTTAGTTGTTCCTTTTATGTAAAAAGGTTTTTCTTTGGGAGGATTGGGTGGTTTCAATTTTTTATTCATTTATCTTTTTGCTCTTGTATCTTAAAGTTCAGTACAGTGATGCAAGGCTGATGAGGGAAAACCTCCTGAAGCTGGCTCAGGCTTGAAGTCTTCATACCTGAGAGATGCAGAGTGTGGACGTTTGGGAAGATCCAACAGGATTTCACTTTTTTTTTTGGTGACCTTAACAAAAAAGTGTTGTAGTTAAAAAATTAAAAAGCTTTGGAGAAAAAAGACATTGGTTCAATGCATAGTACAAAAGCCTTGCAGAAAGCCTCTGTATTGTCATTTGAATGCCAACTGAATTACCTTTCCATTAAGGACACGGTGACTGGGAGGATGGTGGTGAGCTGCATGAATTTCATCCATGCAATGCATAAGCCCAGGCTGGGAAACAAACCTCATCTGCCAGGCTCTGCAGGGTTATTTCCAGCTTTTCTTCTCAAAGGAGGGACCCAACTCTGCTAAATAAAGTGGGCATTTTGACATCGATTTCCAAGGGAGCTCAAGTGAGCTCCATGAAAAGGCAGCACTTAGCAGATTCTTGTCTCTTTTTTTCCCTGCTTTTATCCCTTTTTCCTCTTATTAATGTGACTAATTAAATGTTTGTATTTTTTAAGCACTAACTGTTTTTTGATGGTCGTTTAGAGACTTTGAGAAAGTCAATAATTTGGATGAAATAAGACTGTAGACTCCAGAACAAAGTCCACATGGAATCCGTGACGTTGCTAGGATACAGCTATTAGTATTTTCACTGGCTGGGGTATTTTTTTGGTGTGTTTTGTTTTGTTTTGTTTTTTAATAGTCGACCTAACCTCTCTTATAAACAGTAGAAGAGTATGTGTCTGCCTGATCCCATTTACACCATACTCCCTCGGTTTACAGTAACGAAGCCAAACTTGACCCATTAGTTTCAGCCACTTTTCCTTGTGAACAAGAAACACAAAGTGTAGTTTTGACCTGAGCGTTAGGGAATCATCGGAATCCGGTGTTTTCTCAGCCGGTGTTCAGGGTTTCTCCCTGCGGTGCTCATCGCTGAAGTCAGTCTCCCTCTAGTGGCATCTTTCCAGAGGGGCCTTTGGCTTTTCCTGCCTTGGACAGGTACCAAATTTGCTAAGTGTCATCCAAAGAGTTGAATGACCCCTATGAGCTGAACCACAGAGCAGCACTGAGCTCCTAATTTTTAAGAGGTCATCATTTTTTAAGAGCTGAACATAAAACCTATAAAAATATGATTTTTTTCTGGGGTTTTTAAGTTTTAGAATGTATTGATTTTCTTTACAGGGTGAGTAGGAGATGAGGCTTTCCATCCCAGGCTTACTCTGTGGCACAGGCATGTTATGCTTTGCTCAGTGTGTAGGATGTCACTCTTGCACGTTGTTTCCTTCATCTGTATGTTGGGATACCTGTAAAAAAAATAAATACATCAGCATTTAAGCTCATGTTTCACATCAAAACCAGTGCCAGATGTAGTGCCAGCAACGCTCCTTTTGATTTAATGTAACAGAGGATGGCATTGTGGATGGTGCTATTTTAGGATCTTCATGTTTGGGGAAGCAATCTCTAAGTGAAATACTCTGCAGTTTTTTACTGGGAGATACATATATTAAAAAAGCAAGTATTTTACTGGAAAATAAGGGAAGGGAATTTGTTTGGAGTTTCCTTCTGACATATAACTTAGATTTGGGGTCCGTCTGGTTTCCTGCATTTGTGCCTCTGACCTTACCTATGCTGGGCATCTCTTTAGCACCCAAGATAGCTCCGGTGCCTTACAGACATAGGAAGGGGAAGGGGAAAAATGAAAGCAGAAGCCTAGGATCCAAAGCTAAGTAAGAAATTTGAGTCTTCTAATATCTGATGCATAAATGGGATGCTGAATTAAGCCTGTTTGGCTCCCCTAAGATGGCTAGGTGAACAATGAAGATCCACTCTAAAGCAATTTGAAGTCAATACATGCCTTCACTTGAATGTAATGCACTTTGGATGAGTCTCAGCCTTCCTTCACAAGCAATGGTAACCAGAGAGACCTGTAATTCTGCAATGCATCAAGGATCCTGGGAGGAATGCTATCTTTCCAGCCAGCATAATCCGAGGTAGGTAAATGACCGGTATAGCTGCCTTCTTCTGGACATCTGGCAGAAGTCCATCCTGTGATTTGCTTTCTCATATACCAGAGGAGCTATTTGGCCTTGGTTTTTCCTTTATAAACAGTTATAGAAAGAAAACTTGGAGACATTTAGGATTACCTTCTCTGGGGAGAAGTTAGCAAGCTCCCTTTCCATTTTTCACAGGTCCCTGGACCCAGAGGTTATGAGATGCCATCACCTCCCTGTGAAGGCTTTTACAGTATGTTCAGTTATGTAACAACACAAAGGGTAGAGTTTTACTTTTGTTTAACTTTTACATAATGCTCAGCTTCTATTGGGCAATCAGGAACCTTGCACTTCCCTTTGGATGCTGCTCCCTAAAAGCTTCACAGTGGTTCCCATGGTTGTGATTTTGGAGCCAGTTTTGTCTTTCATTTTTGTTTTCAGTTTTCAGGCTGAAGTTTCCACACAGTGTCCTGGCCAAAGCTGTTTATAACTTGTGCAAGAACCATTCTATTAATGGTTTTTTTGTATGAAAAGAATTACATTCACTCTGAGCATGTGGAACCAAATTCTCGCACTTTTAACCAGCCCCACAGCTAAAAAAGCAGCCATACAAGTTCAGTATGCACATGGTCCTCTCTGAGATTTGTTCTAGCATTGCAGGCAGTTAAGTTCATAGGAGTCCCATGTTCACAAGGAGGACATGGACACTCTGGGCTGCTCAGAACTGGCTTGACTTTTATGTAGTTGTATAGATTTTTAGGTTGGTTTTGTTTTTAGACTTTCACAATGCATATGCAGGAACTTTTTTAGTAAGGCAGGAAAGGATTTAGTTGAACTGCACATGGTGCCTTTTTGGCTGAATGAATGGTCATGTCAATTGTACCAGCTAAGGAAAGGTTCCTCTGCTTGTTTGATTTTGGGTCATGCATTTGGAGGAAGGATTTCATGAAGAGGAGCTTGCAGGAATGAGCTATGCAAGGAGCCTCTCCTGTGGAGCAGTGCTTGGTACTGTGCAGGAAACCTTCTGTCGCAAGCAGGACTGGACTCAAGCCTGTCAGAAAAACAGGGGCAGCAAGCCAGTTTGTTTTTAACAAAACAAAGTTATGCAATGTCATTTAGTTCTGACATGTTCCCAATATGCAGCAAATGAGGAACTCACTAAATACAGTATATCTCTGGCCATATCATTTGAATAAAACTTGTTTCCATGACAACCTCTGCTTAACAGCTTGGCTGATATGAAATCATTCCTAGATGAGTGAGCTGTTGCCAAAAGCATTGGGATTCAATACTTTAATATCATGTTTTAGGTTGTAAAAAACATTTATTTAAGCCTCTGGAAGCAAATATCAAATAAAATCCCTTCATCCTCACCTCTGCTTTGGCTCTCAGTTGATCAGTTTATCTTCCTGGGAACTACTCAGAAGCAGCTCTTGTGTTACTTAATATGCTTCTGAAGTCCCAGGCAGTGTTTCAAGAGCAAAGTGATCGTGACACCAGCGTTTGGTAGAGAAAATTCATTTCATGGCTGTTGGCTCAGTCTGCAAGGCAGCGGGGCAGCAGCTGGGCACGGTAGCCAAGGCTAGTGCTTGAGCCATCCTGCAAGTCTGTGAGGCTTTATGCTCCAACTAGCTCTGCCTTGGAGTGAAAAAGAGGGGTTTCAGTTGCAGAGAGGTCCAGCCCAACATTTCACACAGTTTGTTTTGGATCAGGAGCACTTAACACAAAAACTCAGGTTATCTATTAGATGTTTTCTAAAGTGTGGTACCTGTCACTTCAGAAATAGCTGTGGAACGCTTCCAAGGTGGAAACACAGTATGATTGCTCATATGGTGCTTGTTCTCTTCCTCCCTTCCAGGTGCTACATTGCATTAGAACACAGTTAAAATAAGCCTAATGCTTTCCTAATATTTCATATGTATGCAGGCATTGCAGTTGCCACAGTGATGGTGCACAGCTGTCAGCCACAGGGAAGGTGGTTGGGTAGTTTTAAGAGGCACTTTGCCCCCCTGAACCAGTGTTGCTTTGTATCAGGGGGATTCCCTGCACTATCTGGGAGCAGGGGCTGTGGGAAAAGCTACTGGAACCAGCAGATAACATTTCAAGCACACTTAATGTATCCATTGCTCTCAAAATTCTGGGATCAGCAAGGATTATAAGAGTGGAGACTTAAATATCAAGTAAAACCATAGAGTTATGAAGTATTCATTGATCCCTCTGGCTATAACATGCTTTCTTCAGCTCCCATTAGCCCCATCACAGGGCAACTTGGGCCTTTGCTGTGTCAGAGGTTCAGTCGCCTGCAACTAGGTAGAGGCAAGCAGCACTACAGGAGCACACAGAATGAGGCAGAACTCTATTTCCCATTCCAGGTTGTTGGTTTTTTTCTACCCAGTTGTTACTTGAGAAATTTTCAGGTGTTCCCTCTGAAATCAACTGAGCTAATTTACAGCTGACTCCTCTCAGCCACATAGTCCTGCTTTATAAGACCTTAGCAGAAGATTACCTGTTTACCTGGAGAACTCTGCAAGCAAAAGGAGGTTTCTGGGAGAAGACTTGATGAATAGAGACAGGAGCCCCTTCTGTGGTGGTGAGTTTTTAAGCAATTCATCTCACCTTTGCAACCATTTTGTAGCACAGGACTGCACCATAACACAGTTTGCTTAAGGTAAACCTGCTTGAGGAGGTACAAAGGCACAGGAGATGGCATCACCAGGGTTCCTTTAGAAAGGAACCTTCCAGATATATGGCAAATACCAACAAAATAGTTTTTATTTAAAGCCCTACAAATATCTCTCTGAAAATGTTAACGATTCCCTGGGATTTTTAATGTCTGAACTGATTTCATTCAAGGTGTGCTGGCAGCATGAGGCACCTGAGCAGAATCGGGATGCCGTTCTCGTGATCATTTTCTTAGTGAGATTCATCTCAGGAGACTCATTTTTGCCTCTGTGTCACGACTCCTCAGCAATCTCTGTAGGCAAAGGATGTGCTAATTCAATGCATCCTGTGATTGCCCTTCCTCCACAACCACATTAATTCTGCTGTTAGTTGAGATTCCCACAATGTACCCTGTGCTACTGTGAAGCCTGGTATTTACTGATGTAAACAAGAAATAAACAGAGGTTTTACTGCCTCATTTGGGATAATGATATAGGCTCTGTCCCCTGGTACTTGCTCTGTGTCTCAGAGGTGTGGGGGTTGTACTTCTCTATTGTTTCTTGCAGCTCAGATTGTTTATAATGGAATAATTTGTTTTCAACCTGAGCTATAACATTTTAAATGACGAGCAGCTCTCTAATAATGGAATCTGGAGGTTTTCAGTGAGGCGCGTGGTTCCCCTCAGAGGCAGGTGCTGCATTCAGAGTTAGTTGTAATATAGACCAGTGGGTTTGGCCTTGTTTCCAGAGTGATGCTCCTGCACGTGCAAAATTTAGTACTTTGCTGGCAACCTCAGCAGAGGACACCAAAAATGTATTGGGTGTGGAGGCTGTCAACAGCTGTCATGGAGGCAAGATGCAGCCCTTTAGGGTTGTAAGAAATTAGCACTCTCCTCCATCTCTTCTGAAAACATATCTGTGCCTAGGTACAGTCATTTATTGTGGGTGTTTTTTTCAGGATTAACTTTTTTTGTGGGGTCACCATTAAAATAGAGATGGAGTATGCTTGGAGTGGGCATACCAATGAACTTTTAGACTCCAGGCATTCCCAAATGGTCATTATCTTGCCTTCTTTTTAAAGAGACGTAAATTAAATTGCAAGAGATGGTGCAACTGGTTTTCCAGACCTTATTTAATTTGGCTTAGCAGTTAGCATTTTCCATCTGCCCAACATAATCATTAACTTTGTTGTTTCTTCATTGTCACTGTACAGATTGCTTTTTATGGGTGGTCTCTGCCCTTTTTTACAGTTAGCTTTTTATTTCTTTAAAGGAGTGTGTCTTTATTGATTTTTCTTTTAGGATGAAGTCTATATAAAATTATTCACTCTAGTAAATGTGCTTGCAAGGAAACCTCTGTGATTCACGGTCCTTGATCCTGCTATCACTTATGTGGGTGTTTAACTTTACTACTGTGCACAGTCCCACTAGGGAGAATCTTAATTTAAAAAACACTGTTATAAAAATAACGTGAGGTTTCTAGCAAATGTCCATGCTGGTTTATGAGGAATAGCTCCCTATAAAACCAAGCATGTAAATTAAATAGGCTGTGGAGAAGGTGAGAAAGGGGATACATTATCCTCCCCCCCCCATGTCTGGAAATGTTCATCGCTGCGTTATTGGCTCTGTCAGTGGTCAGTTTCCACCTTACTTTGCAAACGTGCAAGGGTTTTGTGTCCTAAAACTTGGATTTTTAGAGAGATTTAGTTTTTGGGTCAGCATTGCCAAGCCCAGTTGCACCCAAAGGTTGTTTTCCTCAGAAAGGCAGCCTCAGAGGCTCCCTGGGTCTGTGTATGAGCAGAGGGGCCGCCTGCAACGTGCTGGGTGCAGGACAGTGGCATCGGATGCTCTGACCACTTAAACACCTTATGGCCGTGGCTCCTCGCAAAAGCCTTAGGGAGCAGATGGACGCTGCCCTCCCCTGTGCCCCGCAGGAGCGGCAGAGACGTGGGTGAGGGCGAGTGCGTCCGGTGGGCTTGGGTCTGGCTCCCTTCTGGCAGCCACCGGTGCCCTCGGGTGGGCTCTGGCCATGTCTATCGCTGTCACCCTGGCTCCTTCTTGCCCTCCTCATCCCTCGGCCCTGCGCGTCTCTGCCTTGCGCTCATCCCTCCCGTCCCTCCTCCCTCCCTCCGTCCGTCCCGCCCCCCGCAGGACGATGGCTCTGAGCCCCCCCGGGCAGCAGGAGGCGGCGGCAGGCGGCCAGCGGGCTGGGCAAGCGGCCGGCCCGGCGGGGCTACCGCTCCACTCGCCCTGGACCTTCTGGCTGGACAAGTGAGTGCGAGCGGGGGCGGCGGGGACCTGAACGGGGTGGGGAGGGAGGAAACCCACCGAGATCCGGCAGTGGAAGGCGGCTCTGCTCCTTATCAGTGTCGTTCGCCGGACAGATCGGACACCCTGCGGAAAAGCCCGGTGTAACGGTCCCGGCTTCCAGGACTCTGTTCACGGGCTCGGTTCGGGCAGCGCTCACCGTTTGGTAGCTCAGAAGCGATTCGGGCGGCGTGTCGGCGGTGCGTTCGGCTCTCAGTTTAGACATGACGCTCGCAAGCCCTAGGAATAGAAGGCTGGACGCGGCGCTGTGCTGCTGGGGTGTGTGCGCATGGCTGGGCTGCCTCCGAGTCCCAGCGCCGGCGGAACTCCCGAACTCTTCAACAGTTAGATTCGACTCCCGTGGATGATCAGTTCCTCAAACCCGAAGTCACTTGTTTTGGGGGATTAGCTACAATGTATGAATTTGCTGCAGTGTTCGTCTTGAGTCTCGTGTGCTTGAAGCTTTGGTCTCTCCTGGTCGTGGGAAGCTGCTGCCTGGGGAGCTGACCCCGGGGTACGTGCAGCTGGGCATAGAGGAGAAAGTACCAGAGTCAGCACAGAAATAGAAAGTTTAAAACCATAATTCTGTGTTGTTTTTCTAGAGTGTATTTTCTGGCATCTTGTTTTTAATCTTCTACATCTCCCTTTCTCAATTTTCTGTTGTACTTGCCCTCTCCTCCGACTCCAGAAGGAAAGTTCTGTCCTTCACAAGCCTTTCTGCCACTGAACGTGCTGCTTCACACTATTGGCAAAGTTCTCTCTCTTTTTAATTGGTAACTTTTCAACTCATGATAAAGAAATAGTAAGAAACTGTTGGAAGCACACAAATATTCTCAGGTCCTGCAAATAAAAACCTGTTTAAACCCCCCCCCCCCCCCCCCCCCCAAAAAATAATTTCTAGTTAGTCCTTTTGAATTCATGATGTAGTTATGGTCAAGTTCAGGATCTGAGTTGTGTTTGGTGTTTGTGACTGTTCTAAGCAAGCCACCATGCAGATCTGTTTGTTTGCACAGGACATGTGGAGATAAGCCTGTCTATCTCTTACAATCAGCCTCAGAAGTTAAAATCCATTTCAAGGTTCTGAGTTGCATTGAGATTTTCTTTTTTCCTAAGTTTTTGTTCCACTGTAATTTAGACTCTTAAAATTGAGTTGTTCTATAGTTTATTTATTCTTTCACATTAAGTACATTTAATTACGTAGAGTTGTCGTTCCTTAACTTACAAGCTCAAGACTGTATGTATAAGAAAAAAACCCCCAATAAAACAGTGAGATGATCTATACACCAAACTATGTGTTCTATTTACCAGCAACAGTGATAGGGTAAAGGCTGGGAACAAGAATGACAGTAAACAAGGCATGCTTCATCCATTTAAAAATCATTTAGGCCATTAAAGAGCACACAAGATGCAACCATGAACCTAATTTCCTGCAGTGTGTGGAGGTTCATATCTCTACAGAGTCCTTCAGAAGTGGCTGTGACATTTATTGATAGGCTTATGCAGTTGTGGAGGAATCATTGCTTAGGCTTGTGGAGGATGGACTTCTCATAGGCTATATAAGTAGGCACTTTTTAAACTTAGTTCAGTAACACCTAGTGTGGAGCAGTGATGTTTCCTCAGGAGATGGTATTGATTTTTGACTGCTGCTACATTTTACTCGCTACTTGGACTGAAAAGCAGGAAGAAGTGACACTTAAGGATAAATAGACACTGAGATGAGATATGTAGTTATCTTTTTCTATTAAATTACTGTGAGAAAGATCTATGACATACATTTTAACATCTCCAAAAAATATCTTTTCATTAAGTCCCACTGTTAAAATAAATATCCATCAGCTAAGCAGCACTTCAGAAACTAGTGATATGCCACCAAGTGATTCCCTTGGGGTTGCTGATCTTGCCTTTATTGTCATGTCACTTGATACATCTCCTGCTTTAGAAATAAATGCCTTTGTTTTATCTACATCAGCACTCATTTCTGTGAATGCCTTGGCACAGGCTTAACATCTGGAGGGTGGGATCCTGTGACCAGGTTCTGGTGCATTGTCATTATCTCTCACGTGTCAAGGGGCGTCTGCGCTTCCCGTAAGTGCGGAGCCTTTCTTGGTATGTGTGTCTGAAATAGCAACCACCTGATACCACTGTCCTCTGACTTACCCTGTGTATGCTTTAGGAAAGTGAGCATGATGAAAGCATTTGTGAGACTATCATTCACCAGTTTGACAAATAAGATCCAATCTATCATCTTGAAATGCTTGCAGGTCAGCAGTTTCAGAGAGGCTGTCAGGGCTTCTAAGAAAAATGAGACTTGCTCTAACTGTTGAAATGTTTTGAGGTCGTGTGTTGAAAGTTTTGAAACCAGGGCTTTAGATCTGCTGTTTCATTTGTCCATTCTGCAGGTTTCATACCTACATATCTCATTTGCAGTGCTTTGGCATGCAGTGATGTTATGGGGGCCTGAGGAATTTCTGCAAGTCTTACAGATGTCTTTGGTGCTGCCTTTGGAAGCTGATCCAAGCTGAGTCCTTCACACTTAAAATACTGTGGGTTGGTCCTGCTTACAGTGGTCTTGGCCTTGAAATGAAAGAACTGACCTTCTATGTTTTGCTGCACTGTGTAGTCCTTTGATATTTTACAACAAAATATCAGTGTGCATCCCTGAATATTATGAACTAAGAACAAGGGTTACAAATATGGTCACTATTCAACATAGGGACTGGATGAAAGAAGTGAAATGGCCATCAAAGGCTGGGATGTCCTGGATAATATACCACATTAGACACTTGAATCCATCCCTTAATGGGATACCTTAACCTTCAGGTATGAAGTTGATTATGCTTTTTGATGTACATATGGACATGATGCAAATATCCTGCTTCATAACCCTTGCAAAGCATGCCTGTCCTTTGGCCTGGGTGTTTAATCTTATGTGTAATGCTACACCAATAATCTTTCCCTACCAAAATAACAGAGGGAACATAGCAGTACTAGTAGCTGTCTGATACGTATTTTTTCTTCAGCCTTACAAGGAGAAGCTGGAGGTTTTGTCAGTGATAATAGTTTTTTGGCCCCAATGTGTGTGTGTGCACATGTGATAACAAAAGTCTTGCATGTCCTGGCAAAAAGCCATCTTCTGAAGATCTAACTGCATCTGAGGTGCCAGCGTTGCTGACAGACTGAGGAAAACACCAGTGCTCTTCTATACAAGTCAGTGCTATCAGAAATTGAGCACAGATCACACAGAAGCCTGGTACAGAAGTCTCATTTCTAGATAGACCATGTCAAAGATGTACTGTGGCCAGCTGAGTGTGCAGCAGGGCAGATTATTGCAGGGTGATGGCCTGTAGCCTTGTCTTCTCCCCTGAATTCTAACAGTGATTCTTAGGTAATTTTGTTTCCATTGCAAGAATAGTTTACCTCTTCTGTATCTTTGTGAGGGGAAGAAGATGCTTATAAACATTGCCAAATATAATGCAACGTTATTAGTCTACTCCTGGAAAGTGCCAGAAAGTCTGACATAAACATATTATCTGTACATGCTCATTTTTCTCTCTACATGTTACACTAATGAGTTCTTTAGAAACATGATTTAGTGGATAAATTCTGATAACTGAACCATTTGCATCATAACTGTGAGTCTTTGTAACTGAACACATCAGATATTTGCAGCTAAACTCAATAATTTCTCTTCTTCCCTATAGTAAAGTCTTATTTTTCTAGGATCATCTATTTCATCTATTAAAGCTTAGGAGTAGGTAGCTTACAGTGATAAATGATGGTTAATATTATAAGAACATTCAACTTGATAAATGCATTTTGACAGGTTTTGATGCCTTGAAATCATCTTTCCATTCAGCATGGGTTACCAGATTTATTTAGTTGCCACAGCATGTTTTTGAGTTTATGCTTTCTAAGTAAATATTTTGCTTATTTATACCAAAAGCAGTTGCAGCTAAGCACTTACAGGGTATTTTCAAAAGGCTTGGCAGCTTTTAAAGCTCCCACTAAAGCCTTGATAAGATTCCCACTGGGAAACAAAGGCCAGTGTGAGCACATATGAAAAAAACTTCTATCCTTAATGCTTTGTAGGGCAACAGAAGAGCTACAGTTCAGCATCAGACATTAACATAAGCACAACCACCTGGAGGCTTATTCATCGATAAAACAATGGGATTTATCTTTCTATCCTTTGTTCTTTATTCATGCTGGAATAATGAAAGAGTAGGAAAGCAAGCTGGCATTAGGATTCAGTTCACTATTCAGCTCCAATTATCCCTGTTTCTGTGTTCCACCTTTAACTGATGCTCATGCCATTTGCCCTGAGATGGGCCCGATTTGACAATTTAATTATTTCTGATATTGCACTAAAATTTCTCCTGGAAAGGTTCTGAAGATGCAGCAAAGTGTCATCACAAGGCACAGAACAGGCAGAGCAGGAGAGCTGTTGACTGTTTTATGTGCAGACTCTCCAGAGGGAACCCAGATGTGCATTTGTAGGTGATGTGGTGACAGAACAACTGTCTCCATCTCCAAAAGTGCTGGTGGTGCCAGGCTGGTGTTGTGACCCATGTGCCCTCCTGTGACCCTGCTGATGGGGAATTGCAGGGCCTGTTGAGTAACTTGGAAATGAATTGTTCACAGTGGCAATAATTGACAGATCAGTATGGCATACAGGATGAATTTTATTGTTGGTGGCAGTAAAATTACCTGAAAGGGAGGAATCCTGTAATGGCTTCATTGCAAGGGTCAGTATTTGCAGGGTTCTTGTTTGCTAGTAGCACATGCATTGAAGTTTTTAGCAAAGTACACCACCACCTTACTAGTGCACAGCTTACAATGTGTTTGTTTGAGGTCATGGAAGTGGGAATTTCTACAGATTCCTTCATTTGGAACTTTAAATTCAACTTATTTTGTGTACCTGGTTTTAGAAAAAGTCAAACATCACAATTTCTTGGGCTTAAAGACATCTGTGGTGATCTGCTGACTTTCTGGGTGGCTGTTGCAGAAACACTGCAGTTCAGATTTGTCAGCAGTCTGTCATTTTCCAGGAAATTCTGGGCTTTTTCCTTCTGGCTGGCTGTGACTAAAATACTGTCTCTGCCTTATACTCACCCATTAAATCCAAGCTTGTGCAGGTGTAATTTCTGCAGTAAATGATCCTGAACTTTTAAATTGATGCATGTCATCATTTTCTCATTTGCAGTTGGGTTGGTTTTTTTTAATCAGGTTTGGGGATTCATGCTCATACCCATAAATCAATGGCACTTCTCCAGGGCTGGGCGAAAGGCTGAAATAATGCCGTGTAATCTTGTGGGCATGGGCCACTTGCCAGGCGGGTTACTGGAAATAAATGGTCACTCAACTTTTCAAACAGATCATTTGCTGGTTTTCTGACAGCTGATCACATAGTTTCTCTGGAAAATGTTATTTGCAACTATGAAAATGAACCATTTTATAACTTTGGAATGGAATATTCTGCCTATCTGTCTTAGCTGCTCTTTCAAATGGCATTGAATTTGCTAAATGACTACCATGATTATCTAGATAACCTTTGAAGGCTATCATTAGAGAATAGATTTTAATCTTCTATTTGAGCAGACCTTTCTGTTGAAGCATCCCAGTGGCAGTATCACTGTATGTGTATGTTGTAAACCCAAGTTAACTCAGTATGCACTGGTGCCTGCTGAGTTAGCAGACTGGCAGAAGTAATGCCTCAGAAGTAGTTTCTTGGTCAGTGGTGTGAGATGAGACAGAGTTATCTCAAGTTTTGCTTGTTTGTGTTTTATTATATGTGCAATAAAGTGTTGGTAGAATGGTGCTGTCTCTGTCAGCAGCAAGGAAAAAACAAGGGGTAGTTTGTAAATCAGCCACTCCCTGCTGGCAAACATGTTTTACTCACCTACTGAGTTTTAAAGTCTTAACATACTGTATTTTTTGTGCATTCAAAACCTACCTGACTGTTTCTGTTAAATACTGTGAATTTCTCTTTTCCTTCTTTAATGCTGAGTGTAGAGGGGAAAACTCCCAAACTCAATACATCCACCCCCTTCCTCACCCTACTATGATATTTCCTGGGCACATTGCTGAAAGTTTTGTTTGTTCTTCTCAAGTTATCCTTTTTATCACAAGACTTTCCATAGTTCATGAGCCACAGGACTACAGTCTCGCTGTAGCAATTTCTGGAGGGGTTTGTTTGTTTATCATCTCTACTTAAAGTGATTTGGACATATAACAGTTTTCTGACCAGTTTCACCTTTACAATGTACCCTTTTGTGTAGTGGTTAACAGGCAAATAGTAAAGCAGATGTTATTTTGTCTCTTCTGTACTGAAAAAGATGGAAGGGAGTTCTCTGCTGTGTTGTGCTTTTAAAGTATCTTATTTTCATAGGAGCCTTCAAAAAAACCTTGAAGCTTTGAAGATATGATGCTAGTTTTGAATGTTAAATTTCTTCCTTTACTTGAGTATCTAGATTTTACTCCAGAGCCTGAACTATGTAAGAACTGAGAGTAACTTCAGTGTTTTCCTAGACAGCTCATCAGCTGATTCAGGGCAAACAGCCACATTGATGGGAGGGTTACTGAGATCTGATTTGCTGTCCTTTCTTCAGCTGGTACCTGAGCAATAATTGTGTTTCTCTTCAGTTTCCTTACATCTGCTCTGTTGCATCTGTTTCCAGATTTAGTCATTTCACATGTTTTTGTTTCCTCTTCTGAGATATCTTAGGAGGTTGCTTTGTGTTTGATCTTCATTTTTCACTTTCCCCATCCCTTTCGCTTCTCCTTCCTGGATAAAATAACTATTTTTGGTTTAATCTCTACTTTGTTTTCAAGGTCACTTCCAGGTACAACAGCAGCTGAATATGCATCAAACTTGAAGAAGATCTATACAGTACAAACAGTGCAGGTAAGATGTAAAGCTTTGCTATAGGAGCTGCTACAGGTTGTTAATGTAACTTCATAGTTTAACTTTCGTTTTCCCTCATACAGATGAGTCACACTTGGGGCTTTGCATACCTGTAGTATGAAGCATGTGTCTGGTATTTCTTGTCCATTTTCTGAGTTTCATTTGGCTTTCCAGACCAGGGAAAGACCATCTGAATGTTTGAAAAAATAAGCCTTCTAAACTGAGTCTTTGGTTCAGGACATCAGATCGTTTCTACAGTTGTCTGCTGGCATAGCTCTGTTCCGTCTTCTGGTGGTAGCTTTAGGGTTAGGGCATATTCTCAAGTAAGAGCAAGACGGAGGTTGAAGTGGATGTTTCATACCCATTTCTTGTATCTGTAATACTTTTTCATCTCTTCTTGTGAATCTGTAGTGGTAATTAGGCTTGTAGGTAGAATTGCCAAGGGCCACAACATTTGATCACATAGTGTTGCCATCTTTATTTCTAAAGCTGTGTTAATGATTATTAGATAACACTTAATGAGTTGTATGAATGCTTAATACTGCATCCCTGCACGTTGATGTAATGTAACTCTTTCTTATTCCCAACTATTGGTTAAGGAAAAAAAGGGGATTGGTATCTTCAGTCATCTTTTCCTCTTGCTCACAACTGCTTTTGGGCACCTTTTATCCACCTCAAACATTGCTAGAAAGTAATGCAGGGGTTCCTGGTAACTGGGATCTTCTAATTCCCCACACACACTCCTTTATTAATATATACATCTCAAGTTCTTTACATCTGGTTGAAGTTTTTCATTGTGATCTAGACAAAGTAGTTGAATTGCTAGTTAGGCATATTTAATTCAACAGAATTATTATTTGTGGTGTTTTTGTAACTCAGTGAAATTTTAGTCTAAAGTAAAACAAGAGAAATATTTGGTGTAAGTATATATTTTCAATATTCTAAGGAAGTTTTTATGCACTGGTTTATTCTGATATACCTAGTGTAACTCACTTCTTTTTTTCTCTGTTCCTGAGTGCTTTAGAATTAAAGTGATCCATAGTTCAGCTGCTTCCCTGCTACCTCCACCTTATGCAGAAATAGCATTAAAAGAAAAAAAAAGCAGAGGTGACACTGCAACAAGTTTCCATCAGAGCATTTGATTATAATGTAGAAGCTGCCAGCTGTCTGGGAGCAGGATACGCGATCGTTTCAGAGAAAATGAACAAGGAGATGAATCTGCATGGAACTTACTCCCTTGTGTTTATGCAACTGGTATTATTTCTTTTTAAGGATTTCTGGAGTGTCTACAACAACATTCCTCGTGTGACAGCTTTGCCTCTGAGATGCAGTTACCACTTAATGCGGGGAGAGAGACGGCCGCTTTGGTACGTGTGTTATCCTAGGACAGTTCGGGCAATGGGCAGTGAAAAAACCTCATGGAGTGGAAGGAGGCAGGTGTGGGACTGGAGTATCTTGTTCCTGTTGCCTCCAACATCTGAACTTAAGAGACCTGCAAAAGAAATATCCTAAGAAAGAATAAATATCTTCTTTGTATCTTCTTTAGCTTAACAGTGATTTGTACTGAAGAGTCTTCATTTTAAACTGTGTATGGTTTTTATTAGTCTGTCTCTGAACAGAAGTGTAAGAAAGAAGCTAAATTCTGGACAGAAGAAATTTAAATATAACTCTGACTTTCAGGAATTTACAGAATGTTTTACTTGTATTTGATTTATTTTTAACTTGCATGTTTTTGTCCCTCCAGTGTGGCTAGTTTAATAATGGTGCAAACAACTGGTCCTTAATGGATATTTCCCTGTGCAAAAGTGTGCTTCATACACATATAAACACACATACGCCCTGAATTGAGACTAACAAGGCATTATGAAGGAATTAATTGCAGCAAATTCCTACTTCATTGCAAAACAGCAATGGAATAAAGTACAAATCATTGAGATTTGCCTTTCAGACACTCAGTTTTACATCCTTTCCTCCTAGTGCAGTTCCGTCACATCTTAGAGCCAAATCACTTTGTGAAGACCTTTCATCTTCCTGGCATCACCTGCATAGATTGTGATTGTTATTAAACTTAATCCTAGTACATCTTACTGGGGAGTGACTTACTACTGTCCTAATTTACTGAAGAAGTAAATAATTTCCTTAAGAGAAATGTGTCTGAAGGTCTATATTTTTTCCCTAAAAATACCCTGACTGCTCAACATAACTGAACTGGCTTTGAAAAAGTGTTGGTGTCTGTATAAATCAAATAGGCTGTTGTGTGCAGATCTTGATATCTTTGTCAGGATGAGTGAGAACACTTTGGATTTGGGTTTGTTATGGGGGTTGTTTTGTATTGTAGTTTTGATTTGGTAAGTGACTATTAGAGATGTGAAAGGCAAAGACATCTATTTTAAGACTACTTTAAGTCTATCTTAAGACTGCCAAATATTTTAGGGAAGGGATTGCTAGAGTTTGATCTCACCAGTAACAGGCTAACTTTTCACTAACTACTGCCAAGAAGCTTTTCTCAGGTTACAGTTACAATTTGATGGCTGAATCTCTATAGTTCTCATACTAGGCTTAGATATTTCAAAGGTAAATCTTAGGTTATTCCTTGAACTTTACTATTACAGAATTTTAACAGGAAACCAGAACCTTACTTTAAAAGATTATGAAAAGAATGGTGACAGAATAAACTTGCAGCTCCCAGGTTTGTACCTTGTGCCTTTGTCCTTAAGAGAAAGTTTAATGGTTATGTCTGCCCTGACCCTGAGCAGCTTCAGCCTTTCTTTTAATAAGGGCAATTAGCTTCTAGCAGTCACAAAACTGAAATGGAGTGCTCTCATGTTCTTTTGTTAAGCTGGATAAACTTAAGAATAATAAGCTGCTTCTGTGAAAATGTGCCAAGGTTTTTCCAAACTAAAAGATTACCATAGTAAGACAAGAAGTTGCTTTGTGGCTTGTTCCCATGCAGTATGCAGCACTGATCTGTAGTCAGGGAAAAGGTAAATATGTTTGTGTGCAGCACACAAAACTTGGGATCGGGGTTATTAGGTGTTGAGAGATACACCTCATGTGAACAATGAGAGGATTATCTCTGATGTCAGAAGTCGTAGCTTGAGTCATGCTACCTGGAGTTAGTAATTGCATTTCCAATGGGATTTTTCTGGGAAAATTGAGCTCCAAACATATGATTTATCTAGATGTGGATAGGAATGTTTATATTACTGCTCTGTTTTCCATAACCAGGGAAGAGGAAAGCAATGCCAAAGGAGGTATATGGAAAATGAAGGTCCCCAAAGAAAGTACGGTATGTAATATTGACTTTTTACTTAGACATTGTTTAGTAAGGGCTTTTATTTAAACTCCATCTCATTAATCAGTTGTTAAGCTCTTTAGTTCTTTCATCACCTGACACAACAACCACACACTATTAACGTCTGTAACCTTTTAAGACAATGAGCAAAACTTTCTTTTCAGGTAATTGCACACCTCTTACTTTTGTAATGTTCGTTGATACAGTATCAAGCAAAAGAAAGCCGCAGTGTTGTACTCCAATTCCATTTGCAAACACAGTGGTTTATAATCACCTTTGTGCTGAAGGCTGTTTGCTTACACACATGCAAAGAAAAAGATAAAAATCTTTTCCTGATAATATTATATACTAAATTATAGCCAGAGCATCAATAACACTCTGCAGAAGTTCACAGGGAGTCCAGCACAGCTTTCAGAGTTTCGCTGACATACTCCTAAACTCTATCAGACTCAGCAGGACTATTTCTGCTTGGCACTGCTGATTTACAGCTATGTGTGGCTGTAAGTACTGCTGTGACATTCTGTGCCAAATGCAGACTAAGGTGGTGTTTCCACCAATAGCTAATGGCTTGCTCCCACTGTATAGGAGATCTTGCTCATTCTCCCCTGATCCATCTTGCACTGACTCAGGTGCTGATCAGACTGTTTGATGAGCCAGCTTAATGCACTCTGATGTCAGAAAAAGTCTCCTTTATATTTTGTTTTTAGTTCAAGTGTATGGCCAGGAGAGTTTTTCTGATGGTAGAGAGGAGAAAGGAAAAGAGTGGGATGATCCCCTTTGGCCACAATGAGTTATCAGATCACCTTGTTTACCTCCTGTGAAACTAGTGCTGCTCAGGGTTGCTTTTGTTGTGTTTTTTTGTTTTTTTTTTTAAATAAAGTGTGCAAGATAAAATCCATTCAGGAATGGCATTGTTCTAGCTCTCATGAGCTAGAACTGGGTTTCAACTGGGTTTCTTTCTGCAGCCTGAATCAAACGCACGTGACTTGTGAACTGTCACAGTGATGAGATGTGACCTCTTCACATGTGGTGTTTTCTTGTGTGAGTTGTGTGTTCAGGTCAGGCCTCTAAACATGAAATGTGAAGTGTCAGAAAAACATGACAGCTTTGAAGGAGGCATTAAATGCTGAAAGATGGTACTTGAAATTTCAGCCAGAAGTTAATTGATTCTTGCCTGTGGGTTTTTTTCCCCCCATCCTGTGTGAATTGCAGCTTCCCTCCCCTGCAGTCTCCAGGGATCACAGATGACTGAAATTCTTTTTCCTCTTATAATACAAGGTGTGAGGATTGTAAGTGGTTTGAGGAGCCTGTGTTACTGGGTGGTAAATTTAGGGACCTCTGAGGCCTTGTTTTTCAGAGGCTGAATAGTAATGCCTGTTTGAAACGAAGGTACTTTTTCATCTCTCACACTACATACCACGTGTCCCAGGTCCCTTTTGAAATGTTTAATTGAAGAACTACTTCAGTCAGCTTCGAGTGCCACTGTAAATAGTGTCAATAATACCTTTATGCCTGTTTGTCAGTTTCTGGCTTTATTCTTTGTTACTCGTGCATGCAGCATCTCCTTGGGTAAGATGAACCATCCTGTACAGACCTAACTCGAAGCTGATATGCTATAGCAGTTCTTGTTGAGGGTATGGAGGGAGGAAAGTGCAGGGTTGTCTACAGGTATTAGTCTTTCAAGTGGTATGAAAAACTGATTGACAAGATACTGACACATACATATTGTTGTATGTGTACAGTCATGCTTTTGTGTGCCAATTTTTCATATGAAAACTAATACTTTTTAGATTCTCATAAGCCTGATCCTGCAACCACTTACAACTTCGTACCCTTGAGACTGTTGGGACAACTCACAGTAGTGAGCACTGTGGCTGGTGAGGGTGTGTGATCAGTCCCATCATCAAAACATGAGCTTTTCCCTTGGCAAGTGAAAGGCATCATGTTGGAAGGTGTCATGCTTCTGGCTTCAGCCTTCCTTGGGCACATCAAGGAGTCCTTCCCATAGCACACCTTTGTATGATACATTGGGCTAGATGATAATGAGTCACAGAAATCCCTTGTGTTCTAGAAGGAGTGCTCAAACAGTCATTAAAGCAGTTTATTAGTTTGACTTTTCTGTGGCTGCTGGCTTTTTGTTTTAGCATGTTGCATTTGATATGTTGGCTTTTTGATAGTACTAAAGTTCAAGCCTCCTCCGTGTAGCAGGAAAGACATTCTGTGAAAGTATCATGGAATTGTAGAGTGGTTTGCACTGTTTTTTTTCCCCAGAGCATGGGAAACTGAAAAATCCTTCACTTAGGATAAGCACTGCTCAGCAACAACTAAAACATCCATGTGTTATCAACATTGTACTTGCATTAAATCCAAACCACAGCACTGTACCAGCTACTAGGGAGAAAATTCACTCTATTCCAGCCAAAAGCATGACTCACAGACACAGATAGAGTGAAGGTAAAGTTATTGTTAAGTATTTAAAATATTTATTAATACAGAGGTATTTACAGCATCTAAATTCTTGCTCCAACTGTATTGAAGAAATTAATTCTATAACACAGTGTGTACTTACAGGCAATCTTCCTTTTTGTCTAGACAACCTCAGAAAGAGAATGCACTCAGAACTGAGCAGCAAACCCAACTTTTAAACTGAAATGAATAATGCAAATGTAATTTTTTTCCCTTCTTTTCCCTCTCTTCTTCTTAGGCTGCAGTTTGGAAAGAGCTACTGTTAGCAACTATCGGAGAGCAGTTTACAGACAGCTGTGCAGCAGGTAACTTTTACAAAGGATTGAGGCTAGCATGACAAATATGGGATGCAAAACATAGAAGCACTGCTAAAATGGGGTACAGGACTGGGAATCATCTTCATGCCTACTGTGAGGAAGAGGAGGACAAGATATTCTGACTGTCTTAGCATAAGGCTCAAGCTCAGCAGGCTGCACCCCTGGGAAGCCAGCATGCTTTCTCGTGATTGAAGGTCTGTCTGTTAGCCAGTATTTAAATGACTGATGCTACAGTGCCAGGATTCTGGAACCCCAAAATACACTTCCTCACTTGATTGGTTGTACCATCACTGTATGAAGCAATGAAATTAGAGAGATGCCCCTGTTAGCCCTCTTGGTCTCTTTTGGTTCTCTGAACAGGGGTCAGGAGTTGTTGGGGGATGCACTGGTGTAGACCTGAAGCCAGGGGAAGCTGTGTGGCTTCCATATGTTGACATCAAATCCCTGGAGCAGAGCCACGGCACACACCTGGCTCCCAAATCCCAGGTTAGGACTCTACCCAGAAGCTCTGTTTTCATTATCACTTAAAAATACTGCATAGGTCAAGTAATCTTCAGTGTAGCTGAACTTACATAAACAAAATACCTTGCTGTTCTCTGGAAAACAGGCCTTAATCATCCAGAAGCTCACAAGGGGTTTTGGTCAGAGGTAGCAGTTTAACAAAATCACTCTGAAAGTATCTTCTCTAGGCTTGTGGCTCTTTATTAAAACCACTATGAGGTAATATTTCCAATAGTTCCTATAAATACAGTGTTTGTTTCTTTCTGGTAACTATTTTGTCTGGTTTGAGCATGGGTATTCTCCTCACTGGAGACCACTCTTTTTCGTTTGTTCAGCTTTTGGACACCATTTCATAGTACGTAAGTACCAGATTAGACATGTCTCACTTCTCAAGTATTCCCTAATGATGCTTCCTCTTCTCTGCAGATGATGAAGTGATAGGGGTTAGTGTCAGCGTTCGTGACCGTGAAGATGTTGTGCAAGTCTGGAATGTGAATGCCTCTTTAGCAAATGAAGCAAAAGTTTTACAGAAGGTCCACCAACTCCTGCCTCACACATCTTTTAAAGTGCTGTTTTATAAATGTGAGTATTTTCCATCGTTTGTTTGCACCTTCATTACAGAAACAAGATGCTGGTAGGGTATTTCTGTTAGATTATCCTGCCTGATTCATCATTAACCATTTGGAAATGTAGCATCTCTTGGTGCATTTAAATTACGGCCCTCCAATGTAGAAGTTAGCTACTGCTCAAAATAGAAGGTATTTTTAGTTTAACTTTGGGATATATTTGGTTTCATGTTTAATGTGCCTGATTCATAAAATGAGTGAGAGAAATCTCTTAATAACTCTCAAGACTGTATGCTGTTCAATTTAAGGATTCATTTAAAGGAGCCATTTCCCATCAGAATTTTAAGGGATCTCTTATTTTAGGCTCTATATAAATGTATTCTCAGAATTATTTGTTCCCAAAGCTCACTCCTTGGCATGTTGTTTCTTCCTTGACTGCTTTATACATTGTTGTCTTCTCTTTTTGAAGCTTTTCAACACTTTGACAGAGGTTAAATGTTCTTTTTGTTCTTTTTTCTTTCTCCCTTAGCACACCAAGACCATCATGCTTTTGAAAGCCAATGGGGAAAACATTAAGAGCAGATGGTGCCAAGCTTATTCGTGTTATTTGGTGTTTAGAGGTAGTCTGGACAAGGAGAAGGGTGGTTAGAGCCCTGCAGAAGCATTACACACTGTGGCTATTTTGAGTTTCTAACACTTCAGACTGGGAAAATGAGCAAAACCAGTTGCCTTAACCACTAAACATGCAATTCATTACTTCTGGTTTGGTTGGGGGTTTTGGGGAATTTTTTCATTGTTTCCCTACAAAGATATTTTAGACACTTGAGAGTTTTTTTGTTTGGGTTAGGATGGGGTGTTTTTTCCCCAATCAGATGATATTGGTTCCTGTTAAGGTAGCAGGCTTTCATTTCTTCTGTAAACGCACACATGCACAAAGATGGTAACGCTGTTTTTCCTGGATGTGCTGCACACAGAGGGATACTGGCTTGGTGAAATGTGGTTTCAATTTTCATTTTCAAACATTCCTATCATGTTAAGACTTACTCCCTGGTTTTGTCTCAAGAGAGAAAGGAATTGCACTGCATTTATTCTACTACTCAGTATCATCTGGTCTTGCACTGGCAGTGGCACACATACTGTAAAAGTAAATAGTAGTGCTCATTAAATGAGCAACTGAAGAGAACACATTTCTATTGGGACTAACCCTCCATGGGATGATGTTTAACGAGTGTTTTAATTGCAGTGATTTCAAAAGAGCCCTCGCTCAGACTAGAATGATACATCCTTGCAAAGTCCACACCTCTGATTTAAGAGGGGATGAGGATTTTAGAGTGTTCTCATGTTGTATCCCTTCTCGTGATATTTTTCCGTACATTCATGAGAAAGTGCCACAAACAACTTCTAATGCATTAGACCAGCTGGACCCATCCCTCACTTCTGTGAATGTTTTGGGCTCATGGCTGCACCCACAAAGGTCAGTATCAGTATTGCCTTTGACTTCAATGCAGAGGAAGAGATCCCACCATATGGAGTTCCAAGCCATCAAGACAAGTGATGTTTAAAAAGAATACAGGAAAAGAAATGGATTTTGTGTTGCAGCACTAGTATGAACAGTTAGGAATATAAACAGTGTTCATCTTTAAACATTTGTCTATATTAATTCTTTGAAGGTATTAGTTTGTTTTAATAGACTACCAGAGACTGACATAGTTCCTTTTTACTAGAAGCTGCAAGGTAGAGATGAACATACACTCTGCTGGGCATTACTTTGTTCTAAAGAGGTTTTTTTGCTTGGCAACTGTTCAAGTCCCACTGATTTCCACATCTTTAGTATATTAAGAGGCAACCATTAAAATAAAATAAAATTTAAAATAAGAGTCAAGCATTTGAGATTTTTTACAGCTTGTTTTTACGGTATTTATGAATTAAAACTCTGCAGGTAATGAGCCTTGTTAGGCAAACAAATTCTATAAAATCCAAATGTCTTGCTTCTGTAACTGCTTTCTGAGATTAAATGTTACTGGTCTTGCTTTTTTTAAACCTTTGTGTTTTTTGGTAAAACTTTCTTCTCTTAGAAGCTCTTTTGTTCATAGATTAAATCTATTTTTAAATCTATTTTTTTCCTGTGTGTGATTAAATCAGAAAGGAGGCTTGAAGTTTATTAGTAGCATCTCATATATATTCAGTTAATACTTGAACTATTTTTGTTTTGCAGTTAGATTGAGGCTTCAAAAAGCATTGGGGCTATTAACAGTTTAATTGATTTTAATTTAATTGTTTTTCAATTCAAACTGCAGTGACAGTAGTCTTGCTTGGATTCATTTTTCCAAGATACATCTAATGCTTCAAGGATTTATTTTTATGATATCACTCCCTTTGAATTACCTCTAAATTGTCCATGAGATGTTGGGACTCAGAGTAGTTTCTCTTGTAGGTACATGGTCACCCATCAGCTGCTGTTGCAGAGATACCCAACTTGCCTGAGAAATGAGGGAGCGCAGGACGGTGTTTTCCCTGCCGTGGCCCTCACTGTCTTTTGGAGAAGTGAGGAGCACAAAACTTTGAGGAAAATGGTTTTCAGTGGCTCAGTGAGCAAGATTTCTCACTTGAAACACTTTCCTGTATTTAGAGGAAGTGTGAGTGGAATACTAATGGGGAGTTAATCACATACCTACCTCTCTGCTCACTTACTCTTGGAAACAAGCCAGAGCCTCTTACCTCTCCTCCAGGTTCATTATAAGCACGGATGTTGACTTAGAGCTGGATCTGCTGGCAGAAGTGGCTGATCTGGTGATGTCACTGGAACTTGCTAATGTAAGATATTACTTCATTCATCCTCTTGAAGGAATTTATTTTTATGTAGCTGCTTTGCATGCTACTTAATTAATATTAGAGATCTTTCTCCTTGAACACTGGATAGAGATTGAGACTTAATCCTACCCATAGGACAGGGTAGTGGCATGTTAACTACCAAAGTCATGCTATGAACTGTTGCCAGTTTTTTCTTGTTGTAAACTTCTTGTCTGTAAAATTTGGGGTTGTTTTTTGCATGGCTCAATTCTGATAATGGTTATTACTACTTAGAATCTGGATTGATGGATACCTTCTGACTACAATTCAGCCTATCATATGCCACAGTCCAAAACTGGACTTGAATCAAAACAGATTATGCAGGTTTACAGAAACTTGAGAAACTGTATGTTGGAACTTTGAAACCATTAACTTAAAGATTTGGTAGAGTTTTTAGACTGTGCTTTCATTCCCACTGATCTCCATAGCACGGGTATATTTATACCAAATGATGTTTAGCAGTTTTTGTAGTCTTTCACCTGGAGATCTGCTTTAATCTTCTGAATTGTCTAAAGGGTTATGAAAGAAGAGCCTCCAACTTCCTATCAAAATTAATTTCTGCTGGCATTTCAACACAAAAATAAAACATTTAACTTCCATGGTGACAGGCAGCAAAGAACCTCCAGACTGCTGCATGGTAGCTGAGTTAAACCTGCGTTGGGGTGGTATCAAGCCCTGACTGATATCTGCTTCCCCTGGGACTATGGCCTTGTGGTTCTTCTGGTGGCTGCTGGTGTGGCAGATCCCAATGAAGACTTTGATGTAGTCTGTCTCCTTTACCCAGGCTGTTTTGTGAATTTTGTAGGAACTTGATATCCGTGGCACAGCTGTCCTGCCACCCAGGCCTGCTGGATGTGGAGTTACTGTTGCATGAGCATTGTTCTCTGTCCTGGGAAGCCAGGTAAGGTGAGATGAGAAGTAGGGGGAGAGCTATACCTGGCTTTAGAAATGGTCTTAGCACCTTGTAGAAGGTTCTTACAGCATCCTCCAGGGGAAAGCTATGATGCTGTGCAGCGTTCAGTGGATGATGGTGGTGAGCTGGGTGAAGAGCCGCTGGCTTCATACATGGGATGAGTATGGAATGTGCAGAGAGGGTAGGGATGCAGTGTGGGACTGCAGCGGCAGCACCAGCCTTGGAGGAAGAGGAGATGCTGCCCAGGCTGTGGCTAAAGCCACTGAGGCAAAGGAAGTCAGGAGGGACAGCTGGAAATGGCAAGAGGAATTAATAGCTTTTTACTTCTCAATATTACACTACTCGTGCTGGTTTGCAACTTCCCAGGGCTGAACACAGCTGCTGGCAGCAAGTGAGGGCTGAGCTCTGATTCAGGAGGCATCTCCAATAGCTCTCTGTGCCTCCCTGGTCTGCAATACAACTGCTGCTGGAGGGATTAGTTGTGAATTTCACTTAACAGGGATGAAGGGCTGTCTTCTGGGGCTGGCTAATTAACAGGAATCTACTCTTGTAATTAAGTAGCAGTTTGTTGAACACAATTTAGTTGATGAAATCTTTGGAAACATAACAATTAGCCAGCAAAGAATGGCAGCTTTGCCTCAAAAGCCTATCCCTAACCAGATGCTGATATGGTTTGAGTGTTCTGTTCTTCAGCAGAGATGGTATTGACTCTTGATTTGTTTGGTTTTGCTGCTGTAATAGGGCAGCTCGTCGTGTCTCTGTTGTTGCAGCAGCTGGTTGCTCTAAGGGTTTCATCTCAGCTGCAGGGGCTTGAGATGTCCTACTTGGTGCTTTTTCTGAAGACTCTCTGGTGCTGCCTTCTTGAAAGCCAACACTGCAGGACATGAACATTTGCCTCTTCCAAGAATAAATCCTCTGCCCTCCTGCTGCTGCAGCAGCACTGGGACTGCCTCTGAATAACCCATCATGTGTCCTCTGTGAGGAGAGGAGTTTCTACCACAGCTACTCCACACACAGCAGCATCTCCCTCCCCTCTGAGCTACCTGTACTGGAAGGATCATGTGAGGGATGTGGGTTTCCTCACTGGGCACTCACATTGCTCCCATGCACTGAAATGAGCTGCAGCTTCATATTAAGGCTTCTCTCTGCATAGGCTCTCTCACTTTGTACTGTTGTTTGTTTTTTTAACTGCCTTTGCAAAGTGCTCCTGGAAATGAGAGGCATGCCGTAATGAATTATCGTGGTCTGTGGCTTATTTGTGTCGTGGGGATACTTGTGGAGCTTTGTTTTGAAGAGTAGTGTTGAAAAAGCATGAGGGGAGCAGGAACAAGTAGAGGAGAAGGTGCTTTTATGTGGTGTGATATGCCTCAGCAATGCTGCTTGATTGCTGCAGAGGAGTGCATCAAAGCACCCTCCGTTTAGAACAATTTCATTCTCTGGGCTTTGCTCAGTCATCTGTGTGCTTATATTTAAGAGTGACAGGCTCAGGACAGGTTAGCACACTGTCCTCAGTAATAATTCACTAATGTGATACTTCAGAGCGAGGAACACAAAAGCTCTGTGGGTCAGAAGGGGCTCAGTCAATGCTCTGCCTCTGCCAGTTGATGAGAGCACAAAAGAAATCGCTTTTTATATCCTTCCTATGGCAGGGTTGACCAGAGCAGATGAAGCTCAAGAGTTGTCTTAAAACATAAACATGACTGTGACAGAGGAAAATTAATGATCCTGAGCAGCTTAGATAAGCTCCCTCGTCTGCACCTACACACAGAACAGAGGTGCTTTCAACTGGAAACCGTTCCTGCCTTCGTCTCTCTGCTTCTCTCTCTCATAATGGTGCTCTTAGGACAACAACGCTGAGGAAATAGATTAGACAAACAGTGGGAGATCCCACAGCTTGCTATAAAAGCCACCTCCAATCTTTGCAACACTTTGACAGCTCTCAATTTCCCAATTTGACAGGTTAATGAAAACTGGATTGTTTCTGAAGCTGTAGGTACTGTGCTGTGGGGGAAGGGAGGGCTGTGCTCTGCCCTGGGACCACCCAGCCCAGCACCTTCCTGCCACCCAGGCTGCAAAATCCTCATCCCCAGGAGGGAGGCAGCACATGCTGGACCCTGGGGCAAGCAGCCAGTGTTTGTGGCTGTGATGTTAGTGTAGGGCTTTGCAAGATGCTCCCATGCCAGGAGACAAGTGGACTTGCCTCGTGTGTGTGTGTCATCTCTGAGAAGCTGTGCTGCAGCGTTTGACCTCCTAGTGTTTGGCTTGGCTGGCCAAAACACTGCTTCCATCCACCCTCCCTGAGGCTGTGTGTGGACAGGAAAATGAGCTGACTGAGCCAGCCAAGCTAAATAGAGCAGGAGATGTCCCCACTCTCACATCCAACACACTTCCATGGAGTGGGGAGAGTGAGTGTCCATGCCCCTGTGTGGCCTTGTGTCCAGCCTTCTCCAAGATGTGAGGTGGGAGAGAGAGATTGAAATGTGGTGGAGAAACTCCTGGTTGTCAGGAAGAGCATCAGTGGGAATTGCAGTTCTGGAGTGGTCCCAGAGTGTCTTAGCACAGCAGTGAGGCCAGGGACAAGAGTTTCAACTCTTATTGCTTTGCTTTCAAAGTGCCTCTTGCAAGCCTAGTGCCCACAATATGCCTTGTCTGATGGAGAAACTGAGAGAGAAGAGTTTATGTTGGTGCACTGGAGCTCCATAAATAAGTAAATTGGAGCAGGCTGGAAGCAAAGAGCCAAGTAAGTGCCATTCATCATGTAAGGGGGCCTGGAGTATGTTCCAGCTTGTAATGCATGAGGGAGAGCAGTGTTATGAATAGCCACGGGATGAATCCCCTTCTTTTTGGATCATGATTCTGTGTAATAAACAAGCAAGACAATTTGTATAAAATAGTGAGGATTCTTTCCTAGAGAAGTCATTTAAAGCTGTATTTGCCCATCAGGGAACAGTTTCTAGGAACCTTTTGTAGGTACATTTCCATGCAAGTGGGTGAAGAGAAAATGAATGCAGTTGGTAAGTGATGGATGGTGTGTGTAAACCTGTGCTATGCTCTGCTCTCCCTGGGCTGGTGATTGTACTGGATGGCCTCTGACCATACTGGGGAGCCTCCAGCCACTATCCCTGCCTCCTGCCTCCCTGCACTGCACACCATAGATGCAATCTAAAGTAGAAGGATTTTTTTTTCCTGAGTGTCTTTTGGTCATGAAACAGTGTTTTTGGAGTAATAAAATCCTCACCCAAATGTGTTAGTACTGCTGGCTCCTGGAAACCTCTAAAAATATGATTTGCCTGTAAAAGGAGAGGGGGACCTGCCAGGTGAGATGCACAGTGACCCCATAACATACAGCACAGATGTGGTCTCTGCAGAAAGTTTGCTGTGGGGTTGGTTTTTTCCTTTGGAATAACTTTTGGGGGACTATTTTGGTTTGTTTTGCTTTCAGTGATTCCCAACCAGCTTGTTAGTCACTCCTCACACCCTGCAGCAGCTTCTTCTGGCTTTGTGCCTTGGATCCCACACCCTCTCACTACGCAGCATGGCAGAGGCTTACTGAGGGACTCTCCTGAGTTTCTCCCAGTGGGACAATGATTGGAAGGCCCCAGGGCAGCCCTCTCTGTGTCTGGAGGCAGAGTGGTGTTTTCACCCTGGAGTCAAGCCAATTGCAAAAGGTGATCTGAGCATTCTCATTGCCCTTGTCTCTGTCCTTCCTCCTCCTTTTTCTCCATTTCTAGCCACTAACAGCCTTCATTCCTCTGAGCACTCTTCTCTTCTTCCTTCACACATTTCTAGAGTCAGTCTGAGGGCTGTGGGCAACCTGGTGACTGCTCCATCCCTGCAGCATCTTTGTCACACAACCCCTCTGCTGATGACCTGCTGATGATCTGAGTTCCTGGGTTTTGCCTGCTAAAGCAGAATCCCCTCTAAGCTGCTACTGTATGTGCTGCTGCTTGGAGGAGCAGAAAGCTTCCCTCTGCCACTCACCTCCAGACCTTAACCTGGGGGATTAGGCCTCCCTCTGATCCAGCTGTGAGCAGGGGATGACTTGAAGCCTTGACAAGCTGGTCTTTTGAAGGCAGGGCATTCCCAGCACACCTAAGCTGTTTGCTGTCATGTCACAGGACAGGGAGCTGCATTTAGTTTTGGTGTCTACTCATTCTGCTTCCCCTCTTCTGCAAAGGAACCATCCCTTCCTGGGGCAGAGGTGCTCCCTGGGGGCACCTGAGAGTGCTGCATGGAGTAGGGGTTCCTCTTGTGTTTGGCATCCCCAGGCTCTTCCTGCTGGAAACTCCTCAGAGCTGTGAGGAGGTGGAAGTACAACATTTACAGCAGTTTTACTGTTTGAAGCTTGCAGTGGCTTCCAGATTTAACTCTGAGGTTGGGGGGGGGTGTTTGTTTTGGGGTTTTTTTCTACTGAAATAAGGGGGAGACGATCTGTAATATGGAGGACACATGTTTGTATAGTGTTAGCATTTACAGAGCAGCAATCTGGACTAGAAAGCTGACTTCTAGGAAAATAAATGACCTCTTTGCTGCTTGTGCTCCATCCCAGAGTTTCCTTTGGTTTGGATGCAGAGCTTCTGATAATTAAAAACTTATGCAATCTTTGGATTTTTTTGGGGGGCGGTTTATAAATCTCAGACCTCTTTAAACAGCTCAAGAAGAATGAAAGCAAGTGAACGTCCCGCGGAAGGCAAAGCTGTCAGCAGAGCTGCCATGAGATGGCACTGCAAGACCAGGCACGGAGCTGCTGCGGGCTGGGGCCAGCGGCTGCCGGGCAGGGGGCGAGGGGAAGCCCCCTCCCTACACTGCCTGGGGCAGAAGGCACCCATGGAAGGAGAGGTCCCCTGTTAGACAGGGAGATCTGTCGTGGAGCTACGTCGGGACTGGACTTTTCCTGCTTACACAAAGCGTGTGAGGCTGCAGGGGTTTGTGTGTAAACAGCGCAGATGAGGGAGGAGGGCTGTTGAGCTTATAAACAGCAGTAAGGAAATGGGTTTTCTTTGAGTGTGTCTGGCAAATTCAGAAAGTCTTTGATTTCCGAGGGCTGTCTGAGCACAACTGCACGTTAAAAATAGTTCACAGTGTAACTTTGTTCTGGACTTGTGTGTTTCCCCGTTCTTTGAATGCACACAAAGTTTAAAACCAGTTGAAGGAATGGGAGAAGCTGTTGTAGCTGGGCATGGAAGGTGCTGGCTGTACTACCCAGGCATTACTCCTTGAGGAGGGGACAGAATGCCTTCCCGAGCCATTGTTCTGGTAGCACATGGGAAAAGCACTTTGTGCCCACCCCAGGCCACAACAGCATCCTCCTTGTAAAGTGCCACCTAACGCATCTGTAGCAAAGCTCCATCATGTTGGTGACATCTCTAAATGAAACAGTCTTCAAAAAAGCTTTTGCCAACTGTTTTGCCCAAAGCCAGACAGAAAGGAAGGGGTGGGACACACTACAATTTCTAATTAATTGTCATTAGAAACACTAAACAGTGGAGGGGGCCTCTATACACTGTGAGCAGCTTCATCTCTTTCTTGAGCTGAACTGAATAGCTGCCTTTCCCCTGCCGTCTCCCCACTGAGAAATATGCTTTTTTTGGTGCTTAGACAGGGTCTTGGCTGAGTTTAACTCTTGGAAAGTAAACAACAGCACATCAAATGCCTTTCTGCAGGCAGCGAGTGAGAGTGGGCTGCGTCTCCATGGCTTCCCTACGGCTCTGACAAGGTCAGGAGCAATCCTGGAAGAAACCAGCAAACCCCATACACGTGAGTGGGCAGGGTATAGTGATGTCCTTTTCCTGCCCCACGGCATGAGGAGGGTTTGGTGGCTGGGGCCAGCAGCAGTGTTATCCTGCTGAAGTGTTAATAACCTGCTGCACTGCCCCGGTGCCTGCCCAGCACGAGTGCCCCCCAGCAGCAGTGATGCCAGGGCATGGGCAGGGCTGGGAGGGTGGCATCAGCATTTCTTAATGGGGTTACAACTTCAGCACCCCCCCAGCTGCTATCTGCTCCACAGGGCTGGCCAGACCCCTCTACCTCACAGGGTACCCCACTAAGGGGTACTCACGCAGACTCCCTCTCTGGGCACCTGACTTTTCCTGGGCTCCCCATAGGAAAAGGGGTTTGTCAGGGGGGGTACCCAGAGTGGGGGCAGTGTGCCAGCACGGAAGTTATTTTGTGGCAGTAACAGGCTGCAGAAATCCACCTGAACTCAGAGACTTTGGGGCTGCCACTGCTCATGGAGATCTGCTTCTCTCTGGTACTGTGAGCTGTGTTATCCCTGCCTGTTTCATAAAGTACAACAAAAAGCAGCAGCTTCATGTACTTAACCTGTATTTCTCCAGGGTCCCCTTTTCTTCCCCTATTTTTACCCCACAATAGTTGCTTTCAAGTCCAGACAAGGAGCAGACAGGACATTTCTCCTTCTGAATCCAGCCCAGCAGCCAATGCTCAGCCCTCCTGGCACTTCTCTGATGAGTAGCCACCTACCACCTGGGCAGGAGCCTTGAGGCATTGGGGTTTCTTTTTTTCTCCAAAGGCAAAAAACTTAGTTTTTAAGGATTATTTTTTTTTTTTCAAATAGGACTTTTGGGGAATAATTAATTACCTTTTATGCTAAGTCAAAGAAGTCCCCAGCACTCTTAGCACTGCCCATGCCTATTAGGAAAATACTCTGGGTTAAGCATCCTGTAAGTAAAATGAACTTTGACTGATGGTACTTGGTGTAAATGGGCCAATGGTCATATGGTTGGGCCTCCTAAAGCCATTCGGGATGGTTTTGCACCAATTACAGCCTGTTCATCAACAGAAAACACCAAGAAGTAAAGCGTTAGGATGCTTTCAGAAGGGAGCGCGGAGGAAAGTAGGTGAATCCTGCCCCCAAATGGATGTTCAACCTTACAACAAGTGGTGTGTGTTAAACACGGGAGCGCCTTGGCTCGGGGCCACGCTGCCAGCCGCGGCTGCTGCCTGGGCTCCGTTATCTTGCAGCTGCACTCCTGCCTCTGTCGCATGCGGACACTGAAATGAAGGCGCTCACGGGCAGCTAAGCAGCATCGATTTCATTCGGCTGACCTCTAAAAAGGGCAGCCTGCAGCCCTTGCCTTGAGAAGTGCAGGGCAGGATGATGTAAGGACAGGAGCTGGGGCTGCAAGGGCTGAGGGAATACTCTGGGGCATCTCAGTTTCCCTGGGAGGTTGCTTGCCTTGGATATTTGTTTAGGGATTGTAAGGAGCAGGGTTGCAGAAGCCAAAGGGGCATGGGGAGTATCTCCTACATGCACAGTGATGAGCAGCAGCACCCAGCCTGCTCCTCCCTGGGACATGCTGGAGCTGTGCTGTGCTCAGCATCTCTGGTGAATAGATGAGGAAAATCTCCTTTGGTGTGAGGTGAGGGAGCCCTGGCCCAGGCTGCCCAGGGAGGGTGTGGAGGCTCCTTCTCAGGAGGTTTTCAAACCTGCCTGGACACATTCCTGTGCCACCTGATCAAGTGGAACCTACTTTAGCAGGGGCATAAGCTCTAGAGGTCCCTTCCAACGCTCACCATTCTATGATTCTGTGATTAACTGAGTATTTCTCCTCCCTTTTCCATACAAGCAGCCAGCCATGGTTCTGGCCTGGGCTCGTGGTGTTTGCTTGTGCATCTTGAGGTGCCTGGTGGGGCTACCTGATGCTGCAGGGAGCTGAGGGTGGCAACCAAGGGTACCCACAGTTCAGACCTGTTAAAGCCAACCACAAGAGTGAATCATTTCTAAGAGAGTGTGGTTTTTGCTTTCTGCATCCTGATCTCCTGGGTTCAGGACTCCAAGGATGCAGCAGGTACCCCTTCTAGTTTTACTACCCCTCCCCAAGCCTTTTTAAGGGGAAGCCAAGAACCTTGGCCGTCTGACCCCAGGATATGGTGCTTTAAAGAAGCCAATTACCTGCAGTGAAGCCTGAAAGAGCTGGCAGCATTATAGTGGCAACTGGTGGAGTTGGGATTCCACCTCAGGGAGCAATTGCTGCGTGAAGAGACCTTTGGCTTCACTGCCGAGATGCCTGTGTGTCCCTGGCAGCAGTGCTCCAGGAGTCAGCATGGGGGTTTCTGGATGCTGTGGTCATCCCATGGAGGAGCTTATATCTCTGTACAAAGGACAGGGAGGTGCTGGAGGGCCACCAAGAGAGTGGGTCTGGCAGGGTGAGAGGCCCAGATACTCAGAGATGCCAATGGCAGGGAGATGCTGTGCAGCCCGTGGTTACAGGAGTGTGTGCAGGACACCAAGATCAAAGCCCAAAAGGCTTTTGGATGGGAGTGCAGAGCAGCTCTCCACTGCTCTGTTTCTCTCCCAGGCAGCCCTATCCCTGCACCACTACCACAGCAGGGCCCTGGCTCATCACACCCATACCGGTGTGTATGTTTTTTTGTTTAAATCATTACAAATGTAAATGATCCCTCTCAGTTACAAAAGCCTGTGTGAACTGGCATCTTTAAAGGAAACTCTGAAAGAGCTCCTGGCACAAGGCTTCTTCAAATATTTGGAAGCTTTGCTAAGTCTCCTGAAACAAAGGCAGGCACAACCTCCTGCTCCTCCACCACCCTCCCTCCCTCCCTGGAAGCCAAGTACACACAGAGAGGCCCTCACTGCTTGAACACCAACTGGGAGATGAGGGGTGGCAAAGGATGGAGAAGCCACAGTGGCCCTGCTGCAGCCCATCTCCTGACTGCCCTGCTCACACAGTGCTGTAGAGCAGCATCTTACGAATGATCATCCTCTCTCCAGCACCTGTTTCCCACTTGATATTCATGTTTTTGCCCTGCTGCAGTGACCTAAACTTTTTATTTTTACCCTTATTATTCCACACAGCCTCTCTCAGGGAGCTCATCCTGCCTGGGGACCATGAGCTGTAGTCGTGTGCTGCCCTCTGCTCAGGCTGAGCTGCTCGTGGCCAAGCACTCATGCTGAAAGGATGCCCCAGCCATTTGGCCAGCACATCACCCAGCTGAATTGGGCCAGATGGAAGTGGAATGAATGGTTAAATAAATGCAGTGGCTGCCTGTACACAATGTGATAGCACTTCCAAAACAATGAAACATATTATTTCGGATTTGATATCTGCTATCAATTGAGATTGAAGGTATTGATCCGGGCTGATTGCTGGGGACAATCAGAAAGTGGGAGGGTAATTGACTGTCATGTCCCTCATTGATTGAGCAGGCGGCTCCCAGCAGCCAACATTATTTTCAAGCACTTTGCAGCATCCCCTCTAACAAAGAAACATGGTCTTTAAGTAGCAAAGTGACTTACATGTGCTGCCATTTAGAGGGTGGGTGAGGCCGTTCCTAGCCAACGTGTCATTGCCTTAACCAAACTGAAAGGTTGTCAGCAGGAGAGTGCCAGGGAAGGAGAGTGTGGATTTCTGTTTGCACGTCTGTCGCTGTGATGGTTCCACAGGACCATCTCACTCCCTGCTGCTCGGCTGCAGCAGATATTAAAAGAGGGCCTTGGAGACAAGGAAGGCACGGCACATGGGCCATGTGCCAGGAGAGCGTGACCTCCTCTCTCTAGGTTGTTTGAGATGTTAAAGCAACAAATATTTTATACCATGTGTCTCACCAGGGCTCACTAGCAGCTGATCCAGGAAAACTGTCGGGGGAGAGGAGTAAACTGGGAAACATCCCAAGTTGCTGCAATCAAATCCACAAAAAAGCTCATATAAAAATTTTACATATAATCAGAAGGATGGAAAAACTACCTTATTCCCTGCTGTGCACTTCAGATTAGTGCAGTCAAACATTATTCAAACCTAATACGTAGGGCAACCACGAAACATCTTCCTGTACTTACTAGGAACAGGCAGATAAAATGGCTCTTCTCCTAGAGGACATGTATCTGCTGTTGGTTTTTAATAATCTGCTGTATGTGGTGCTGGTTTTTAATGATGTGTGCTACCTGACATTGCTGCTCCTCACCTGCAAGCTCTTCAGGTAGGGACTGCTCCCTTTGAAGAGAGGTCCAGTGAAATGAACAGGATTTAGTCCTTCAATGAGATTCTTGTGCCTAAAGACCTCAGTGAACCTGACTGTGGAGTGGGTTCAGGGATAAAGGTCCAGATTTTGACTCCACAAAACATACAGCCTTGGGGCATCTCATCTTCTCCAGTTGTGAGGCAGAGGGATGTCTCAGCTGCTGCTTGTCCTACATGTGCTGTGCAGCATCTTCAGGGATGCTTTCTCCATAAACCCAAGCCCCAGAGAAGCCCAAGCTCTGAAGCAGGACTGGGTGGGAGCATTTCTAACCAGCAGTGACTGGCCCAGTACAAATGCCAGGTATTGCTGTGCTCTCGTGCTCGCTTTGCTCCAGCAGTACAGCCAGATGTGCATGGCATGGGGACCGCTGAGGTTCGTATCACAAAAGCAGCACTTTGCTGGTCCATAACATTCAGCTCACGTGTCTCCCACCACAGCCCAGCACAGTGCAGGTGTCCAAGCCCATCCCAGAACTGGTTGCTTTTCAGTTGTGGCTAAAGCAAAGCAGGCTGCAGAGCAGGGAGTTACCATACATGCAGGTTTTTCCAGACATTTTCCACCTGATCGTTTTGTACAGGCAGATTTGGAGGCTTTTGTGTGTTTGTCTCAGATTTCCCAATGTCTGGCAGCCCGTTGGGAGCTGCCAGATGTCCAGAGGCACTGACCTCACCCACTGAGCATGCACAAGCTCTTCCATGGCAGGCTCAGACCAATTTCAGTGCCTCCAGCACCACAGGGACAGCCATGCTCATGCTATCTGGTCCTTCTAAGAGGATGTTGGAAGCACAAGAGATGCAGCCCAGGAGGTGCCAGGGTTTCTGCCTACACACGTTCCAGCAGCACAGCTGCCTTCGGTCAGTGTGATGCATCCTGAAGTCTTGGTGTGCAGCACTGTGTGTTCAAGTCACTTTAGCAGTGTTTCAGGAGCAATATATTGGTATAAAATTATGTGCAAGAAGAAGCCAATGGTTTTTGTGCACATGCATACTGAGAGATCCACATCAGCACATAGCCTCTGCTCCTCGAGCACTTGCTCTGAGCCTCAAAGTGCTCATAAATGGGACTCAATGGGCCCGAGTTTTTTGTTTCCTTTCCAACTTTCAGATAGTCAGACTCCACTTCACTGAGTTTCAGGCACTTCTCACCCACTGCAGTTGCTAAGCCAAGCCGAGCTGTGCTCCTCGCCTTGGGTTTCAGTCTGTTAAACAGCTCAGCCCAACCCGCTTTTGATTTGCTTTGTCTTGACTTTTTTGGTGCTGCTGGTGAACCGAAACAGCTGTCGCTCGCTCGCGTCTTGAGGCAAGATCTGAGGCTCCAAACTGTCCCAGGGATGGGCGGCAGCCCCGCAGGCACGGCTCGTGAGTCAGCGCTGGGCAGCGAGGGCACCCCAAGAGGTTTCTCATCCCACTCAAGTTTCCTTTCCTGGGAAGTGAGGTGGCTGCGCTGGGGTGCGTGGGCTGAGCAGCCTCCTGGGGAGTCAAACCCAAACCGACCTGACAGAAGAGCAGTAGTCTCAGGTACTCCAGCCAAAAACCTCCTCTCTTGGAGGCTTAAAGTGCTGATTAAACAGAGCTGGCTGGCCTCAGGTCACAGGTGAGGGGCTGGCTCAGTCCGTGGTTAAACGGGAAAGAGAAACAGAAAAAGTGAAGTAACAGATCGGGTCAACAGATCAGTTACTTCAAAGAAAGAGAAATCCTACAAACAGCACCCATGTGCTGCTTAACCTCCCCTCAAATTCTGCTGCAAATCCCAACAGTCCAATGCTGGTGGGTTTATGGAAGTGTAAGACTGGGATCCCTTTGACCCTTTTCTGAGGGCTCCATATGTATGAGTGAAGAGCAATTGCACTCTTCTCTCTGCTGGAGAGAGGATGAAGAAGAAGAGGAAGGTTGGTTGAAGCAGCAGTTCACACTTAAGAGCAACAACATGAAAAAGAATTTAAATGTCACAGCATTAATTTACACCAAAAAAAAACACCCAAGAGATGCATTTCTCCTTAGCAAGTGGATAGATTGCAGGAATAGATTGCAGAGCAGGCAGGGCAAACGCGTGCCACGGCTTAGCCAAACAAGAGTTAAACAACATCAAATCATTCCCCGTGATGGATCATTAAGAATGTGGAGTCTAAATCTGCGGTAAGATTACAGCATCGTGCAGATGTTCCTGTACTGACAGCTTATTTTGCATATTGCACAGTGGATAGGTAATTCCTGGTAGCAAACACACACAGGCAGACTAGTCCGTGCTACGGTGAGTGCTCATTCGGGTGGTTCTACAGGGTGAATTTTGTGGGGTGGAAAGGATTGATCCAAACTGCTGCTTGGGATTGCAGCTGTCTTCAGGGGATATCTACCCATGACCTCTCCACCTTTGCCCAGGCCCTGGTTACAGGAGGGACAGATAAACTGGCAGTGAGATGGGTTAAATAAACAAGAGAGGAGGACTAAGTAAGTAAATTCCCAGGATTTCTTTTCTTCTTTTTTCACATGTATACATTGCAGCAAAATTTAAGGCAACATTCCTCCTGCTAATTAGTGTTTCCACGGCACTGCAAAAACTACAGCTGTAGGAAGAATTCAGGAAAAGTAATCAGCAGCACAATTAAGCAATCTGCCATAATGACAGAACACAACATTACGGGAGAATAATCAGAAACATATATATTTTTCCTTCTTGGTTTTCGTTTCCCACCCAATGATTTGCTTTGGCAGGGTGTATATAAAGCAACACCCGATAGAAATGGCCATATTTATCTGCCACAGCTTGCAGATCTTGCTCCAGTGAGGATGCTCATGTTAATTCTCCCCAATCACTTGTGATTTGTTATTTTTACTATGTTTTTTGAACACTCGATGTCTGATCCGTTTTAATCCTAATTTTGCCACCTCGTCTGCTTCATGTAAATTCCTTTAACTTAAAGGGTCCAACTCCTTTAACTGGAAGGTGTCAGTTCAGACAAGAAAGCCTGGAGATGAGGTCCCTATATCTCTGCCAGCTGTCCCACCCTAGGAAGCAGAGTAGGAGATTGTTCACAGAGTGTTTCTGCAGCCTCCAGTCCTGCTCAGAAGAGGAAAACGCCTACACCTGTGAGCAGGCAACAAGCCTGACCTGCTTCATCTGCCCAAGCTGTTTTCCCAGAGCTCTCCAGGGCTATAAGAGCCCACGAGGAAGGTAAGCTCTTCTTCAAGGAGGTAGTTTAGAGAGGGAAATAAAGCTCCTGAGAAAGGGGCTCCCATACATTTCAGCTTTCTGCCACCTATCTATCATGGCCAGTTGAATGGGAGCCCAGGGAGAGAGGGAAGCTCTTGTGTTGGAGGTAGGTCTACTCTTTGGGGTCTGCTCAGAGAGGTTTATTACCTCCTGAAAGGGGTCTGCCATTAAAAGCTGGGGAAGAAGTAGTTTTGGTAGAACTGGGAGCTATCTGTATGCCCTGGGAGGCTGCAGGGGTTTGTAGTGGGACTAGGTGAGGTTTTTTGGTGTTACTTCCCAGGTAGCTGGGTATTGGCAGTGGAGCATCAGCCCTCCCCTGGGACATGAGAGCACCGTGGAAGGGCCCTGGAGACCTGCTTTTCATGGGTATCAAGGTCTTGTTGCTAGGAGAGGGAGCCTATCATTCTAGGAGGGTGAAGGATGTGGGATTGCTGCTGAAGGTCCCAGGATGCAGTGTTATGCCCCGGTTGTGTTTTCTTCCTCTCATTCACAAAGGGACTTTTTGCTTATTGATATCCCTTATGGAAAGAGTTTATTGGCCCTGGAGATCCTTGCAAGAAGTGGCTCAGGTTTGTAATCTCTGGTGCAAGGGTTTGAATATCTGTGTGGCTGCTAAAAACTGAGCTTCCACCAGAAATAAATTCACAAAGGTCAATATATTTCACTGGTGAACCTTTACAAAAGCAAGGCTAACAGGGATGTGTCTGCAGAACACAAAATCCCAAACCATGGAGGAATGCTGGGTTAATTTTTAAATCTGAGTATCAGCTGAACGTAATGTATACCCCAAATTAATGCAGACAATGCCTAGTCTGGTCTGCAGGCCCTCTGTATTTTTGAATTCTTTTCTACTAAAACTCAATAAAAACATGGGGTTGGAAGGTGCTGCTGGGAATTTGCTTTTTGTTCTGCTTAAGTGCTGTATTTCTCAGCAGTCTTCAAGTTTCTCAGCATGAAGATATTGTTACATTAGAACTACTGTGGGTTTAACACAATTCTCAATTTGCAGGCAAATGGATGTATTGTGTTGGGGCTTATCCACAGAGGACTGTGAAACTACAAATTACAACCCAGCTGCATTCTCTTATCTGCATTTTTTTTTTCCTCCTCTCTTCCCAAGGAGAAACTTGAGTGGGCAAGAGACATAGGCCCAAAGTCAAAAGGGACCTTGACAGTGCTGAAGAACCTGCCTGTGTTTGTGGATGCTGAACTCAGATGGGATGAGGTGGCTGGTGCCTTTTCTGAGCTAGATGGAACCACAGTGTTTTCCATTAGCAGAGATTGTGATGCCTCTGGATTTAGTGTTTTTGTGATTGCTTGGCAACTTGTTTCTGTAATTTTTCATAGAAAACCAAGGCTTCTGAGGTAATAATCAACACATTCACTGACAGTTTCTCCACTAAGGATGAAGAACAGGGCTATCATTTCTCTTGGATTACTAAGTATGTCAGTAAAACAGAGGAACTTTCTCAGCTGTTCTTCATCCTCATTCCACCTCCTCAAAGGGAATGATAAACCACCAACAGGTCCTTCTGGGAGAGGCAGGAGGCCCTTGTATGAGACAAGGCTCTGCCACTTCTTGCTAGCTCTGGACAGGTCTTGCCTACTTTGTCATGGTTATCTGACTGGGGCCAGGTTATGTGCCAGAGCCCTGTGCCTGCAAGCATGGACATCTGCCTTGGAGATGGCTTGGAACAAACCAGGTCCATCTGGGCAGACATCCTACACCACCAATAACCAGGACAAGCTCCTGGTCTCCATTCTTCAAAACAAAGGTTGATATTACCTAGTTTTAGTGCTAACCAGGAACAGAGTGAAAACTCAAAGACCCTGCAGTAACCTTGTTATGTTTATTTGCTTCCTTTCAAATGGCTGTGGATACCTGGGATGCTGACAAATGAGACCTGAACTTGTACATTTAGTTGACCAGGAAATAAATATATCAGAGAGTACTACTTTGGACTCTTTTGTGACATGTGGCTTGCTGGCCAGTTTGTTTGCTGGCTCACTTTAAGCAGCAGAAATGTCCATGTGTTCTGTCAAAGCACTTTACTTGTGACAGGCAAAGTGCTGCCCTGAACTGGAAAACCATTCAGAGCAAATAAATGCATTAGTTCAATGCAGAGTATCTTATATTGGATACACACCACTTCCTAATCACTTTAGTGAACATCTGGATTGCCTTGAAAGGAGACCAGTGCTAGCGTCATCTTCAATTTGGATGTGGGATTCATTTCTGAAGCCTTCTTCCAGAAAAGTGCCTCGTGGATCTTGGTATTATTTAGGTTGAGTCTTACAGGTCTGAGCTGGAGTAAATAACACTAAGGGTTTATTCAGTGCTGAAAGATGACAGAAAGTAGTACACAGGAGCCAGCTGAGTCCCTTTAGTACTTGTAGTCCAAATTATAGAATCATATTAAAGGGTGCAGATGTTACTGAGGAGTGGGGATTTTTCATGTGTCTTTGAAACAAGGTCTGTGCCTCTTAGGGAAGTACCAGGTACAGGTGTGTTCTTGCAGAATAAAGGAGAATAATTAATTGTGACTGTTAACTTGGCATAGAAGAGATGGAAATTAAACCCATTGTGTTGGTAAAAGACATGAAGGAACACACAGCGTGCAGAGACACGGAGTGCTCTGTGTGAGGGAGTACAGGGCAATGAACAAGGTGCCTTCGCACCGCTGCAAATTGAGCTCGGCTGAAGAACAGCAATAACTATTTGCAATGTCTTTTTGTCAACATCTGTTTGTCTTTGAGTTCATGAAAGTGGAACAAATCTCATTAATTTTTTTTTCTCGTGTTGAAATGCTGCACGATTGTTTCTGTTATTTTGGCAGCCAACACAATGCTGGAATGGTTCACCTTCTTTTTCCAAGTTTTTTGAGCTGAGTTGCTCAGATGAGGTTTGTCTCATAAATCATGAGTTTTTTACTTCTGCTGCTAGCCAAATCATAATCCTTATATCATAAGCTTTTTGTTGTTTTGGTGTGATTTTTTTCTTCTTAAAGCTCCAGCTTCTGGAATCATGAGAATGCATGAAAATTGCTACTTCTGCTTTCTGTCATGTGCTTGGTTCTGCTTGAGTTTCTAGCGCTAGCTGTGGAGAAACTTTTGGGTGTCTTCTGAAAGATTTTCAACAGAATTCATTAAATTTCTTTTCTTTTTAATTTTTTCTTTAATACCAGTGAGATGATTTTTGGAAACTATGACTCATTATTTTGAATGTTTAGACTTGGCAACACTGCAGCTCTCTGTGCCGCTCCCCCGTGACCAGGAGCGTTGGAAGAAGCCACGTGGGGCTTGTCCACGGACAAGTTACAGCGCAGAGAGCTGGGGTGTGAATTCCCAGTGCCCTAGTTAGGCTGCACAGCTTGCCCACGTGGATGCACAGTGTGTAGTACCTGCCCTTTGGAAGCATTCTTGGGGCATGCTTCTCTGTGTGTAACGTGTGGCATGTGGTTCAGAGGCTCTAGAGCAGAGAGCAACATGCTCCAGCTCACGAACCAGAGGTAACCTGGCTGTTTTGTGCTTCAAACCACACTTATTAGCCACAGGCACAGCTCTGAGGTGATGCTGCTCTGTGGGTATTGAGCACCTGGCTGTGCTGTGCCATACAGTTGTAGTGGGTGGGATGGCTTCAGGGTGCTCTGAGTGATGCTGAGCCTTCTCAGGTGCCAAGGGCTGGCTTCTCCTCATAGCACCCATCCCCTATATCTCAAGGAGGAGCTGGATGGCTGGTCTGTTTTCTGAGCCTGTTGGAGGGGAGGAGAGTGAGGATCTGTGGCTGTGGAGCTGGCCTAGCTGCTCAGCAGAGGCAAGTGAGCTCAGCAGTACTCAAATGCCATATAGGGAAAGCAGTGACACCTGTGTGACCTCTGAGGGACTTCCCAAGGCTTGGGTGACTTGGTTTAATGCTAAAACTTGCCTGTGGGTTCCCTGTCTCAAAATTGCTATGAGTATGCCTTGGGTCCTTGGAGCCACAGGGATGGGGAAACTCTTGGGTGCCCCGTGAGGAACGCATCAGATGATCTTGTGACAACCTTGAGGGAACAACTTCAAATCCCTTCTGGCTGTCCCCATCAGCAGCAGATAGAAAAGAGAAAATGAGCCATTGGAGTAGACCCGGTAAGGGGGGAAAAAAGTCCCTTAGGAGTAATTGAGCTGTGATCAAGGATGAGTTGTGCATGCTGCAGGGTATTTGCTGTATCCAAGGTCAAGTTCCAGCACCTGGCTAGGAAGAGCAGCTGCTGGGTAACACTCTGAGCTGGCTCTTCTGGCCAGGTGAGTGGGGGAGAAGGAGCTGCTGTGCCATGAGACCCCAGGAAGAGGGGTCTGCCCTGGGGAAACCAGGATGCCACAGGGTCGGAGGGTGGCTGAGAGTGGGCTGAGGTCTCTGCACCTCAGGAAGCTGTAAGGGATTTGTGTGTTTTCCAAGGCAGCAGAGACAGGATGCTGAGGGGTGGGAGAGAGACAGATTTCCTTCTGCTGTGAATAGACGGGGTGGGGGATGGTGGCTCTGATTTAACCCTTGACTACTCCTTTCACCTCTAGAATGAAATGCTGTTTTAAGAAACCATTACAAGAAACTGCAGAAATTAGAAGCACAAAAAGTACAGGGTTGTTGGCACCAGGGTGATGCTGAGAGTTTTAGTAGCCCAGTTCTCTCACCTCCAGGCATGTCTCCCTGGCTCTGGCATTGCTTTTACTTTGAAGTTTGTTTGTTCAGTGGCATTGCTATGACTGAAGTGAACACTGGAGATGTCAAGGAAGAGGCTTATGGGACACTATATTCTGTCAGATAGAAGCAGCTCGTGGGAGACAGCTGCAGATTTGTAACAAATTTTCCTCAGAAGCCTGAAAAGGACAGCATTTCATTTGTGTCTTACGTCAAGGGCGGGGAAGAAACAAACGTAAATCTTAGGAGTAACTCCTGAAACGAATCCCACTCGTGTTCAAGAGTGAAGACTCTTCTGCATCTCCTGCAAAGTCATTAACAGGATGACTTAGAGGAAGGGGAGGAAAACTCAACTGCCATCAGCTGCCACCACCCAATCATAGAATGGTAGGGGTTGGAAGGGACCTTTAGACATCATCTAGCCCAACACCCCTGCAGAAGCAGGGAAGATGCTGTGGAAAACGGAGCTGTCTAAAGACCTTTAGGGTGTATGTAAAGACTTTGGGGAGAGGTACCCATTACAAGGGAGGCCAGGGAAAACAGCGTTGTTTACTGCACCAGTCTCCCAGAGCAGTGGAGAGTCCACATGGCTGAAAGTTGGCAGCAGGGCTGCAGGTGTGGTGAAAGAGAGGTGTTTTCTAAACACACTAAATACTTATTGCTCTAGCCTTTTGTAGATAAAGATCAACTTCGACTTTAAAAGAAATTATAGCAAAAGGGCTTCTATCTGGGAGGATGAATACCTGCTTCCAGGTTGGGCTTTGCAGAAATGAACTTCATAAACAAATTATTTGATGCAATTAACCAAGTCAGAGGGTTGATGGAAATGCGTCTCTGACTGCCACAGTATCGGGGTGGAAGCTGTAATGTGTTAGCCAGGGGAATAAACAGCCAGAAGGTTCTTGGGTGTGAGATTTCCCATTGAAATAAATTCTTCTCTCTGAAAAACCCACAGCAGAAATAACAGCCCCTCTGAAAGCCTGAAATTTTGCTGAGATTCAAAATACAGTCTTTACTCTGCAGATGTTTGATGTGCAAAGATGGCAGAGAGCACTGAGAGCCAAAGCATTTGCAGCAAAACATCCGGTCTCTAGGCTGACCAGGAAAAGAAAGCTTCTGGTAGCTCTGACAGTGTTTCTGCTCTGTGGCTGTGCTAATTTCACTAGGAAGAATTGTCCTTCTACTGATCTTCTACAGTTTTACAAAGTTTGAAGGTTGGAATAGAAAGTGTAGCCTACTTGTCCCTATGGTAAACGTGGCTGTAACAAAACAAAACAACCCCAAACAACTTTAAAAGAAAATTTAAAACAAATCCTTGAATTTGTTGATTAGATTGGACCATCTGTTCAGGTGACATCCTTCCTCTGATGAGCATTGCCCATCCCACCTGCTCCAGCCTCTGAGCCCAGGCTCGAGCCAAAGTTCTTACCCCATCCAATTGCTCCAAGTAGTGCTGTGGTTTGTTTTTCTTTATTAAGGTTGATTGAGACCTGCCTGTTTTTGAGTCTGTCTCCTTTTAATCTGTCCCTACCATCACTGACATTGAGTTTCCTGCCCAGCAGCTCCTTTGGCAAATTAGAGAGAGCCAATGAGACATTGCCAATAAGATTTCAACTGTATAGATTTTGTCCAGAGGAGCCCGAATAAATTAGGTCACGCTGCCATATGTAATCCATGCACTTGAGGTCTGACCTAGCTTCTCTGAAAAGTAGTGGGCAGGGATATGTCTGGAAGCTGTACTGGAGCTACAGCTGAGACAAGTGAATTTGGAAAGAGCTGGAATGGAGCTGTGCCCTTCATTTCTGTGGACTAGTTTCATTTGTACAGGACAAGATTGATGTCTTCCCGTGGGAGCTTTTGCTTTTGGCTGTGCTGGATTGTGTCTCAGCATTGCTAAGAAACCTTGGGGCTGGCCTAGGTAATTATTTTGTGATTAGATGCTGAAATAAGTTAATAATTTTACAAGTTCAGAAGAAAACACATTTATTTCCTCTGAAACTTCCTCACAACAGCTATGCATAACTCTGTCATCTGCTGCATAACATTGGCCTAAGGTCTCACCGTTTCCCACCAAATGACTCTAGCTTCTTGTGGCCCTGGTGATGCAGATTCCCCTGTTTAGGAGGAGGCAGGATGATTCTGCTTAGCTCTTCTGGGCACTTGGATGTCAACCCTGCAAGTGGTGGTGATAGGCCAACGCAGCTACTGCTGGGTCACAATTCATACTCGCAGCACAGAAGAGATTAGTGCACTAACAAGGGAGACTCCTCTTTTGAAAAGAGGCTTTAAATGATGTCAAGAACCACCACAACGATATGGTTTTTACATAAATAATAATTAATTACATGTAAATCAGACTTTTCCCCACCCCTTCCATTAGTACCGTCTTTGCCAAGCTCTCTGTCTTGTTTCTGTCCGCTCACTTTGACTAGTTGAATGGCAGCAGACATCATTTGCAATGCTAACGTCAGATACAGGTCAAAATGGACAAGGAAAACACAACCCAGGGTTTTATCAATGCAATAACAACTGATTCTGTCTTAGAGATGGCAGCATACAGGGGTTTAACCTCTTCACTGCCACATAGCAAGAACCACCAGGAATTTACTTTTCTGGTCTCATCTTCTGCTATTTGTAACTTATTTTCAACCCTTTCCTTCTCCTGGTCACTGCTTTGGATTATGTTTTTTTCCTTCTCTCCCATTTCTGGTGTTTACTGGAGCATCTGGTAGTGTTTATCTCCCAAGACACGGGAGACTGCTGTTTTCGTAGATATGTAGCTGGAGTAAAAGCTTTAATCTTTGTTGATGTTGGACTTTTGGACTAAAAAAGAGTCATAATAGTGGAAAAATTAAGATGAAAATATTTCAGCATAGTACACTTTTGAGATAGCATCAACAGAAAATCCTTCACTGGGAAAGCTGCTCTTAATGTTCTCTCTTTCACAGAAGATGCTTAACTTTTGGGGAGAGGAGAGCAGAGAGCGAAGAGACCGTCTCAGTGAGATGGGGCTGGTTGTTTCACGACAAGCTGAAAACAGGACAAGTCCTGGTGGGGATTTCAGCGTGTGCTCCTCCACAGTGGGGGTTTGAGAAGGCCCAGGAATACCAAGATGTGAGAAACTTGTTTCCATCTCTGCTTGTTTCCAGTACCACCTTCCAGGGAGAGCAGGGAAGGAGCTGGTCTGATCCTCAGCACTCAGAATTGTATGACTCGCCTTCTGAAGCCCTCATGGAGTAAAGGCTGTCCTGGAAGTCAGAGAAGGAAACAATGTTTGAAATCTGGTCTTTTGCTCTAGAGAAGTACATTGGCTTTCCATGGAAGCTTCAAAGATGCTGAGATTGGGTTAATTAGAAGTTGTCAAGATACAGCAAGAAGTGCTGCTGTCATCGAAGAGCTGTAGAAAGCATGACAGAAATCTGGTAGCAAAAGGCAGGTAGGTGTGTTATCTGCAGAAGCAACTGCAGGTCGATGGTGCTTGCACCAAAGACTTTTTTTTTGGCCCTCCCTGGGTAATAAGCACTGTCCCAAACTTGCAGCAAAGCAGCTATGCTGCAAAATCTATCTGGCTGCTGGTTTCATTGCAAGAATATATTCAGTTGCTAATATTGTAAATGCTTCCTGGTAAATTTTAGTAGCAATAGTGTTTTATGTAATTCTGAGATGTTAAGTGAAATGCCTGATTCCAGATCTATACTCCATTTTCCATCCCTGCCCTGCTTCTAGGTAAGGCTTCTCAGGAGAAAACACTGTTTGAAACCCCTCGCTTCAGGAAGGCAGTGAGCCAGTGAAAGGGAGCTTACCCTGCAGCTTTGTTAAGGCAGTTAGGAACCAGGCTAATAAACGTCACCTCACGTCAGCTTGGAGTAAGTCCATGGCTGCCTGTCACACAGCAGCACATCAACCCAGAGACGCACAGTCAGTCTCTTCCCAACCTTTGTACCTCCTTCTGCTAAGCAGGGAACTAGTTCTGGAAAAGACCAGGCCTCCCAAGTCCTGCAAAGCCAATGGTAAAACAGGAATAACCCAAAGAGAGGCGTGGGGTGGCCCCGTGGCACTGAAGCCCTGGAGGGAGAGCAGTTGGCCCCCACACAAATGGCAATGGGGCTTCTGTGCACAAAACTTCACCCAATCTTTTTTTGTCTCTTTTTGCATGCAAAAATGCAGATTCAGCAGCACCAAAATGGTTTGTGCACACATGCCAAACTTGTCATTTATAAAAACTCAAAAAAGCTCTGACAAATGCTGAAGCTGTTAGTTTTGACACTTCTGACATGAAACACTTTGATTTTTCATTTTGAAACTACTTTGTGTTCAAAATGTCCTTTAATTTTATTTTCAAGCAAGGGGGTGTGTGTCTTTTTTTTTTTCCTTATTCCCTCAAAAAAATCAAAATTGAAATGAAATCTTCAGATTGACTCAAAATGAAATTGTTCTTGGATTTTTGGTTTCACTAGGTTTGGGGGTGTTTTTTCTTCGATGTTTGTGTTTGGCTTTGAGTCATTCTCCTTTCCCTCCCCCTCCCCTCAATTTGCCAGTTGGTTTATCAAGAGCTGCAGTGAATATCAGTCCCTTCAAAGGGGCACAGCCAGCACAATAGAATATTTTTTTTGGTGGTTGTCAGTTGCCAAAAAACCAAAAAGGAGCCTTGCTTTTGCTTTCCAGGAGATTGAGTTCATTTTTCGATCTGACTGGGATAAATAATAAACACCATTTTTTTGTTGTTGTTGTTGCTGTGAAGGATTTTGTTACGTTATCTGTTTAAACATTCCGTAATGTTTTAGTAATGTGAATAATGATTATTCCTGTGCTTCTGAGCTCTCCCTCTTGGCTCGGGCGCCGGAGGTTCAGGAGACACCTGGCATTGTTGACAGAGAGATGAACTTGAACACCTCTCACTGTGACAGGGCAAGCCCAAATATTTTGGGAAGAGTCCTTGTTATGTTAGGACAGGGGTTGGTAGCACTGATGCTGGGGACGGGTTTTGCTTCAATACTGAGCTGATTACTGCTGCTTTACTGGAGGAACAGCATGAACTTTGGCAGGCAGGCTGCTGTGAGGAAAAAGGATTGGACTTGGGCATTTCTTGTTTGTAGGATGTGCTGAAGGTCTTCTGAGAGATGTTGAGTCTCAAGGAGGGCCAGGAATAAGAGGCCCTGAAAGATGTTTTTCTGTGAGTGAGGGAGGGGAAAAAATAAAGCTCTTTTGCATGAGAACACAAATGTTTAGTGTAGTCCCTATCTCAGAACAAATACCTGGGAAAGAGCTTGTATTAAAATACCTTTTGAATCATATTTTCCATCTCTAAAGGCATTGTTTGTTTCCCAAATGTAAATCTTCCCTCTTTTATTGGCTTCTTCTCCAGCCCATCTCCTCTCCTGAAGTCAGGCCATGTCTTGGTAGGGCTTTGTACACCTTCATTATTGCACAAGTGTCCAGCTTGTGGTGTTTAATTGGTCATAGACTTTCAACAAGATTGGATATCTTGTGGTGTTTGCCTATTCATGTACAGCATGTCATTATATTCAGGAAGCAACAGGAATTAAATGACATTAATTCCCATGAATATTCATTTCAGAATCTCTACCAAATTCAGGCAGATTCATAGTCCAACACAAATACAACAGCCATTCGTTGCCCCCACAGGAACAAGAACTGTACACTGGCTGCTCTCCCTAGATCGTGCTGTCATCAGGCAGAACCAGCAATTTGTCCTCTTCATAAGCAGCATTCTCACCAGCCCAGCACTGTCCCTCAGGATGGCTACAGGGCAACCCTGTCCTGCCAGGCACCACAGCCTTCTTCCTTTTCTGCTCATCCTCTCAATACAGGCCAGGACATTGCTTTTGCTGACCAGGGAAACAAAGTCAACAACAGCAGAAGGAGGGTTATGAATGTGTTTGCAAAACAGGCACCAAAGTTTGGGATGCTGGGAAAAAAAATTGCACCTTTTGTTTTGAGAGATGATATACACCAGTATTTTATTGAAAAAACTATCTAGGTCTGATTCTGGCCCTGATTTGGGAGGACATAGTTTTATATATTTCCTTTTGTCAGACAAGTCAACTTGAGACTTTGGTTGTGCCACATTACTATCATCTTTTTGTGGGATTTCCCCAGTTGGAGAAAGGATTTGACTAAAGTTGGTGCAAGTGTTGCCAATAGCATTGGATCCAGCCTATAAGCTGGATGTTTATGCCTTTTAAAATTCCCCCTCATGGCCAAATCTACTCTTCCCGTCCTTGAAGTTCTCCCAGTGAAAGAAATGTCTGGCGTTACTCATCTCACATGTGAACAATGGGCAGAACTGCACCTCTGCCTTTTTGAAGGGTATCTATTGCCAGACTGCTCTGATCCTACACACAGTGAGGGATGTAGAGAGCAGCCACTGCTGATTCCTCCAGAGCTGCAGGGTGATGGTACTCACAGGTTCACTTCTGAGTACTACAGTGAGAACATTTGGCTTATCTGAAACAAAGTCAGAAAACCATAAAGCCAGGCTGTGAAAACAGTGTATATTTCTCTTTAATGTCCCCCAACTTTTTGGGCCAGTACATAGTACGTAGCTCTACTTTTCATGCCTGATGTAAAAGGTATAATAATAGCCAAGTACCTGCATGGGCTTTGCACCTACGTGAGAGCATGAAGTGGCCTGGGAAGCAGCCATGCAGCCTGGTGATGTGTTCTGCAAAGCCTCATAAACCGGTGACTAAAGCAGAAAAGACTCCAAGGCCTGGCTCCTGGGACATGGGAGGTGTGGCACTACAGGAGCTTGGAAAACATTCTGACTTTCAAACAAGTAACACCTATAATTACAGAGGCGTCATCACCTTCATATTCTTCTTTTTTTTTTTTAGTTAACAAGCTGTAGTTGTAGCCTGTGCACACCCTTGCCAAAATCTGCCAGGCATTTGCTGCTGGGATGGTTGTGCTGGTGGTGGGAATATCAAGCATCTTTCTCCAGGCACTCGTAAAACAGTCCAGCAGTAAACAATTCAAGTACAATTAGCAGCTACACTGGCGGAGGGGGAGGGAGAAGTCCCACCGCTGGTATTGTCTGTGGACTTAATCATGTTTTACAGAGTTGATGTGCTGGTTTAGATTTGCAAAGCTAAAACCAGGAGACAAAGTTTCCAATAAACGTTTATTCCAGGACAGCACGTAAAACAAGTATTTTCTAGAACACTAAAGGGGGAGGAGGGGGAGTGTTTAAAATATGCTCTTTTCATTAAAAAATGCGGGTTTTTAATAGTAATTTTTAGAAGTTGTTTTGCTAGGTTCATCTCTTTTTTTTTTTTTTTTTCTTTCCGTTAAAGAAACACGAACCAGACCTTAAACAAGAGGCTGGAGGTGGCTGTATGTGTTCCTGAAGCCAGTGGGCACCCTCCCTGCCCCGCTGGCAAGGCTGGCTTGACCGAGCGGCCGCTTCCCGGCGCCGACACCACAGCACTGCGCAAACATCACCTTGGCAAATATTTATTTGCAGCGATTCCCCCCCCTCCCCCGCTTAATTATTTAAAACATAATGAATGAGGCGTAAGTACCTGCCATTACCCTCATCTCAGGTGCTAATTGCCGGCGGAGCGGCCCATGGGCCGCTTCAGCCGAGAGATGGCGCCGCGGGCCCGGCGCTGCAGCCCGCGCGGCCTCGGGTGCGAGGGGGACGGGGACGGGCCCGGCGCTGCTGCCCGTGCGGGTGCGGGGAGGACACGGGCCCAGCCCTGCACCCGCACGGCCTCGGGTGCGGGAGGGGACGGGGACAGGCCCGGCGCGGCTCCACCGCGGCGGCGGGTCGGATCGCCGCCTGCTGCAGCTTCTGGCCATGTTTAAAGCCGGCTCCCCCCCAGCCCGCCGCCGGCCCGGGAGCTTTGTGTCCGTCCTGAGGGAATTCAAAGGCGATCGCCAAAAAAACAAAGGAGGGCAAAGCAAATTGGGTCCTGGAGGGTCCCCGCGGGCAGAAGGGGAAAAAAAAAATAGGGTTTTTTTCCCGGCCCAGGTCTGTGTCTCAGAAACTCTGCGGCTGCCTCACTGACTCCCGGTCCCGGGCAGGGACGGTGGCAGCTCCGCGGGCCCTCGCCGCCGGCAGATCCCGGGTGCTCCCGGGCCGCCGAGCCCGTGACTCCGGCTGAGGGCAGGATGCTGGCCGGCGGAGCCCCGCTCCCCCCCGCGCAACATCCGCGGTGTCCGGCCGCCGCCAAGGGAGCTCCCGCGGTCGCTGGTTGCTCCTTATCCGGGCCGAGGCCGCCGGTGATGTTAAACTTTCCGGTGCCGAGGGTCTGAGGGGAGTCTGGGGCCGGGCGCTCCCGGCTCTCGCCCTCACTCGGCCTCTCTCCCGCGGGCGCTGCCACCGGTCCCTCCGCGGGAGCCCCGGCGGCGCGACCGGGAGCGCTGCCGCTCCGCGCACTCCTCGGGATGGGGACCCGCAGCCCGGACCGCAGCCTGCGCCGGGGCAGCTCCCCGCGGAGCGGCACCACGCTCGGCCCGGTCGCTGTGTCTCCGCGGCCGGTGCGCGCCGCTGCGCGCCCGCGCAGTGTTTCTGAGCACTGTTTGCGCCAACAGAGGCGTGCGCTGCGAAGAGGAGCGCTGGCAGCGCCCGCCTCGCCGCTCCGCGCAGGTAAGGCGGGCTCCGCGGGCATCCGCGGAAGGCCCTGCAAGGTCTCCCGCGGTCTCAGCTGCGCGGGCCTGACATCCCCTTGCCCCCCGGCACGCCGCGGGGAGCGACTGCGGAAAAGTTGCTCGCGGGGCGCGGCGCTGCCCTCCGCCGACGGGGCGGCCCCGGCCCGCCCGGCCGCCCCCGCGCTGAACTCTCCTCGGCGGCGCGCAAGGACGCGCAGCGCTCCGCGGCGCGCTCCGCCGCTACTTCAGCTTCCCCGCGGGCCTGCCCCGCCCCCTCCGGTTGTCCTCCGCGGAGCTCCGCGCCGGCGGAGCTTCCACCCCTCGCCTCCTCCCTCCACTCTGCGCTCACCCCCCCGCGCCCCGGCTTTTATTATTTTTTTTATTATTATTTTTCCCTTGCACCGAGCCTTGTTTACCCAGCAGGTGGATGTGACGTCAGAGACTGACAACAGCAAAAAATAACAACATCTCCCTCCGCGGGGGTGTCGCGGGCCGCCCCCGGCCCGCCCGCGCGGGCGGCGGCGCGGGGCTGCGCGGGGCGGGGAGGGGGCGCGGACGGCGGCGCGGGGCGGGGGCGCGGTGGGGCGGCGTGCGGGGCCCCGCGGGCGCGGCGCCGAGCGGAGGGCTCTATTGTTATTTACCGAGCGGCGGAGCACGCCGCCGCGCCGCCCGGGCTCGGCGTGCCGGAGGGACGGGAGGGAGGGACGGGACGGAGAGGCAGCCCGCGCCGCTCCGCGCCGCCGCCCGCCCGCGCCGGGGCCGCGCCGTGCTGGGCAGCGGCAGGCCGAGTCCTGCGGGTGAGTCCGGCGCCCCCCGACACTTTCCCCGGTTCTCCGGGGCTGTTGCACTTTTCCCCCCGCCGGCCCCACGTGCCCGGCCCCCCCTTCCGAACGCCGCCGGCGTGGTAGCGATGGGGCGGGGGGTTGGCGCGGCGGTGCGCGGATGCGGACCCCCTCTCTCCGGGCTGCGGAACGATCCGCACCCCCTACCCGCCCACTTTGGAAACTTCCCCCCCCCCCCCCCGCCGCCCCGCTCTGCGCGCACCCTCCGCGGAGAGTGGGATGCGGCGCCTCCTGCCCCCCCACCCACCCTTCTCTCCCCCTCCCCCGCTTTCCTCGTGTTTTCCGCCGGGTCCTTCTTCGCTGCCGCGCAAGGGGCGCGCACGCCCCAACTTCAGCACTCGGAGCAAGAAGTTGCGGCGGGGCCGCGCCCCCCCCACCCTCCGCACCGAGCCCGGCTGCCCCGTTTTCCCCTTTCCCCCAAGCACCTGTTGCGGCTTTCCGCTCGCGCAGTCCCTTCCGCAGACGCGGAGCTCCGCGCCGCGCATCCTCCCCCACCCCGGGTCCCTGGGGCTCGCTGCGCCCATCCCCCCCCCCCTTTTTCTTTTTTTTTTGGGAGGCGAAGTGTTTGAATAAACATCCGCGCCTCCCCAGCCCAGCGCAACTTCCCGCTGCGCGGGTGCGGACCACGCATCTCTCACTGCCCTCCCCCCCCCAACCCCTCCGCGCAGAGTCGCGGTGCGGTGCCTCGGGACTGAGCCGCGGCTCTCTGCGCGCCGCGGAGCCAGCCGCTGGTGCCCGGTAAGTAGGGACGCGCTGCGCCCCTCGCACCTGCCGCCCCGCGGAGCTCCGCGCATCCCGCCTCCTCCGGGCAGCGGGAGCTGCGCGCTGCAGGCGGCGTCCGAGCGGCGTGTCCGCACCTCTCTCCTCCCCCACCCCCCGCCCCGTTTTTTTTTTTTGGGGAGGGGGTTGTTTTTTCCCCCCCACCCCTCCCCCTGAAAAAAGCCAAGGAGCGGAGCCGGGCGGCGGGGCGCGGGCAGGGTCTGCGCGGGGCGCGGCGCGGCGCGTCCCCCTCCCCACCGCCGCCCAACTATTAATTATCCGGCAGCCCCGGCGCGGAGAGCATCGCCGGGTTGGCTGCGGAGCGCCTCGATGTTAGCGAGTCTTCTTCTGCCACTTCGCTGTAATGATTTTAATTGCGTGTTTTTTACTTTGAGTGAACTAAAGCGAGTGAGATTACTTCTGGTTTTGTTTGTTGGGTTGTGGTTTTTTTCCCTTTTCCTTTCCCCCCCGATTTCCCCCCAAGGCTGGCAACAGCAGTGCTCAGCCCTCCCGTCCCTCCCCGGGGTCTCTGCCGCCTGCGAGCGCTCCCAGAGCCGCTTCTTTAAAGAAGCTGGAGCCCAACTTCTGTGCTCAGAAGTTTAAGGTTTCATTTTTAGTAACTGTTCTTTGAGTGAGTAATGGATGTGTACTGCTTGAGTCGTCTATACAATGTAGCCTGCTGATTTCTAGGGTGCTGGACGCTTACAAATATTAAAGCAATTTCTCTCAACCGCGTTTCCTTTCCATAGAGTTTTTTTCCGAACTTGGCGTTTTACCTGCTTTGAGCAAATGTTGGTGTCACTAATGACAGCTGCTTAATTTGACAAAGTTTCAAGAACGTCATCGAAGAAACTTGCCGCTTGTGCTGTTAATCCACGGTTTGCTTTAATATTTCGGCGGGGGGAAAACAGGCGTTTCCCTCGATTTAATGGTACTCTCAGTTTCTGTTACTGCTGAGAAGCTCCTACGGTTTGTAAGTTTGAGAGAGCCTGAAATAATTCAAGTTCTCAGAGAAGCGAGCGTAGGCAAGGGAGGGACCGTGCAGCTAGGTTTGGGGGAAGCAAGGGAAATCAGGGCTACTGGTTTCAATTTCTCTCCTCTAAATCTTTTCCCCAGCACATTTGATTTGAACTGTCTCCCAACCATCTTGAATGGACCAGGGTGCTGGGGGAGGAAGCTCTTCACTAGTTACCATTCAAAAGGTGTCGGCTAAAATCTCATTGCAAAAAGGTATTGTAGCTTTAACATCTTGCAGTGGCAGCATTCTTCCCCCTTAGTCTTTGGATTAGTCATTGTATGAGAGACAGAGAGGAAAAAAAAAACCCACTTTTTTTTTTTTTTCTGGAAAAAGTAAAGTAAACAGCCTCCAACAAGTGAACCTTGACAACCCAGATTAAGGAAGGCAGGAGAGATCAAACAAAGCTGCTGCTGGGCTGTTGTCAGGAGCTGCCTCACTGAAAGCTCTGGACTATTCGATCAGGCAGCAAGGCTATATGTTCACTTATGCAGAAGTGGACCATTACAAATGCTGATCTTTGTTGTGAAACCAAAGGATAACTTTGAGAAAAATAACTGCTATTTCAAACAAGGCTTTCTGTTGCTTGTGACTGGGATTGCAAAGCTAGGGTTTGGGGTTTTTTTTTTGTGCATGGGCTGGGTTTTGGATTTGTTTTTGGTATTTTTTTCTTTATAGTGATAGTGGTTTCAAGTGCATTCTATAGACTTTCAGAGAGGCTTAGGGTTTGATTTTATTTATGCTGTCTAGAAGTGCAGAGAAGAGGGCATTTCAGTAGTGTAATGCTGGAAACCGTAAAAGTTCTGTGGAGTGCAGCTTTTGTTTCTGGATCTCTGAATTGTAAGGAAACATGGATTGTTATATTTTTTTTCTCTGCGTGTAAGTGCTGTGCTGATGTAGAATAGAGGAGTTTGGTTGCGATGAGGCATTGTCTGTTGTGTGACTGCATTCCTAGAGTTCAGAAAACTTGTAATGTCTTTCCCTCAAATGTATTACCAGCCACTCATGGTGGGTTCTTATTTTTGATATGCCAAGATTTTTGCAAAACTCTGTGTAACTTGTCTTTATGACTCTATTAGAGAAATTCTATTACTGTGTCTTTTGTATTTTTTTTAAAGTGGAAATAGTAGTAAAGAGTTTTAACAGATACTTGATTTTACTTCAGCAAACGTTTACGATTTAAGTATTAATCCAACCAGCTGGAGTTACGTTGTTTTTGTTGCTTGACACTTTCATGTGTGTATTCAAAAACTTCACTGCGGGTTCTACAGATATATCCCCTCTTTCATTTCTTTAAAGTGTTTCAAAACAACACAAGTATCTATTAAAAAATGTTGAGGCAAAAGCTGTTGCCCTAATGTATATTAATCAGGAGGCAGAGCAAGGGCACAGCTACTGAAGAATTAAGAAATCCAACCTTTTTGCATAAGTATTTCTGTAATTAGCAGTGCAGATCACACAATAAGTACTTTATACTTTTTATAAGGTAAGGTTTCATAACCATCCTGCATAACTTATTGTAAAGCCTGTGGATTTTTATGATATATACTTTAATTAGACAATAAAAAGTATGTGTGTTAAACATGCACATGTATGCTCTTAAGCCATTTGGGGTAATGTGTAATGTTTTTTTTAACATCTATAAATATTTTCTACTTAAATCAATTCCACTGGTAATCCTAAGACAGCTAGTTTTTGTACTGCTAAGAGAAGGAGCAGGAAAGTTGAGCAGACAATTATGCATTGGACGTTATTGCGCAGCATATGCTGCGAGATGCCTTTCTCTTGAAGTGGATCACCTTTTTTTTAAGAGCTAAAACTTGCATTATCATCCTTGGTATGATGTACTGTAAACATTTGTAGCTCTAGAATTATTCCCGTTTCACAGCATTGTGAAAATTAGGGAAAAAGCTGGTAGTAAAAAGGCAAATTTATGGAATGCAGCTCTGCTTTTAGTATTCGTACTGCTTGTGGTCATTTATGTTGAGGGATTGAACCGGATAATGTAATTCCTTTTGTGAAATATCTGTTGAGCATGTATTTGTATATCAGTGAAATAACATATGCACACACATATGTAGGATATATATGTAAAATACGGTTATTTCTGCAAGGCTGTCCGGTTATTTATAGGGCATAATGATACTTCTGTCACCTTAAATTTTCTCCAAGAAGCTTTAATAAATTTAAATAGATTATATGCTGTCAGAAAATAGTATAAATTTTGTTTACGATTCACTTGCTTTAAGGTACTTATACTAAAGAAGCTCATTTAACCCCAAGACTGAGTAGCTTTAAGTGGTGAGAGGAGTCTGCTGAAGAGCTGCTACTGCCCTTTGCTCTTGTGATAATCTTAAATTACTACAATTTAATTGCAACTTCAAGGCACCGAGCTGAAATATTTTTCATGCAGCTGAGACAGGGCTGAAGAAGATGCAGTGAGGTTTTTGCAGGTAGCTGGATCTGTCTTTGGAGGCATAGCATTTCCTTGGGCCTGCCCCGCCTTTCGGAGCACATCCAGCACCGCATCGTCTGTGCACACCGACACGCCGCTGATGCCCCAGGAGAGAGCCTTGCTGGGGCATTCCCGCCTCGCTGGGAGCAGGATCAGGCCCTGCAGTAGTCAGGCAGCTTGAGTGCGCAGCCTTTTGTTTGCTGTTAGTATTTAAGCTTATGTTTGAATCAAATAGCGCCTTGGAAATGATTCCTCAAATGAGCCTTGCTAAAGTTGCTTCCCGGAGCTTTTCCCTGCGAGTCGCTGCTGGAAAGGCAGGGTGGGAAGGGGCTGACAGCTGGAGGCAAAGACCAGGGGTGGTTGACAATGTGGGGATGTGAGTGGCACCCTGCTCTTGAAATATAGCCACCGTCTCTTGGGTATGACATGGTCCTCACGTCCCTGAAGAGGAGTTCGGGGAGCACTTAGCCCCCCTGACTGCGCAGGGCCTGATCCAGAACGTGCTGGCATCAACCAGGGCTTCTGTTAATGTGGCTGCCTTTGGGTTTGGCTTTTGGTCTGTGTCATTGACTTGTACCGCTGAAACTTTTTTCTTCCACCTCCCACCACCCCCAACACAGAGTAGCATGTTTTCACACCTGGTGAGCAGCTCAGCAGAGATATGATATGTGATAGGAGCCAGAAAGCGTTTTCTAAGTGCAATTTATAAATGTTGTGCACTAGAGATCAGCAGCCTCTTTGCAACTGTTCTTAGAGGTCCTGGCAGCCAAACTTCACTGAAATGCTTAGAAAGGTATGGCCAGGCTTGGAACCCTTGACTTCATGCCATTGAGGACTCGTCTAAGTGCTTGGCTGCGCTAGAGCACAATGGTGTTTAAATCGTGAGTTTGATTGTTTTTCTATTGGCCCGGTCCTTGTAAAGTGTCTTGTTGCAATAAGAAACAACTAAGATCTTGTGTTTGCTAGGGCTGCTTGCTCGCTTTTGCTCTGACTCGAATGCTGCTCGCAGCCTGCTGCTCTCACAAACCGCTGTGTCGTTTGATTCCTGCAGATCGCCGTGTATCGGGAATTGCAGCTACTGTAGGTAACAAGGTGATGCTGGTGTGTATAGAGGGAGAAAAGCAGGATGGAGTAAGTCATACAATCATTAGAGGAAAAACTTAATTATGGGAACTCTGTAGTCTTTTATATATTTTTCTTTTTCAATGTATCTTTTAGGCTGTAGAGGAATCAGCTGTTCTATTTTTAGGAGATCAGATATTTGTTAGTTAGGATGTCTGGAGTGTTTTAACATGTGCTCTTTTTTTTCTTACTTCAGCGTTAGAGCTACCAAGTCAGAGAATCTGCTGGCTGTGTTCGCGTGCAGTCTTCTTTGCAAATATGCTCTAGGGTTTTGTCTTTCTATTCTCCTGGCACCAATCTCTTCCATGCATGCAAGTGAACAGGCTTATGTCTAATGGCTGTTTGTATGTGGCAAGTATCCAGAATAATCTTGGTAACTTTTTCTTCAGTGCCATCCTGAAATGAAGATAGTATTCTATGGAAAATGAGCTAAGAGAAGAGCATGGGCAAAATCAATTTCTTTCAAAGAAGCATCTGGTACCTGAGGAGGAGTAAATAATTTTTCTCCTCTCATTGACCCTCCCTGTGCTGTTTTTAAGACATCTCCATTTTAGTGCCTTGAAATTGCAATTAAGTTGTAGTAATTTAAGATTATTGCAAGAGTGCAAAGGGCAGTAGAAGCTCTTTAGAAGTCTCATCTCAACACTTAATGCTACTCAGTCAGGGGGGTTAAATGAGTTTCCTCAATATAAGTAACTAAATCGTAAACAAAATTTATGCTATATTCTGACAACTAATAATCTATTTAAATTACATTAAAGTATGTGTGTGAAAATTTAATTAAAGACAGAAATACTGTCAAGCCCTGTAAATATCTTGACAGATCTACTGAAATGGAACCCATATCGTAAAATATTTACATATATCCGATAGGCTACAGTATTTCTGAGAGTACCACTGTCAAACTAATTGTGAGCTTTTTTCCTCCCAGTTCCCTGTTCAGTTGCAATGCTCTTGGAAAGCAGCACAAATACCCAGAACGTTTTACTGGGATGGTTCTCCAGCATATTGTTTACTGCTAATTGCTCTGCCTGTACAATACTTGTCACTGTTATGTTTTTGTTAGAAGTGCCTGTTTCCTCCAAAAGTATGCTTAGCACTGCTGGTAACTCAGAGGTGCAGGGGGAAGGCAGGCTCCTCGTGCAGCGGGATAACCTTCTGTAGTATTCTCAGCACGGCAGCACTGGACATGCAATCTGGGAGTCAACTTTCTTCTGGACGTCTGTCCCGGAGCATGGTGCTGCAGGGTCTCTTGCACTGTTGTGACTGTTGATTTAATTGATTTTTCAGGTAGAAATTGCTTGGGACCTTTTAATTTCCAAGCTTTTGCGATGTATGTGAAGCGTTTCCCGGAGTGCTGGTACGTGCACTCTTACTGATGCGGCCACAGTGCATCTCCTTTGTGGGATGTCTTCCAGGGTGATTTCAAGATGAGGAATGAAGAATGTTTTGGCCTGGATGAAACTTAAGATGAGTTTTGGTTCATAGAACTCACCTGCTGGGATTCTGCATGTGGCCAGAAACAGGAGATTTTACTGTGAAGGTGCAGGACGAGCTCTGCTTTCTCAGTGCCTGGTCATGGGTCAGAGTCATAGCTCTCCTTGGCTGGGGTGTACATCCCTGGTGCTGCATGGTTGTAGGAGAAGGGTGAGGATGTGGGCATGGAGAGAAGGATGTGGTGGGAGCATGGTGCTGTGGATGCTGGGGACCTGGGCTGGGCGTGTGGGTGTTGAGCACCGGCAGCCCAACAGAAGGTGGCACAGTTTTGCAGGTTGGCTGGAGCCTCTGACAGCATCGTTAGCTTTCCCCTCTTCACCAGACATTTCCTTTCATGTTGGATCCGAGTTTTAGCTGTACTTCCCGATCAGTCTTGTCATCTTGTTGCTAACAATTAGGGTCAAGTGTCTTTCCTTGGGCTCTCCTCAGGCTTCGTGTTGGTGTCCCTCCCCCAGCTCCTAGCCTAAGCTGTTTGTTCGTTAATTAGTAGATGGGGCATATTAGCACATCAGTAACCTGGAGTAGTCAGGCTTCCCAAGGCATCTTGGGAAACCCTCTCTGGTTTTCTGTGACCGGACATGCACTATTGCTGATTTAGATAGCAGAGCCGATGATGCCAAAAGTGTTGTTAAGAGAGAGATAAATAGAGAGAGCCCAGCAGTAAGCAGAATGTCATGTCTCTATTAAAAAGCTTGTGATAAAGGAAGATAAAATGGTGAGGGGGGATTGCTGGTGTGTTCAGAGCAGCCGCTAAACATCTGATCACAAAAATCGATGCTGAATTCCCCTTCCTGCAAAATGCTTGCCCGCAGAATTAATGTCTGAGCCTGGGTTTGATTGCAGCGAATGATGGAGCCCTGAAAGGACTTTTGTTCTTGCCAAAAAGGCGGCCAGGAGTTCTGAGGGATTCAGGAGCTGTCTGAGCCGGGATTCAAAATCCCTCCCTGGTTGCCTTTGAAGTAGCTGCCCTTCTTCCACAGCGATGTGATGTTCCTGGGACGCTGATGAAGTTGTTCCAGACTTGTGCCAGGGCTCATTGCTCTATGCTGCCTCACACCTTGATTTCCCTGGTGCTCTGGCTACCTGCATTTCTATTAGTTCCCACCCAGAGGTCAGTCCTTGGCTTCATGGCAGAATAACAGCGATGCAGAACTTTGTATATTTGAGTCTTTTACTCAGTCTGCAGAAGTGAAAAATGTAACTGATTATAAAGAAATGAGTGGTCGCAGCAGATGAGAGGGGAGTGGTATTAATTTTACTGGTCCTGTAATGAAACATGCAGTAAAACGTTAAATCATCACAGCCTTGTTTGCTGAAAGGATGTTAATCATTCTGTTGAGAAGTAATTAACTGATACTTCTCTAGGAAGCAACGTCAGTTTTTAAAAGCATCTTCCTAATGCCACACAGTGAGTGCAAAGTTTGTGTCTCTCTTTCTGCTGCTGCTGGAGAGCTGGGAAGAGAGTGGGACACCTCTTCCCAAGAAACTTCTGGGAATGCCAAGGGAGCAGAAAGGGTGTGGGGGGGGAGCAACTAAAGTGTGCTATTCTAATGGTCTTTTGATTGCAAGGTTGTCTTTTATGACTTTTGTCAGCTGGGCTTGTTGCAAGCCTTATTTCAGGAGTAGTCTGTTTGGGATTAAGAAGTTGAAACCTTCAAGTGTTCATCCTGATGCTTGCATTCTTATTTCTTTTTTTAATAATGGCTTTTGTGTTGTAATAGTCAACTTGCTGACAGTGAGTCATGAACTCTATCTCCTGTGAACCTCATGATAAATTTTTCTTAGCTGGTCAGGCAACTCACTTGGCTCGTCCAGCCCAGTTCCCACATTCTATACTTAGGCTGGAAGGAAAATTTCCATTAAAATTGGTGGTGTAAATCCTCTTTTCCTCCTGTGGAGGAAAAGCAGTGGCAGTGCAGGGGGCCCTGGGGGCATCACAGAGCAGCTGCTGGCATTGGGCTTGTGGGAGGAGGTTGAAGCTAGGTTTGACCAGGAACAGCTGAGTCCGGGGGAAGGCGCAGCCAGCGACACTTTTGACGATGGCCAATGCTCAGTAAGGTCAAAGAAGCGTTTTGGAGAGGGTGCATGTGCAGATGGAGGAACAAGTGAGCAGAGGAGGACAATTGCTCTATTTTTCACAGTTTCATTTTTGAAGGATCAGATTGAAGCCCCTGGATGGTGAGAGGTGCGGGAGCATCTGTGTCAGTGCTTCTGCATCCTGTGCTTCCAAGCTTGTGGCCTTGATCCCCTTTTTGCCTCGACAGAGATTGTGGAATTTGGTAATCATCATCAAATCACTGCCATTTCTGATATAATAACCCCAACTTCTGACATCTCAGTGTTATTGAAGCTATACCCAAACCGGAATTTTCTGAGGGATATAAATTCTACCTGGCAAATAGCATAATAGAGAGGCACCAATGGCATTAGTATTGATACTTTCTGCTTTCATAACTGCTCTGCTTTTCAAATAGGGTTCCTTCAGACAGTGTCATGCAAACACTGTTAATCAGTGTACTGTAAATTATTCCTTCCCCTGGGGTGAATTTCATAAATAGGTGTATTTCTGTGTGTAGTATACAAGACAGATTTTGGTTATGTGGCCAAAGTCCCAAATACCCATGCTGATGAAACCACTGGAGCTTCCTTCCCTGGACCGAGTTTAAAAAAAAGAATAAATTAAAAATTATAAAAGTCAGTTTGGCTCAGAGAAGAAAATGTTGGAATATTCATGCATGTAGCATATAATAAGAATCTATGTGGATGTTTGTACAGAGCATCATAGCCTTATATCTACCTTCGCAGATTTAATGGAGAGATTTTTCTCAGTAAGTTTTACAGTAGTAATAATGTGTTAACAACTTTGGTAGTTTATTTTCATTAGAGAGTTATGGCAGGGGCCTCATCCTGTTCTGGTTGAATTAAGTGAGTGCTGGGAGAAGGTGTCTCTGAAATAGCTTGTAGTAAATTGCTTTTGTTAGTTTTTAAATGATTTGTCTGTGCATTGATGTTCAAATAATGTATGTCAGGCTTGTAAAGCTCCCAAGTTGTACGTTTGGAAGACTGAAAATGTAATTTTCAGTGATAAATTACCTAAAGGACTTTGAAAGAGGAATGTTCAAAGTATGCAGCGTAATTGTTGTTTGTACAAGTATTTGAAAGTGATTTTCTGACTAACCCATCTGAGTTTTCCAAAGACCAGTAGTGTAAGGAACGGTGGTCTTACTCGGGAGACCTTTCTAATCCGTCGTTTCAGTTACAGGATTTAACTGAAAATGGGAGAAATTCATCTTGGTATATTTTAGCCGACGTTGTACCACGAACATTTGAGCCACAGCACACAAAAAATACCGTTTCATAGAAGCTGAAAGGAATATTACCTGTGAATTAAACTAAAATATCTTAAGCCTGTCCAATATATTCCTTGCTTTAAACAGGCAGGGAAGAAGAGGTATTTCCTATTTATTTTTCAGATTGGCTGGAATACAGACTTTCTGGAAAAGGTTCCTTGGACGATTGAAGGGGAAATCTGATTTTTCTGTGATTGCTTTATATTTGCTGAGGAATTCTGATTGTGCAGAAGCTTATTGCATGGAAATGGAAATTTATTGACTAGGATTTCTAGGGATTATAATGGATGCCATTAGATAGAGGCACGCTCGTAGAGAGGTAAACTAGTAAATCTGAACACACTGAAAAATAGTAGCTATAGACGTCTGGCTCTGTTATCAAACTTGCTGCATAAGCCAGAGTTTATGCACTGTGATAATGCTAATGACCAGCAGAGCCAATGATGCATGACTGGAGGAAATCAGTGGTATAATCGGAGAAAGTTATCAGGTTTTTGTCATTAAATATTAGTGATAAATAATACACTTCATTTTGAGCAGATAGGACGTATTTAATTCTGATGTGGAGAGTTTCAATTTAATAAGGAGCATTGCTGAGTAAAATGATAATCTTTTGTAATTTAAAGGGAAAATAAAAATGCATTTGTTTCAGCATAATCTCCCGACGGCCATCCTCCTCTGCTGTTTGTCTTCACTGGTGTCTGAAAGTGTGGAATATCTTTGCAGCCATTTAAGATGGCTGTTTATATCAGGGTGTTTTATCCAAGTTATTAGTTTGTGCAACACAGAACTAATTACATGAGAGCAGAATCAAAGGGCATCTCTTCAGTATAAACTAGATACCTTCCATTTTCTGCTTAAAACTTTGAATATTGCAGCAAATCTAAACTGTGTTTTCCATGCAGTGGGTCCCCTAGAAAACAGTCCACCTGTCCTGGCAGCAACAGGAGGGGAGGGACGAGAACAAAAGAGACAGATAAATTAGATCTTGTTTTGCAAGTTATCTTTTAAGTCAGTGGGAGAACAAGGAAGAGAAGTATAGCTAAACTGAAGTAAGAGGGTTATTAATAGTCTCTATAAAGGACAGTTTGCACCAGGAGGGAAAAAAAAATCTGGTTGGCTTTTTTTAGCGAAACAGGCTAACACCCAGTGTAAATCTGTGTCATTAACTGAGGCAGTGCGTGATTTTTAGAGCGTTGCTTTTCCTCTTGTGAGCCTTTGCCTGTGGAGGCTCGTTCCCTGGGCTGGAGACAGATGTGGTACAGTATCTACCTTGAACAGACTTTGCTTTCCAGCTGCAGCACCTCTGCCTGTGTCAGCCCATGGCCCCAATTAAACAGATACCACTGGTTTTGCCCAAAGAGTGGCTTTGTAACGTGGCCAGGATCTTCCCACCACCTCTCAGAGTCGTGCTCGAACGCAGCATCTCAGCTCGAGTTTCCAGAATTAGATGGCACAGTGAGTAAACACAGCGTACTTGCCAGTTCTCACATCCTCTTTTGCAGCGAGTATTGCAGCAAATCCTGCAGATTTGACTCATCTCTGAAGTTTGTCACTGATTTGAAGCAGATCTTGTCTGCCTTTCTCAAAAGAGCTGGGAGTCTGGCCACAGCTCCTGAGTGCACAGTCCTTCTGTACGTGAGTGCAGCGTGCTTCAGTCAGTGTCTGCATAAACTTGGGCAGCTCTTAGTAACTTTAGCTGGAGTTACATGCCTTTATCTAAGGGTAAAATTTGGCCTGCAGTCATCCTTTATTGAAAGCTTTGTGGAAATACTTTGTTCTCGCTATGCACAAATATTTACATTTTGATGGGAAGATCTTTTTTTCCCCTCCATTTCTTTCTTTCTTCTTTTTTTTCAGTTTCCCTGCTCTATGCCATTAGCACAAGGAAGGGATGGGAGGTATTCTGCATCTTTCCCTGTCAGTTGAAAAATAACATTCCGGGTTTCAACTGGTATTTATCAAAAGAGCAGCAGAAAAAAAACAACTCTGCCAGTGTTGGAAGCACTGTCTGCTTGTCTGATTTCAGTGTGCCACCCAGGGTGGGATGGGGAGTTTGCTTAATGCTGTGGGTAAATTGGGAAGGGAATGGCAATACAGAGTAGAAAACTTTTCTGGGTAAATACAAGGAGTGTCAGGTACAGCCCCCGTTTTAAGAACAGCATGTCTTAATGTTTCTGTTCATCGGTGTTGAATCACCTCCGCATGTCAACCTCTGCCTGGTGCATGCTCTCAGCAGATTGAGGAGGAGGACACATTCACTGCTCTGCAAGTGCATTACAATGGTCCACACGTGTGCCGTGACTCAAGCGCGCTCACAACTTCATGACATGTATCAAATGAGAATTGTTTCCTCAAGAAGCCTTTATCTCCTTTGGTTTTTTCCTCAGATGAAGGCTGCTGCTGCTTCGCAGACTATTTGAGAGCATGCTTGGTGCTCTATAGAATGAGAGCTCGGTCCATGTTGCAGCTAAGTAGATTTAGGAGGCAGCTGCTGTGGGAACAGGTCTGTATGCTTGTCCCTGGGCCCTTCCCTTTGCATCCCCTGTGCTTCAGCTGAGTCTGTCTTGAGACCATGCAGGAAGGCAGGAAAAAAGTGTTTTCTGACAGGTGAGCATCCTCATTGGTCTCTTTGGAGGTCAGAGGAGGGGCCAGGAGGGTCAGGGCCATCCCCAGCCTCTAGCCTCTTCCTTTGCTTGGCTGCAACACGAAGCCTGGGCTGAAGGCTTTGTGGCTGGACCTGATCTTTTCTCTCTGGGCAGAGGAGTCCTTGTCCAGCTGTGCTGTGGTATGCTCCCAGCAGGGCCTGCTGATGGAACCACCCCACCAAAGCTAATGCAAGTATGGGCTTTCATTTAATTGTTAATTTAATGATGCTCCCTTAGTGCCAGGTACTAGAGTTGTTTAGGTGCACATACTGAAAAGCCCGGCATGGTGTTTTCTTTGGATTTTCTTCTTTCCTGTTAGCAGTAGATGATGAGCTGCTTCAGAGGCTGGATATTTTTGATAAGGGCACTGAGAGATATCCAGGTTACTAGCTGCTGTTGTTTCTTGTTGTTTTTATAATACCTATCTGTGTGATAAGCAAATACAGCTGCACATAGAACTCGGATAAAGCTAGATCCAACCTGCTAGCTAACTTTTGAGTTAAAGGACAGAGATTGATAAGGAACGCACGGCTTGAACTCAAAGACAACATGTAGCTTTACACCAGAAAGGGTCTGACCCATAGACTGTATTCCCTCAGGGTTGTGCAAGACATACATGTTGGATATGTTGTGGTGTGAGCATGGCTGGGGAGCACGGCTGCCAGTGCCTCCCACGCTAGGACAGCCATTCCGGAACAGCCATGGGCATTGCTGCTGGCTCATCTGTGGCAGGGCCGCCCGTGAGCCCAGGTGTTGGCACGGACAGTAGTTACTGTGGCACGGGGCTCACTCAGGCCTATATTGAGGGTCTGAGCAAACTTTAAGTACAGTTTATGCGTCTGTTGCTTTGAAACGAGCATGCAAGTGTGTGTCAGCAGGAAGTGAAACTGGAGGAGCCCTGAGGGAGCCCTCGCTCGAGGTGTGCCAGGCAGGTACAGCCTACAAGTGTTATCACCTTACTGATAATCTGGCATGGTGTTGACGTTCACGTGTGTCATGGGGTTGGTGGGGGTGAAGTCATGCTACAGTTAGGCACAGGGACCTGATCCCTCTACCAAGCAGTACAGGCAGGCTGTGTGTTTGAGGTCAGTCACCCTTTGTGCATTTTGCCCATGGGAGCTCGATTTGACTGTCCCCACGTGCTGATGGGAGGGGATCAGTAGGGTGTTTTGTGAGGGTTTAGCAGCACAGAGCAGCATTGTAGGGCAGCCCTCACTCTCTCCAAGCCTTGCTGTGAAGCCAGTGTCTACTGATGAGCTGAGGTGAGGCTGGCCCATGCCCCACCTTTCCCTTTAGAGATGAGAGATAATTTTGTGCTACAAAGAGCAGGATCGTTGGCAGTGCAATGAGAGGCCAGGTGCCCACTGGACAGCAGAGCAGCACCTGTGTGGCTCTCACTGTCTATGCAGGAGGAAGAGGAGGTTGGCTGCTGTGTGCCTGAGGAAGCCAGACGAGACTGGCACTCAACTGCCAGCCCTGAGGCCTCCCTGGTGTTGCACAAAGTTGTCTGTGTCTTCAGCTGACAGCCCGTTAACTACTTGTTTTTGTGTTGTCTTATTGAGGAATTTGAATGTGCAGTCTGGAGGCATCAAAGCGTTAACCCTCACTTTTAATTATTACCTTTATTTTTGGAAAGGAGTAGCAGTCAGAATAAAATACTTAGTGTGAATAAAACCTTTTCTTCTTCCTTGGTTTGTGCCCAGCTTGAGTTGCCAGGTCTCCCCAGGGGTGCCCAATGTGCAGATGAGCAGAGCTGCAATCTTGAAGCGCTCCTGTCCTCACCACATCTCCTCAGCAAGTGCTGATGTTTCATATTCTGCATGGGCAATTTTATACTCTCCGAAGTATTGCTCACCTCATGTTAGAATTTTTCAGTCTTTCTTCTTATGTGTCAGTACCACATCTGATTGGAGCCTTAATTGCTCTTCGTGCTCCTATGTTTTACCTTCTCCTCCTAGACCAGTTGGAGGGTTTCTTGAAGGGAAAGCCCAAGGTAGCTCAGTGCTACCAGTGTATAGACTCTCCTTCTCACAAGGCTACACACACAGCAAGTGGCTGGAAAAATGCCCCTCCAAGTCATGATGAATTAAGCGTTGCAGATAGAAGCAGAAATGAAGCTCTGTGAGGATACATGACTTGATCCAAGAATTTATGTGATGTGCAAAGACAGAGAGAAAAGCAAACTTCTCATCCAAGACATGGTGGCTGTGGTGCTCCTGCCCCAGGGTGCTCCAGCACAGCCTTTTGAAAGCTGCTGAGGTGTCCACTGTCCCATTGGTGTCCCATCCAGAGCCTCTAGTGCCAGAGCCAGGAGACCCCAATCTGGTTGTCATTGGTGAAGTCACTCATGGGTGACTTCATGCATGCATGCATGTGGTAGCTCATCAATAAATGAAGCACTTTCCAGAGACCTTGAGCATCCTGCATCTCACCCAACTGTCCTTGTTGGTGACCCTGCCAGCATGGTATGTCACTGAATAGATCTGTTAGGTGAGTGGGAATGTGCAGGAGCAGGCTGAGCCTTCTGAATGGCAGAAATTAGTCTGAGGAGGAGAAATGAATAGAAGGCAAATGCAGAAATCTTGCATTCACACTACTTGTTGTCTGAACCTACCGTCATGGGAAAGAGATAGGAGGAACCTCCAATGGCAGCTGGGATGTTTGATGCTAACAGTGTAGAGTACATCTTCCATTTTGCACTGGGAAAAAAAAACCCAACAAATTAGGCAGTGGTTGTTTACCTCTTGGTTTTAAATAAGCGTAGCATTGAGTGTAAATTAAAAACAACCTTGAAACTGCACAGATTCATAAGACCGTAAACTGGGATTTTAAAAATTACCTCCATTGGAATCCTGGAAGCATCTGTTACATAATTAATGCACTTAAAAATATATTCTATTTATGATTAATCCAGGACTGTAGTGTGTGCTAGTTAAAAGTCTGGATCCCAGCGTGCAATGCGAGGAAGGAAATGCAGTTGTAATCTATTTGACAGTTATAGGAAAGGACATTTGCTACAAATAAATTCATTTTCCTTAGTCTTTTTACTAGTCAGACCCAAGCTTATATCTGTTGTGCAAAGTTTGTTGACTGGTAAATGTTTTGAGATTTATGCTGGTAATTTTGTAGATCTACTGGAAAAAATAACTCAAGAATAATTAGTGAGATTGACCATACAGTAATGTACCACATGTGTGACAGTGTTACTGGGCTGATGATCTTGGGTATAGTATATGCAATTAAAAGTGCTAGAGCTCAGTACTGTGAAGCTTTTCAGACATTCTCTGAGATACACAAATGCTTTAGGGGATGCATGTTTCCAAAGCATAGCTTGCCAAACTTACTGGATGCTTAGTGTCTTCTCTCCAGAGAAGTGTTTCAGGCTGAGACTCCCTGGGTGAAAGTGGTGGAGCAGGCACAGCAAGCACAAATATGACTTGACAAACCTTAGCTTGCACAGTTGTTTGTTTTGCTTTGTTTTTATCAGGAAAGTCTCAAGGACTCTCTATTTTTTCCCTGAGTTTTTTGAGTTGGCATCCAACCACCAGCTCCAGTTTCTGGCATTGCATTTCCTCCGACAAATTTTTCTCTCTGCTGCATGTTTCTGTTCCCCTTTTTTTTTCTCCCCCTTCATCTGATTAGTGTCTTGTCAGGTTGGTGCAGGATCCTACTGTGTAAAACGCTGTTCTTCTTCCATCTTACTTTTGTAACTGTTTCGTGAAAGCCTGCAAGCTGTTAGGACTGTCCATCACCCTGTTGTGTTCCAGGGTGGTGGTCCCATGTTGTGGTGTGCTGTGGGTCCTGCCTTTCCCTGCCCATCTCAGGCTGGCTGAGCATCGTGGCCGCACTGGTGAGAGTTGCCTGGTGCTTTGAGAGCCTGTAAAAAGGTCCCTTTCCAAATAGTTGTTTTTTTTTTTTTAAGTGAACAATCATCATGTGTGTTGGCTCAGGAGGCATTTTGAGATTGAGTGCTGCATGTCCTGTTGCACCTGGTCTATCCTGTATCCCTGCTGGATTATTAAAGGGGTTATCCATATTGAAGCCATATGTGCTCTTTGATGTACCTGCCTACCGTGCTCCCGCCAGCGTGCCAAGATGTGGCACAGTACAGAGGTTGGCACCTCTACCTCTTGGGCTCTGCCCTAGCACCCTAGACCTGCAGTGGAGACAAGATTGGGATGGGGAAGGGAACCAATTGTCTTCCATTTGCCTTTGATGTCTCCAGGCTTGACCATGGGGTCTTTTGACACCATATCCAGTACGTGCAGGGCGTACGGCAGCCTGACTGCTCCGGCGTGCTCTCCCTGAGGCTGTCTGCATTGCCAGTGCTGGAAGCAAGTTACTAATGAACTCAGGTTTCCGCCTGTCTTGAATTGTTTCTGCACTTCAGAGTCCATGAGGACTCTTCAGAATATAACGAGGGAGGAGCAGGCCTGGTTTTGTGGAAGACAGTGATGCTGTAACCTGAAAACTCTTGGCCACGGACTGTGCTCTCGACTCTTCCTCGCCATTAATCTTGATGGAAATGTTACTTCTGACTTTTCCCACTGTATAATGTGAACCCTTGTTATCTTTGCAGTATAAAAGTCCACTCAGCCTGGGCTTTCCCTTTAGTCCTGAGGAGAGGTGGATGTTGAGATACATGTGCTCCAGACTATTTGTACTTCTAGCAAATTGGGACACACAAAAAAAATTGATTACTATTGGTAACTTAATTTTGTGCAAACTCAAGAGCCCCAGAGAGAAACCTACTTCAAAAGCTCTTTGTTTCTTCCTTCTTTTTTGTAAATATTGTTTTACAAAGGATACATTGTTGCTGTATTTCAGTGGTCTAGGGTTTCAGCCACTTTCTTTGATACGGATTTGTGTGAAAGCAGTTGTATCAGACGGAAGGAAATGATAAAATCTACAAATTAAGGCAAAGGATGAGAAGGGCAGCGGGTAGCATGAAATGGAGATGTGTTCACATCTAATGAGCTTTCCTACAAGCAGACCCTGGTTCCTCTGCTTGTTACAGGCCAGGTCGGCTACGTTTGGCAAGTTTAATGGATGGGAGTGGGTAGCTGATGAAGAGTAAGATTTTTAGGTGAAAGCAGAATCCTGTGACTACAGTAGTGCAAGCTTATTTTTAGAACTCGATTGCATTTGAGTCGCCAGCATTAGGAAAAACTTCTTAGCTCACATTATACTGCAAATTTCTTTAATTTATTTTTAAAGTGGAAATTTTGCAAGCTGACGTTTTGCAGCATGCGTAGTACGATTTGGCTGACAGCATTGTCTGGCAAAAGAAATAACCAAATTATTATTCAGTCATGGGTTTTTAACAGCCGCAAAGCAAGTGGATGTTAACTAAATGATGCAATTTATTCCCTTCCTGCTTATTGCCAGCTTGCCTATTACAGAGAGACTGCCAGCTTTAAATAAGTGGTACCCAGATGGTAGTCGCATGACGCCCACTTGGTTACAGAGCCTAAGCAGGGAATAACTCGGCAGCCACTACAAGCTGTGGGTCAATTGAGGGGGAATGCCTGTTGCTTCACAGTTTTGCATATGTAAATCTGTTAATGTTATGTCAGTATTGTGCGGTCTAAACACAAGCATTGCCTTTCTCTGGGGCCCAGATGAACTTGGATCGCGGCCCAGTTAATGAGGAGCCCAGTGCGGAGCGGCAGTCGGAGGCTGCTGCCGACGTTCTCTTCCTTGGTGTGAACTCGCCACATCCCAGATGCTCTCCTATGGCTGTGTTGCCTGGGGCTGGCCAGGCCGCCCAAAACGACGGGCAAACGCCCCCTCTATTTTTAGCCTCAGCACAGAAGAGGGTTGGCTTGGCCCAGCTGACGTTTTCTTTCTGTCTGCCACACTTCTGCGCTCGCCTTCATCGACTGCAGATGTGTGGTGCACAGCCGCCTCCGAGAAGTCATGAACTGTGTCGTCTGCGCCCTTTAACAGCCAACATCTGCTGTAGCTGCCTGATGGAAGCAGCATGGAAACAATTTTGGGGAGAGTGCTGAAGTTTGGCCCTGCAGACAATTACTTTATATTAATTGCATCGAGATAGTTACCGTACAAGTCAGGTTTGAAGCCGATTTCCAACCCCCCACCCCCCTTTTTTATTATTGTTTTAAAAGCAGTAGTTAAAATTGTTTGACATGGGAATGCTTTTTATTGTTGATCATTTCTGGTTCTGAAAAGTTTATTACAATGGGTGAAAACAACAACCAAAAAAACCCCATAAAAAGCTGGAGCTGTAATACACTTAAAGGGTAAAAAAAAAAGTACCAATAGTGTTGACTTAACCAATGAAAATGTTCCTGGAGGTATTGTAAATTTTATGTGCCAGATGAAAAGTATTAAGTGTGTTATTTTTCACAAAGGAAAAACATTCTGATTTTTAACCATTTTGTAAATTACATTAATGCTGTAATACGGCTTAAAAAGTCTTGGGCTTGTTCCAGGACTGCTCGCCCCGTGAGCAGGTTCCATGAGTTTGCCCATGGGGGCACGGATTGGGGGCCCTGGCAGGAGCAGGGTTGGGTGCATGGACTTGTTGGGCAGAAATCTTGTCTTTTTGGGGTAAGGGGGAAAAAAAAAAAACCCCTGTCTTTTTGTCATCACTTTTTCCCCCCCTCTTTTCTTCTTTTTTTGGAAGTTGCAAGCGAGCATTTTAAATACAGTAAAACTGAGGGAGAAAATAAGCTGCTTTGGAATGTAGCAGAAAGCTGAGATGCTTCAGTATTTTATCTTTATTTTGCTAATTATTTGTCATGGAGATCTGAGTTGATTCTATGAGATTTCTTTTAAGCCTCTTAAGAGTAATTTTTTTGGCTAATGATGATTTTCCTCCACTTACTGTTTCCCAGCTAGAGCGTTACCAGTGTGGATGGGGAAATAAGTTCAAGGGTCAGAGTACAGACAGGCAAAGGGAAGAAGTGATGAGGAAAAACCAAAGGTCCTGCAAGAGCTGTAGGGAATGCATGAGGGGTTTATAACTTAGAGGCGAGTCTGTCATCCCCATCGCTGTGCAAATGTCCAGCAAATGTCATTTTTAATGGAAAATTAGTTAGCAGTTGTCGAAGATCCTGTAGCAAATTCTTATACAATAAAGGTAAATCAAGCTAAGCCTTGGTTTATATGTGATTTTTTTTTCTTTTTCAGTTCCCTATATTAGCACGAGAACTAGAGCTTACCCTGCTGAAAACTTAATTAGGCAAACAGAATGCTATGTTAGCAGACACTTACAAACCCAATGTGCTCAGGACTGGATTCAAATAAGTTAATAAGAGTTATATTAGGTGTTTCTAATGGTACATTCCGTTTTTAAAAAGAAATGCTGTCTTTGATAATAACCATCCCACACCTTTTTGGGTAATAGTTTAATTGAAAGGCTTGATTGTGTCCATTTAGTCACAGAGGATCCCTTCTGCTGGGCAATATGTGAATGCGAGTCTCTTTGTACCCTTTATATTTGGTTGCCTGATGTGAAGCCCCCATAGGAGAAAACTGGGATGAGAGAAGGAAACAGTCTGTTGTGGAATACACGCAGAAGAGCTAGCAGACACGAGCAGAACAAATCTTCAGAGTTAGTGTGGGTGTAGGGGTGCGTGCATATTTGTATGTAATGTATTTAAAATGCCAATAGCTTATGCCTTTTGAAGGCATAAAATCATAGCTGTCATATTAGCTATACCACTTCCAAAAATAATGCCAGGAACAGACTGATACTGATTGTTCAAAAAAGTGTCATTATTCTGTGATACTTTTTTTGGGGCTTCTAGTCCCCACTTAAAACAGGTGTTTCCATGCAGTGTTCCTCAAAAAGTTGTTGGCTGAAAGGATTTAAATTCCAAATTGAAGGTATTTTCTTGTTATTTTTTGTCATATTATCTTCTAGGAGGGTAAGGGGAGGGAGGAGGAACATGCTTATTTTCTTTCTTACTCATTCCAGCAAATAAATTTTTGGACAAAGGACACTGACACAGAGCCTGTAAATTTAAACTGGGAATCAGGAGCTTGGGACCTTGTTATTCCAGACCCGATGCTACACCATTTCTTCCATGTCTGTGTGCTTCTGTTGGAAAAGTTGCCATGTCAAGAGACTGCTGGAGGATTTAAATAGTGCTTGTGAAGTGCTGAGGTCATCTAATGTAGGGATTTTGATAATAGAAAGAATCAATGTCTTCAACCAGTCTCAGCCTCAACATGACTGCTCTTGTTGCTGCAATGCAGTGAGTCTGCAAGTGTTTCTCAACAGTGATTTTTTTTGTACCATTGTAGCTGAACGTGCCTGGTTTTGTGCCACCAACCAGAATTGCCACTGGTTGCAGACTCTAAAACATTTCTTGAACATTGGTAAAGCAGCATTTATTTCTATGGTATCGAGACAGATCATGGCATGCATGTCTTCTTAACATTTATTTTAGGCTAAGGTTTTAGGCTGGCCAGTAAAAGCTTGTGTCTGTGTTGGGCATGGCAACCTTTATTTGTCAAAGAGAGCAGAGCCTGATAAGAGCAGTGTTGCAGAAAACAAGAGGTACATCACTGTGCAAAACTAAGAAAAGAGTCCATAAAAATGCTGTTGGTTTGTCATCATTTAACTCCTATGAACAGCCAAAAAGAAGTGCTTAGAGTAGAGCTTGAGAGGTCCTTTTGAATTCTGGGGATTCCCTAAAAGAAGATCAGATAAGGTAGTAAGTGGAGGATTCAGGCAGGAAAGTGGTTTGGAATTGCAAATCAGTGGTTTGCCCATAAGTGCTTTGGGTTGACTGTGGTGGTTTCTGGGTTTTTTTTTTATTTTATGATTTCTTTTTATTTTTTTTCCAAAGATGTGGAGTGATTTTTCACTGGTCTCTAAGCTCTCTTGAAAGGGTCCAGATTGTCAAAGGCTGAGGATGATTGTTCACTCCATAGCTTTGCAGGCTGAACCGAAATCACTGCTCGTTCTCTCAAGGCTCCTGATCTGTCTCTGGTAGAGCTCGTAGCTTTCAAATGCTTTAACATATTTCGTTGCTTTCTTGAATGTTGTAGGAGGTTGAATAAATATGATTTCTACAGTATATATGTATACATAGATATATGTATGTACATATAAAGCAATGAAACTTGGACATACTGGGTGTTAAGCAACTCGCCAAAAGCAACAGGAGGAACCAATGTCAGAATGCAGCTTAAATTTATCTGTTGCTCGCTGGTGATCCCACAGCTGGGCAGGATCCAGATGAACAAACTGTGATGTGGTGACTGTTCTGTCTCTTCCCACACAATGTACTTATATTGTAAAATATATATTAAAATATTTAGGGAGTTGGCCATGTTTCATGTAATGACTGTAGGATGGTAGCTTTCAGTTCATCACTCGGATCAGGGCCTCTAGAATTTGGGTAATTCTTTCCTGGTGTGAAATGTAAAGCCTTCATCTATGAGGAGACAAAAAGGATTGTTTTTAAAGTTTAATAGATCTACCAATACCTGACTGCTGCAAGAAGAGGTAAGTGGGGTTTAGGGGGATTGTTCTTAACTGTTTGTTTAGCTTGGAAGAAGCAGGAGAAGAGTGTCTGGGTGGCACAGGAACATACCCATCACTGCTGCTGATAGCACACGTGATGGCAGGCACAGGCAGGTCCCAGCTGCCTGGCACCTGCATGGGCTCTGCAGAGCTGGCTGCCTTGGGGGACGTGTCAGGTCACTACGACAAAAGTGGGTGAAGCTGCATAAAATGTGCTCTCAATTATCAGGTCTATAGGAGCTTCGTCTGGTCATTCTGGCATGTTGTGATCTTCAGCTTGTCTCTAGAGTTGTGACTCTCTAATCTGGTCCTCTGTGTCCTTGCACCTTCACTGCTCTGCCTTCTCAGAAGTCATTTGAGCAAATTTTGGGCTATGCTTTCTGCCCTGAGTAGGAATAGAGTGGTTTTATACCAGGACCAGTATCCAGCTGGTGTGCTTGTCTTGCATTCCCAGATCACCTTCAGTGCCTACTGTCCTCTTTTTGGTTGCCTAAAACTTCATCCTTGAGGCAGTCAAGCTATCTGAAAGCACTGGCACTCCTAAGACTGATGATACTGTTGGCATAACACAAGTATAATTACTGTCAGTGTAACGAACAAGGATTACTGGATTGATTTATCTTTTTCAATTTTTTCCCTTTCAGCTATTTAAGAAACCCTAAAGTTGCATGAGAGTACATAACTTGGTAGAGTTAGAGATTATGGATATGGTGTTGCCAAGCCATAGATTTCAAAGAAAAGATGGCATTGATCACGCTGTCTTGCCCAGCAAGGCGCTTCATGTGTGTCAGCCGGGAAGCACGCTCCCTGCCCTGTGGCAGACGGAGAGCTGCCGGTGCATGGGAGCAGGGGAATGGAAGCATCAGCAGGAAGGAGGATGCTGTGAAATAGTGATAGTGATCTGGAGCTTTGGAGATGGTTCTCTTGAATCCTCCCTCAATGCTAACTTCACTGCAGTTAAAAGCTGAGGAAGGTTTGGTCTCCTTGGTGATTTGGGTGAGGGTGAAAATGGCTTTAATCTTTTTGGCTAGAGTCTTAGATGAAGATCTAACCTTCTAATGCATCTGGCAAAGAAACATGTTTCTTACAGGTGTAGCTTTGTTTTTTGTCCTGTGTTCTCTTGCAAATGAGCATCCCTTTCCTGTTTTCTTTTTTCTTATCCATACATATACCTCCTTTTGGAAAATGTTTCCACCCAGGCACCTGTGTTTCGAGTCTCTATCATGCAGATTAATTTTTCTCTTTAGACATGTGCCATGCTGACAGGCCTGAGGCTAGAACATGCTTTTTATCTGCTAAGACTTTCTCTTGCACTTTCAATTTGAGTAGGTGATACTTCAAGGTGAAGGCGAGGGACTGTGCCCTGCTGTTGAGAGCCAAGACTTGGGCTGCTGCTCCGTGTTGAAAGTCTGACCCGGACTTGTCGCTTGGATTCAGAAGTACTCAAAGGTTTACATGTCTGAATGAAAGGAAGCAATAAGTAGATGCAGAAAAGGCCTGCTTGAAAAGTGACTTTTGAGCTTAATTTCTGCAGTTACTTTCGTTTATTGAAAACCACAAAATCTCAAGTGAAGGGTTGAATTTTTGGGGTTGTGTCCTCATAGCCTATGTTCTGGCTTTTTTTAATGCTGAGCTAATACACTAACAATGTTCCTGAACATCACAGGAATCCAGATGAGAAGAACTTAAAAGTCATTGGTCATGCATGCACTGAAGTTGCACTGAAAGTTCATTTTAAGAAATATGACCCTGTTACTGAATCCTCATGGTGCAGACCCTATACCTTACCTTCTTCTGGATTGCCCTAGGAGCATGTTCATCAACTCCTACTATCTTCTGCATTAGCATTGGCTTATGTTCTCCATTTAGACTTTCTTTAAAGCATTACATAAACAAGTGTCGTGTAAATACAAGCGTTTGTAATGGTGCTTTTAAATTAAAAACTCTTGGATTCATGCAAGTAGACACATGCTTGCACAAAATAACTTTTGGCTTCCCCCTAACACTTTTCAGAATAATTTAAAGGAAGAAAAGATTTGCAAACAGTTGTAAAAGAGCCATAAAAAACTGTCAAATACCAGACCCTCAGCTAATTGTAAACTGTTTTGCTCTTGGAAGTCATACAACATTGATCTCATAGTTGCTTCATTAAGAAGGTGCTTCTCTGTAGCACAGGAGCTGCTTGCTCAGGTAGCCATGAGCAAAAATAGGAAGAGATGTTGGGTTTCTTCTATAAATGCCCAGTATAAACTTGAATAGCTCCAGGCAACTGAAGTATTCAGTACCAAAAATGAAAGCGAGCATTGCAGGGAGCTGAACAGGAAGAAGCTGCCAAGCTGACAACTTCTCTTGTCCTAACTGCTTCACTTCAGAAAAGGCACAGTATCTCCAGCCTTTTGCAGCAGAGTCTCAGGCAGGGCATGGGTGAGGCATGTTTTGGGAATACCCACTGGCACAAGAGGATGCAGGCATGGGTGGTGAGTGTGGTAGTGCCTGTAGGGTTGCTCTCTGACTGTCTGTCCTTATGGAGTATGTTCTCATCTTCAACTTTCAAAGGGAGACATGAAAAAAACGTCTTTCCTGGACAGACATCCTGGCTGACATTCCTGGCCAGATGATTAGTCGCATTTTTTTTCCAATGTACCAAGGAAAACAAGCACTCATGGGTCGGTGTTTTCTGATGGGAATTGTATTAAAAAGTCAACAGTCCATTAGACTAGATTGGTGGAAAAACTTTTCTTTGATTTCCACTCTCATTCTGCAGGTGGGTGATGTTTCACTCGAAGAATATGCTTGGCTCTTTGTATTATGTCCTTCTAATGCTGCAAATTAGGATGTCTGGTTCAGAGAAATATTAATAGCAGCCTACTGGGTCTCATCTCAAGTGTATTCACTCTTAGTCTTTCTCCTTTAACCAGTTTCTAAAGCTCTATCATTAAATCTCTTTAAGACGGGAAATTCTTGCCTTTGTGTATTGGTTGAGCTAATGAATAGTTGCCTGTTATATGCTGGGTCCATGACTGAATCTGACTGTCAGAGCAACAGAGCTGAAGTCAAAGACACTTTATTTCAGACTTCTCTACCTCCTCTGGGTTAGCCATGGAATGGAGTCTCTTCCCATCTGTTCCTGAACCAGAAACGTCCTGTTTAACAAGAGAGAGGACTGGGGATTTTTATCTGGCCTAGCCATTTCCTTCTTGCTTTCCCAATTTCCTTCCCGTGCAGGAATCCTGTGCTGAGACCTCACCCCCAGCCATGGGTATGGGACATGGCCCCTTTTGCAATGATTCTCCCAGCTGTTGAACAAGGGGAGGGAAACCAAAGTGACATTATTTGTCCCTGGTGAATTTGGACATCACCCATATGTGCCCAGGTCTGTACTGGCACTTGAAAGTCTTAGTTTGCAAGTGTGGTTGTGCTGCTTGGGAGCTATGAGGAAGGTTAAAATCCTGTATGTGCTTCTAAAAAAGTACTAGCTTTTCTCTGAAAAACTCCTGTGTGAGTTATCTGACAGCAGGTCTCTGTGCTTAAAAAGTCAGACTTGGGTGTGATCATTAGCACGAGGTGAATGTGCAGACTAGTTTCAGTAAATGGTATATATTGGGTAATGCAGCAGGAGTATACAGGCAGTATGGTGTTTCCCTCACCCAAGATGTAACTGCAAGTAGGGAGTGAGTTGCCAAACCTTAATCAGGGTTGTTTTGCTGATTATTTAATATCTGCTAGGTGCTGAATTCCTGACTTTTGGATTTTGGAGCATGCCTGCACCCTGGTGGGCTGTTTAACTGGGAAAGATGAGCACAGAGAGAGTGACCCGGGATGGGATGGGCAGGAGATGACTGACTGCATGACCACTCCAGTGCACAGCAAATGAAGGAATAGGCAGCACTGAATAATTCAAGAAGAAATTGCAGGACACACAAACGAGACGATACCAAAAGGAAAAAAAAGTAATCCCAGCCCTGAAAATCATCTGTGCCCTGATTCATACCACGTACTGTCGCCCATGCGAGGGCTTGGTGGTCTGATGCACCGCTGTCCTTGCTAGCTTAGGTGTGACTTACTTTTCTGATCTCATTCACGTTCCTCATCAGAAACATGTCACAGAGTCATTGACCCATCCAGTAGATTTTGGCCTGGCTGACTGTAATAACTGTTAACTTTGTGTTTTATGTATGGTATGCTTAGATGGTTCTGAAAGCATTAGGAAAGGAAGAAGGGACTATACGCTGTACAGCAGAATCAAGGAAGCCCTGGTGAGTGCAGGCGGTAAGACTGGTTGTTTGCCCCTGCTTGCTGTCTCACAGTCCCATCCTTCCCTGATTCAGCTGGTGCTAAAAGTGAGTTTCCTTGCATCTCCTTGCCTCATATATTTGTGTGCACTTGTCTCTGCTTCCAGCCTTTTCCCCGTTGTGTGGGCCATTGGATGTGCAGCTGAGTATTGCACTGACTCGGGACTGCTTCGTACCACTTTGTAGCTTTGTTCTGCCTTACAGAGACAAACATAAAGTGTATCTTGCTTTCCCATCCCTACTCAGTTTTCCCCCATTTTGCCCACCTTCCTGTATCTAAGAGTCATCAGTACTTCTTCACTGCATCAGTGCAGCAAAGCTTGAATTGTCCGTATCTCCCAGCAGCACTTAGGTACTTGTTTCCCAATTACTGTCCTCTTGGGTATGAGGAGGACTGTCCCCGTGAGAAAGTACAACTTATTTTTGTATGTGAACTTCCTGACATAGGCTCTCATCTGGTTTTATTGCACACAGCAGTCTTCCAGGCACAAGCTGCTATTGTAATGGGGCCTATAATGCATCATCCCACATGGGGTAGTAGGAGAATATGAAAACTTTGTCCCAGAGCTGGGCAGGCAGATGTGCAACTTCTCTGAAAGTCCGTGAAAGAGTGGAAAACTCTGGAAGAAATCTCTGGTGATTGAATTCCAGGACTTGTTTTTTCTCCACAGTGGCAGCCTTAGTTGGTTGATCTCCAGATGCTGCCACAAGATGAATATTCAGTACTAATAAAATATGTACAATACTGTAAGCCTTGCCAGGGTGAGGATCTTGAGGGCTTGATGAACTTTGTAACATCATTACTCAGTTGTAGGGGCACGACTGATGCAGCAATTGATTTCTCAGTTCAGCCTTCACCTTCTTTTGAGCAGAGTTCATCCCTGTTTGCTTTTCATAATAGCGTTATTACACCTCGCTGGCAGCAGGACAAGGGAGAAGTGACCGTGCAGCTTTTCATTCCTTGTGTACTCCTGTGCAATAATCAACGGTGGTGAATGCCAGGCAGTCATGTTTGAATTTAGCATATCTGATATGTTATCAACTGGCTATGGTGGCATTAACACTAATGTAAAAGATTCTTGTTTTAACTCTGAATTTTCCAACAGCTGCAGAACAAAGGCACAAAGAGTTTCAATATTGAAGAAAAAGCAAAGCTATGTGCTGCTGTACCGAGAGCACAAAAAATGCATCTTCAAACTTTTTTTTTCTTCCTGATCTACTTTCTGTATGACTCAGAAGCCAGGCTCTAAAATGGCCTCCAAACATGCATGCATAATTTTACACATCCAAGTGTCTGCATATGCAGTGCTCTTAAATATCCCCCAGGCACTGACTTTTCTGCTGGGGCCCAGTAGGGAAGGAGTGAAGGAGTTCAGCCCCAGAAGGGACCTAATTTGTGTTAGCATCGCTCTTCCCTGATGGACTTATCCCGGCCTTCCCCGAGCACTGGTCAGTCACCAGTGTCTGTGCAAGCCACTCTTCTATACAGGTTTGTGCTGGGTTAGTTAGCTTGGAGAATGTCTCTCTGAGTTTTTAGGTGGGGTTTGGTTTTTTGGTTTGTTTTTTGTTCCTCTCCTCTTGTGAAGGGCATAGCCTGTGAAAGAGGACATGGGCTTTCTGAGTACCAGCTATTTTCCGGGAACTGATTGCATAAGGGAGGATGAAGGAGAGCCAGGCTTTGGAAAAAGTTACATATGAAGCTATAGCAATGAGGCTGAGAGCACCTTTGGGCTGATGGTGCTGCTCTTTAGTCATAGGGCAGTGGGACCTGCTACCGCTGCTCGCAGAATCAACAAATAAATAGGCTAATAATTAAATCCACGTATCTGTTTGTTTGGTTTGGGATTTATTTTTTCTTTCCATGATTCCTAACAGGACCCCATTGAAAGCAGGCATCTTGTCTGTGCTTCTTATGGCTTTTGTAAAAGAATTAAGAACGCTTAAATGAACAGCCAGCACATGGAGGTGCTCATAGATGTCCAAGACAGATTTTCACTCCTCAGGCTGGCATGTAGAAACTGACTCAGAGGCCAAAGTCATGGGTGGCTCTTTTAATGGCTTATTACCATAAACCCAAATTTTAGGGGTTTAATGTACAGATGACATCCTCTTTTCTGAAGTGGCCTGTGTGTGCAGTTATCCTCAGCACGTGTTTTGGGTGCTTGCTGTCTGTCAGGGTAGGGTGAGCGTACCTGACATAGCAGAAGGGTGTTGATTTGATTAAAATCTGGCTCTTTTGTCTGGCAGCAGCCCTGAATCCCCTTTTTACCCTTTCTGCAAGCAGAAAGAAGTGCAATTTTCATTCAGAGTAGATGTTTCCCTTTCATCCCTGAAGCTAATTTTTTTTTTCCTGCAGCAGTTTTGGTGAAATTATGTATCGCTTGTGATAATTCATTTTAAAAATTCCTGAGCTGTGTGGCGTACTTTCATGAAAATTCATTTAGATAAAATTAGATATTATTGTTTAATGAGGTGGCATTTCAATTTAGACCTTGCATCATGCATATACCAAGAGTTTTTTATGGAATAGTTAGGTTCATTTGAGTAATAAAGGCTGAATCATGGGGGCTTTAATTCTTAATCGCTGTGAGGATTGTTATCTGTGGGATGTGAGCTGTCTTAGTGGTATTCAATCAAGTGTCCACTTAGCCGTGACCAGAAGTAATTGCTCCCAAGTGGGTTGCACAATGACCTGTTAATACTTGCTTTGACCCTCTGACCTTGTCTGCCCCATTGTTTAGGATTTTATAGCAAGCGAGTCTGCATTTCTGTGGGGTCAAGTAGATATCTGAGGTCAAACATTTTCTGATTACTCCATAGTGTACACTGTAAGTCTGCGGAGATGTTGCATAGCAATAGTCACCGCTTCAGAGCAGGGCGCGAAGGGTTGGGAAATTGTCTTCCTGGATGCATGTAAACAGTTTAATATTTTACTGAAAGAAGTTCATCTTGTAAATTAGGTATGAATAATACATTTGTAATTACTACTCATGTCTTTAAACACTTGTGTCTTAATTGGCTTGGGTATTTTTTTAATGTATTTGCATTTTGTCAGGGAAGTTAATTTTAACTTGCAGAGATGGAAGGCGCATGGCGTGGACTGAGGATGGCTTGATCCTGCATCCCTTCAGTGCCTGGGCTTGTGTCAGTGCTTCTAGATCAGTTCAAGTGGAGATTGCTTAATCCCTGCCTCAGAGTGCTGCTGCAGACTATTTTATGTGCCTCTCGCAACCTTCCAGAGTTAATTTGACCTACTTGTTGATGAGTGTGACCCATGGACGGTTGGGATCTCCTGTATTAATTTATTGGCCACCTTTTAAACATTTCTGAATGCGTGGTCATATTGTGCAGTGATTTGCTGTGTTGTGTAGCTGAAATGTGGTACTCTCTTAGCAGTGTATCTGGCAAAATAGCACCGTTGTACAAACAAAGCCTTGGTATTGTTTGTAGCACTACTCCCTCTTTTCATTTTGTATTTACTTGAGTTCATCAGCCAAAACACTTCTGTACACTCCTCAGCCTTGTAGGTCAGCTTTGCTCTAAAATAACATATATGCCCATCTCTCTCAGCGTTACAGCCCACGATAAATATTTTGATCGTCGTTGCCTGAGTGGGGCTGGTGGGATGACACAAAGCAGTTGGATCACGATACAGTTTGGGGACAAACACAGCTAGCGTTCCTGTGAGAGAAGCAGACTATAGTCAACTGAGTAAGCAAGAAATGAGTGCTAGAGAAAAAACTATATAGCATATGTGGGGGAGAAAAACAAAACAGTGACTCTGTTTCCACTGCCAGAATATTTAAAAACAAACAAACAAGAAAGCAAAGCAAAATAAAGCACGCCTTGCAGTGAAGGGAACCTGTGGATTTTTCTTACTACGCATTGGGCTGTGTGTGGATTTCCTCTTGCCAGAACATCCCCTGGGAGGCTGAACCATCCCTTCCCTGAGACCATGTCATGGTTGGTTCAGGACCTCACAAGGTCACAGGTGGGTTGGCCTTGGAGGCCCTGGAGAGCTCCTTATTGATTTGAATCTTCATGCTTTAAAAACCGCATGAAAACTGCGGCCTCTTGTGTCACGTTGCCCCTGAAACCTTCTCTCTTTTAACGGTTCAGGCATGGTTGGATTTATGGAGATGCTTTTGCAGGTGTTGGTATTTCATCACCCGGCACAGTCCCGTTGTCCTCCGTGGGCTGATGATATGTTTGTTGCCAGTGTAGGTCCTGGCACAGGCATGCAGTCTCATTTCCCTCTCAAAATGCGATCTGGAGGCACTCCTGCACAACCTGCTTTGGATGTTATGGTTGTCTTTCTCTGGGCCTTCCACCTCTGCCTCGCCACTGCAGCTTGGCTTAGGTGGGAGCACGTCCTCGAATCTCCTCATCTCTGGAAAATGTAAGTTTGGGAGGTGGTGTGGGAGGTGAAGGGATTTTCAGCTCATGTTGCTCAAGGTCTGATTGCTTCACTGGAAGGAACAATCCTCTCTTCTGGGGGCCTGTAGAGATCCCAGGTAAAGCTGACCAGAAGTCAGGAGCTCTAGCTTCCTTGTGCCACAGAGTGAGAAGAGTGGTGAGACTTGGAGGAGGAAGGCGACGGAAATGCAGAAGCTCTTGTCAAGTGCATATTTTAGGGTTGATGGTAATGAAACAAGTGTATCATTGTTCTCTCTTAATGATTAGTCAAGGCTGGGACATTTCTGGTGAAAGACCCCATGACTAATGTAACCATGGAAAATCCAGAGGGCTTTGTGAACTTTTGAAGTTTTCACCGTGTTTGTTGAGATAGATACAATTTTCACAAGAAAATGGTGTGGTTTTTACTCCCCTTTCTAAAAAGCCTGAAATGCTGAGCACACAGCATCTCTAACATGATACTGCTTCATACCAAGCGTGGGCTCTCTAGGTCTCGTCTCTGCTGGCAATGTCTGCAGCAGAGCACAAGGAGGAACTTGCTTTTGGTGGAAAGATCTCACGCCAAGTCCAGAATAAACAGAATATTTCTGAAGTTTCAAAAGGAATGATAGTGAATGCCATGGAATCGAAGGATCCTGTTTAACACAGTTACTGTAACCTTCATCTGTTGGTTTGTTGTGTTTTTTTTTAAATTGAAATGTGGGAAAACATGTAAGATGCTGCAGAGGGTTTTTGAAACGCTTGTGTTTCCCACACGCTCGGGTCTGTGCAATGCCTTTGTAGGTGGTGTGTGGTTTCTGTCAATCATCAGTCAGGTGCTAATGGTGATAGAGATGCATTCAGCCTCTGAACCTCATGCGAAACACATTGATCTTTGCAAACATGTTTATACAAGCTATGGGAACTCCAGGCTTGTAGTTGCAGTTTTCAGCCACCTCTGGGGTTCGCTTTTGTAGCTCAGGAGAAGGCAGAATACCACTTCTGCAGCAGCCTCAAATTTTGCTGCAATGAACCCTTCTTTTGCCTTTATATCAGTTTAGCCATTTCGTCTCTTCCTCAGCAGACTAAGCAGCAGCACAGATTGGCCATTATAATCAATTTAGTGTAGGAAGCAAGAGATGAATGTTCCAGCATCTCCTGATTTTCACCCTGGTTTAAGAGGGCACTGCTTGTATCTGCAACTTTTACAGTTACAGTCCTTTCAAGGAAAGTTTGACACTTTTTGTGGGACCAGGTTGTGATTTGGTGATGAAGTTTTAGAGGATGAGTATGGCATCCTTGTTGGATGCAGATTGGGGCAGCTGTTTGATTCAAAAGGATGAAAAAAACTATGACTATCACTGGGGCAATTTGTACCCGTGGCCTTTTGAGCTTTTCCTGTTATGACTGTCTGCATCTTGCTGATTTTCTGGTTCGGCCACCAAGAACGCATGATAAGAAAGTGAGATTCCCATGTCAGCCTAGTCATGTCAGCGTGTGATGATGGTGCTGTGTGCTCTGGGGGCCACATGCCTTCTTCAATTAGTTTGTTTTTTGAAAAGGGGTTTTTTTTTGTTAGTTTTTTTAATTCTTTTTTTCAGAATGTTACATACCTGTTAGTGTGGTCCTAGGACACCTTGTAGAGCTGCTCCTGCCAAGCACCAAACAACCTTAAGAATTGTTAAGCCTTTAAACAAGAAGCTGAGGTGCTCGGCAACTTCAAGAAGTGCTCGGCACCTTCCAGGATAGAGCAATTTGAAAAAGAAAAAATACCCAAACCCACACCACACAACAAAAAAACATGAGATGTAGTTATGCAAATTATGACCTTTAAATGCATTTTATATTTGGATTGAAGTTGCTACCACATTCTTTCCAAGTTCTGTTTTTCCGGAGCGATTCCACTTCGGGTGCCTGTCTTTGTGTTGCAAAAGGGTGGCCCCATGGAGGGAGGATGGGACACGATGACTTGGGATGCCGGCCACTGTATTCCAGGATGGGCAGCACTTTGGTTAGCAAGGAGCATAAATAGGTGGATTTTAATTCCTCTGGAGGGTCTGAGCACGTTAACTGTATGGCAGATTCCTCATTAGCTAGATGGATTAAAAGTTATATCGTGGCTGATGCCTATCCTGACTAATACGTGTAAGTAACAGCTCGTTCTACTAGAGCTATTGGACGTGGCTTGGGTGGAGGAGAGGAATTGGCTTCTGCGGAGGATATTTGCAGAAAGTCACATTTCCACCATATGTTAGCAGGAGTCTCTTTGGATGTAGGTTTTGGATAGAGTCCTCTGTGTTGCTGTAATCTGGTTTGTCCTTTTTCTACCACTAGTTCTGAATCATACCAACTACTTGGACTCTTCTGTGTATTTCCTGAAGGACAGTGGGAACATTTCTGCTGGCTCAGCTGCCTTTCATCTCTTACTTCATCTTGATGAAGAAGTAAGGTCTGGAGGACTGAAGGAGAAATTTTGTGTCAGTCAGGAGTGAGAATCTGAAAATTCTGCCAGTTTGAAAAAAGAAAAAGAGAAAGAAAGATACCACAAACCTCATCAATCCTGATTTAGGTCTCACTCATGACAAATCATTATGTGGGAAGGGAAATATCCCTTTAATTTTTAATAGCTTTGCAGTGAAGTTTTATTAGCCAATAATCTCGTTCCTGAGTGGATAAAAGATAAGGGTGAGGGCCAAGTAATTTTTTTTTTCCTTCCCCGTGCAGTTGGGAAAGGGAGAGAGGGGTCATGGCGAGACAGCTGCCTTCTGAAGCTCCAAGCAGCATCCTTCTCTGTGCCACAAGCATACCGAAGGCTTCCAAATGGATGTTTACAACATAAATATGTTCAGGATGTGGGTAGCGAGAGAAGTGTGGGAATAGACGCGAAGGTGCATGGGAGTGGGGATGCGAAGGGGGAGGTGTGAAGAGAGCCAGGAGAGTGTGATGCACATTTTGCAGATAACTTCTCTTCGGGTACCTCCTTCCAAAGCCTGGGTGTGGACTTTCCTTCTACCAGCACGTCCTGGGGCTTTATGTTCACTGCAAAGAGATTCTCTTACCAGTCTCTGTTCATATCACCAGACTCTTATTTCCAAAACAGTTATTTTCAGGGAGCAGCAGCTAATAATAAGCCTGGATTGGTCAAGTAGCTTTATTTGTAGTTTGGTTGTTGTCGGTTAGTGTTTCTCACAGTATTTTCCAGGCACTGAGTGTAACAGACGTTTCACTGGCACTTAATAAAGCAGCGAAGAGCACTCCTCGATAATATAGTCCTTATGCCAACCCAGTTGCTAAACCCATGAGTTCCTCAGGCAGTAGTAGACAACTACACTTGGCATTGCTGCTTGTTTTACTGTTGTCTCAGATAACTAGGCAGCATTTCTGTGATTTTAGGGCAGTGTATTACTGCAGTATCTGGGATAAAATTACCACTTACAGATGTGTAGGTGACAATTTGACTCCCTTTGGCTGTTGAGCATCAGTGACTTGGGAAGGCTGGTGATTCAGAGCACCTTCACTCCACTGCACCAAGTACCAGAAACAAGCATCTTACCCTCTCTTGTGATTTTTTTTTTCCCCTTCTTTTTTGAATGTCTACTTGTCTGATTGTTTTCTGGTTCCTGTTTTTTGGGTTTGGTTTTTTTTTTTCTTTCTCTGTGGCCCTTAATTTGTGGTGAATGTATATTTAATAAAAGTAAGATGTTAGCTTCTGTCTAGTTTTATAGCAAGCGTTCCAGTAATTACTGGAGTATCTTTGAATGCTACAGTTGCTATTTCTAAGTTAAGGAATCACATTTTCCAAGCATTTATAACTGAATTCACATGGGTAAAACTTGGCATTCAGATTGCCGGCCCACATGTCTTATTTTGTCTTGATCCTTTAAGTCAGCATATCAGCTTTGTATTTGATTAAAATGGTAAAAATGTCTTCTTGCTGCCTTGGGTGGGCTTGTGGCATTGTTTTTTTACAGAAGTGTTTAAAACAATTAAGTTGGGGTTGGGCCCTGAAATTATTTCTTTGCAGTTACTGCTGCGGGTTGGTGTCTCCTTTCTGTCCTCCCTTACTCCTCCTTACTGTGAAGCAGTCACTTTACTGTTACTTGTTGGTACATCTTTGAGGAGCTTGATCCTTTCTCTGCTGATGTCAGGCAGTCACTTTGTGCCAAAGGATGCTGGCTAGGGCCAGGCTTTCCCCCAGTGCCCTCAGCGTGGCTTTTACAACCGCCCCTGGAGAGCCGACGCACTCAGTTCCTGTTGGTTTTAGAAAATCAAAAGACAACGACCATGATTTTAAATTCACCTTATCTTTTCATCCCAAATGGCAGCGTTAACATCTGCAGGGTTGCAGTGACTTGTGGATTGGCTGCACTGCTTTCCTTTGCGTGATTAGGAAGAGGGGTGGTTTTTGATGATGTCCCAGTGCTGCCTTGACAGGCCCAGCCCCATGACTGCTCTGCAGCACTGACTCGCTTTCTCCCCCCGTTTTTTTTTCCTTTTCAAGCTGTGAAATTTAGTCCAGAGAAGTGTGATTTGATTTTTTTTTCTTTGCCTTTCTCTGCCTAGAGATGTATTTTAAACATTTTTGAAACTCCTTTCTGGCACTTCAAAGCTGAAAGGTAATAGGAGGGGGAGAGGCGAAAAGGAAGAGATCTGAAATTCGACCTCTGCGTACACTTAGTAGATGTGGTGGTAGTTAACAGAGCTTTTCTTTGGAGGAAGTAAGGTAAAATGTGTGGTTTGTTTCTGTTTCTAAATGCAGAGCAGATGAGTCGAACAATAAAAACTGAATTGATAGATCTGGTAGAGTTAAGTACTTAAGCAAATGATATTATTTAATAACACAAATTTTGTGGACGTCTCAGTCTTCCAATAAGAGTCTGTGAATAATGCCAGACCTAATTAACTACCAATATTCATTTATGTCATTGTTATCAGCAATAGATTTACTTATATTTTAATATTTGAGCTGCTTAGCTCTTCTTTGTGGTAAATGTCCCTTTAATAGGATGTGTAAAATGATATTTCGTATGTAATTATGCTTTAATTACATATATTCAGGAGAGAAACATATCCAAACTTGGAAGATAGATGCTGGACTTTGTCTTGAACTCAGGTTTTCTTTGCATGTTACAGGAAGCTGATACTTAATGACTCTGCAGTACTTGGTCCTCTTGCTGGCACTCCGAACGGTGCTTGCCCTGGGACGCAGATGCAGTGAGCGTGGAGGAGCACCATTTCATGCCCAGGGTCATGTACAATCAGCTCAGAGAATGACTGTCCCATAAGCTGTCCACAGGGCTGCTTGGGGAAAGCCCAGGCACAAAATGACCCAAAACACCGTTTCTGCTCCTCCTACGGTGCCTGTGGCTGTGCGATAGGATGGGCTCCCCCACGCCATGCCGTCCTTTTGCCCCAGCACTGTGACCTGCAGCGAAAGCATCCTGACAGGACTGTGGATTTTGGCTCAGTGACATTCCAAGAATCACTTAAACTCAAGGAATTCATAACTTTGGAATTCAGCAAATTTGCACAACTCCATGCATCCGTCGCTCCGTCAGCACACGGCGGCTTTCTGCCTTCCTCACCCTGTGCATCTCAGGTTAAATGTCATGTGATTAATGACCCAACTTGTTGGTTTGGACTCCCAAGCATCTTATCAGCAGCTCTGCAAAACCCACTGCTGCGTGGGGAGCATGCCGGTGAGGGAACGGCAGCGCTGGGCGAGCTCTGGCCCGGCCGGGGCGGCTGCTCTGTGGTTTGTTGTGTCTGGTTTGGTTCCTACTTTTCAAGTTGCAGTTGCATTTGGTCATTTGAAGCTTATTTTCCTAGTCTGGCCAAGCCAGCAGGATCCCCATGCGCTGCAGGGGAACATAAAACATCAGCCTTTAAGCTGGAGTGCTCAGCAGATAAGGATTTTAAGACTCTTGCATCATGCACTGGGTCTTATGGGCTTACTTAGTATACTCCATTTGATTTAATTTAGATATTGAATAAGGAAAAACACTTTAATAGCCAGAAAAAGTACTGTACGTTGGAGTGCCTCTTCTTTCCCTGTTGCCTTAAAGACAAGATGGTTGGGAGGACTGACCTAGGCTGTGATTACATTTCATTTAATTGTAGGAAGTAAGAGGATGTTTTCAAACTGCTTAAGAATGGTGTTATGCTTTATCTGTACTATGAAATGTTTCAAGAAGCCAACGAGAATTCATTGGGGTTTTGTTTCATTTCTTCTTTTCCGTGACTAAACTTAAGGAATGACTTTTCAACCTTTGCAAAGATTAAGAAATGTGCAAAATTAGCAGATTATGTCAGTTGGGTGGCTTGGGGAGGGCATGAAAAGTCAGTGGGTGGCTCTGCCAGGAGTGTCCTCTACCCTTCCCCACCACATAAATACAAATAAGTTGCCACAGATGTTCGCTTGCTTGCTGCTAAGTTAGCCATTTATCTTGCTAAAAGGTTTGGTTTGCTGCTTGTTTGCATTGGCAGGATTGAGGATGGCTAGGGAGTAGGAGGTGCTGTTGGATGGCATTCTTGGGACATAGGGAAGACCTCAGGGATGCAGTTTGCTTGGCGTGGGGTGACAGCAGTGCCTGCCTGGGGGGTCAGCCTCAGTGACCACCCGGTTGTCTGCGCCTCGCAGGAGGCTGTGGTGATGGGCTGCTCTCTGTGCACACTATAGCTTAAAACGACAAGCAATAGCAAACCTGCAGTGGAAGATTTTACTGTAGCAGTGAATAGGGAGTTGGCAGGAGAAGTGAAATATTTTCCAGTTGTACAGGCAGTGGGGTTCAGGAGTTTTGAGATGGGATTGGGATCGTTTGCAGAGATCCCTCAGCTGGCCAAGATGAGCACATTGGATTTTGTTGCTGTAACAGGCTTGTCTGCCTTTTATTTATTTTTATTACATGCATTTATTTTTTTATGTATCTGCATTCATTATTTTATATAGGATGTATTTCTATATTATATAGTATACTTCTGCATTTATTATTTATAGATAACCTTTTATTTGAGAGTATCAATTATTGCATGAGTCTGCACCACCTTGGGTATTATTTCTCAGTCGGTGAAAGCCCAGAGGACCTTCAAAATGGGTGAAAATCATCCCAGACATAGGTTTAAAAAAAGGAAAGGAGCATTTAAGGAAAAAAAAAAAAAAGAGGCAAAAGAAAAGCAGGCCTCCCAAAAGCTGTGGTGGAACCCGGTATTAGTAAATGCTTCTAGGAAGTTTGACTGAGAGCCATATGGCAATGTGGGGAGTATTATCCATCTCTCCAGAAGTTGGTCTCTGAATCAGCCTATTGACTTCAACGGCACTTAATCATGTGTTTTAGTTCTTCTTTGAAAAGGCTTGCATTCCTGAATCATGTCCTCCGATTTTAACCACTAGACGGTACTTTGTTTTGTGGTAGCAGACAAGTTCAGTCATATTTCTGTGACTAAGTTTGCAAGTTTTGACTGCATCACTAGTGAAGTATGCTGATGAATATTCCCCTTCTTATCAAAATCCAAGCATTTGCCGCTGCCCTTGAATTTTAAAGGGAGACCAAGTGTCTTCCTGGGATGGAGTTGAGATGCTGCAGGATACTCTGTGATTTGTTCTTATGTTCATCTGCAGAGCATTGTGGATGCTGCGATGGAGATAAACAGGGCTGAAACCAGTGGTCTCAAAATACTGCCCTGAATTCTGCTTTGAAAAGCCCTGAGGGCTGCTGGTGATTGAACCCACGTATTAAAACAAAAACCAGTTGTGCAGGTCCAAGTTTGGATTGTGTTTGGGTGCTGAAGGACGTTCTGGAGCCTCACACATGGCTCTGCTGTGCCCAGAGGTCATTTGGATTGTGTGTTTGGTGACAGAAAATGGTGAGTCTTGGGATGCATTTGTTTGTGTCTGCTGCATCCTCAAGTTCCCCCTGCCCTGATGTTATGGAACAGGTGGATTTGCCAGGTACCAGGTGTGGGTTGTGAGAAGGCAGGACATGGGTACTGGAGAGTCCAGGTGGGCTTTGTTCACGACTGCCACGGCATCAGAAATGCAGAGGCTGTGCCTTCCCCTCCTTGCTGAGGAGGTTCCCAGGAGTTTCTGCTCCAGTCTGTCCCTTATTAAAAGGAAACTCTGGGCAACCCCCTGTGCCACTACCTGTTTTGGCACTGGGAGCAGGGGGAAAAAGTCCTGTCCCAGCCTATTCCTGGGCAGGGGGGTGTATGGGCTTTGCTTTCATCCCTAAGACTCATGATATTTCAGCACAATTTTTTGTCTCACCTTTTCATGTTTTTACAGCTAAAGCAGTTTTTTACTTCCCAACTCTCAACATCTGGAATTCGGTTTCAGTTTATTAAAAAAAGAAAAAAATTCCAAATGCAGAGTCTGGATGAAACACCAATGCCTTTGTATCTGGCCACAATCTTTAGCTTTAATTTTGTGTGCTTGGCAAAGTAGTTGCATGTTCAGTAGCTGCTGTTCTCTGATGCGTCTCAGCCTTAACCAGGGTTTGTGTTGGGTTTTATTATTATTATTTTTCCTGGTAGACATTTTTCTAATTGGGGATAATACCAACATGATTAATTGAATTAAGCATGAGAGCAAGGTGGCTGATGCTCAAAGCTGTGTGTAGCTGCTGTCTTCTGCAGCGAGGTTGTCTCCCTGTAGCTGAGGTTGCTTAATGAGCCTCTTAGGCTCTATTTTTTCTTTATTTATTTAATAAGGCAGTGTGTAGATCCCATTGACTTCCATTGTTGATTGGGATGCCTGACAGCCAGGAAATTAAGCCCCTTCTTTGTGACTGAGTTGAAGGCCAGATTTTCAAGGATTTTCAAATGCTTAGCACCCATAATTGGTGTTAGGGCATTTTTTTTTCTGGGTTGGTTTAGGTTTGGTGTTTTTTTTTCTTTTTGGAAAAAGTTCAATTCTCATTTGGACATTTAAATAAGAGTGAGAGATTATGATACTTGTAGCAACTGGTGTTACTGAGATATGAGGAAGTTTTTGTAGCAGAAGCTGGCACTTAATGAACTAGTTAGTTTACCGTCCAAATAGGAATTTTGTTCTTCTGTGGTTCTGCTTTGTTTGCAGACACTGAGCATTTCTGCAAATTCTGGCCTTGGAGGAGAAACTTCCTTGCTTCTACCTCATTTTTCTGTGTTTTCTGTAGTGATTGTGAAGGGAAGGGCCGGGGGGTTGGGGAGTGAGGGGCTCAAAACAAGTTGAGTAAATTAGACAACTGTTGGAAAAAAGGGGGACATGCAAAATCAAGTGTTCTACTTGCCTAATCTGTTTAACACTAGCGAGCCACGGAGCCTTATGGGACACGGGAATAAAAGGAACATCTGTGCAGGCCACATGGCACGCTCCGGAGGAGCCCTCCATCCCAAGCAGCTCTGCTCTATTTGCAAATTAAAGCTTCAACCAACATCAAAAAGTTGAGGTGGATCCCAGCTGAAAGGGGAGAACAAATGTTACCTCTTGGTGCAGTGAAGTTCACCCTGTGAGCAGCCTTCGTGGTCTTTTTAATGATGCTTTGGGCATGTGTTTCTAATGGCAATGTATTGAAGGGAAAAAAAAGGGGAAAAAAAAGTTATTTATTTTAGAAAAATTATGTCTGTATTGAAGGATTTCAGGAAATTGCTGAGTGTGTCAAGCTACAATCAAATACAGGTATATGAGGTAGAAATAAGAATTGGTTGTTCGGGTGTTCATTTGTTAAGGATTTTTGTTTTCTTCCTTTTTTTAATTCACCTGGATGGGGATATCCTGAGATTCCAAGGCTTTCCAGATGATCTTACTCCTTTTGTTTGCTGCTGGGATGGTGTTTTGTAAACAGCTCCATCCTTAGGCAGGGCCTTGGGGAGCTGCAGCTGCTGCTGCCCCACTCCCCCAGGACACACACTGGAGGGGAGAATAAACAAGGCAGCAGTATGTTTTTCTTTCCACTTGCAACCTGTTAGAGTGTGGTAATTCTTGCAGGGATGCATGTAGCTCGAAGCTTTGCATTTTCTAGACAGTCTGTATTGTTTTTAACAGAGTCATGTATCAGCAAGCTGGGTAGTCTGTATCAAGAAGGCACGTACTTTTAATATGTAAATATGAAAGGATGGTATTTCATCTTTACTCCAATGTACCCAGGGTGGCAATAACGCTTTTTGAATCCCTGCGAAACAGATTGTATATGGCAAAATTAATGTCTCAACTCTCCAAGTATTTTCTCTAAAATATTTGAATTTTTGCATTTATTATGCCACTTGTTTAAAATAGCGAACGGTATGAGCCGTGCATTCAGAGCTTAATTGGTGGAACACAGATTTATTCTAATTTAAAACAGTCACTTAAAAAACAGTTTTGTATATATGTATACATGGGCACAACTTTTCATACAGTTGTCTGTTTTGGAGCAGTCTCTTAGGCACTGATGTACAAGTTGAACCTGTTTTCTTTTGTGCAACATGGCTTTGAGAAATCATTAGTTAAAACAGTACTCTGTAGTTTCTTTACAGTCAGTAAACAGCCTAATGTGAGTGGTGCACATGATGCCTGAAGTTCTGCCTTTGATCGTGTTATGAAATGTATTGTGCTGAATGCAGTCCCAGGGTGCATGTGTGTCTGTGTAGATATGGGTATATGTGTTGGTTAAGGCTGTGTTAATGAACATCTGGCCAAGTAACGGAATAACATGTCCATCAGGAACTGGAAGTGCAGCAGCAGAACCACAGCCTGGTGCTCCTTCATGTCACCCACCCTGGGCAGGGCATGGCTGTCTGGAGATGCTTTGGGTCGTTTTCCTCTTTTTGAGTCACATTTTGTTCGTTGTTGTTGTTTCCTCAGCCACTTTCCATTCTATTTGCCATCATTTTGTAAGGACTTTTCCTCTGCCACCCATTTTCTCCTCTTGAAACTGGGCTTTGTTAGCAGTGGGATGGCTTGATGGGGAGTTCCTGCACTGATGAGAGTTGGGTGCCGGTACCCCACGCCAGATCCATGTAGCAGTCCCTGACTCGCTCTGGTGGAGCATGGGAATTTCAGATACTGTCTTGATTTGCAGCTATTGCCTTTTTTCTCCCACCACACCTCTTACTGTCCCCTTGAACAAATGGTCCTGTATCTACTGCCTGTCAGGTTTGTCCTGCCTGTTCCCAGTGAAATATTAAAACTTGTCTTTCAAATCTGTTCAATATTACAAAGATTAATTTTTGTTGGGGGCAGATTAATAGGTTTCCTATTCTGATTAATACAGTGATAATAAAAACGTTGCGATTGCTGGAATTAATGAAGCCCAGATTCCTGTTTCAAGGTTTGATTGACTTTGTACTTCAGTTGTGGTAAAGCTGCTGGCTCTCACTACGTGTTATTTAGCTATAGCCTTCAGACAGTCTGGATGGGAGCAAGGCAGTGGAGGAGAAGGCCTGTATTGGAGGTCACAGCAGAGAATCTGTTGGGGCATAAGTTTTGTCAGAGTGGTCAAGAGTTTGGCTCATGTTGCAGCATTATTAGAATGTCTGTAAGCCAGCAGGCTATTTTTGTATAAGTTGTAGCAGAGGAGTGTCCAACTCAAATGTGTGGGTGCATCATTAAAAGCTTCAATTTGTCAATGCCAGATCAAACTCAAATGCGTGGGTAGATCATTAAAGGCTTTGGTTTATCAGAACTGATCTATTACCTGTTCCTTTCCCTCCCTCACCCTTCCCCTCGGCGCTACACGTGCCTTCCACAGGCTCTCCAGTGCTGAGGACCACGGAAGGGCCTGAGCTGCCTCCTGGGCTCCCTCCTGGCAGGCAGCTGCCTAGCTGGGCTCAGCCTGGAGCTGGAGTACTGGTGAGCCAGCTGGCTGTTGGAGACAGCTGAGCGAATGGTTTTTGAGGCCTCCAGTGTTTTGAACCCCAGACTTCGTGCCCTTAGAGTTCATGTCTTTGGGAACCCTCGGCTCCCATTAATCCCAAGGGATTCAAAAGATGCAGGTGAAGGCTGGGCACAGGAAGGACGTGATGATCATATAAACCCTGTTCCCTTGGGAAACCTGCCTGGGGAGTATTTTGGTGAGGTCAGTTTTTCATGGTGTAGGAAACATCCGTTTATCTGGGTGCACTGGCACAGAGTTCAGACCAGACTGGGATGGGATGTCTACCTACTCCCAACTGCTGCTTCCTTGTGTAGAAGGTCTCCTAGCTTTCAAATCTACTTGTTGACACAAAGATGCCAAGATATTCCTCATACTTGAGGGCGGATGTGAAGGAGAATGAGGGAGAAGAGTGATCTGGAGGTGAGGATGGTGCTTTTGTAAGCTGTAGCCCTCATCTGCTTCAGACCAAGTATATTATTTAGACATACCACTTTGCCTCAAAAGAGCATGAAGTCTTTTGAACAAACATTAGCCAAAAATGAGCCTCCTCATCTTCTAAACGGTGCTAATAATACTGTCCTGCTCCACAGACAGATCATGGATAAATATTACTAAGCAGCTGAACACTGTGGTGCAGCAGGTCAGCTGGAGAAGTCTTGCCCCAGCATCTATAGGTGCAGGTTGCTACTTGACCACGGACCCATCTACATGCCTGTCATCAAGTACAGCAATAAAGCGGGCCTTGGATGTGTGTTTCTGACACTGCTCAGTTGCTACTCTCAAATGCTCTCTTTCTTACAAATAAAACACAAGTGATGAAAGATGTTGGGTCACTTTTGGTTTGCAGGTATTTCAGAGTTTTTGAGAAAGAAGTCATGTTTAGCATAAATGGTGTTTAAAACCCCCTTTAGATCTGTTTTTATTGTGCAGCACAGTTCTATAATAGGGTCACATAATCTCTATATTTAGAGTTCTGATCTCTTGTGGTCTTTGTTGAGTTCAGCAAAGAATGGGAGAAAAAGCCTTGAGGAGAAAGAGGGGAGAAAGCCTCAAGGACAGAGAAGTACCTGCATTTGTCTTATGAAATATCATGTGGTCGTTGCAATGACAAAAGCTTCCAGATGTTCCTGAGGAAGGCAGCAGTGGACTACCAAAATAATCAACACCATGAGGTGAATTTAGAGGTGACAGTTCTGACCACTGCCAAAGTGCTGGTAGATGTGAGAAGGCTGGGAGCAGCTGCCACCTTGGGGATGCTGTGGAAGGAGAGGATGGGGGAATGAAGAGGTCAGAAGCACCACACGTGATTTTTACTTTCCTTTTTTTTCCTACCCCCTGTCCCTCAGGAGATTTGCTGCTGTTGCAAAGTTTTTCTCCCCTGTGGTTTCTCGCTGCAGGTCCCTGTCACGTAGCAGAGGCTCTCCTGGGCATTGGCACATCCTTAAGGGCAGCACATGCTCTTCCCAGTTTGGGCAGGTGCTGGAGCTGCTCTTTAAATCCCATGTGGTTTCATGGGTGCAATACAGAACGGCTCTGGGAGCACCCCTGTTCCTGTTTCTGAATGTGAATTTTCTCTGAGTGTCGATACTTTGTCAATGAAGAAATTATACGTGTTATTTTAAAATAGCTGTGTTAGTAAAATGGATGTTTCATCTTCACAGCGAGCAGCTCCCTCTGAGCTAAGCTTAAACTCAATCTGTGCTTCTAATAACTGGGGAAAACTGTGCTAACTGGTATTTCTTAACTGATGTTTGCAAATTTTGCCTTTTCACCTGGAACATCAAATAGTTTTTAAATGTGTGTTTTCCTTATCTCGGAGGCAAGATCATTGCTAACAAGAGATTCTACATTTTGTTAAGGTTTTATCAGGATGCTGTGAGTGAAGGCAGAGAGTAAATATTTCAGAAATTCTGAGACTGTTATGGTTTCATAATGCAAAGTAGGTTAAAGTATCTGGATTTTGTGCACAGTGCAGTGTTTTTGAGCAGAATACGGATTTGGATGGTGACACATTTTGGTATTTGGAAGGAACACAAGCTTGCCTGTCAGAGCAGCAACATTGCAAAGGAGAAATAAGTGTGTCTTCAAAAATCTTGCTTAATATTCTACACTTCAGTATTATTTCAAGCCAAATAAGGTCTGCCATGTGGTAATGCTTGAGGTGTAGAAATACTCCTGTAATACTCTCCCCACCTCCAGCATTTAGAGCCACCTTTTATTTTCAAAGGGAAACAGTAGGCTTTGCTATGATTCTGAGTGAAGTTTTAAAACATGTTTTTGTCTTTCAGTCTGCTGAGAACATTTTTTCTGAGTGACTCCAGCTTCCAGACACATTTGCCATGATAAGGGTTTCGATCCTTTCCTGTGTTTGCCCTGAGTCATGAGTGGATATGTGTGATGCCTGCAAGTAAAACTGGTGAGTCGTCTAAGCTGAGTTTGCAGTAACTCTCACTTATTTTTTTTTTACAGTCTCTTTCCCTCACCCTTTTCTCCTCTTTTTAATATGATAGGGGTTGGTTTTTTTTGATTGTCTGTGCTTAAAAGCAAGTCACCACTGTTCTTTGAAAAAAAAGACCTTCATTGTCATGAAATAGCAGTGGTACCAAACTTTATCAATACAGAAAAAGTACTTCCCCCCCTTCTTTTCTTCTCTACATCCTCTCAAATCCTATGAGCCAGGAAGTCTTTGGTAGTGAAACTGGAGTTTAGTGGGGTAGGAAAAACTACTGCCCCAAGCTGAAGCCTTGCAGATAAAGTCTAAATGTGCTTATGTGGGCAATTTATGTTGTGATAAAATATGAATACAGAGAGGTCTCCTCTGCATCGTGTGTTGTATGATGGACTCTCAAAGGAGCCATTGCCAACAAATAATTAACTCTGCTGTTGGCTGCACTTACATCCCAGTGACAAAATGGTGTCACTGGTACACAGGAGAACTGTCTTGTCACATGCCCTTGCCCTGTTCAGCGTGGCATTGCTGCTGCTGTGCCCAGCCTGGACGGACACAGACACAAAGCCTTTAATAGCCAGTTTTGGCCAGGGTGCTCTTGGTCAAGCTTGAGAGATTGGTGTGAGGCTCTTCTGTGTTAATGGGCAGTTGTCATTTCCCCATGGTGTTGGTCAACTGAGAAGCCTATTGGTCCCTTTTGTGCCAAATGAGTGACAGTTGTGCCTCTCCTGGCTGTGCCTGTCCCCCACAGCCTGGCACAAAGAGCCTTCCTGTGCCATCTCCTGTTACCCACCCCCTCCTGATTGCTTCTCCTGACAACCAAGGTGAGAGGAGGGATAACATTTCTTCATTAATCAGAAGACCGAGGTTGGGAAAACAAGAATAATCTGATTTTACAGGAAAATTGGAAAGTCTATGCAAGAAATCTCTCAAAACTAGGAAATCTGCATAATTAAATTGTGTAGGGAATGTGAGCACAAAAATGGTTTTTTAAATAAATTCAGGTTTCTATTATATATTTAATATCCCTCTGTGTGTTAGAAAGTGCATTTCAATTCAAAGAATATAAAACTCAAGAAACTCACACACTGGTGAATTGTGGTGGGGTTTTAAGTTTCTATTTTTTTCTTCTTTTCCAGAGGTAGCATAATTACCGTGTCATTTAGCAAAGATTATAATAGCTGTTCAGTTTTTACCGACTGGTGTAGTAAACAGTTGAATAAACCCATATGGCAGCTCAAAGTGTGCATGCAGGAGAGGGATTCTTACCGTTTCCTTCATGTCTGAATTACCAGCCTCGCTGATACGACTCAGATCCCTAAAGAGGGACCAACTCCAGACTTCTCCACTGATGCAGAAATTTCTAGCTGCTGTCACATCTGAATCAATTGATTTTAATCATGGTGGTTAGCTAATTAATTATTTCTTTGTGCCCATGAAGTATGCATGGAAAACTTGGGGTTATACACAAGGTACTTGCCTCTACTTAAAGCAGTCTGTGCATTTGCTTAATACTCCTTTAATAACTGTAAATAATGCCTGGAGTCTCAATCTTACTATCCAAGCTGCTATTAAAGATAGAGGCCCTTCTAAGGCTGGCATAGGTGAAGTATGACATCAGCAAGTATTGTGATAGCCCCATGGCACTGCCTGCGACTCAGGCCTGGTCTCAGTGATGGCAAATGGAAGGACCCCGGGCTGTTTTGAAGCATCCTCTTGAAATACCAGCTTGAGTTGTGGAAGTATGGAGATGTGGCCAGCTGACATCTGGAGCGAGGACAAAGCCTTTGAATAGTGTGCCCTCTGGATAGCTTCAGTGTTAAAAAATGAAAGTGGTGAAAAGAAGGAGTATTAATTCTCTCCAAATGCTGACTTGAGCAAAGACAGACACGTGCTATTCCTTCTAAAATTCACTTACTTCCAGTTATCCTAAAATTTTCATGTCACACAATAGCTGTAAAATCCCTTCTGAATGCATTAGACTCTCTAGATGCTTAGAAAATATTGCAAAATAATAATATGAAATGACGAAGCGTTGAACAGTCCCACTGGAAAGGAGCAGTTGGCCAAAACTGGTGCTTGTGCTCATCTTAACCCTGATGTACGACCAGCCCTCCACCATAATTCTATCAAGAGATGGTAAGTTGCCTAGCAATGTGCTGACTGCAGAGGGTACATGTTGAGCTAATTCAGTTTTTGTTCTCATTTTCCTTGAGAGTTCAGCTTAAAGGAGCGATCCTTTCTCTGGCTGCGGCAAGAGCCACTTCTCGGCGGTCTCTCTTGTTCGCCACTCGAGTGTCCCTGGTGATGAGGAGAATTCATTCATCGCCGTGCACGTTTCAGAAGTTTCCAGCTTATTGAGTAACCAAATGTGGTTTCTGCTGATTGTGTCGACTGAATACATAGGGCCTTTCGAAGAGGCAAGGGTTTTATTTAAAGCAGAGCGGTTAGTTGTATACCATTTTATGGCAGGCAGAGGTCATCTAGGGTAAGCAGCCAGAACAGTGAATTGCCTCGTTGCAGCACCAAGGAAAATGAGACACAAAGTCACAGTAAAAGGCTTTAACAAATTGCTTGTAGTTATGCGTGTTTAAAAGTCAAGGAACTGGTGCTGTGTACCTTTTTAAAGTTGGAGATAACCCTGCTTGTGTGATAAATTAAGAACAGAACACATCAGAATAATGGGGTGACACTAGAAACATGGTGTCACAGTGAGCTGGCGGCAGGGTTGACGCTGCACACACCGAGCTGACGCGGTGCTGGAGACTGGCTCTGTCCCTGTGCAGCTGGAGGCATCTCCAGCAGCCTTCCTGGGACCTCCTTCAGCAGGGATGCCCTGCTCCTGCCACATTCCTCTCCTCCAGTGCACAGGCTCCTGTTACACACAGGGCTTTATCTGCCTGTGATGCTTCTTGTGATAGCCAGGGAGCAAAACCTTAAGGGGTTTGTCTGCAGCTGCAGAGCAGTAGTGGGTTCTCCCAGGTCAGCGACTTGTGCTAACCCAGATGGGTGTTGGTGGGATGGGGGGAGTGGGGCAGAGCACTGAGAGCCGGGCTCAGCATCCCCCAGCAGAGCTGCGATGGCAGGAGGGATGTCAGCAGTCTGGAGGTGGCACTTCTGTCCTCCCAGGATCTCCCTTCCTCTTTAAAGTATCAATGACTACAGGAAAACTTTGCTTTTCGGAAACTTTTCTGTCCATGGAACTTTCTTTGTGGCAGGCGGGAGAAGAAGTAATTTTAACAATTTAATATACTACATAATATGTTTTATAAGCTGGTGTGAATGCTCCTAAGTATTTTGGTCTTTTTTCATAACACAATGAACCTAATATTGGTAAAAATACAGATCTTAGCTGCCACCATAAAGAGAGGCTAGATTTAATAAACAGTTATGAATGTTGGCAGCTGCCTATCAGATTGTATAACGTTGGCTATAGCGCATGAAGACAGTGTCAACTTACATTTTATCTCAGAAGTATTTTCAAAGCATTTATTTTGCTTTCTCTTGAGTCCTTAACCTAATTCAAGTTATATAATTGGCGGAATATTTTTCCACACCGCTAATTGGCTGGGTGCCAGCGTGGAAACCATTGTCTGACTTGATGATGATCAGGAATTAACATGACATTTGCGTGGTGGTAATGGAATACATTAGTAATGTAATTCATGACTGTAAGAAAGAGACCATCATCTCCCACCTCTGATCAGCAGGAGGGGCTGGGAGGATGATGAAATGCTCCCAGCAGGCACCTCACAGCAGTGGCTGGCCAATCTCGATGTCAAATTTAGTTTTAAATTCTTCAGACAAAGCTGTAATGCTTACCAATTAATTACTACAAATGTCAATTAAAAATCTACCAAATAATGCAGTAAGATTAAATTTCAATTAAAAAAATTACATTTAACAAGGAAGATACAACATTATTTTAATGAATTCTGCTGAAGGTGACAGTGTATCTAGATATATTTATACCGTGTAGGTGGATCTAAATTCATTGGATGATGTTAACCATGTTACTCCGTGTACATATTAGTTTTGAAAATTATTTCCACTTTGGCTATGTCCTGGAGGAGATGGAGCATCAAGGGGCATTTCTCATCACCAGGAGAAAGGGGAATTTCACGCCTCCCTAGTACAAAAATCTCACACCTAAAATGAGAGCTCTGCTGTAGACTTCTCTCCTGGCCTGATTAGTGGTGGTTTTCATTGCTTTATGAAACCAAATATAGAATTTTAGTTGCAGTGGTGGAACAAGCCCTGATTTTTGCCAGGGCTATAATGATTGCTTGGGACAATTTTTTCAAGTAATCTATTTTATCACACAAATAAAATCCGTTATTCTGATAAGTCATTTTACAAGAAAAGATCACTCTTGAAGTGATGAACTGTAAACCCTGAGCAGAGCTTTTATCTAAGGCTTCACCCTGGCTTGGTATAGTCTTTGAATGCATGGTTAAGATCCCTTAGTTGATACTGCAGATGTGTTTTGAACCAGGAGTGGCAGAGCAGAGAGGTCATGCAGTGTGATGAACTTCCGAGTTGGCGTGGATCGTGAGTATATGTGTGACAAACTGTTGCAAAACACCGGCGCCTCATGGATGCAGAGCATTAACAGTGCAAAGTGGGGCTTGTAGCTGGAGTTTGGCTTTGCAGTAACTGTGTTTCTATTAAACAAGGCAGTTCTTAAGGCTGATGGAGATGCCAGTGCTTTGGGAAGGTGTGAGAAGCCTGCGCTGGCTGGTGTGGTGCAGGGTCAGAGCTGGGGTGTGCAAACAGCTATCGTTTTGGTATTAAAGCATTTCTGAGCCAAGGCCTTTAATTATGATCTGAAGAATACTTTCTCAGCTTCCTTCAGTTTTTTTTTTTTTCCATGAGGATTTATTATGTTTTCACACCATCATGTCTAAAATAGGTAAGAAGGAAGACATAATTGAAGAAACAGATTTTATGTGTCAAGCCAGTGCTGAGAGGAGTCCCTCTCAGGGACCAGAGGCTCCTTTTCCTTGGCACTGCTGTGTCTGGAACCATTGAAATGCAACCATTTTTAACTTAAAATAAAAAACCAAACAGAAAACCCAATGTGCATGCAGCAAATCAGGAGAGCTGAACAAGTACTCATGGCAGGTTAAAGTAATGATGTGCTTTTCAGTAGATGGGCTTTGCCTGTCCCTTGGTTGCTGTTCAGGCTTTGACCATTGCTAGGTGAAGGCAATGAGCGTGTTCTCTGTCTCACTGCTGCCTTTGGGATATCTTTGGGTATTAGTTACAGCTTTACAGGATCATTCCTGCTTTGTGCTATTACCTGATAAAACTATCATCAGCAGGAGATGGAAGACAGCCTTTTTTTCCATAAGGGCCTCAGGAAATGGATGTTGTACAAGTGTAAGAGCAGCTGAAACATTTTCTCACCGATCCTCTCAGACAGCAAGGTGATGGAGAGAAAGGTAGAGCAAGGCAGACTCATTTCCTCACTAGCAGCCAGAAAGCTTTAAACAAGGAGGCAGGGAGTGAAGAATGGGAGCACATAACATCTTTCAGCCAGGAGATGATGGCATGAGGAGGCTGTGGGTTTGGGGCACCCACTGGTCAGACAATTAGGTGGCAGCTGGAGCTGCTGCTCTTAAAAACCCATTTTCCCAGCGACTTTCAGCTCTACGCAGGACTGGTCATTTTCAGATTTGAGCTCTGGAATGAAGCTCTTGCTCTGGCTGTTGTTTGAGAAGTGATGTATGTGGTGCAGCAGGAGCAGAGCACCTTCTATATCCCAAGTTCTGCTGTGTTGCCATGTCTTGTGTGGAATTTGTGCCCATCCCAAACACTCATTCTGTCTGTTCTCCTCAGTGGGATGGCCCATGTGAAGCTTGTGCCCATCCTGAGCACTCAGGGTGGTGTCTGGTCTCCTCCTGACCTGTTACAGGTGAAGATTTCTGCCCTCAGTAGGGAAGTGCTTTTCTCTTTCTGTAAGAGCTGGCCAAACATCTTGAAGTGTCTTTGACTTCGGGGGAAATATTTATGTCTCTTTTGGTTGGTGGTTGTTTTTCCTTAGCATAGGGTTGTGTCAGCTCTATTACACTGAGGGAATGAGAAGCTGGGGGAGGGAAACTTTAATAAGCCACCCTTGTATTGCCAATTTGTTCCCAGCTTTCATCCACTGATTTACATCCCATCTGAAGTAAAAATACCCAGACTTCAGTAGTTTGTTTACCTTTGCTTATATCACTTTGGGCGACCCAAGGAAATACAAAAACTGTTCTCACTCTGACATTTGCATGTGCCATGAGGTAGAGTGAGAGGAGACAGATGCTGTGCAAAGTGAAAAGGCAACAGGGTTTATTAAGTCTTCATCCTACTATGGTTTGTAATATTTAGACAAAAGCAAACCTCTCCAGGGAGTGCTTATGAAATGGAATCTGGAGAAGGCTCTCTGAGCTGGTGGCAGATCCTGACCTCATCAGGTGGCCACGTGGAGAAGCCTGTGAGGGTGCATATAGCAGAGTCCTCAGGAACTGCTTTGGGAGGAGGACGTGGACTTAAAGTACTTGCATAGGACAATACACCTGGGGAAGTAGCCTGAAACACTCATTGTCTTTGCTAATACTCCTTCCCAGCAGAGCTTTAAGAGATGATTCTCACTTTGATATGGAAGGGAACCAAATACAGAGTTGTTGGTCGTGAAAATCCCATTTAAACACAGCAGCTGTAAAATCCCAGATGCTGAGTGTTAGAGGGAGGCTGCTCCATCATCGCCCAGTCAAGGGGAGAGTTGACTATAAAACCAAGCTGTAACTCCCTCTTGACAGGGGTGTGGTGGCTGTGTCTTCAATAAAACTTCACGGGTCTGCCAGGCCAAGCCTTTTTGGATTTTCTCACAAGCTAAATAATAGATAAGTCTGAGCAAGGAGATAGATATATATGGAAGGAAGACCTTTGCTCTAGGAAAATATCCGTCATTGCTTCTTACAGCATAGTTTTAAGAGTGTGGCACAGAATGTCTCAAGCATTTGGGGTCCCTTTGTTGCAGAGGAGAGGCCTGGGGCTGCTCTTGGCGTCTCACAAGCATTCAACATCCTCTTGACTCCAGGGCAGCAGGATCTGGCCCTTGCAGAAAGACAGGCAGCATTTTGGGGCTTGATGCTTATTGTTTTCAGCAGAGCTCCACTGGAACCAGTGAAGTTGCTGCCACCACTGCTTGGAGCAAAAGTGACTTCAGCTGAACAAGAGACACAAAATTACCAATTAAAGAAGCCAATGCCAAGGCTATTATTTTACTCTTGAAAAAACATCTTGTTCCCCAGTCTTTTTTTTTCCCCCCCACATGGAGTCAATCTGAGATGTTAATATTCTGTTGTCATGTTTGTTTAACATAATTTTTTGACAATGCCTTTTTAGGGTCAAAGCCTGAAGTTTTTCTCCATGTGTTTCAGCTAGGCAGAATTCCTAGTGTCTCAACGGGACTTCTTCCAAAATAAGTGAAGATTAATTCTTCTCAGCTTAATTGGGAATTTCATCTGAATAAACAGAGTCAAAGTCCAGGCTTTGTTGTACAATTAAATGTTGTCCTGCTGAACCACAGAATGATAGGGGTTGGAAGAGACCTTTAGAGATCATCCAGTCCAACCTCCCTGCTAAAGCAGGTCCCACCTAGATCAGGTCACACAGGAATGCATCCAGGTGGGTTTTGAGGACCTCCCTGAGAAGGAGCCTCCACACCCTCCCTGGGCAGCCTGGGCCAGGGCTCCCTCACCTCAAAAGGGAAATAGTTTTTCCTTAAGTAAACTTAGAGAACTTTCTGTGTTTCATCTTCTTTCCATTACCCCTTGTGCTGTCACGGGATACAAGAGAAAAAAGGGATGTCCCGTCCTCTTGACATCCACCATTTAGATATTTGTAACTATTAATGAGATCCCTCCACAGTCTCCTCTTCTCCAGATTAAGCAGCCCCAGGTCCCAAGGCCTTTCCTCATAAGGAAGATGCTCCAGTCCCCTGATCATCTCGGTAGCCCTGTGCTGGACACTCTCCAGCAGTTCCCTGTCCCTCTTGAGCTGGGGAGCCCAGAATTGGAACAACAGTGAAAAGTTGCTGTAGATGGGCTGGTTCTCACCTGTGATTTTGATGAGCAGAGCCCTCCACAGTGGCTTATTGCCTACCTGATACCCTGGGACACCGTGACCTGGCCATGTCCTGCCTTCCTGCCTCGTGCCTTGTGTTGCCCAGATCACTGCATGCGCTTGGGCACAGCTCAGTGAGCTGAAGACGGTGTTGCTTTCAGAGATTTGGCCTTAACCTGGAATTTCCATGTTTTTGTGGGTTTAAGTCAAACCTTAATACCACTTCAGCAAAATGTTTTCGTGGTTTAATGTTCTTACAATTTTTTACAGTGTTTCTTTTAAATTCTGTCACTGAAGTGTATGAGAGTTGACAAGTGTAAATATGCAGTTAGACAATTTCAAAAGTGTATTATTTACTGATCGACCATAATGGCTCCAAAGGAGCCATTATACTCAATCATATCATGTCACTCTGTGGCACTTATTATGATGGTAATATGGATATGCATATTATTTTTTTTGAAAGCATGAGAAGCATTATTGTGCGTGTGTAAAAGCTGTTTTTAATTGTCAGCACTGCTCTGAGCTTTTTTTGATATCAAGAATTTAAACCACTTATGGCTACCAGCCTGCAAATCGTGGTAGCAAAAATCCACGTCTATAGGAGGGTGGAAAAGCCACACTTGATATTTACAGCAGTGTGACTGTACATCTCCTTTATATGGCTCTTTTACAGCTTTATTAGATCCGAGGGCAACCTAGAACCCTAACCTGAGAGCTTGGCAGGTAAAAGCTTTCTATTTTATCTCTGCAGCATTCATCTGCTCCTGTAAGCTCTTCCCTTGACTTCCTAATTGTGTTTGTGACATTAGCAAATGGCTGGTCTGGAAATACCATGCAGTGCAAGTCATATTAATTCAGGGACTTTTTTTTTTCTTTTTAAGGTGTCACAGAAGATGTCTTTTTGTGGTACTGGAGTAGAGAAAGGAGGAGAGAGAGAAGGCAGAATGAGAACATTGAACCATCTAAAATAAAAGAAAGAGACAAGCAGAGAGCAAGGGTGCTAAATCTGCTTCAGCCTTTCAGTAGAGTTGGTTTTAGTAGAGAAGGAGGTAAGAGAGTGTAAGCAATACCTTGCTTGCTAGAAAATGTCTTTTGTGGAGAAGATGGGAGGAGAGTTTAATGACTGGAGGTGAGGAGCTAAGGTGCGAATCTGGCGTGTTCGGCAAATCAATTGTGGAACAATAATTAGAGAGAGGAGGAGGAATCAGAAGTGTTTCTTAACTTAGAAACGAGGATGTGACTGGCTGCTGGCTGTTGCTACTCAGAGGTAGGTAAAGAAGAAAGGAATCTGTTGGGCAAAGCCCTCCCTGCAGAAGACAAAGTCAAGGTGAAATCCAGTTTGTGGTTGTTGAAGAGAAATGCAGAAGAGGAGAACACGATCTTGACAAAGAACTCTCTGCCATTTGAGAGGGCAGTGGTACATCTGTGGGGGCTGCAGGGCAGTTCAGGGGCTGAGCCCTCCCTGCCTCTGTGGGAGAGGGTCCCTCTGCCATGGGGCTTGAGCAGGAGAAAGCAAGATGGTGATTTCTCTTTGTGTTTTTTGTTTTGGTCACAGAGTGACAAAGCAGATGACTGCTTTGTCTTTTCTGTTCAGACTTTAGGAATAGTTCTGTTTTGTTTCTCTGTTATCAGAGGAGTTATTTACCCTGTTTCGAAAGGAAGTGGGCTAATTACTGAATTATGATTTCCCCCCCTCCCCCCATTCTAAAGAACCTTCTGTTGGAAATGCATTTTGCTTTAAATATGGAAGATTAACCCTAAGATGCTAGAATGAGCCTATTTTGCGTAGTTCAGGAGTGGAAGGACACGTACATGTAATTTTGCAGATCTTGAACTGATAGCAGTCACATTTTCTCGCAACAGTTTTTAAATGAATAAAAGTAACAAGTGTTTTTCAGCCAATTCTGCATTAATTCCAACTTATCTCTCTTTCTGACATGGTATTCAACCTATTTGTCCTCTTTTGAAATACCGAACAGGAAGCATAAAAGCAAGTAAATAACGCTCTTACTATTTCTATCCTTGACCTACATAAACAACTGTATAGTCAGGCTAAGGATTGGGTCTTGTATTTGTGAAAAGGCTAGGGCAAGTTAAGCTTAATTACTTCTTTTGAGGAGCTTCCTGTTTAGAGAAGTCACTTGTTGAAATCTCATCACCCAAAATATGAAATGTGCTGCTGCTGCTGGGATCGTTAGTTTAATATTCCGAATAAATTGTATAAGTACTCATTTGTGTGAGAGGATGGGATTTATGAAGCTACAGTGCATTTGTACACACACGCACTAGCACACAACACTTGTTGATGATTCAGAGAAGGAGTAGAGTAATTCAGCTCTTGGACTGCCTCACGTGTGATTGGCTTCCTTTCTGGGGGACTTATTTTAGGGAAAAATCAATGTCAACTGAAAAACATTCCATTCTGAAAAGACAAAAATTCCCCTACTTGTGAAAATGTGTCTTGGCAGCTGATTTAACTTATGATACAAGATTTAACACTTTTCACTAAACATGAATATTTACCATGGCAACAGCTACGTTACGGGCCACATGTTGGAGACTTGCACGCTGTTGCAGAAACTTGTAGCTCACCACATTTAGCCAAGTCCTTGTTTCCACCGGCAGAAGGAGCCCACTCCTGCAGCTGCTTCGGGCACGGGTGTCCCGGCAGGGTCGGTGGGCATCCCGCCTGCCTGCAGCAAGCCACAGCTCACCACTCCAGCCAGCGTTTGCTGGTCATCAGCATCGCTGTGCTACGTGCAGATAAAACACTTGATGACAGAACAACCTGATAAAAAGCTTCTGTTTGCCTCTGATTTGCCTTTCCGGTGGTAGGCTGCGAAGAGCTTCCTAAAAGTCTCCCTTCTCCAGCCTTCTCCCCCCTCATCGCCTCATCGCCCCGCAGCTGTAGGCAGATCAAACCCATTTTGCCACGTGCAGTAGCAGGTCTGCAGTGGCCCCTGGCCACTCTGCCCTCCACCGTGCTCCCCTGCTACTGTCTCAACTCCTTGTCACCTTTCATTTGCGGTGTAAGTGGCTTTTCAGGCGACGTTAATTGAATCACGCTCATCAGGGACTTAATAAAAGCGTGAGGGCCAGGCCGGAGCCCTGGCAGATGGCAGCCCCAGTTGGTGTGTGGCTGGGGCTGGGCTGGTGCACTGCAGGCGATGGGCTGGCTCTTCTGCAGGAGCAGAAAGTTCGTGGCTTTGGAGTCGTGAGGAGAGCAAGCCAAAACGAGCAATGTTAAAACTGGCCTCGTATGAATTAGGTTGCAGTTAAGTGTGAGTTCTTTTCTGGACCGGAACTAGATAACCATTCAGTAAAACTAAACACTGGCTACAAAGGACTAGGTGTGAAACAATAAGAGGATTTACCTTAATCACAAATACCTGCAGGTGCCTTGGGTAGGAGCAGAGACGAGACTCTCTATATCTGTATCACTCTCTACAACTACCTGACAGGAGGTTGTAGGGAGGTGGGGGTTGGTCTCTTCTCCCAAGTAATGAATGATGAAACAAAAGAAAACAGCCTCAAGTTGCACTGGGGGAGGTTTAGATTGGAGCTGAGGAAGAACTTTTTCCCTGAAAGGGTTGTCAGCCCCTGTGCCAGACTGCCCAGGGGCATGGAGGAGTCCCCAGCCCTGGAGATACTGCAAAGTCCTGTAGCTGAGGTGCTGAGCCACGTGGGTTAGTGGTGGGTGGACTTGGCACTGTGAGGGGAGAGCTTGGACTTGATGATTTAAAGGACTTTTCTGAACCAAGATGATTCTATGATTCTGTGAAATTCTCTTCCTCTAGGACAAAGCTAGCAAAGAGGCAGAAGCTCCTTTTCCCAGAGGTGAAAACCCTCAATTCAAATGTTCCTTGTTTCTTTATCTGAACTGTCTGTTCTTGGCCATTGTTAAGGAAAAGGCCTTGGTCTGGAAGGGCTCAGACCCTTCCTCTTCTGGACACTGATGGGAGCTCTGCCCTTTGTCTTTCATTTAAAATGTCCCAATTTAAATGGAACCATTTATGCTAAGTGTGAATCCAGGAGCACAGCCTGTGCCTGGCAGGACCCTGGTGCAGTGATGGTTGGGCTGGGGATGCTCACCCCCATCCCTCATTGTTGGGCCATGGTGGGGTGGCCGGGCATATCCTCTGCCCATCCTCTTCCCCTCTGCAGCTCCTGCTCCTAGCTCTGAGGCTGCTGCAAAACTTGGCCTTTCCTTGGTGTGAACTTGCCAAGCTGCACTGATCCAGAACTTAAATAATTTACTTCTCTTTTTAGTATCGTGTCTTTTAAAGGTTTTATATTTGTTTCCATTTTGTGTTAAATTAAAATTAACTGGTTCTGCTTTGTAAATTTAATAGTGTACAAACGTGTCTAATTTTAGATCTTTTTAGCCTATGTGTATGTGTCTTAAGAAAAAGCAACAAGGTACAGGCCTCCGATTTTTGTTTCACTTGAACCAAGTACCCTGTTGGGATTCCAGTCGTAAGTGAATGTTGCACTTGTTTGTTACTAAGGTGACTCCAGTGTCAAGGTTATGTGCATGTTGTGGTATTATAAATGCAAAGATAATGCAAAAAAGAAAAATACTTGTGTTGGCTCAAATCATCCTCTTCCTACAGAATAAAGTTGCACACTGTCCTACATTTCAGTTCTCATTCTATTAAATTACCTGTTTAATAATTTGAATCCAGTGTTATTTTTATATTATATTGCAAATGTGTGACTGTGAGGTTATTTTTAAGGTATATTTATTAAGGGAATGAATACAATAAGACAAGTCATTGCAGCCCACATACAGTTCCTTGACTTCTCATTTTATGATGTTTCAATTGCATATGATTACTGAATGTAAGTTTTAACTTTTATGGGGGTTCATTAGAGATGCAGCTGTGTAGAGAGAAATTCAATAGAATTTGATTTTTTTTTTTAAGCTCTAAAAGTGTAGTGAGATGGAGCAACTCGATGAAGCGTAATTTCAAGCTTCCAACTTTGAGCACAGTTGTGGAGTCTTCAAGGGCTTAGCTGGCTCGCAGTGGAGACTTGCTGATGATGGGGAGAGGAAGGGCACCAGCACAAGATCTGTGTATTTGGGATGCAGGAGACCAGAGCATCTCAAATCAAAGGCATTTGCCTTTTGTTTCTGTGTAGGACAGAGAGGTGTCCTTGGTCAGGGCCAGGACTAGCATGAAGTGCTTTTTTACTCCTGTGTGACTCAACGTTCTGTTGGAGAAATATGGCTTCAGTGATTCTATGCTGTTCTCTTCTAATAGAGAATCTAAGTGAAATGAACTCCCCAAAAGGCAATATTGAAAACAATCTTAGTGAGCAAATGCTGAGAAAACAAATTTTGGGACACATTTAAAGGAACAGGTTTAGTAAATGAGTAAATCTATGCTGCAGTACTTAGTATGAATACTAAACAGGAGCATACCCCATCAAGTATAGTTTAGTTGCATAATTTATTGGCATAGTGTGTTTAGTTTTAATGTATAGGAATGTAAACATTTGTAACTGAGTTATCATGTCTGTTAGTGGGAGGAACCCCGTATTCAAAACTGTGACATTGATTATTTGGACAAAACTTGTTTAATGGTATAGACTACTTCTTTCCAAACATCAACTTCTCATAAGGTTGTGAAGCAAGATCCAAAGCTAACTCATCCTTCTCCAAGTATAAGCCAGAGAAACAGTTTGTCCTCGTATTTTACTCAGTGATTCTCAGCCTTTGATGTGCTGGTGCATTGCTCTGCAGTCCTTCCTGCTATCCCAGCTGGCTAAGGCCAGGGCAAGCATCTCATCTCCCCTTCTGTTGCAAAACTCTCTCCAATAGCTCTAGCAGCATGTTATTCTCTTTTTTTCTGTATGGGAAGGAGGAAGAATGAATGGTAACTCCTGGAGTGTGATCTTACCAGGATGAAACCCACTGAATAATAAGGGAAGTGGGTAGGGGAGAGTATATTTCTGCTTCTGTCTGGGCTGAGGTCTTTGAGTCTCTGGGCAAACTGCTCTGCAAGTGCAGAGGTGGGGAGCTCTCCTTGAGTGGGGCTCCAGAGCCCACCCTGCTTATTGCCACCCATGTCAGACGAGACATTTGACATGTGAGTGGGAGCAAGGATCATGGAGGACTTGAATGCAAGACTTCAAAATTCTCTTCTCCGATGATGAAGGCCACTGCTGTTCCTGACGTCCATGCTCACTGCTGATGGCTTCTCTGAGTAGAGAGAAGCCTTGTGGGGTGGAAAAGCTGGACTTGGCTTGCCTCAGACCACTGACTGTCAGCTTTTGGGGAGTCTGGTCCTTGCCTGTGGGGAGTGGAGAAGAGGGAAGCGCGGTGGCACTGCATCTGAGCAGAGTGCGGGTGGGTTGGTTTCATTCTGCTCTTAGAACATCATCCCCAGAAAAAATGGTATTCTTGGGCTGTGCCACCTCCCACAACAAGGAAAAACAGATGAAAAGCAATGAAGCACACAATTACATAATGAAAAACAATAAAATGCATCTTCTAATATCCACTACTAGTGACCATATGACTTTATTATAAAAACTAAGCGTGATTATATTTCCAGGTATTGTGCAGACAAACTGGGAAAAAGTGAAGAACAACTTAGGAGAAGACTTCTTTAATATAAACCTCAGACTTGGAAGTGACACATAGCAGGGAACCGATGTCCATCATCTATCAAATGAAGTTTGAACAGTTTAGGTCGCACTAGACAAACACTTCTCACCCTAAAACCTACTTTTCATCTTCATTCATCAACAGCACCTTAAGCTCGTGCCCCTCGTTTCCACTCTCTCAAAAAATAATAATCTGCTTGATGCCTACAAATCACTCATGGCTGGCATTTGTTAGGCAAGTTACGAGTTAAGGCTGCTGCAGCTCCCATCAGTGCTGCCTCTTGCATGGGGAGAAAAGGAGGCTGGAAGTTTGTAAAGAGACTGAGGACAGAAAGGTGCTGCAGAAATGGTTGTAGACATGGGAATCGGTGAGCATGAAGAGGTGAGAGAGGTAAGATGTAGCTGGCAATGAGGATTCATTTATGGTAGATCCTTTTCTTGAAAGGTGCTTTGCAGTTGGTGTAGTTTGTGGCTCTTTTCTTGCAGTGGTTTGTATTTGCAGGTTGTAGAGCTGTGTGAGGCAGTGCAGCCCAAACCCCGAGTATGGAATGAACGTGTCCTCTGAGGTTGATGTTGCTGTATCTGTAAATCACAACAGCCAGGTTTGGAGCTTTAAAATGGGAAGGAAAACCTCCATGGCCAGGCTGTAGGGGTTTGTTCTGCAGATCCCTCGAGGTGGCCTGGGTTGCCCTGGTGCGTGCTCAGACCCAGAAGTTCATCTTTAATTTGCTTTCATAGTCTGCAGCCTAACTTACACCATCTTGCCTTTTACTTCTGCTACCACTTCTGAGGGCCTCGGCTGTGCTGTGCACGAGTCGTTCAATCCCCATTTCCTGGTAGGAAACAACCCCTTTTATGCTGCTTGTCCAGGAACTTTTAAGTTTTGTTTTTCTCCTTTTCGATTAAGGGGACTTCTTTTGGATTACCAGTTGTTCCCTTGCATTGCTTACTTGTTGCTTCCTCACCACCTTTTATTTTTTCTTTCAAAGTTACTTTTCTGGCTCCTTCCCCAACTTCTGCAAGTGATTTGTTTATCAATGCAGTCCCCTGTTTTCTCCTTCTGTTTTCCTTTTCCACCTGCCTTCCTTCTTTCTGACATTCTGGGAGAGACTCTTGACAGACGTGGCTTCTTTACAGCCACCAGTTGATGTTTAATCTGTGTGAGTGGAACAGGCAATGGGTAGCAGCAGAGATCTATCTGAAGGTAGAATCTTGTGTGAGTGTAAGTTTCTGTAAGTCTGGCAGGGAGAACTTGTTGGGAGGACACAGATGGGCTAGTCCATGGGAGAAGACAGTCTTTTGATTACGATATAAAAGTTGATCTTTGTCTCACCTCCATTTTAAACATCACTTTGTCTTGTTCTAATGTAGGGTTTGGAGGATGCCACCATCCATGGTGATGTGGCCCAGCACTGGGGAGCGCAGGGAGGTCTGTCACCCACAGCCCGTCGCTGGCATGTTGGAGTCTCTGCCCCATGCTCAGTATCCTCTCAAGTTATTTTCAGGGGAGTTTTGGGTGTTGTTACCCTTTGAAATTTGGCATGGTGATGTAAAATCATGAGGGTACGGTTGGTGATGGGGTGGGTGTCCCGTGCCTGGCTGTGCAGGGGGGACTGGCAAACCTGCAGCCTCATTAACAGAGGAAGGAGGATTCACCCGTTTGTAGGAGCCGGTCACACACCATGGAGTATCACGAGGTAAGCCAATTTCCTACCCCAATACCTTTCTCTTTTCCACTTCTCTCCTTCACAGTTTGAAAACCATAAATCACTTATTTGAAATGTATTTAAGGAGAAGAATATTTTCTCCTGCATTCCCACTTAATGCTTTGTAGTGAGTACAGTTGGGATCATTCATGTGCTAAAGCAAAGGAAATATTCTTCTTTGATACTGTGTCTTCATTTTAGGCAGTTTCCTCTTTTACTCTGTTCTTAGATGGTAATTCTGAGTCCTTAGCTGCTGCTCATTCTGCCACAAAAAGAGAATGCAAACCAGGATATTTTAATGTTATTAATAATGAATGTTTACATAATTAGCTCATTTACTTTGTTCACTTTGACATTTTGTTATTGTGGACCACTCGTCCTCTCTCTTCTAAAGCACATTAGTAGTGATGAGAAGCTCAGGGTTGGTGCTACAAGGATCTCCCTGTAAGGAGAAGGGCTTCTCTCCACCTCGCAGCACCCGCTGCCTTGGGCAGACTTACCAACCTCTGTCCTTGCCCTGTACTCTTAGGGACACTTATTTGAACCTCATTAAAATATGAATCTTCAAAAAGTTTTACCCTAAAAATAGATATTTTGCATGTAAAATGCAGAATGTGCTTTTTCCATGTGGCCCTTAAGGGCTGTATGAGATTGGGTCGTTAGCTGGTCTAAAAATTCTCCTTTGTGGATCAACACTGTGTCATAAGGGTGTTACTAATCTGTTATTAGTCTGACTTGTAACTGCTGTTGTCTGATGTATTTATTTTACAGATTTTGGATGGATGTAGTTAGGAAAATACTGTTCTGCAAAGATGTTTTTTGGCCAAAAAGAAAGAGAGTGTGGAGGTTCTGGTGATACTGGGAAAAAAAAACCTGAGAGGGTTTTGTTGTCTGTGTTTCTTTCTCTGAAGAAGAAGCGAGGATAACTGTGTTAAACAGCAGGGTGCCTCTGAATGATGGAGAAGCTGAAGGAATGGCTTGTTTTCCTGTTGTGTCACTGCTTTGGCTTTCTCATTCTTGTTCCTCTGTTTCTTCAGAAAGGCCCTGCAGATAACAGAAATTAAATTAGTATTGATATAGCATTAGACACTCCTATTAATATTGACAGCCTGTCGATACTGTTGTGCTACTTTTGTAATACGGGATGTTAACGGGTAATACTTTAAATAAAAACACACTAATCTTATAATCACTGAACATGCAGCGGGGTCTCGGCTCGGCTCACTCCTCCTCTGAGCTCCCCCATCCCTGCCTGTCAGCCGTGCCTGCCTGCAGCTCCCCGGGAACACGCAGCCCTCCCTCGGGGCCTGAGCCTGCGGACAGGGAGATGCGGTGGGGCAGAGATGATGGCTGTAAGTGACGAGGCAGGAGCAGTGGTGAGAATCTCCCCATTGCTGTGATGGTGTTGGGGCTGGTTCTCAAAGCAAGTGTGTCCGTAGCACTGAGCTCTGGGAAGCGCTTTGGGCTGTGGGTGGATGCAGACTGGGCTGGGGGAATAGGTCCCAAAACGGTGGGGTTTTACTCCTGGCTTTTTGAGGGGATGCTGCCTGCCCTCGTTGCCTTTGTCCACAAAGTTTGGTGCAGGAAATAACACCAGGATGACTTCACATTCTGAAGTGAGGCACTGAGGCACCAAATAAATCCCAGTTGGACTGTGCTGTCTGAGTGTGCACTAGGCAAGAACTCTTGAAGTCAGAGTGGTGGATCCACAGTGCTTGATACTTAGTCTTGATACTCAGCATGTGTTAGCAGCTCTATGTTTCTTAGGAACTTTTTCCCCTTTTAAGTCTATCATGAAAATCACCATGTTCATCAGAGCTAAAGTTATTTGTTAAATGGTGTAAAAAATATGCATTAAACAATAATGATTACTTTGGTAAACACAGATGTCTTTGTATTATGCAGCGGGTTTTGTACGCGAACTTGTACATGTCTGTGAAACAGAATTTGCCATCTACCTTGAAAAATGGGAAACACAATACATGTTAATTGCTTCTCCCTTTGCCCCCCGCTCCACCTGCTGTGCTGCTGCAATCTGTTGATGTAGTGCTGAAATCCACCACGCACGAGGCCCGGCTCAGCAGCGAGCAGGTTGGCACTTGCAGATGTGTGCCCATTGTAGGAGGTAACAGGCAACAGTCTTCACTTCTCCCTCTTTGTTTTCTAACTAGGAGGATATTTTTAAAAGGGGGAGGGGAAAACCTTTATTTTGCTGAAAACCATCTAGTGATGATCAGTTATTCACCACATTATTAATGCTTATTTGGACGTTGCTTGGACTGCTGGATTAAATAGCTTTCCCGTTATGTATTGAATAAAATGAGATACATGTCACAACAGCAGTGCTATGATGCTGACAACCGTCCTCGACTGTGCATCTCATTAGAAAGATATACATTTTTCTTTGTTGTGTACCTATGAATGACAGAAGTTGACAAACATCTTTTAAGAAGTTGCAGTTTGGAGAAAGTTATATCAATGACACAGAGAAAGCTGCTTGTTGTAAGGTAAATAGCCATTTCCTACACTTGTGTTTTATAAATCACCCTTCTCTGCCAGATTAATTATGTTTTACTTTATTATTGGATATCTGTTGAAGGAGATCCTCATGAATCACTTACTCTTAGAATAAAATCCTAGAGGCTCCAAAGTTTGGTATGTATTGAAACTTGCACCTAAACCAGGATGACAATCACAGCATTTCACAGTTTTAAACTCTGAATTGATTCTACAAATGTACCAAGGGACAGGTGAATTTTGCCATAATGGTTTGGGGAGGAGGGTGAGGAGTTACTAACTTTGACACAAGATACTCGGGAGAAGTACTGGATAGTTGCTCAGCTTGCTGCCAGCTGAACAGCGATGCTGTACCTTAAAACACCCATTTTCCAGATGCACAGTGTGTTTGCATATCAGCCTGCATTTCTCTGGGTTTCTGGTATTGTCCTTATTTAGTGCTTGCCAAACTTGAGAGCAGGAGCAACGATTCTGGTAACGGTGTTTGTGTGCTTAGGGACCTTTGGACCATTGTTGAGAGACCTGAGGAGCAGTAAGAAGTTGAGATTATTTTTTAAAAGAATACTTTCCAAAGTTAAGAGTGAAGATGTTCACCATCCTGGCTAAGATGGCTTCTGCATATTTCTCATGAATCTGGAGAGAAGACATTGCATATTCAGCTTCATTTGCATGACTCCCTGGATTTCATAGGTGTTGTATGGATGCCAAGTCGGTGCTGTGTTGACCCACAGAAACTTGAGAACACAATTGAGAAACTAGTGGGAAGAGGCAAGTGTGGACTTGTGGGAGGGAGAAGAGGAGAGGAGGAAGCAGACTGGAATCCCCTTTTCCCACCATCTCTCCAGCTCCCAGTGCATGATGGAGTAGTGGTTATACAGCCCTTCTCTGAAAACATCTGTACCTGCTGCAGGTAAACTTTGCTGTTCCATGGTTTGAGTTGGTTTTTTCTTTCCTTTTTTTCACCTTGACCTGTTCACCTTTCAGCATCCTGAAACAGCACAATCTCTGCAAGAAATCATCATTTGGGGAAAAGTCTGTATTCAAGGAGTTCTCAGCTTACATTCACCCTTATGTCTGAAATTGTTTTACTTCTGTTACAAGTAACACCTAAAATTGCCACTTAACCTTGCAGGCACTTTGTTAAGTCCGTATTTTTGATTGCAGCAGCTGGGGTGGAGTTTCCTTTGGGAATTGAAGGAGTGGGAAGTGTTGTTTGTAGTTTTTTTGTTGGTTTTTTTGCTGACTGGTGCTAATGTGTAGGTGGGGATGTGCTGCTGTTTTTGTAATACTTTTATTGTTTATGGAATTGTTAGTTAATTGATGGTAACAATGCCTGGAGCCTGGGAGAGGTATTCTTTTATGTTTGTTCAGATCAGAACAAGTAAATAATTTTATGACTTAAAAAGAGATTCAAGATTATTCTCCTTAGTTTATTTTCCTTGCAGGTTTGCATGTACCATTTCCATACCTTCCTGTCAAGTTTCCCCAGATGAATTTGTATTGACAGATTAGAAGACTGATTATTTCTTTTTAGCATTCAGTAGGGTGTAGCTGGAGCCCTCCAGATGGACCTGGGAGCTCAGGAGCAGGTGCTGCATCTGAACTTGCTCCCACCTAGCTTGTGTGGATGTGGTGAGGTCCCCAGTTGACAATGTCCCCCTTTTCACTTCCAGTAACTTCCACGTGAGATCTCAAAGGCAGCAGGGTATCTGATGGACGAAAATGTGTCTTTGAACTGCTTTTAATTGCTTCATGGTTTACTCAGGCTAAAACCTACTTAGTAACTTTGTCTTCCACATTTATCCAATGAAATAAAATTCAAACCAGCCCACAAACTGGAGAATGTTTTTTATTTATATGCAGTGTAGTTCCATCTGGTCCACGTTAAGGACCCCAAAAATATATGCGATTAGCTTTATAGTTCACTGCTAAAGGTAGCAAAGCTGGCTTTTAACATTTTTCAAATTTGCAGCTAGCATCTCAAAACATTTGCTGGCATTTCCTGACTGTGATTACCAACCAAAGATTTTCCTGGTTGTCTTTTCACTCTTTAAAGTATGTTGCATAGGTTTTTTTCCTGCTTAAAATATCACTGAAGCCTCTGCTGTTCCCTTTATAACTCTTATGCAAACTATCCATCTCTGTCAAGGCTGGTCAGCCTCAAATCCCAAAGCTCGGTGTTAGGAAACGTCAGATAACGTATACAATTAAAGTAGTAAAATTTATGGCCATCACCAACACTGAGCTCATGCTCAATAAAATGAAATGCCATGCGTTAGAAATAGTACGGAAGGTGAGCTGTGCTGCTTCACAACAATTAAGGAGAGGTTTTAATGTAGATGCCAAAAGCCAGATGCCCACAGAGTGCACAGGGAAGACTTAACATTGCCAACTTACTCCAGTTTAAATTTCAGGAGCTTGACTAGCAAAGTCTTGTATTCCAACTACATGAGTGGGTGAGACGTTGGAGAGAAAAAAATGAAGCCTTTTTCTCCTCCCTTTAAGCCAGTTTGTCTCCTTTTGCAACAAACACATGTTTGTACCTGGAGTTACCCTACACTGGAGAACACCCTTGTGCTTCCAGGAGGTTTTGAGGAAGCCTCAGCACCACCACAGCCAAAAAAGTCAAGAGCTCCAGATTCATACACTTGCAGAGTTTTTCTGTCCACGCCATATTTACTCTTGGAATATTTGGAACTGGAGAGTTGCAGCCACTTCTGCTGCAACTTGTCCCAAATGTCACCGTGGCACAAGGCTCTGTGGCTATTTCTGAAATACTGTTATTTTAAATAACAGTTCTGATGATGGCAAGTTTTTCTTTGGGTGCTTAGTTCTCGTCCAGCTGCTTGTTCATTGAACCTGTGCTGTCAGCTGGCACTGCAGGCCTAGAAAACTTCCCCATTTTCTGCAGAGACACAGGATATCACCTTAATGCTCTACCTGTTTACTGCACCTTAATGCCGCGGCTGGAGACAGAACACAAGCACAAAGTGTGGACTTCAACCTCCATCCTCTCACATTAGCAGAAAGTACTCCCAGTGTCTGCCACACAGCATCCAGCTTGTGTAGCAACCTGGGAGAGTATTTACCATGTGCAGTTATCCCTGTGCATAGTAGTAATTTGGGGAATTTTCCCTACAAGTACAGTGCTCAGACCTTGAGGAGGCTGCCTTTTAACCTCAAGAATGTCCAGCAGTGCATAGCAAGAAGTGCCAAGGATTTTCAGGAGTTGAGCTGAAGGTGTTGTTTGAAGTTAACCATATTTTATTTTCTCAAACCCTTTCTTGGGACTTAATTTATATAGCGCCGTGATGGGCACGTATAAACATTGTGATCTGGTTACAGTAAGAGTGAAGTAGGTGGATTCATTTTCTTTTCTCACAGTAAAAATGTAAGAAATTCAGTTGCTTACCCCATAAAATGCACATTTCTGTTTTGGATTAGCCTTATTTTAATGAGGTTGTTACTTATACAGTAGTACATTAGCAAAGTGTCCTTAGATTTTTATGTAGCCAGTGTTTATGCACTGATTCAGAGAGACCTCGCCGTCATTCCCCCTGAAATTTTAAGATGTGGTATTTGGGTCAAAACACTGTCAATAGGAGATTGGGATGTTTCTGGGTTACAGGTGCCAGAAAGTCGGGTGTGTGCTCGGCTGTGCAGGGCTGAGCTGCGTCTGAGCTTCCCCAGGCTGTGGGGTGCAGTGACTGAATCCTGCACAGACCCAAAGTATAAAGAGGTTTATAAGTTACTGGCACCTTTTTATTGCATCTTCTTGAGAAGAAAGTGGGCGGCAGCAGTGAAATGAAGCAGAAAGCTCGACGGCAGGATGAAGATATCTTCTGTCCATCTCTGCCTGCAAAGCTGAACTGAAGCCTTCCTGTGCTGCTTAAAATTGTAATTTTGGATAAAAGGCTGTGTAATAACCTGAGAAATGTGTGAGAAGATCTCGTGTTAATACTGTATAAACCTTCTTTAACCTCAGGAAGCTTAAAATCAAATTTGGCAGAGCTTACAAGGGCAGTGAACGTTGAGCGCTTGACTCCAGTAACCAAGAGAATCAGTTGACAAACCTCTACAGTATTTTGATTATTTTCTTTTTCAATGCTTCTGAATTCTTGAAAGTATTTACTTCCCTATAAGTGTGTGTAAAAACACGTGTTTGACTTTACCTAGATGTTAAAAATTTCAGCCTCATGTTCTGCACAAAGATTCTTCCCATCTCTGGGAACAAGGAGTGAAGAGAGTATTACAGTGCAATTTAGGTTCTCTGGGTTTCAGGTTTAAAAAAAAAAGAAGAGGTAATAAGGTAGGTTAATTGTGGAACTAGGAGGCTCCACTGACTCATCTTCTGAATAAAGAAATTCAAATGTGTTGTGACCTCAAGAAATGAATTTTTAGAGCAGTTGAAGTTAGAAATCTGGGATAAATTCGGGTATTTGAAAGTCATGGTAACAACCATTTGTACGAGTGCATCATGCTCTATAGTAAGATTGCATAAGGGCAGAGGATGAAGCATCTGATTTTCTTTTTTTTCTTTCCCTTTTGGCATTCTGTTTGTGACAATTACATGACTCTCTATTAACTGTGTGGAAGAAAGCAGTGTTATGAAATGAGGAGAGATTTCCTTCATCTGTTACTCTGTAGGTAATTTTTGTGCTTTTTCCAGTATTTAAGTACCTCTTAACTGCTTGCTGTCCATCTGTATACCATTCATAGTACTGTAAACTAGTATATGTAGCATGACCTTGTAACTTGCTTTGTTTGTGCATCTGCCAGTACAATATGTTGTCTTTCCTTAAAATGCAAATATGCTCCACGCAGTACAGAGCTCCTTAGTCAATAAATAAATGGAGGTAAAAAAACCTGTACCTAATACCCATTTAATTTAAATTCATTTTATAAACATAAAGACGCCTTTTAAGAGAAGCTTTAATTCAGACTAGCACCTTGATTTGTGGTTGCCATGGAGAATCAAATCTGTCATTTGACAAGAAAAGTCACCCATTTATGACAGCACTTTATCTTGTCTCTCCAGGGGAAGAAAATGTCAAAAGTGAGAGCAGAAAAAAATAAAGCCTTGAAACACCAGAATTTCTTGATTTCATTTTTATTATTCAGCTATCATATCCTTTCTGATAATAGCAAGTTGGTGAAAATAAATAATGTTCCTACAGTAAAATCAAATATTTCCTATTGGAATGGACAGGGCTCTTTGTGATTGTCGGTGCTGTGAAGTCTGGCAAGAAATAGTGTTATTAGATAAACCCACAGTGCCCAAATCCCATTTTCTTTTCATTACAGTGTCAAAATAATTATACCTGTGTAATTTGGGTAAGAAATTGTAGAATAAGTAAAATGGTCCATTGGAAGAGATTGCTTTAAGCTTGTGTTCATTATAGGGTGGGGTTTTTAAGTGCTGAAAAAACCCACAAAATTAAAAAAAATGGATAATTTCATTTGAATAAAAATGTCTGGTTGCTCTTTCATGTTCTTTGCAACCAGAGGAGGTGGCAAGTGCTGTGTTCTGTTGGGGTTTTTACATCCATCTTTTGTAAAAGAGAGTTAAAAGAGGCAGGAGTTTTAACAGTTTTTGACTCTCAGGTGAAAATCTCTGAAGAGTTTCAAAGGCATTAGATGAAATTGATTATTGTCTGGAAATTTTGTTTTGGAAGTGTTTTTATTTTGTAGGATTAAGAAACTGTAAGAATGGGGTGTTTTCAAGAATATAATTAGCTATCACAAGTGTTTATGCATGTACGTTTAATCCATATAGACACTAAGTTGCCCTCAGGGGAGAAACACTTACTGTAGCATTGCATTACTTTTTACATCAATCTACAAAGTGCCGTTGAAATAACGAGACTAAAATAATCCACTCTGCACCTCTTCCTTGAGACGGCATTTGTGCCTTTCACAGTACTGCAGGGTTTGATGTGGTTCAGGAGTAATCTTGTATCAATGAGATAGCATTATAATAGAAAGTCCTTTAGTGGTTTAGTGTAAATATTGGGCTGGTAGGGGAGCTGCTCACTGGAGCGGTTGTGCCTGCAAGAGATTACAAAAAGGGAGAGAAAGGAAAGGGTCGGAGGTTCTTCTTGGTTTGGTTTTTTTTTTCCCCTCTTGAAATTGGCTGGCAGTGCTGGATCCATAGCCAAAGCTAGTTGGGATCTGCTGTGAGAAAACAGGCAGCACAATAGTTCCCTATTCCTGCCTTCATGCGGAGCCTGAAGCCAAATGCTGCTCTTAAATACTTGTGTGTAACTCTGCTTGCCTTCACCAGGCACTTAGCGTGCCTGTCCGGTGGAAGTAAGTGATGGGTTGTATCCTGGGGTTTGTTACAAATGTGTGTTGTTGCAGATGTCACCTTACTGGGGAAAACAGTTGCAAATGTTTTATATTTGTTTTTTAATTTAGGTTTTTACCATGTATTAACATCATGTCACAGGAAGTGTGTTATCATGGGCTACCAGAATGTGATAACTTAGGGTTTTTTTGTGAGACCATCTGGAATAAAAGAGGGTGAATTAAAGATGCTCTCTGGGGTTATGGAATCTTAAAGATATTAAAGGGTTTGATTTCCATAATGTCTGCTTCTCCGTTTGCCCAACTGTTGATATAATCTGCTTTAAAATCGATTTGCTGTCATCATGTAATCAAAGCCTTAATTGCATCATCATTGACTTCAGCATTTTTTGCTGATAGATTTGTGCGACTGATGGTGAAAATGTTGTGAAAAAAAGAAACAAGTGTTTGAAGTAATTTTACTGGATGTGCTGTCTCTTGCATATGGATAACAGTTTTCACCAGTATCTAAGTAATTCATGATTCCCCAAATTTCAGTAAGATGGGAAAATGTTTTCCTCTGATCACAACCTTGAGGTTCAATACCACAAACTGTGTAACTTGCTGGAGTCAAGACTATTGAAAGGAATAATCAAAGATGGATATTTAGCATGGCCTTGTCTAAACTACATCTTGAAGCATTTAGTCCATGTCAAACTGAAACTTTCTACAAGTTGTTCTTAAAAAAAATGATTTTTAAAAGGGATGGTGGGAGTAAGGCTTCTTGTTTGTGGGGAGGTTGTTCCTTGAAGCACTGAATTATCTCCCTTAAGCTCTGTCCGAGGGAAGACTGAAGAGAGTTTAAATATTTTTCTAACACAGAAAAAATGTGGGTAACGCATTGCTCTAGTTTCTGATGGATGCTGTCTGAAATGGCTGATATCCTGTCCTGAAAATCACAGATGGAAACTTCATCTCAGCACAGTGCTCCGACAATAATGAAATGAAAGTAGCAGAATCTCATTTACATTTCAGAAATAGTTCTCTGTAGTTTCCTGTTCGATCTACCAGATTTTCTTGTGTACTTGATGCTGGTTGTTACCCACATTTAAAGGGCAGCGCTTTAGGTTTGACCCTTGGAGAATTGCGAGTGTGTAGGTGATGCTCTTCGTTACCGAGGGATGCTGTTTGCTGCAGCGAGTCCCGGTACAGCAATAACTGAAGCAGCAGCGACTGTTGGATGCTGTTTCGACAAAGGTTAACTCCTTCCTTTTGGCTTTCACAGTTCTCTTTCGTAGGAGCAACTGCAGTGCAAGCTTTTCTCAATTCATTTTTTAATTGTTTGGGTTTTTTTGCTGATTGGTTTAAATTGCATTTGTGTTTCAATAACCTGCTTCAGAAACTGACTCTGAAAGTCTGTGATATAAAATGGCAACACTCGTGTATTGTTTCTGTAAGGGGGAAGTCTAAGTAAATGCATACTTTGTAAAAGTGAACCACATGTTTTGTAAAAGAGATTATATCCCAGGTGCTAATAAGACTATGTGTTGACTGTAAATCCCTTTTACAACAGTCTTTGAAAGAGAAGAAAATGCAGATTACAGGGGAGGCCAGAGAATGCCGTGGATCAGGCTACAAACATGGCACTTGGCAATTTCTGTGTCTTAGTGCAGCCCCTTCGCCAGCACAACAAATACCATTTAAGTATTTAGCAAAACTGAGATATGCCACTTGTTTTGAACACCACCTGTGACTTTCCCTACTGTTTAGAGGGCCAGAAATCACGCTGCTGGATGTGTGGTGAGTCTCCTGAGAGCATCCGTTGATCTCACCAAGTCTTTTCAGCTGCGTGAGCAAACCTGAACGGGCACATAATGGCCAGCAATAGCAGAAGAGTTCTTTTTTAATGTAGGGATGCATGTGTATGTGTGTAGGTATTTTTAACAGAGGTGCAGTGCAGGCAGTGTGCAGGCTTTATCACTACTGAGGGGAAGCCAGGGCAGCTGTATGGCACTCTGCTGAGCACAAAGGTCCTGGGACAGGATGAGGCCCACAGGGCCTCAGCATCCTCCTCGTGTGGTGCCACGTAGGGCGCCAGGGCCTTGGAGGCACCCGGTATGAGCCCCTCCAGTGTAAAAGGGGAAAGTCTTGCTGTTAGAAGGATCTCTGTCAGACATTGAGGTTTTAGCTGTGGTGATGTCACTGGCTGGCCACCTCCAGCAGGTACCAGATGGCAGCAGGCGACCCAAGGAGCAGCAGGAGCTCCTGGTTTCTCACTGAGGCATGCACTGCTTTGGAGTCACTGGAGTCATCAAGGTGCTTGGGGTTGTTGGAGGATACTGGAGTGCTCCTTGTGTCCCCACTGTGGGGAAACCTTAGACTTAGAGGTGTTGGAGTGATCTTCAGAGTTTGGTGTTGATGCCTCCACCCTGCCCTGCCATCAGCAGCTCCCAGTGCTACCCAGCAGCGTGGTGCAGTGGCTGGTTCTGCTGTTAGTTCTGGTGGTGGTGCCCTGTGGTGTGCATCTCATTGGCCTACGCTGTGTAATCACCTCCTTACTGCACCCTCTGGTTGTAGGGACTTCTTGCTGTGGTTTCAATTCTCACTTCTTAAAAACAGAGTTAAAACTTCTCAAGAAATTATGTATATTAAAAACAGGTGTACATGAAAAGGGCCTTCAAGATGTTCTAGTCTGGCACAAGACATCTGGGAAAGGATAGAGTTAAGGTGGCATAGGCAGCCTTAGCTGAGCCTCTGGGCTGTTACACATTGTGAAACTCTCTTGACATGATCATGTATTTTGGGGGGCTTTTTTGTTTTATTTTTTTCTTCCCAGAGAACCTTGTTTGGGCTCTGGCACGTCATCCAAACCCAAGAGCTCCAAGCTTGCCACATGGTTCCCCATTCTGCATTTCTGTGTGCCCACCAAGAGACACCTGGGGCTAGTTTTGCAGAAGTGATCTGGGCTTTGCAACCACAGCTGAGGCCAGTTGGGGCTGTTCCTAGCACAGGGGGATGTTAGTATCCATAAAGACTCTGAGTCATGGTGGGCTTAGATTGGTGCCTTGGGTTATTGGGTAACTCAAACCAGCTGCCATCAATAGCTTCCCTTTTGCTTTGTCTCAGTTTACCACCAGTGATGCCATCAAACTTCTCTGCAAGAAGAGGTGAGGAGACTTCCACTAGTGTATCAGACCATGATACTCTAATGAGGGAACTGGAGATGTGGTCAAGAGGAGCGTGGTAATTTTATGTTCAGCTTTGTGCCTGGCTGGTATGTGCTAAGTAAGTAGTGTGTGCTACTGGGAGTACAGATTTTTATAAGAGTAAAAAGAAATGCTTAATAACTGCACATTAGATGGGAGTCCCATAGAAAAAATACGATTGTGTAAGTGAAGGCTTGATCGTAATACTCGTTCCAAAGGTGTAAATCAAGACTGCGTGTTGTTGCCAACTCTGTTGCCTAGTTTTTGCAACCTTAACGTTATTTTAATATAGCTTTGGATGCAGTTCTATAAAGGATGTACAGCAATATGTTAACATGCTGTGCCATCCTACATTTAGGGCTTGTAATAAGTTTTTTTTTGTGTATTGTCTTTGCCAGAAAAAATAGTGACTTTTGAGGACTGAAGTATGTGTTCAGGCTGCTGCTTTTTTATTTGATTCTGGGTCCTGTGTGCCCTGTTTTATCACAAGATCTCAAGGCTGTTTCTGTGTTCCTTTGTATCTGGGAGAAGCAGTCAGGGTAGTCCATGTACTTGACTGGGGTGCCTGCTCAGAGCAGAGTATGTGGTGGTGGGAAGAGCTGGAGGCACAAGAGCACACAAAAGGTTCTAACCACTGAAGTGGGACTCTTGCAGCTAAAACAGAAATATTTACTGAGGATGGGGGAAGACATAACAGCATTAGATATTTTTGCCTAGATGTTCCAGGTCTGTTTGTTGCGGGGGAGCCTTGTGAAGCTCTATTTTGTATTGTCTAAGAGAAACAGCAATTCTCATACCATCTGAAAAGTTTCTGATGATGGGCATTGTCTTTTTCAGTAACTGGAAAGATTCTATGCATAAAATAAACTTTTACTTTCTTTTTTCACTCTTGTCCTTTCTCCCATTGGTGGATGTAGCTGCACTAGTCTCATCCAAACTGAAATGAAGGTGGGAAGGAGTGTAGAATTAATCTCTCCTGTTTCACTATCCAAATATACTGGTTTAAGTGGACCCACAGATGATAAAATTGATCGTATTAGCAGTTCGTGTGCCTCTCTCTCAGGATGGTGGGAGATTGGTGTTCTTAATACTGACATTCTCACCAGTGCCCTGCACATCTTGAGGCAACGTGTTTCAACTCTCTCTGTCTAAATTTCACCATATATAAAATTAATCACCTTTACTGACTTTACAGGTTTTGCAACTATTATGTATGCATTCAGGTGTTCCCAGAGTACCAGCACATGGCCCTGCTCCCCTCCTTCCCCCTGGTCCATGGTTGCCAGCTGGATGTGAGCCATTCCTGAGGATTGGGCAACTCTGAGCTTAATTTTCATAATGAATTGATTAGTGGTCCCCAGTGAATAAGTTGGAGCCCTCACTGTCAGTGTCTGGCAAGGTGTTTTAAAGGGTGGTTCAGGAGGAAGTTTGCTTCCACAGCATCTCCCTGACCCCTTTGGATGCAGCAGTGTTTCCTAAGGCAGTAACTGGCGTTTCCCTTACACCTTGGCACGTGCCTGCTCAGGGCTGTCCGTGCTTCTGCTCCTACAGCCGCAGGGCCTCCTCTGGGTTTCTTACACTGCTCTCCATGTGAGGCTGAATTTAATTATCTGGGATAAGGTCCTCCGGAGCAGACCTTTAAAAGTCCTATATAAAGATGCTGCTCTTAAGTAATTCAATATTTCAACTGCTCTGTGCTGGATTGATTGATTGATTAATGGAGGAGTTCATTTAATTAATCTAGGGCTTCACTAAGTCACATGTGTTACCGTAAATACAGTGATGGTGGTGATAACGGGGGCGGTTGGGAGCTGTGCCTCCTCACTCGCCTCTCTCATCCCTTTGGCTGCTCAGTATGGTACGGGGTTCAAAGTCACCAGGAATGCCTGGGTGTGAGTGCTGGGGCTTGTGCTACATGAGTCTCCTTGGTTTGCTATCTATAGGCTGCTAAATATATTGCGGAAGGCAGGCAGACGTGAGACTTTGTCACTTCCCACAAGTGTGCATGTGGAGCGAGACGGTTTTTCCCCCCCTAGCCCCAATACACGCCCAAGTGGTTTGCCTCAACTTTTGGATTCTATAATGTTGATATGTTATTGCATGTTGACAGGGACAGTGTCCACTGTTCCTGAGCAGGATCCCTCTGCCCAGTGCCTGCTTATGTTTTGTTTGCACTTTGCTGGCCAAGTTTGGTCCTTGGGGAGACCCAAGGTCATCTGTGTCCCGGGGGCTGGTGGGCATGTGCATGTGTGTGCTGGTGTGGTTCTTGTGTACCCCTTTGTGCATGTAGCACCCTGGGGAGCTGTGAAACTGGCTATGGAATATCCCAAAACGACGGGTTTCAGCCCAAAGCCTTGTGTCTTGGGCACAGAAGAGCTGCATGTGGAGCTATGAAGTCTGATCTGCAGGTTGATGGAGGTTTTATTGCTCCTTCTCTCACTCATCATCCTTGGTAGCCTTAACAGAGAGAATCTGTATTTTCCTCTAGGGGCCTTCTGTGGTGGCTCAGAGTATGAGAGTATGTGTGGGGACCGGACTGTCACATGGAGCTGTGCAGGAACCCCTCTAGGGCTTTGGTGCTCCTATAACCCAATCCACCTCATGGAGAAGCATTAGTCTCATTCAGAAGGATGTTTTCAGTGGATTCAGATGGGAAGGCAGTGACTGAAATAGCTGTGATCCTGGCACCCTAAGATACAGTACAAATAATCCCAAATCTGTTGTATTAAAAGCCCAAATGCTGGACAGCCCCACGAGTGGGTTAGTTTCTACATAACCAAGGTGTGGACTGTTGCACAGCACCTGAGCACGTGGTGGGGTTTTTTTCTCTATTTTATTTCTTGATAAAGAAATGAAGCCTCGATTCATGGCCAAGCAGTTTAGTGCTGCTGTTGTAAGTTGGTGGTTTGCTGTGTGGTTAGCTTGGTTCTCAGACCTGTGTGTTGAAAGGTAATGGAGTTCATCTTGAAGAGAGCTTTTTCTCGGCAGGATGTCTAACGATGTGTTGCCTCTGTTTTCTCACTTGCCAGTCTTACAGAATTTAGTCATAGTAGAATATTTGATGAATAGCTTTTGATAAAAGGCTTTTTTTCTCTTTTTCTTTTGATTTTGGTCTCTGTTGTAATACTGTGAAATGCTGATGGAAAGCCAAGTGAAAATGATGGTGAAGCGCTCCCGCGCTGGGCGGTAACGTTAAGCCGTAGGAGCGTTGCGTTGCTCATGCCGCTGATGGGATTTCGGGTGTGCTGAGGATGCTGCAACCCTCCCTGGCGGTTTGGGCAAGTTCACTGGTACCTATCTTGAGCAGCATGCATGGGAGTGGGCCTTTTCCCATCAGTTCATGGCTTTTGTTGCTTCCCAGCCCTGGTTGTAGCACAGGAGGGAGCCTCTTGACACTCACCTTACCTCCAGCCCACACTGAGTTTGGGGTTGAAATCCTGCCTGTTTTGATGCTCTCTCTCCCCTCCACCAGGCTCTACAGGAGCTAGTGCTAGCCATTTTTAAGCTGTTAGATTTGGAGTCACTGCATTGTTCATCTGATTAAGTTGTATTTAATTAGCTTTGTGTTTTGTCCCTTTGTTTCAGAGCAAAGATTATGGAGAGTGAGGGGAAGAAAAGATAAAAATTGCCTAAATGAAGCTTCATCATTTAAAACACATATAAAAACTCTGTGAGATGCCTTTTATTCCCTAGTCCTTTATCTTCCCTCACAAGCTTTCTGAGAATGAGTAGTGCATGTTGAGGTTTATCTTTGCTTTTATGTGCAGTAGCCACATGCTTAACATCGAGCACGTTTGAGTTGCATTTCATAGGGCTTTCGCAATCCCTTTATAAAGGGACTGATCTGCTAACATCACCCTCTTTAGATCTAGCAGGCAGGATGTTCCTCCATACAATGAAGTGCTCACAGCCTCTCTTGCCAGACCAGTAAGTGAATGATTTCAAGCCTGGTGGGCAATGCTTGTGTCCATGCGTAACACAGACAGACCACAGTAGTAGGCAGCTGCATGTAATTTTGAACTCCACTCATTGAACTGTAATAAAACAATATAAGCACTGCTTGGGGGAAAGATTGGATGCAGTTATCCTTACACAGGGCTCGGGCATATGAAAGCAGTGCTGGCTGACAAGAGGATTTTGAGATTTGATTTTGATTGAATTGCAGAATTGAACAGGCCAGGAATGTCAGTGGAAGGCTAAATGCCTGTAGTGCCATAAAGTTTTATTCATGTGAGGCTTTCCAATATAAAGTAGATGGATTATTGGAGAAGGTGTCAAGGGACATGAAATAGAAGTGCCCAACACATAAAATGTGGGTATAAGGATAAAATTACTTCTTGCTTAGTACATCATTAGCTCACAAAAATGTTTGGAGTAGTTGTTTGTTTATTGTTCAACCTTTTTAAAGCTAATTTGTTACACAATATAAAATATTAGTTGTTTTTTAGTTAAGATCTCTCTGTGGCTGGAATTCATGCTGCTTTTAAGAAGAGGATTTTTTTTAATGAATACTCTCTTAATTTCATTTTTTTTTAATTAGAAAAGGAGTCCCATTTAAAAGTGGGAGGGGGGGGAGAGAGGAAAAATCCACAGAATGGAAAGGAAAAGACAAAAAAAAAGGGAAAAGTCCACAGGATATGAACACTCAGCAGACACTGCAAACTATTATGCTCAAAAACAAGAGCGGGATGTGTATTCACATACCACAACACACTGACTTATTTCATAGCTCAGTAATGCATATGTAATTAGAGTCAGATTTGCATAGGACAGCTGATATCCAAATTTGTATGGCGTTAGAGACAGCTTCACTCATTTTCAGTGAACTATGAACAGTAAATAAAGTCTCACAGAAGACTGGGTGCGGGTTAGCAGAAGTGTGCTGCATTTTTGTGCCCAAATTCTTTGTCCGTTTACAGCCCTCTGTGTCTCGGTTAACGTTTTCCCTAAACATACTCTAAATCACATATATTATGACTGCAGGAAAATAATCATAGCTTTATGCTGCATCCATTCACTTAGAATTATAAAATAAACAGTAAAATGGCCTTTGAATTACAAGCCCCTTTTTTCCCCTGTTTTCTTAAACTGTGTTTTTTGGAGAAGGGCTTGTTCTGTTAATCTGACTTTAACCAGGAACACCAATCCCTTTCTATGTGTGTATTTTATAGTGAAGCAGTGTGTGGTACATGCAAGGCTGTCAAATTGGGATCTCAGATTACCATAAAATACAAACTTATCAAGTTGTATGTAAAAGTGAGTTTAAAGAACAGCATATATTTATATTCTCTATACTAGGTGCCTGTGAGCTCTGTGTTCTTCTGTTTCAGTTGCTCGTGATGGAGCTGACATGTATGTTTAGGTAGTATTTATAGGTAGTTGTCTTTTTCTTGAAGTCCAAAGCAAACATCTAAATGGTAGTTACCACGCAGATGTTAATTATTGTTTTTGAAACTTTCTATTGAGAGTCTGGATTTGTAAATTCTTCAGGAAAGAAATGCCACCCTCAGTGTTGGTGGGGACTCTCAAGGGATTTGTTAAACTTTTATTTACCCCATGTTCTACCTGTCATTCCTTCATGGTGTTTTGGATTGTTTTGTTACTGAGATTTGCTGAAAGTAAATGTGCTGAGGATTTGCCTAATTGAATAGCTGTTTTTCTGATGAGTTTCTTTGAAAGAAGAAGATAAAAAAAGCTCCCTACTCCCCAATTCATACTGGCTATAGTCCTTGAATTATGTGTGGTAGAGATGCTATAGCCAATAGAGCAACTTTTTTTTCCCCTCACCCTTTCTCCCCACCTCTAGCTGCCTTTTTTTTAAATAGAGTTTCACAGCAGACAAGGCAATGAGTTGGTTTCAGGTGGGTAGTGTGTGGGTATTGTGGGATCCCAGCTCTGAGGATGGGGTGAGGATGCTGGGGCCTTTTTGAAGCTGATGCAGAAGTCAGGACAGTGCTATCTTCCTTCCCTACTCCCCCAAAATAGTGCCCTTATCCAGCTCTCAGTCCTTGGTTAAAAGTAACTCTGAGCAAACTCTGGTGTTTCTTCAGGAGGAGGAATGAGTTGTGTGTCTCTGCAAGTCTGGGTTTTCACTCATGAGCCCTCTGGTTGATTTTATCTCCATGGCAGCTTCTTCACTGGCAGGTGTGGGCTGGGGCTGCCAGGGCTCACATTGCCCTGTGCAGCAAAGCCAAAAATATTTACAGTCACCCAGCAGCAGAGAACCAAGAACTTTGAATCCAAGATACTAACCCAGCTTTTAAAAAATTCTCATGAGTTTTAGTAGCTTCTTTAAGACAGAGCTGGAGTTTCTATCTCTTCTATTCCATTTTTTTTTCATTTTCTTGACTCTACTAATTATGTCCTGCTTAATATTGAGGCAGTTTCCCATTATTTAAGTGCAGGTTAAATAGGCAGGATGAAATGTGTGAGTTTTAGACAGTTTGAAGTATTACATTTATTTAAATTCTGTGACATCTAACTAAAAAATGTATTTAAAATACAAATGTAAAATAGTAATACTGAAGCTTGTGACAAATGTGTTATGTTTTTAAAGATTAAGTACAAAATAATAATAAAATGCAGTCTTCTGTTGATGTTTTAAAGAAAATTAGCCATTTTTTTAGAGTGTGTGGAAATTGGTGAGCTTTTAGCTACTGATGGCCTCTTCTGTAGAAGAAGAGTTTGGTTTTGGTTGTCGTTGGCATGGGGCTGTCCTGTTAGTTACAGTAATTCCTTTGGTAATTCAGTAAAAAAAGGAGAAAATAGTATGGAGCCTGAAAGAAGTAACCTTGGTCTCCTTTAATCTAGGAATGAGATAAAGGTGTGAGAGGATGAGACCTACTGCTGCTGAGATCCTAATTTATTCAGTTTTCTTACGACAGATCATGTTCAGTAAATGTTTTTTACATGCATAAATGCATCAACTTATGATGTAGCCAGCATAAAGAAATAACTTAAATAAAAACATTTAAAACATTTTGTTGTAGTTCTGCTTTTCAACCAAATGAAGATTGATACAAAATAGCAAAATTACCAAGGAAAATAATCATCATTTCTGAGATAGTCATAACCTATAAATTAAGGATACAAATGAATGAAAATAACCTGTTCTCCTGCTTAACAGGGAGAAAAGTTAAGCTTAATGAAAAGGGTTTATTTTATGGAGTTGCTAACCAATTGGAATGAATCTTTCTTTTAGAAAATAAATGTACAAGTAAAAATGTAAAACCAGATTAAAATCAATGATTTAATCCATGTTTCCTACTTTCTGATATAAACCATGATTAAAATCAGTGCTTCAAATCGCTTTGATTTAAATCAAGCTCATGCTTGGGGTGGATTAGCTTGTGGTCACTGATGTCACCTCTCTGAAGATAAAGACAGCGAATCTAAAGTGCCTCCTCAGTCACTTGGCCTCAACAGTGTACAAGAGAGATCCATGCTCAATTAAATGAACAGGACTCCTGTTATTTTCCCTCACATCCTTCAGCTCCTTTCTGAGGGGATCCATTGGAGTTTGAGGGCTTGTGGTGGGTAAAGTGGAGATGAGTCTCTTTCTGGGGTGGCTTTAATTCATCAGTTACGGAAATGCAGGAGCTCAAACCCCTTCCTTGAGTGCATTGTGTATTCCTCCCCTGCAGGCAGCATCCCTGATACTTTCTGGCCTCCCTGCTTGCTCCTGGAGGGATTTTCTCACTGGTCCCAGTTGTGCTCAAGTTTCTCAGGTGACTCAGCTCTCCCCACGTCCCTCACTCCTGTTTGGGGGCCTGGCACAGACACTTATTTGCTTTAGCTCCTTTAAAGTATTTTTGGCAAATTGATTCTCCCAAGTAAAGAGCAAGTATTAGGCTTCTGTTACCCTTTCCTCTAAAGCTCTTTTTTCAAAGGCTGTGTCCCTCACAAGGAGCTCTTTTTTTCTTTGCATGGGAGCCATGGCCATGCTCTCATTCAATCTGTGGTGAAGCCCTACTCTTCCAACCAGTGTTATCTCCAGCAATTTCTGTTTCTCTTCTGGACATCCTTCAGGAGAGGTAGGAGAAGAGTGAGTTTTGCTATGTAAAACCCTCAGGAAGAGCAAAATCGACATATTTTGGCTGGAACTTTTTGGCACAGGAGCAGCAGTGAGGACTGGTAGAGCTCTGCCTTGGCGGCTGGTGGAGAGGAGCTCTTCTTCTAACAGTGTAGATCACATCTTCCCTTGACAAGGTCTGAATGTTAAAGAAACCCCACATAAACCTCGATATGCTTTGGGTCAGAGATTCCAAGTAGAGCAGACTGCATTCAAGTTAGACATAAATTATTTAAAATGCCCATAAAGATGGGTCAATGGTCCTTGCGTTTGAAGAAGTCGGTTTAAGCTTGTATGCTCTAATTGTTTCCATATGATGGCCTTTTGAACACAGAGTGGAAATCCTCCACAACATGCAGAAGTTGAGAGAAACACGTGGAATTTTTTGTAATACTGTTTCTACTTGGAAGTTCTCAAAATAATTAGCTTGATTTAGCTCTCTCTTTTCTGCATGTAATCCAGACTATGTCCAAGTCTTTTATGGAGCATAAATAGTTCCTGTGAGTAGTGCTGGCAGCCAAATACTCATGCTGTAAGAATAAGGCAGACAGAGACCTTCCACCAGCGCTGGATGAAGTCAGCTCTCCTGAAGGAGGCAGATGTTTTGGCAGGAGATCATCTCGTGTGTTTCTCAAGTCAACCATCATAAATTTGCAAGCAGTTGGTTCTTAAACAGAGAGGTTGGGCTGGGGCTTTTTTTTCCCTCTTACATTTAGGGTTAGCTAGTAGTAGACTGAACCTATTAGTTAATGCTTTTTAGACCATATGACTTTCTAAGCTGCACAATTGTGAGTGAAGTTAACACCAGTATGTATATTTTAACAGTCAAGTTTCCTCAGCAGGTTTTCCCAGGCTTAATCCATGCTAATTTATTCTTCTTACATTCTGACTGTAGTGACTATCTGGAGACAAATCAGTTGAACGGGGTCAGATTTTTAACTGGTATAAACTGACACAGTTCCTTAATTCTCCTGCAGTTGGTGGAGCTGTGCTGATTCATTCCAGCTGGTAGTCAAGGCTGAGGTGCCTGCCTAGATGTTTGCTGCTCACCTTAACATGGTTCTAGCTGGTAACTAAGTTTGAAAAAACCTCCAAATACATTTGTACCTGTTACATACTGCAAGAGGAAAGCATCCAGGGAAACAGTAAAATGGGATGGGGGGGCAGGTGTGTGTAGGACAGGAGCTATATGGACTATAGGATTCAGAGATGTCAGACCAAGTCCTAGGGAAGTGTAATTTACAGAGCTATGATTTGTAACTGGAAATCATACGCAGCTGGAAGTATTGGTGCATTCATTGAGGTATCCACAGCAGATATTTCTTTACATAAAGAATGAATATTGCTTGATGTTTTCCTGCATATATGAATAGACATGTAAAACAAATACAGACATATACAGCAGGTCATAAGAGATTGTGTGAGAGCACAGTCCTGCCTGCTCAGGGTATGAACCCACGTGATCTGTGTTTTGGGATGCATCCCCTTGGGGAAGATGATGACCATTTGTGTGGTCATGTGCTGTGGGGTTTCCATTCTTGAAGCAGGTGGTGGTACATGCTTGGCCATGTCTGAAAACCATCTTCCAACAGTGCCTGGTTGGTCTCTCAGAGCCTGGAGACTCTTCTGACTTTCTGGTTTGGCTGGTAACTATTGATTCCCTCTTGAACATGTTCTTTCCTTGCAAATTGCTTTGTGTAGTTCAGTCTAAGCAAGGAGTTACTACTACTAACTGTGATGCCTGTTACCTCCTGGGTTTTTTTAATGTTTCTTAGGCTGGAGTTTGTTTGTTGGGGTAAAGTTTGAAATGAAGCCAGGGAGTGTCATGGAGACAGTTCTGAGGTTTTAGCTCTGGTGAGGTGTGAGATACGTCAGTCTCATCAGAGCAATAACTTTAATGTGGTCGCTTTGGGAGGCAGGTCACTGGCAAATTCACGTGCACAGTGAAGGATGGGGTGGGTGCATGTGGGTAGTAAGTGATTTTGGCATTCACCCTTTGAAGTGCACAGAGCCCCCTTGGGTCCCAAGTTCAGAAATCATACACCTAAGAATAAATAACCACAGTAAAACCAGAGATCATTTGAAGAAAACTGAGGTGGCAAACCACACCAGGTAAACTTTGCAAAAGGCAGTGCAGAAGTTTTAGTGCCACTATTTAATATTCAAGATTTTATCTTGAGGAATTTTCTTTAGAAAAATAAACATTCTCTTGGAATCAGCAATGCAAAGCCTTCAGTACTGTCTGCACAATCCTTTAGTTCTCTGGAGAGGCTGTAAAGAGGGTGGTGATCATCTGAGCAGCTTGAGACCCCTGTGTAGGTCTCATGTCTGCTCATTTGTTGAAACAAGCTGAAAAGTGCAGCAGAGGAAAGCCCTGTCTGGAATAAGAATTCTTTTTTTTTAGAAAAGAAATAATAAATAAAATCAAACTTCCCCTTTGTGATTTATGATCCCTCTAACAATGCCACTTTCTCAAAGCCATGCATCATACACAAACAATGGGCCACATAGAAAAGCGTGCTCCCCGGAGTATTACCAAGCATATAATTTTGTCTTTAAATTCTTCGGAGTGAATTGTAAGAACATGACTTCATAGGAACCTTTGAGACATTACAGCTTTTAATAATGCTTTGCTGCTACATGTAATGCTTCATTTTTACTTTTATTAATTAAATTGCTCCTTGCGTGCGTGTGCGGCGGGGAGGGGATCCCGTGCATCCCGGCACGCCCAGGCGGGCTCTGCTTGCCAAGCTCTTGTTTTCCCTTCCTGAAGGCAAGGGGGCTGCACTCTACTTTGGTCTGATGGAGGTTCATGAGGCTGTTCCCCCCATTTTTTGGCTCCTGGGTGAATCAACCCCTGCAAACTACCCTGTCGCTGCAGCCTGGGTGGCTGCGGGTGGCTGCCCACGAGGGGGTGCGCACGAGAGGCAGCTCCTCTTCTTATTCTGCTTCTCCATCATCAGCTCGCTCGAAATACCGTGGGGTGTGCAGCGTTCCCACCCCTCACAGGGCTCACATCCACGAACCGAGTTAGCTCCTGCTTGCACCCTCCTGCCCAGATTGCTATCCTCTCGCATCTTTGATCTTTCCATATTTATATATATGTTTTTGTAAGTTTTCAGGAAAATTGAGGTCAAACTTATTTCATCCTGTAATCCCTTTGCTTTCCCCCACCCCCCACGTAGGCTATACATTTTATTTTATATATTTTTTAGCAGACACATCTTGCATTATGTAAAACATAGGTGAAGGAACCTCTTTAGTAAATCTGAGTTGCCTTTCTGTAGGCAGCAGCAGGCTTTGGATCTGGCTGCTTATCTAATAAAGGGTGGAAGCTGCACTTTTTACAGCTTTTTGTAGCACAGTTTGTGGGCTTGCCCATAATAATACAATTATGAAGGTTAACAGGAAAAAACTGGGTCCAGGAGTGATTCCAGGCAGCTGGCAATGCCGACGAATTGGAAGCACACCACCAATGAAAACTGCAGTGAAAAGCAAATTAAACCTCATATCTGCCATCTCACTCGCTTTTCTCTGCTTTCCTGTTTGGACTTGAAAGGTGATTGGAGCCAAGGCAGTGACAGTTGACGGAAGTGCTGCAAGGAGAGAGTATTTATTTACAGTGAATCGTGGTGATGCTTGTTCAGGATGCGGTTTCACGCAGGATGTTCTGTCCCCACCCCCGGTTTGATCATTTCTCCAAAAAAAAAAAAGAGGGGGGGGTGGGCAAGAAAAAAAAAAGGCAACTCCTTGATTGTTTGAGGCCACAGCTAATGCTTGGAGAAACGTTGTGCAGCGTGCCTGTACTTGGAGCGTGTGGTAATGTGCTGTGGAGGAAGTTCCTGAATTGGGCACAGAGGCAGCTCAGGACCAAGTCCTGCCCAGATGTGTTCAACCCACTGTTGGCTCTACGTGTTTAGCCAGGGAGGTGGGCTACTTGGGGTCCCTGTGTTGCAAGTGATGGCTAATGTGGGCCACCCGCTTCATTGCCGGCCATAGTGCCAGCTGATGCTGCTGGAAATTATTTTCTGGGGGAGGAAGGACAGAGCAGAAGTCATCCCCCTCTCTAAGTTTTAATATAACAAATAAATGTACATGTAGAAATCCATTTTCAGAGTTACTATGCTTTGGGATATGTTCAAGGTTTGGATGGGGCTCATCCTGCTCTTTCTGCTATAATCAAGGCTTTAGCCCACAGTGGGTGAAATGACACTTCAGAAGGTCACTGAGTGGGTGAACTTGTCATCGATAAATAACAAACACTATACAGATCCTCTTGCATGGGAGACAAGAAGAGGCACGTGGTGCCCAGTTGCTGGGAGCTACTGGCTCCCTGGGGATGCCGGTTTGGGGTGGATGCTCACTGTGGCTCATCCCAGGCTGTGCAGAACCGGATAACGAAGCTGCCCGCCAGCTTTACAGCCCTCATACCTCTCGCTCCCCTATCGCCGATTGGTTTCGTACAGCTCCTGACAGGCAGGCAGAGATAGTAACTTCTGTTACTACCAGACGAGGCCAGTGATTAGATAGGGCGAATTTCTCTATCTCCTTTTTTTCCCCAGATAGAGTAGAGGGCTTAGAGGCATGCTCTAGCGTATACATTTTCCTTCACGGGTGCTGAGCGGGGAAGCTATTGGAAACTTGAGGTATTGGGGGGAGGCAGGAGTGAATATGGGTTTTTTTATTTATTTACTTTGACATTTTCTTTTAAACTATTTTTAAGTAGTACATTTTTACCAGTTTTTCTGTCTGGAAGAAGGAATCTAATGGGTTTTTTTTTCCACTTGCAGCTTTTAATTACATCATTGCCATCATCGGGCCCTTTCTACAACTCCCACATTGTTCAGCAGACACAGTGAAATGTTTTTAGGAACCTATAAAATCCAGTAATTTGCATCCAGAGGCCATGGCTGTAGTCAGCATTCAGGCAAGCGAAGCAACTGCCTGGATAACTTTATGACCAATACATGTGCTGCATTGTGTAGTGTGAGGCTACGCCGCAGCCGGCGAGGAGCGAGAGCGTGGCTGCTCTTTGCCTCTGCTTCCCGCACAGATTGCGTTGCATGTACCATTTAATTAAGTAATGAAGTTGTTAGGGCTCGTAGCAGAGATTGAGCTCCCCAAAGGTCCATTGTGGCAGGGAGCTGGGCCAGAGCCAACCGCTCGCTGAGTGCTGCCGGGCCTGCAGCCTTCGCCAGCTCCACGCTGGCTTCCCTCAGCCTTCTCCCTGGCTTTTGTGCCCTGGGGCTGTGATTTGTGCCTGCTTTGGGTGGTGGCCTCCCCTCAGTTACTGTGTGGCATTTGGAGTTGAACCTCAAGATAAGTCACATCGTACTTGGTGCAGGATGCAGCCTTGCAGAGCTGTGTGAAATGGTTCCTACTGGAGGTGACAACTGATTTGGCAAGGGGCATCAGGGGCTCCCACGCACCCACAGCTCTGGAAACCATCAGTTCCTGAGGCTGACGATAGCCTCATGTTGCAGAAATATGTTCAGGTTAGGATGAGATTTGCAAAATTGCCAGAGATTTTTTTTTTCATACATCTGTCTGAATTCAGGCAGTCAAAACATCTTAAGTAGCTCTGAAAATGTCACTGTAGAAGATCCTGCTTGTGGCTGGTCTAGCTGAATAAAAAAGGCTAAGATGTTCCAGAAACGAGAAAACAACAGTCTCTCCTGTTTAAAGGTGATAGGATGGCTGTGGTTTGGTATTTGTTGTGTAAAAAAAAATGTCTTTTTTCGCAAGGAAGAGCGAGCTGCCTGTTGTCAGCAGGCTATGAAGCCACGAGGTGCAGGACCTCAGAGCATTCAGAGGCCAGGGGAGGGCTCTTTAAAAAGTAGCTAAAAACCCAGGAATGCCTTGAAAAGAGCAAAAAGACAATTTAATTTGGTCTGACTTTTGAGAAGGGCAGGAGGCTACCAGTTCTCACTAGACTGAGTTAAACTGGGATTTCCCATCCATACAGGATTTGCATGCATGTTTATTTTCATGTCACACGTGTGTATCTTTCGGGCTGCCAGCCTTTTCAATCAGGAGTACAATGTTGGGTTTTCTTTATTGCTTTGTACACTGATGCTTCCTGACTGCCGTATATTCTGCCTATGTGAAAGCATAAAGCACCATTCTGCTCCTTGAGTGGGAAATAACAGTAAGGATGGCACAGGCTGTGTGGGATGCCTCTGCCCCCCTCGCACGGGTTTTCTGTTCCCAAGATTTCCCAGATTCAACTATTTCTGCTCCTTAAGTTATATCAGCATCAACCAAGAAATAAAGCTAGGTCCTTACTTTTAGTACAGACATCATGAACAGGCTATTCAGTGTGTGCTCGACTCCCAGCAGGCACGTTTCTGCCAGACAGAGGACTTTTTGATTCCCTGTTTTCTTCCTCCATCTGAACAGACTCTGTCTGGGGTTAAGACATCTATTGTCAGGCAAGGGCAACCAAATACTTGGTGGATTGGGGATCTTCAGTGCTTGCTCATATTTGTGTGACCTGAGGAAGGGAAGATGGTTTGGTGAGGGCAAGGAGGGAAGTTTGTCCCTGGGAAGGTTGACTCTGAATTTAGGGGCCTGCAGTGCCATGGGCAGGTTTGCTCCATGGGGCTCCTAGGGGAAGATCCTTCCTTGGGAGGAAGGGCGATGGAGGAGACAGTGTTCCCTCTAGTCTCAGAAAGTTGTCTGGGAGTCAGAAATGTGCAGGGCTTATACGTAACCCAGCCATGTCATGCTGAAACACGCTCCTTGAAACGGGGCCGGCATGAGCCGCAGTGACTGACAGTGCCTTCTCCTGCCCAGAGCCTGAATCAAACTGCTTTTCATGGCCTCGAGTGTTTGCTGAAGTGGTTCCCAGCCAAGACAGGAAACTATTTGACTTAGGGTACTAGAGAGCTCCTCTCATGGTATTTACAGATAAAAGGGGAGGAGTTGAAAACCTTAGTCCGTATTCATCCCAATCTGATAACCTCCAGGGATTTTCATTAGTTCAAAGAAATCTTGGATCACAAACTTGTGTGCTTAACTGGAGCTGAAGCCCTAACCCTTGGAGGCATCCAATCCTTGGTGAAACCTTAAAATAACAAATACTGCTTGTAACTGTCTTTGTGTTTTTAAAAACGTTTTAAACCACCAGATCAGTCTAAAAGTTAGTCCTTGGGTAAGGACATGTCCCTGATCTTTAAAATTGTGTCTCCCCTGAGCTTTGGTGGCACAGAAACCGATTTTGTTCAACAGACTTCAATCTGTCAGGGGCTGAAAATAAGAAAGGGGAATTATATTCAGTAACTAAATGGGCAGAATGTATCTTACAGGAGTAGATTGGGAAGACAGTAGTAAAATGGCTGTTTCACGATCCCCTACTGAGTTATGAGGTAGCTTAATGCTGGTCACCAAAGCGTTCCATCACAAGTGATGGTTGGATTGTAGGTGGGAGCATCTAAAGCATACCAGCAAAGGAGACCTTGTGCAGGTCCTCTGCTCTGGGATTAGGTCAAGTCAGAGCTGCTGCTTGGGAAACTTGAGCAGAGCTGTCTCCCCCACTTTCAAACAAGGTGGAAACTCCCCCATGCCCTGCTCCTTTCTGCTCCCACTTAGCTCTTAACTTTGCTCTTTTCCCTTGATTTTCACTTCATCACCACTGGCTCTTGGAGGCCTTGGGCTCTGTTGGAGGCACTGAAGAGGTAGGACTGAGTGCGTTGCCATGTTTCCAGCTCCTTTTTCTCTGGAGACTGTTTGTTTCTTTGCAAGCCTAGAGCTACCTTCCGCTTCAAACAGGTAGATTCACTCGCTGATTAAAAAGCTTTGTTAATTTAGAAGGAAGGCCACATTCTTTCTCAACACCATCATTAATTAAAGACTAGGAAATTGCCAATTCACCCGACATTCACATCCTTACCAGCCTATGCTCACATAATTTATTGCCCAAATATCTTAATGCCCAAGTGCATGCTGAGACCCGCACACAAAACCTTAACTCCAATCTCATATATTTTTCCTATGCATAATTAAGATGATTGCTTCTTAAAACCTGGAGTATTTTCAGTAAAACACCTTTGTTTTTCTGGGGTTGGGTTTTCAGATTGTGCCCAAACATGGGCACCGACTGTGGCCATAGCTTTATGAAACTATGTGTAACCCTGTGTGTATGGGTGTGAATCATAAACCCCAGATGAAAACAGCTCCTTAGCAGCCCTGTCTCTGGGAGGACAAAACAACCCCCATGATAACCCACAGTCCTTTAAGTCTCTCAGCTATAAACTGTTGCAGGTTGAACGTAGAAAGAAAAGAGAGTTTTATGTCGGTAAGGGTAATGTAACTATGCAAAACCCACTTACAGCTTAGACACATCATTCATGAGTTACACCATGGCTCCTAACTCATGGCAACGACGAGTGTCTGGCAATCCCCACCATCTGGTGAACTCTGATGTGTATTTGAACAGCACAGTGTGTTAGTGTGCCTATATACAAGACATATTCACACACAACATATAGTGGCAGGGGAAAGAGAGAGAAATTATGTTTCAGCTGTGAATGACTTATATTTACTCAAGCAGCAAAGAAATAGCTGATAGCTCGAGAGTGATCAAAGCTCGTGGTGAGTTATAGAGGTCTTTCCTCACCAGTGAGGAAGATAGAGCATATTTCAACCTGCTGTGTATCCTTTTACTCCAACACATACATCTCAATGCGTATTTTTATGTTGGTTTAGAGACCTTTCTGCTTTGCCCAGCAAGTGTGTTTTGGTTTGTTTTTTAAATTATTATTTTTTGTGATCACTTCTGCCTCTTCTCTGTCTGCTCCTGATGCCAGAGACAGAGCAGATTGGGAAGCCTTTGAACACATTACTGGTTGAACTCGAATGAGGTTTTTGTATTGCTTGGTTGCAAGCTCCTGTGATGAGCATAAGGAATATAGTTTTGATTGACATGATGTACTCTTAAAGCAAAAGTGATCTATCAGCATTCAGGCAACCACAACTTGTTTTTTCTTTCGTGGCAGAGAATAGTTATGTTGCAGTTGTGCTACAGCAATGAAGGTTGAATTGCAGTTTCCCTTTGAATCCTCTGATAGAGGAGGTAGCGAAGAGTGAGTCAAAACGGGGCCATTTTAGGTCACTCTTAACAAGCTAGGCTTGAGGATCTTCTCAGTTTCTGTTGCTCTGACTGTTTTGTGTTCAGCCAGATCTTCCTCTGGTACACCAGCATTCTCATTACAGAATACTTGTACAGATGACACGACGTTATTATCTTCAGCTTCGGCCGCTTTAAAATGAGTTCTTACAGTTAACACACCCATCATCTTATACCACAAAGAGAACTGGTTTGGAGGAAAGATATGATATATCCTGAGACAGAGTCTGAATGTGAGACATCCTCCCTCTCTCCTCCTTGTGCTCGCCGCTAACTGTGAAACCTCTTCGAAATCAGTTGCTCTCCAAATGAGTTATTATTTGGCCTATGGTCGGTGCAGAAGACACGTGAGCATCCTCTGGGAGGAAATGCAGTTTTATAAATTAACCTTCGAACTCGGGAGAGTTGAGTGGTGTTTTTTATTTGGCAGCTTTGCAGGGCACTGGGCAGGTAATTTGGCTTGCCTTTTTCCATGTCTTGGAAATGGGTACAGTGTTCCTTACTCCCAGTGCTGCCTTCTGTCTGGGGCCTGAGACACGAGTGTGTAAGGAACTGTCAGAACAAAACTGTGTGTTGCTAGTGATTTTATTACTGTTTGTAAACATTTGAATCTGCATGTAACCTTGGAGGGAGAGATTCCAACAAGGATTAAAGCAGTTTTAAGAAACCTGACAAGATGCTGAAGCTTTTATTTGAGTCATATGTTGCTGAGCATCCTTATAAGTCACCTGTGCCACTTTTTTTCCAAGTAGCAAAACCTTCTGTATATGGATGTTGTTGGATAAATGAATTCTCAATGTTACTAGATAAATGTTGTTGTAGTTCCCATGTGAAGTTAGTACAGTTCATAAAAACCTGTTTTCAGGAATTAGGTGGTGAGAAATCAGAAAAGCTTCTTGTCCCCTGGGTGGGCTTTCCTCACTTGTGGTCATGGTGCGTGGGGAGTTTGCTTCTACATCCCGTGCACTGCCTGATGAGGGGGATGACTGAGGGAATGGCCTGGCCTCACTCACAAGTTTTGCAGCTTCTCAAGTGCAGAAGGACTGCTTTGGATGATTTTTAGATTTGTTTTAATTTTTTTTTTCCCCCTAGAAATGGAGATCTGTGGGGCACTGACTGACCATGCATGTCAGGCTTTAAAGCTCCAAGTGAATGAATAAATAGTTTGTAACTAATGTAGAGAGTGTGAAAATAAATACCTGAAGATGGCAATTTTCAGGAAGTGTTTTTTAGACCTTCAGTTTTATATTATTCATTTGTTTGGGCAGATTTTGATAGTTTTTATAGGAGGGGAAAAAGAAGTTGCAGTTTCATAGGCAGCCAGTGCCTCTCTGCTGAGCATGTCCTTCATTATCCAAGAACATGTTAATTCAATATCCTCCCCTCTGTCATCCTACTCTTGCATTTTTTTCCTCCTAGGTTCCACTCCCGGCACTCTGCAGCTTCCCATTTCTATTTCAGTGTTTCAGGCACTGCTCAGAAGCAGATGGATGGCTAGATTTCAACCCCACCTCCAAACTTACACACACTCCACATCTCGCGCTGCATTCATGAGCACAGACGAGCAACAGGGAGCTCGGGGTTTTGCTTTTTAATAAGTTCATCCCCAAATCAGAGCTTCCCCATTTAGGGTCAGGTGCTCTACCATGAACAGTTCCACCTCTCCAAAAAAAAACCCTCATAGCAAAAGTGGGATATTACTGTGCTTGATGCAGAGGAGGGTGAGGTACACGTGTGCTTTTTGGAAGCGTGCTGTTTCCCGGTGCCTGTTTTGCTGCCTTTGAGCAGATTTTGTTTGCAGGTAATGCCTGGTACCGTGTGATCGCTCGGGGAACGATGCGATACGATGAACAAAACCTCAGCCTCTACATTTGCTTTTCCTCCTTTTGCTTTGCGGCGCCCGGGTTTTGATGTCTTGCTTCTCAGAAGGCTTGACGGTAGTAATAACGGAAACAGCAAAAAATGTCAGCTTGACTACTGTCTGCGTGTCGGCACTAGTCCAGGGAGTTTCAAAGGGATGTTTTATTGATTCTGTAATTGCACAGTAGAATGGACAAACTGAACTGTACCTCAGGGCAAGGAAAGCCCCTGTCTGAACGGCATCTGTTGGATGTATGCGCTGCTGTAATTTGGGCAGGGAGTGCTCTCTGGGCGGTTTGAACCAGGGGGCTGAGATCTTGGCTTAACCCTTTCCTTGTAGGTGATGCAAACTCCGGTTTTGCCTTCTGGTTGCAGCCTGGGAGGAAGGTCTGCTTTGGGGGTCCCTTTCAGTACTCAAGTGACTCTTTGGAGCTTTACGGCATTTATGCCAGCGTTGCATTTAAATGGAAATTTGTCCTGTGATCTTTACCCCTGGCGTTATCACTCCAAGTATTCCCCTTCACTGAGATCCTGAGCCCACAGGATTATAACTTGCAGTGTTGCCTCACTTGCAAAATCCACTTCTTAACTGAAAAACTGGTCTTAATCTCTTATGAAATAAGTCTGCGTTGTAATCCTTGTGCCTGGGAGCTGGTAACTTCCTCTAGCACGAGCTGATTACTTTCCAAAACTGAAGGAGTGGACTGAGCTGTTTTCCTAAAACAATTGCAAATTAAATTTGTAAACTTTTGCTGTTGCCATATTTTTTCACTGGCACGCTGTCTGCGTGCTGTGTCTTTAATTTGGTGAGAACACAAATCAATTAGGCTAACCTACGGCAATTCAAAAACCTGGGGGGGGAGTTGGGGGGTGTAGGTGTAAAATACACTGTCTTGACTTGATGCCCAGGGTTTCCGTCCCAATTATTCTCTCTCATTTCTTTTAGCCAGCTAGAAGTGGGTGTCCTGCAAAGAGCAGTGCTTCGTCCCCAGGGCAGAGCTCACAAAAACAAGGGATAGAAAGGCAGCGTGGGAGGAAACACTGTCCGGCCTGCCTCCCTCAGAAGGACTGTAAGTTTGGCTTCTGGGTTTCAAGAGTTTCAGGATTAAAGGAAGGAAGAGCTGGGGACAGGGATGAGCCAGGGATTGGGGATGTGCAGGGATGAGAGGGTGGCAGCACTCCCAGGAGCACCTAGCTGGAGCCAAACCCTGATCCTTGGAGTTTCCACTGCTCATAATTGTGGCTGTGATTAGGTCATTGTCTTCCTGAAGTTAATAGGGAGGCTGGCCTGAGTTTAGAGGGTGAGATGCTGTTTATTTTTGGAAATTGTGCAAATCTTTTCATGTGTTGATTTGAAATCTTGATTTTTAAAGTCAGTGCTCCAGGCAACTTGCTGGGACAAAACCTGCAGTGCAATTCTGTCCCGCACTGGATTTTAGTAGCTCTTACAAGCAAGCACTGTATTCAATGAAAGAAGATGTGCACTTTATGGTATTTTTTTTGTTGAGCCTGATGAACTTCTTTATCTGGAGCCTTGCATGTTGTAATAACATTCATAGACAAAAATAGGCAATTAATATTAAGGACATGGAGCACTCTGCCAGTTCCACAGAATGAAAAGGGGAGCTCATCTTCAGTAGTGTGCATTGCAGAAATCAGCTGGGGAAGATCCTGCATCTGGATCCTGCTCCATTCCCTTCTGGTAATTCAGATGAGTATAAACTGTATACCAGCAGCAACAGCTGTATTTTGGGGCGTTTGCCAGAGGAAAAGCAGCTTTATTCTGCATTGGAAAGAGAATGCCAGGGATCTGTTGATTAGTAAAAGGGAGCACTGCCCAGTGCACCCGATACAGTGGTCTCAATACATAATTAATCACAAATACACTTTGATCAAGTCTAAAACTCACAGACCAGTGAAACGAGCATAGAGGTCTTGATTTGTCATATTTGATGCTATGAATTTTAATAGGTAGGTGAAAGATAACTTATCTCTATCTGATTTTATATTAAACTCACAACCAAGGTACCAAAAGTATTGAGTCGAGCCTGGATGTGCCATGGAGTAAAGCAAAGGGCTGGCAAGTGCAGGTAGCGTTGCTTCAAGGCTTGTTCTACATCAGCCTGCTAATTTGGAGGCAGTTTTTAATAAGAGCTGCATGGAAATTAAAATATCAGACTGTGAACTAATAGTTTAACGTTTGGCTGAGTCTTAATCACCTTCCTCCCCCAACTCTGACTTTTGTCAGATTGCTCATAATTTCAGTCTCAGTGATCTGTCTCTCTGTTGTCTTTTTTTTAAATAAGAATGTTGAGGTGAGTGTGACTGAAAATACAGAATGTGCACTAATATTTCCTGTGGCATATCAGATCACAAAAATGACTAAAGAACATCCTGAACACTAAAATTCTCAGCGATGTATTTTCTGTCAACATTAAGACTGAAGTGCAATTGTTGCAGCCAATCAGACACGGGAAAAACACTGTCTTACTGACCCAGAAAATGCTGCATTTCCCAATTTTTCCAGTGTGTTCACTCAAGGTGGCAAAGGAAAGTGGCCAGACTCTGTAGTAGTGCAGTGTTTGGAAGACCCAAAGGTGCTCCAAACACATGTATGAGCATGTTAGGAGAGTCCTGAAGGATAGTAGCCATGGAAAGTGGGCGTTTTGCCAAACCTCTGCTGAATAACTCTCTGCCTTTATAGAAATCATTGATGATTTTTGGCAATGGCTCTTGTAGTAGTATCTGTAGCTGGTTTTGGGATGCCCTGAGTCCATTGATGGCTGCTTGCAAATATTAATATAAAAGCCTGTGGAGTTTCCCAAGTAATTGTTTACTGGGTACTTAACAGCTGCTCAGTAACGTTTTCAGGAGCATCCCAGTCCTGCCTTCAGAAAGATCTTCGATGGAGACAGTTCTCCAGAGTTGTTTTAAATAACTGTGGGCTCCTGGAAGCCTGTGGTGTTTCTGAAAGCTGTGCTTGGATGCCCTGGAGGGTCACGGCCAAGAGTAGCCCATGGTGTCAGGAGAGATGCTGCGTTGCTTCCTGGGGCTGGAGCCTAGCCCAAGGGAGCAAGCTGGTAGAGTCTATGTGAGTGGGCATTGTGAGCTTGGATGAGTCTAGTGAGAAGGAAAACCTGTGCAGCTCCTCAGTTTTCAGATCTCTCTCCCCTTCTTTTTACCCTTCTCTCTCAGGACTGGCACTGCCAGGCAACCAGCTGCCCATGCCTTGGTGCAAGGAAGGTTTGGGTGCTCTGAGCCATCCTTGCACCTCTGAAACCAAAGGGAACTGTAGAGCCAATCTCCATGTAGCATCCTCACTGCAGGGCATGAGCCATCTTCCTTATTGCTCCAGGAGCTCTGGGATGGGGTAGAAAGGTCACAAGGTAGAACCATCACAAGGACCAGCAGAGAAAGTAGTCAGTTCTGAGAGGGTGGTGCTGGTACCTGCCTGTGGGACAAACATATCTCTCAATGACAGACCTCAGGTAGCTGTTTGACCTCACAGCTGCTTCTTTTTCTTCCATCTTTTTTTAATTTTAGTTAACAAAACCAAAACACATTAGTTTAATTATTTCTCTTCCTGGAAATTTCTGTACAGGATTTAGTTGTAGGAGCTGGATATGTGGAAGATTAATTTGTCCTCTTGGGCTGCAGATGGACCATTACTATTTTATAATCGTTGACAGTGGCTATAAGGAGTGAGGAAGTATGCTGTAAAATACAGCAGTGCTGACAGTGTAGAAACAGTGCATCTTCTTGCTGTTTGGTATTTTGATAGAAACTCTTTATCACTTTAAAAACTGGCTGTGTATCAATACGATATGTTAAAAACAGGAGTAGGAAACTGCAGGCTTTTAATTCGTGCCATTTGAACCCTCTTACCTTGGATGAATGCGGTGTGTAAATTATAGTTCCCATGAGGTAAAAAAAAATCAGTCAAATGCTACTTAACCTTTAGTCTGCCATGTTTCGTGTTCCATTTGTGCTTAAGAGAATATGTGCGTACGCTTTCATCTCTCCACCATGCAAAAAATCATCCTTAGGGTTCCTGTAACGACACAAAAAGTCTTTAAATTCGGATTTCAGGTGAGCGAAACTGCCGTCGTCGTAGAGATCTTACGGCTGAAGTGGTTTCAGAAATTTTGTTTACCCTTCAAAGATGAGTAGCTGGAAGAGGTTATTTTTCGTTCAGCATGGCAGCAGCGATTGCTGCCGTTGATAGTGTACCCAGCGCGCAAGTTAATACCATGGTTTCTGTTATATCTGCTTTATTTGCATGGTTATGTTTGTGCTGGGTTTTCATGTCTTAGATTGGTATTTTCCCAAGCTGATCTCCTGCAAAATACGTTTGTTTTTTTCTTTTCCTTCTTAGATCAGGTACAAATATTCAGTTATTTGAGTTAATATAGAAAGCAACTTCTCTCCATCATGGTTTCCTAGTAAAAGAATAAGAAATTTGTCAACTTTGATTCTTGACATGCAAAATACCTGACCTAGAACCCACTAAATTTCCTAGAAAAATTTTTCTTTTGACCTTAAGTGTTTGGATCAGGTTTGTGGTTCTCCATGAGACTTGTGCCTAAGTCTGCACTTACAGAATTTACAAAACGATACTAATAGAGTGTGAAAAAACGTATGTTGGCACGATTTAGAAAGGCTCTTCCGAAAGTAGAAGAGTTAAGCAAGTTTTTCATAATGAAAAGCAGAAAAGAAGTTCAAGATGTTTTCCCAGAGAACGTTTTCATTTGGGAAAAAAAAAAACCCAAACCCACAACAACCCACCAGTGAAAGAAGAAATGAGAAATATCGTTTTGATTTTCAAAATAGCAGACTTCAGAGTCTGTGCAACATTTGCGTTCTGTTAATTCAAGGGTTCCTGCAAAATAATAGAGGGGGGATAAATAAACCTCAACAAGTTACCTCTTTGCTGGTGAGCTGTAGTGATGACAGTGGAAACTGCTGTGCCAGGAGACCCCTCCAGCCAAGCAGGAGCTGCAGCAAGGGACGGGTGTTAAACTCGCCCCCAACACCCCTCGTGCTGCTCACCTGCCTACAGAGGACACTTCAAATCTGAGTATTTAAGTAATATCTTTTAAATGTTTCTTAAAAGAAGAAATGAACATTAAATGGAACAGCAACAGTGTAGGGAGAAGCACAAATTGGCATGGTTTGTAATGCCTTGAGTTGGCTGCACTGGAGATCTTATATATTTAATTAAATACATTTAATACTGTATAGAAATATTATTACATTTCACACTTAATAAGAATAAACAAATCTAATAAATGTATTACATGTGATCACTGTGGCAAAATAAGAGCTCGTGGAGGAAAGTTTTGCTCTAACAAGCTTACTTTTAATCGTAATGATTCTTTGTAAACAGAATCGGATCCTGTGTGTTTTAATTCCTTCCTTGCTTATTCATTAGGCTGAATTCCTGCTGATGTCCATGACTGGGGATCTGCAGGTGTTCACCTGAGTAGAAAATGAGTAAAAATGGAAGAAAGACCAGGAGAATGGACCATTTTTCTTTACTTTTTCTGTAAGTGTGCTTTGAATAGATAAATAAGAAAATACTTCAACTGCTTAGAAGTTGGGAGTGAAAACAGTGTTCTGGATCGTGCTCCTCCTCCACAACTTTGGAGAGTTTTTGCACACAGTCCGGCTGGTGTGTTTTGTCTCTAATATGGAGTGAGAGGGTTGATCACACTGCATGCTCCTTCATCCCAGAAACTTTTTGTTGTGGTCCAAATAAAAAACCCCAAGGGTGAAGAAGGAAGGGACTCAGCCTGGGTGTATACTTGTATAACCCTCAGGGGACAGTGCTGAGATGAGTATTCTTATTTGTAGAGCTGATAAGAAAAGTGAAAATTAAATGTAGATGGTTCAGAACAGCTTTGATTTAAAGAGATTTAACTAAATGTGAGCTCTTAAAAAGAAAAAAAAAGAAGTGTGTGTTTTGAGGGTTTGTGTTAGAAGGAAAAGCCCAGCTGACTCCATGCGGTCGTCAGATGTGTCAATAATGAAACTACAAAGTACTGCTTTCACTTGTGGACAGTCCCTGATTTTCCCCCAACCTCTCCAAAAGCCTAAACAAGAATAGAAAGAAGTTTCAAATGTGAAAAAATGAAACTTGGTATTTACTGATGCTTCAAGTATGAAAACAAAGCATAATACGGGGAGGGAGCTGGCTCTGGGGAATGGTGCAGGACAGAGTCGTCCCTTTCTAGGGCAGGCGCTCCACTGACCCACTTTTAGGTTTTGTATCTTCATAGCTCAGTCCAACCCCTGTTCTGCATGGCCTGGCATAGTGCAGGGAGCGTGGAGTGATGCTCTCATGAGTGATCTTAGTAAAGGACTTGGTAGTTATGTGAAATCCCTAATCATGGGGGAAGAGGCAGCAGCTGACTGAGGGATGGGTACCCAGGAGGTACCCCAGAGCATCTGGAGATCCAGTCCAGAACTGTCAGTCTGTGTCTTTCTGCATCACCAGTAATGTTTGCAAACAGCCAAATCACTCTTAAAAACTTTACAGAGGACCACTGGCAGGCATCAGTAGCAGCAGGGAAATGCTGTGGTGGTGATGGAGTGTTCGAGAGGGTAGTGTACTCGGAGAAACATGGACGGGGAACCAAGTGTTCTGGGTTCCCCATAAAACTGAGTGTAATAAGTTTGCTGCAGGTTTTGGAGAACTCTTTGTTGGAGATGATGTAAGAGTGTGAAGCTTTTTAGTGTGAGGAACTGTCAGTGGAATTTTGCTCCACTTCGGAGTGCCATGTCAGTGGAGCTTTGTGTGCACAGACTGGATAGCACTGAAGTTGAGAAATCATTTGACCTTCTGATCTGTGATCACCAGCAGGGACACACTGCAATATTGGCATGATGTGGCTTTAGGTGGTTTAGTAACATAAATGAGGCTGGTAACACGAGCTCACTGTATTTTTCAAATATGCTTATTTTCTCTAGCAGTTTCCTAAGTATTACACATAAGCCAGCTATGCAGCTGGACTGGAAACGCTTTCTGGAGCTTTGCAGTTGACTGTGGATTTTGTATGTTAGAAAGCTGAGAGACTATTCTGAATAATGCACCCCCTATGAAGGAATAAATATGCTCTGGCATTTAAAGAGCCTTTTGATGTCTCAAAGAGAAGGGTTCTGGTGACAAAATTCCAGGCTCTGTGGCCAGGGCGCTACCCCTCAGCAGAGGTACAGAACCACGTAGGTACAGTAAATGCAGCGATCTTTGAGCATCTTGATTATTTTGGGAAGATGTTCAGACAATACATCAGTCTAGTTTTGAAACAGCTTCAAACATTTTACCACTGAAACCTCTAAAGCAAATGTTACAGAACATGCAGCTTGTCTGTTTATCTTCTCTAAGACTATGTGAAGTCATATGTGAAAAGCGATAAGAATCACAGTATCTCCTTTGGTTGCTCAACATGAGAAGCTGATGAAGAGACAGTCATATAGAAGATATTCTTCAGAATAGCTGCAGAACAGACAGATTCGCTAGGCTGTCTCTGTACAGAAAGGGAGATGGGATTATCACGGTCTTTCTTTTAAACCTGACCTAGCAGAAGTTGACGGCTTTGGTTCATCTGAGCCATCAAACCCATGTGTCGAGCATTGCCTGACGTTTCATTGCTACCTTGTGCTGGCGTCCATACTACTGTTCCTTTTTTACAGTTGCTGTCCCAGGGGCTGCAGGTTTTGTAGACTGCTTTGCAGGCAGTGTTCCTTGGGGAAAGCTCAGTGGTGCTGAGAGCCTTCCTGCTGGTGCTCCTGCAGCCCAGCAGCACACTGGGCATGTCAAATCAAACCCAAATAAAGAAAAATTACCAGAAGGAAAAGAAAAGTTGATTTCTACTCCTTACATGGTTCCCAAGGCAGACTAAAGCCCCTGTACTGGTGAAGTGCTAGTTTTATGGATGAAGTAGGTTCTGCACAAACCCCGTGGCAGAGCCTGGCTAACACGTTATTCTCAGCTGCTGCTGTTTCACCAGAGAAGAGATCATCTTCTCTTCTGGGGAGCTTAAAAGGGTCCAGTGAATTCAAGTGGAAAAAAAAATCCCTCTGCTTTTGTTTTTCTTACCCCTCACACAGTCATGAAGCATCTTTTTTTTAATGTGAACTTGCTTCACTCCTCCTGTGAAGGTATGAATACTAAGGATATGGATAAGACTGAAGTGGAAAAGAAGAGCATGTAAATCATTCTTCATAACAGAAATACAGAAAACAAATGTTCTCGACTGCTTGAGTGTGAACTAAACTGAGGACAGAATTTAGGCATAAAGCTATACTCTCCTTCCTGAGGCAGGGAGAGCCTCGGGGAATGAGGTTTCTCCATCCCGGGAGGTGCTTTGAGAAGCTCGATGGTCCTGCGAGCTTTGCAGAGCACCAGCTGTGTGTGAAGCAAAGGACCTTTGGGTATTCCAGGGACCCAAGGCCAGGCCTGAATCTGGCATTCAGTTTCTCCTGATGTAACAAGAAGTGTATTAACTCTCCTTGTTATGTGTTTTAAATAACAATTTTACATAGCTAGGCTGTTCATTAGTGGACTTACTTTGCTGGACGTTTTTAGAGACATGGCATATAAAATATTTTAATGCCAACAGCCGTGTTGCTTTTTACATAACATTTTTTTATTATGCTAAGTAAAACAGTACAGCCAATTTCAAATTTACTTGCACTGCACAACCTATATTCCTGCTTCTGGAGCAGCTGAACCCCCAGCTTGTTCCCCTGTGCCTGAGTAAGGTGGATTGAGGGGTATACTGAACAGCATTACTGACGGCAGACTGTCAGCCCTGACTGCCTGTGCTGAGTTTTGTAGACTGTAGCAGGAGGGGAAGAGGCACCTGCAGGACATCAGGTCACTGTTCATCTTCTCCCTTTCCTGCGAGGGAGAAATGGACAGTGATGGAGCTGAGGTTCTCCAAAGAGACCCTTAAATCACAGGGTAATGTGAAGGAGGGGATGTAGACAGGCAGCAGGAAAAACATCTAATAAGACAGATAATCCTTGCAGGAGCATCTGGGTGCCTGATCCTTTTCCTTACAGTTTAACCAGCACCGTGGTGTGCTGAAGCCAACGGGAAGTTGTCACATGGAGATTCGTCTTCAGTTTGGGTTTTTTTCCCCCTGGAACTGTTTCCCTGGTGTTTATGATCTGACAGCAGTAATGAGTCACTGTATTAAAGTCGTGGCCAGGAAAGAGGGGGGGGGGGGGGAAAGTGTATGTGCTGAATGTTGTGGACTGATGCTACATATGGCAACACAAATCAAAGCGCTGTGTGGCTGATGGTGTGAAGTTTGGCTCTGTACCTGTATTCACAGAACATACATGCCCTTAGAAACATTAACAGCCAAGACAGATGATCTATTATTTCATTTGTAGGAATAAAATGAGGGGAAAAAAGATTCCCTTGGTCTTACCCACATGTGTTTGAATTTCTCAGTAACCCCCAAAATGATGGGTTGGGAAAAGATGAGTGTTTTTCAGTTTCTGAAGTTCCCAAGTATTGCCTTAGACCTATGATTTACAAGTGGAGATGTCTTTACTTTATGTTGTCACTGCTGTGAATGCGGTCACTAGTTTTTTTCTCTCCCCCACTTCTCTGCCTTGTTGACAACCAGCTGGCAAAAGTAGATTGAAAATTGTAACAAATACACCCAGGTGTTGCAAGCTTCTCTGATTCCTTTGTCCATATTTAATCTAATCTCAAGTTAAATGGATACTATTGATTAGATTCCTTTCAAATATGTACAGGTTACTCAATGTGTGGCAAAGTGTTATTCTTCTCTTCTATGAGTGGTGCATAAAAGGTGAAAGTATACAATTAATTTGCCTGCAGTTTCTGTAAAATTGTATGCTGGATTTCTGCGAGTGCACTGTATGGAACAATATTTCAAGCAAATTATTGTTATTTACTGTGGGTTTTGCCTGATTATTTAAAGTCAACAATTATGCTTCCTTTTGGTACTTAATGGCTTTTTATTTTTAGAAACCGGGCCAATTGTTTCTCTGAGTTGGTGGCCCTAATACTGATCTTCAGAAAGCATTCAGTAGCGCACAGAGTGTGACTTCATGGTGCTGTTATTTTACTGCATCAGTGACTATATACGTTAACTTTAAAGAGTTGATAAATTCGATGGAGCCTTTAGTAGCGAGTTGCAGAGCCTGCACCACAGGTGAGGGTCTGTTGCAAGGTAGCTGCTGAAGCCACATGGGTCAACAGTGACTTACATGAGTGATGTGGGTGGTGTTGGCTCCCTCCTTTGTGACTGCAGCCCGTGGGGCAGGCGCTGCTGTCTGAGGAGAGAGCACGGTTTCCAGCTGTGGCACAGCCAGCCTTGCAAGCAATCTGTTATAAATCCCAGTGAAGGTAGTGACGTCCCCTCCTTCTCTCCCCACAAATGCACAAAGGAAACCCTGAGCTCTTTGCAGGCATGCTGCTTTCTTGGGGCCCCTTTGCCTTCGCATTTTAATTGAATAAGTGCCACCAGTTGGATGGTCCTTGAGCGACGGAGCGTTGCGTATTGTGCTAAGAAAACAGAGAGGCCGGCGCAGATGGGGTCCTTGTGTTTTCCTCTGCCTTGCCACTATTATGGGATTTTTAAATTTATTTCTTTATTTTCCCCCTCACTCCTCTTTGGATCTGCCTGGCACGTGCCTGCCCCGAGCACACGTGAGCTGCAGTGGTGACTGTCTCTGGTTAAACATCCCTGTGGCCTCCATGAGGTCAGCATCAGCCTCTGCTGGGTACCACCCCAGCCAACTAAATCCCCTGCAAAAACCACCTGAGTGGCTGTATCTTGGTGGTGCTGTCAGGGCAAGAATCCCTCACTCCTTTCCAAGACAAAAGATGTGAGAGAGAAGGTTATTAAGTAGGTATGTGCATTATAATGGATGATTTATCTGCTTAGTATAGACCATCCCCATGGTCACTTAACTGCTGGTTCATTTAGGCTTTTGTTAAACGCATTAATTGGAGGAGGGAATGTCCTTGATTCATTGCATTGGATTAGACAGGCAAACCTTGAAGTAGTCTTATCTTTATTGCTTGATTACAGTTATATAATTAAAATTGCTGCTTCCTTCCTGCAAAGAGGTCCTTTCAAGATGAGCTCTCTTCTCCCGATGTGCAGAAAACTGTGTTTACGGTGAACTGCAAAACAAGACTTGGTAAGTGAAATCTTTTCTACCTGGAGACTTGATCTGCATTGTCAGAAATGGGTTTTCCAGGCAAGGAGTGAAAAGTCAGATGGTCCAGGAGTCTTGAAACAAAAGCTCAAGGTGCGTTGCAAATCAACAAGTTAAGAATTAAGTGCTGTCTTGAAAGACCTTGGGTTTCGGTTCCCTTTTGAAGGGTAAAACAGTACATGCAAGGTTGAAAAATGTCAGAGCAGTCACCTATATGAGCAAGTAAATTGGAAACCACTGGTGATAAGATATTCAAAGAAGCATAGAAGGTGCTGTCCTGGGCATAATGTAATTTATCTGACCTGTCAGTCAAGTTCACCAGGCAGTTTCAGTCGTGAGGTGGGACTAGCTAAAGAGAGAACAAATCTTTCTGTGAGAACGAGACCTTCATTTGAATTCTTCAGTGAAGCCTGGAGAGCATTACGAGTGTCAGTGCTGCTCCTGGCTGCTTCTGCAGAAAACAACAGGCAGTTCCTGGGAGCTGGAGTATGGGTTGAGAAGGAGGTTGCCTGGGGCATTCAGGAGATCATTTCTCGTGCAAGATACCAGAGCTCCTGCAGGGCCAAAAACACCTTCACTGCCAATTGCTATGTTTAGTGGTGTTTGAGAAGCTCCAGGGCCTTGGAGGAGCAGACTGGGTCAATGTGGTGGTGGTTCTCTCTCTGCAAGAGAGTGCAAGATAGAAAGATACTTGAAGCTTGGGTTGGGAGGTCAGTCCAAGGAGCACTGTGGAGCTGCCTGTGCTCCTTGCTCTGCACCTTCTCCCAGTACAATTCCTCTAGGTCTGGTCTGTATTTGGGTTCTTAAGGTAAAAACAAGGCGTCTCCTCAAAGGAGAAATGTTAAACTACTAGTACTGGGAAATTTAGAAACCATTTCTCTTTCTGGGTGCTGGTGGTAGCTCTCAGCAGGGTTTCTTCAGCTGCACGTGCATGCTTTTAATCGATGGCTGTGGCGTTTTTGGAACTCATCTACAGCTTTGCACTCCAGGTCAGTTGGGCTGTCATGCCAGGTCAAATGAAAGTCTGGCTTTTCACTTTTACAAAGTGCCTCAACGTAGGTCCCTGTAACCCTTGTTAAGGATAGAAATCCAGCCCGTGTTTTCCTGCGGAGGCACGTTTCTAACCACTTTATTAGTAACCTAAAGCTAGCTGTCTTGAAATCTTCCTGTTTTGTCCAGTAGTGACTGTTTGCTCACTTCATATTTTTCCAGACAAGACATTTGTAGGTGGTTCAGAGCAGAACAGGCAGTTTGATCGATTCTCCCCTGCTTTTGTATGTTGTTGGTTCTATTTAAGTTTGCAAAAAAAGAGCAAGAATTTAAGGTAGGGAAAAGGAGCAAAGTAGGGTTGAAGCATTCCTCCCCTTTTTTTTTTTTGCCCCTTATTGATTAGCTGAAAGGCTTCGAAAGAGTAAATCCTCAGTGTGGTTTTTTCCAACCTTCTTGTAGACCTGTGGGAGATAGGTCCTACCTCTGTGCTCTTATCCATCAGTAGCACATGGTGCAAGTGCATCAGGTTTCCTCCTCTGCAGCTGAGTGCTGCTCCCAGGAAGACAGCAACAAGCTCTGCTGATGTGAGACTACTGAATTTCTCTATTTTTTTCCCCCCTTTCTTCTCTCTTTTCCCATCTTGCCTCAATCCTTTTATCTCAGCCTCGTGATTGCTTGTTGCCAAGCCTTGGGACAGTGAGATCCCTAGGGCGTAAGGGTTAATGTTGTTTGTTTGTAGAAGAAGGGTGGGGAGTGCTGCAGCTAGACTGAGATAAAAGGTACCACCGGGAAGTGGTTTTCTTGGCTGGGGAAGGTAGAAATGCTTTTAGCCCTGTGACCCAGTTGACTGGCTCCAAGCTCTGTGCCGCTGCAAGGTACTGAGCCCAAGGGCAAGGACTCATTTTGTGGTTTTCGGTGTGGAAGAGTTTCCCAGGAGCTAGTGTATAATTTTCACTCAAAGGGCTCCTCTCCGTTGTTCACACAGAGAAAGTCCTTTTGTTCTGGCCCCTCATCAACAGTCCTTGTCTGAAGTTTCCCCGCAGTGCCCAGCCACGGCTGCTTGTTTCTGTGGGCCTGTATCTGCAACATAAAACTTGCCTGATTTGAAGTTTCTCTCCAAATAAGAGTAATTGTTTTTGTCTGGGTGAGCACCATGCAAGGTTACGTGCTCCCATTCCTTTGGGCAGAAGCATCATTTCTCTCCCTGTAAAATTCTAGTCCTGAATGTATTTTCACTGCACAGCACTTGGCGTGAACGCAAAATGGGTGAGGATACCACCTAAAGCACTAACTTGGGTTTGTTGGGGGGTTTTTTATAGCAAGTATGGGAACTAAACTGGGTTACCTTTAGATTTAACTGCATGCTGTCAGGCCTGACTAGCTCTCCCATCTAGCCAGTACCAGAGGAGGCATTTAATCTGGGATGCATCTGAAATTACTGCTAGCAACTGTGCTGCCTGCTGGTCACTGTAACAGAGATGGTGTTCGTGGAAACGTTGCTTCCTCCAGGTTATGCTATCAGCCAAGTTACTTGGTCTTTCTAGCATGAATTTTGAGCATCTGGAGGTACCTCAGCCAGGTAAGGAGCGGAGTGGAGTGACGCTCACCAGGATGACGGCTAAAAGTAGGTGAAGTTTTGTAGTCACAGTGAACAGGAAACGGTGGAGACTGTTAACAAACCAAAAATGAAAACAGGAGTGGGTGTCTGGATATCTTGAGAGATGGTTTTCCTTTGGTGGGATGAGGGGGTGGGGAATACACCGGGCAGAAAAAGGTTCAAAGATTGAGAGATAAACTTTCCAGAATGGCACCTGCGTGAATTTGGGGCATCGTAGCTCTGGCTGGTGTAAAAGAGCTGATGTGATGGTGCCCTGTGTTCGCTCAGTACCGTTCTTTAGGGTCCTTTGTGCAATGGGTTTTCACAAATGTGGAAGGGAAATTGGGCCTTTCTTTTGGGTAATACAGTAATGCTCTCTGAAACAGCATTTCTGTGTGTTACAGGTGTTTAAGGACCCTCATGTTTATTTGATGCCACAGGGATTCAGAGAGATGGTTGCCAAAATATGGCAACCTGCTGGAATTCGGGTCTTTCTGTGCTAGCTTCTGTGGGGGACAACCTCACTTAGTATTGGAGGGGATAATAATCCTAAAGCATGTGTTGCAAAAGGAGGGATAATTGGTTTGGAAGCCTAAATAAGTCTCATTATTGGGTTGGTTACTCGAACATGAAGCAATCATAAATAGAAGTAAGCATCCTTTTGGATGGTTTGCAGGTTTCTTGAGCTCTGTACACATTGCTCAGCAATGCCTGGCAAAAGCTGCTGATCTGTGGAGGAAGCAGCTGGTGCCATAGACCTGGCATCCACCTCGTGGACTTTCCATGGGTTTGACTTGGTCCAGTCCCAGGGACTGTGAGAGCCCAGGGGCTGCAGGGACTCAGAGGAATCGATGCTCCTGGAGCTGCTCTAATTTCATCAGAGAGGAATGCAGTTGATGTTTGCTGAGGTTGTTCTGTGATGTAAATTGAAGTGCATTAAGTGAAGCCTAATGCAGTTTGTCCTAAAAGCACTCTCTGGGTTTGAAATGAAATGGTAAAGGCACCTTTGGAACCTCTCAGTGCTGTCGGACTCCAGATGTTCTTCACATGTGAATCCTCGAGCATCTGAGCTGCTTTAAATGACACCTTTGTTCTGAGTGAACTCTTAAGCTTCTCATGTTTATATGTTAATCACTTTTAGAAAATTTCTAAACGGTAGAAGAGCTATCTCTGTTTGTGGCATGCTGGTTTCCAAGCCATACAGGGCACAGAGATGAGTGCTCTCCGTTCTTTCCAATGCCAAAGTTTCTTCCTCCCTTTTTCTTTGCTAGTAGTGCAACTGTTCTTCTCCCAGGTCTTTGACATAATATGTACTTACATTTCAGAAAGAATCACTTTCCTGAAAAGTTAAAAAAAATAAATATTATAATGGGTGAAGCATCATAAATAACTTTTATGTCTAAATCAAGCTATTAAAAGCTTTTTTATTTTTAAGTAGATAGGGGAATAAAATAGCTGTATAGTTCATAAAGTGGTGTACTATTACTGCCTGCTGTGCCCGTGAATTATGCCAGCTTTTTACACTTGTGAAGTAAAAAGCAGATTAGAACTGTGATCAATGTATTATCCTATATTTCTTATTGTGCATTATATTTCCTTTTTGAGAACCTTTGTAGACTAAATGGCTACTAATGACATAATTACAATTGTTTGTCACCACCATAATGTGTGATTTCCTATCTCATCATGAAGATGTAAGTTAGATAAAGGAGGAGTTTTGGCAGGAAGACAAAGTGCAGTGATTTATTAAAGACCAGATGTGGTTGTTAAAAGCTTTTCTGCAGAAGGCTCAATTGAGTGATGTGAAATAGGAATGAAAGCTCCGAACACCGCAGTCAGCGGTTCTTGGTGTGAGTGACACAGTTGCTCGTAGGAGCACGACAAAGTAGCGGCGTGTTTTATTGTTGTGTACAAATTTGTGTTTGAATTTAAACAGCATAAAAAGTTCAAAATGGCTTATGCCATGAAAGCGAATGTTTAAAGGAAATAATTAGGCTGAAATGGAGTGGATGACTTGAAAACCCTGCATTCCATGAAAATGGGTCAAGACCACGTGAAGTCAAAGAATCTCAGGTTTTTGAAAGAAAAAGGGTTACAGAGGTGATGCACAACTAAAGCAAGTGTGGTGGAATAGTAATAAGCCTTGTTTTGACCCAGGCTAGACATTGGTGTAAATCAGCATAACTCCATCAAAGTCAAGCCGAGGGCTGGGCTGCTGTGTCCTCACGCAGAGGCTCATCTTCCTGCATCCTTCCCGAGCGGGTGGATGCTCCCGAGGAAGGAGGAGTGCGCACGGAGCAGCTGCCTTAATGCTGTCTGTGGGGAAGTAAGGGGCAAAGCCGAAGAAAGGGCAATTACAGAGGAAATAATTTGTCCTTTAGCTCTGAACTTTTGCACTGCACAGCTCGGGTGTGTTTGCAGAGGAGCTGTGGCCTGCCCCTGTCCCACGGGAACGTTGTTACAATGCTTTTCCCGGTCCTCACGCAGCGCCGTCTCTTTGCTGTTCTCGTGTCTGGTCGCACAGTCGGCTGTGTCTGTGGCAGCTTCCCACCCTCCCACCAACGCTGCTTCTCCTCAGGACCTCGTGCTTGCAGGAGCTGTTTCAGACTGCTTGCACCGTTGTTTCAGGCTTGGGGCCGAGAGCTGCTTCTGGTTAATTGTTTGTACTGGCTGATGTGTTTGGAGGCACTGACTGGTTTTGATCTGCTTGCAACTGAAATTGTGATGTACATCTATTTGTGTGTTAGATGCAACACTGTTAATCATTGCCAGCATTAATAATCGTGGAGGGATTAATAGTGATCAGGCACTTGTGTCTTTCGTTGCTCTCAGCTGTTACTCTGATCTGAACTCACAGAAGTCAAGATACTCAGGCAAGGAGATGGAATGATAGCTTCAGTATCTCTTTTGCCCTTATTTATTTTAGGGGTCTTTACACTTTGTCTTCTTTCGTGTCTTGCTTAGACATGTCTTGTGTCTTACTTGCTAGACATGGCAGGTGGTTGATAGGTGGTGGGTAGGGAACAGGAGAAATGTTCAGAGAAACAGCTTCTGATAAGCATCTGAAATGCTTATATCCATGTCTTGTGCTTGTGAATTCTGCTGAAATGTCATGAAATTGGTGTTATTTGAAGAGTCCAGTGCTGCTCTTGGCTAGGCACTCCCCTGGTTTTGCAGTTTACCGTGGTGAGGCCACTGAGGCCAGTACAGCACAGGAAGTTTGGAAAGAATATTAAAATAGAATAAAATGTAATGCAGCCTTTTTTTTTTGTGAATCTCACCTCAGATTTTGGCCTAGGAGTTTTCATTTTTTTTTAAAAATCATCATTTTATCTGAGCTGTGAAACCCATCCCTTGGTATGAATAGAGTTTAAGTTAACTTTGAATTTCCTGTCTTCCTGTTTAATCCAGACCTTTATCATTGCTAGCAGGGTAGGAAAAAGACTATTGTCTGAAATCTGGGATAACCAAAAGTCTGGTTTGGGCACATTCAATTTAATGACTTGAAAGCAGCATTTTGCAAATGCATTTTTGTTTTCTTCTGTCCTTTGTGTTTATTTTTTCCCCTCCCTGCTCCAAAACCAATCAGAAGGTTGTTGTTTTCCGAATGAAATGCCTCCCCTCCCTCCCTCACGTCCTCTTTCAAGCCCCTCTTGCTTTCCTCTCCCACAGAAATACATCACATTGATACAAGCATCACAGATTCAATGTCAAAACTCTATGCTTGGCATTTTAGTGACAGAAATCAAGCTGAAATACCAGTTCTGGATTGCCTTGCTCTGTTAAGTGATGGCAGGCAAACTGATTAGTGTGGAGAAGCCAGCACTAAGAGTACAGCTAATAATTCTTCATTACCTGTGAGACTTCTGCCTCCTTGACTTTGGTTATCCTCAGGTGAACAGGCAGGCACAACAGCTGAGTTAAAAACGTGGAAGCCAAGGCAGCGTTGTGTAAAGTCTCTGGTGGCTTCTTGTATTCCCATGGGTGTCTTGGTTCTTGCCGTGTCTTCTAGAACAGTCAGCTGCAGGCATCTCAGCCCTTGGATTCAAAAGGGCAGGGGCCAGACAAACCTGCCTCTCGGGGTCACAAGAAAATGTGTCTTTTGGAAGGGACAGAGGTCTTAGTAGAAAGAGAGAAGTTCCTTTTGACATGAAGGATAGCAGAAAGAAGTCAGTGGTATCTGAGAAGCTCTCAATGAGCAAAAGGAATGAGGTGTCCACAAAAAAAGTGGATTGGAGTTTTTATTGTTAGGATATAGCTGTCCTACAGTCAACAAAGCATTGCCCCTTGCCAGAGGTAGAGGGTCCACCTGAGGGGATGCAACTGGAAGCTGCTGCCTCACTGCCGTAGAGAAGGCAGTTGGACTGCCTTGTGTTTCTGGAAAAGCCCAAGAGGCCATGATGTTTCTCTAAGCAGAGGGACCATGGATGAGTAACATAGGAAGAGGTGTGGTCCTCTCTTTGGGCAGGACAAAGGAAACTAGTTGTTTTGGTTGCTCCACCTGGCACTTCCTAAGGGAACAGAAGTGCTCACTCTTGTAGTTCCACGTGTTGTGTCTGGGATGGGTTTGGGTAGGACATCCCAGACCTCCTGGGCAAATTCCAAATCTCAAAACTTCAGTAGCCTTGTAGAAGATGAGGTTTTTGACTGTTGGTGCTTCTTCCAGCATTGCAGACCTTTCACTTCATTTAACCTGACATGAGAAGAGATGGTAAGAAAATGCTGCAAGTGGGAGGAGTAGGGCCATCACAGCTGAAAACAGAGCACTACAGACACCACTGAAATGTTTAACCCCAAATAATAGCTAATAGTTTAGCTAATAGTTTAACCCTAAATAGAGCTAATATACTTGAGTGAGAGTTACTTTTTTGGACAAAACTTCCCTGAGAAAGATCATCTGTGGTATTCTCACTGCTTGTTTTTGCATGTTTTGGTGTCCACCTCTGTGAATTTGGTAACATGCTTTGTGTGTAGAGCTTTTCAACTGCACTGAAGTGATTCTGTGTAATTTGTATTCATTGTTAATTTTAGTAACTGTGCTGAGATTTGAATTACACTAATCAACTTTTCTTGTAATTTGTGTAATTTACATACTGTACACACACTGCAAATGCAGGACTGCATTTGTTTTGCAGATGCAAAACAAAGTTTAATTAGTGTAACAGGGCTACATCAGCGTTCCAAGTGATTGAAGAGATCTGTAGCAACAGATCAGAGCAGTAGAACATCCAGTGTTGGTGTAGACGCCCAGTGGGCTTGAGGCGAGTATAATCAGGACAGTTATTTGTAACCAGCACTGTTAATCCATCAGTTGACCAGTCTTCACCAAATATTTGACTTGTGCATAAGGAGGCACTGAGAAATTTATGGATGCCTTGATTTCTCTGGTTGCTTATGTAGCTTCCCATTGACAGAAAGGGCTGGAGGATGCTTCTCCTGGAATGCAGTGTTCATGCTCTGGTCCTTCTGTCTCCACCAGTGTGTCATGTCTTAAAGGTGCTTCTCTTGCTCTATGGAACAGAGTTCCCTTCCTGGAGGACTCATGGCCATTGATATTTGATGATCTGTCTGTGAACAATAGCCTGTTTTGGAGTTTGAAATCTGATGATTTTTAAAACACCGAGTTATTTGTGGTTCCTGCCTTTCAACATAAAATCACTCGGTTAGTACTTGTGATTGTACTTGTTTAGTTTTAAAAGTGGAGGAAAGACCTCTGCAGTGAAATGGAGACAGAGTGGTTACATTAAGACAACAAAACTGTTCATTTGAGGAACTTTCAACTGATCTAGAAAACAAAAAACCTGTGACAAGAACAAAATACTTTTGTCTTTCTTGGTTGAATGTGCTTCAGTTGTTGTGATCTTGGATGGCATCTGCAACAAATGAGAATCACTGAGTTCTGAAACTTTTTTTAAAAGGAGTGTTGATCCTTTAGAGAAAAGAGGTTTTTTGGTCTTAAAAAAAACCTCACCTTAGTTGAATTAATGAAAGCGAAACCAGTAAGAGAATAATAAATCTGAGAAAATGCTTGAGCTGGGGTGAGAATCGCTGTCAGTTCAAACCACACCTGCCCATCTCATTTCTACATCTAGTTTGCTCCTATCTAGAAAGTCTCATCTGTCCTTGCTTTAACTCTGTGCAATAGTTGTTCCATTGAGCTCCTTGAGATGTTCTCCAGGTGTAAGGCCCAGCCCGCTCCTAAAATCTCTGTGGAGCTGTGGCTTTGCTGTGTTTGCCCGGGCTCCATGGGTCTCCTGGGGAATGCTCTCACTGTGTTGGTTATGACTTGAGAGCTCTACTCTGTCGTCCTTTCATGGCTGTTAATAGCAGGGATAGGTTTTAATGTCGATTTCTGTAGGCATTATGCTAATGCCGCTGTTATCTAATTAGCATCCGTCATACATTTGTAAATGACATTGGATGGGCAAGTGTGAATGAAACGGACCCTGAGTGTTTTATGAGGTGTTGCTGTGAAACTGCTTCACTGGTCGTTACTGAAAAGCCAGAGATTTGGCCTTAGGTATTACATCATGTGAAAACCAGTAGACGAAAAATGGTGATCAATTTTTTATCCTAATAAAGTTTTAATATGAGGCATTTTTAGATATGTGTCATGAATATGAGTCATGTATTTCACACCAAAGCAAACCTATTATGATTACATTTCTACTTCAAGGGGTTTTTAGTATTTAAATACTAAATTTAATTCTATGGTTAAAAATGATTCATATTCAAATCTATTTTTATGCTTTATAATTAAATAAGAAAATATTGCTTGTACCTACACTTTAAGTATTCTGAGTTGTATTATAATTATTTCTTTAATTTGACCCATAAAAACAGTCCCTTTCTTCATTAGTAAATTACAAGGATATCGCAACAGAAAAATGAGTTTTGAAGGTGTCTTACCATATCTAATGGGAATTTCAGTTTGGGATTTTCTCATTTCTTTCATTTGTTCTTTTTGTAAAACATGAAGATACTTTCTAGGTAAATTAATCCCTTCAAAGGAGCAAAATAACTTCCTTTTCGGAAAGGGTTATTAGAGACTTATTCTTTGTAATCTTAAATACCACTTGTGTTAGGCTGAACAATGCATGAAAAAATTACACTAGTTTAAGAAGGGAAAAAAAAAAGGGGTGAAAAAAAAAGGAGAATGATTACCAGCCAAAGCCAAGTATATTACAATTATGTGATCATGGAAAAGTGAGCTTTCTACTGGGAAAAACGTGATCTAGATTCCCATGAAATTTCTAAGTTTAAGTATTTTTGTAAATTAGGTTGTTCCTAGTTAAACAGGTGGCTTTAAAGGCTGGTTTCACTGTTGTTTTAATCATAGTTTAGTTACCATGGAGAAATATGCAAGTTAGCATTTATACACAGAAGTGAAATTTATGCTGCATAGATAATAGCCTAAATTTAGCATGACTTAAGTTTACCACTTCCTTAAGAAAAAAGATATACATGTTTTATTATTATACTATCACACTATCAAGAAGTTAATTTCTTTTAAGATTTAAAAGTCAAATTTTTTGTCCTGAAATGAACACTGTTTTCTCAGTTTTCGAGCTCTTGCTCGAATTTATTTTTTTCTCCCCCCTTTTTTTTTGGTTGATTTCTGAATGTTTAGTTTCAGATGAGTTCAGTGCATGGTATAGAGCTGGTTTTAATTGCACAACTGGCAGCTGGCAGTTCGACCAGGGACTTTGCAGGAGGGAAATCTTTGTTGTACAATTTATTGAGGCGTTTCAGCTCTTTGACCCAGAGTTTATCAGAATGGAGATTTCTGTGCTGAACTGAAACAATACTGGGAGAGGGAGGAAAAGTGATGAGAAATCTTAAGATTGTGTCTTGGAGAATAGAGCCTGTCCTGACTTAGCCGCACCTCGAGAGCCAGAGGAGGTGCCGAGTGTCTTTGGCTGACCCAGAGAGCTTTTTCCTCTCACCCAGCCGCCCTTCCTCATTTAATATCTTTATTTTCCTTCCTTATGTTTTTAAGTTTACCAGTCCTGTCTGTAGGACCTCGCCGCAGAGCTAAGTTTTCAAGGACAAATGTAGTAAGAGTAGCATGATCCAACAGGAGGTCCCCCAGCACACCGAGTGCAGCAGATCCCTTTCAACACCAGCTGTTCTCACAGATATAGATTGCTGCAGTGAAATTTTCGTAATATAATTCAGGAAGCTCTAGAGAATTCTCCAAAACAACTGTGCCAACAAGGAAAATGTTGAATTTTTCATCAGCTGCCCAACGCTGAGAGTTAGTGGGCAATCCGTTCATTCATGACCAGATGTTCAGTGTAGTAACGCTCTGCAGTTAACTTGAACCTTGTGGCCTGTTTGCCGTTGGTTGCAAGGACATTGGCAGCAGCCTGGCGCGGGAGGATTGCGGCCTGCGAAGGTGCGAGATCCGCTGCGTGTCCAGGGCTGCCTCCTTTTCCACCAGCGACCAGACAAGGTAGGGAGTGATGGAGGAGGGAAGCAACGCAGCATCAATCATCGCAGGGGCCTGGCAAGGAGCATCTTTTCTCTTTTTTTTCCTCTTGCAGCTCTGTTATCAGAGAAGAGCTGACAAATTTTTCTCTTTCCTTCTTGGAAGATGAGCTTTTTCTTTCCATGCTCAGGGGGCTAATGCTTAATGTTGTGTGTCATAACTTGGTTTTACCCTGTATCGGTGGCAAAATTATAGGAAGGCAGGTAACTACTGACTTTGCACAGCTTTGTGTGTGTGTATATGTGCATTGAGGTAGATAAGGTCAGGGTGGTGGTAACTCCATGTCAGCCCCGTCGTGAAATCAGATGAAGCATAAGAGTTGACTCCTGAGTAGACTCGTCCGTTCTCTCAAGCTCATGGTTTCTTTCATAAAGATGCATTTATGCCTTATGCCATTTCAGTGTGTTGTGTTAGGCACTAGTACACAGAAAAAAATAGTATTGAGTAGGAGTTCTGGAATAAACAGTGTGATTTTCTACTTTGAAAAGGATTCTTCCTTTAAATGATTAACTGTGTTTGATTCTGGGTATGCCAGCTGGCTAGAAGAGGGAAGGCAGGATTTGATAATGTTTAGTTTTTTTTCTTAGATGTTACAAGAATCTTAATTCCTTCCTTCATTGTATTTCAAAATAATATAACTACTGATTTCAAAGTGGAATCGTCGATGAAACTGCTATTATCTTATGCTGTCACAATAGCCACACTTTCTCAGGTTTCTTTTATGAGCAAGGGGAAAAATCCCTCTTCTGTAAATGCAATAGTTCAGGCTTTTAACTTTCAGACATACTCTCGAGGAAGAAGAAGAAAAAACATCTCTCATACATGTTTTTGAAAATGATAGCACTTCTAATACTGCACAGCAGACAGACCAGATGAGGATGCCACTGCCTGCACCCATCCCAACGACACAGTTGTTTCCCAGTTGCGCACAAGTCCCGGTGTGAGTAAATGTAGCCCCATCTTGCGTAACAGCAGTGTGACCATCACCAGCCGTGGTATGGACACCCGTCTAACTGTCATCTTCAGTAGAGCTGAGCCCTCCCAGTAATTATGTTTGCTTTGGCACGGCTTTCTGGCTCTAATTTGTCAAGTTGCAGTGAAACCCTCCCTTCGCATTTCCTGCTCAGGGAGAGGAACCTTGTTGCATATTGTGTTCAGCCCTGGAAATTCATTTTTATTGTGCTTACAAAGTTGAGCTTGACCTGTCCCCTCAAAGGGCAGGGGAAAGTTTTGCAAACAGGCCCCCAGGCTTGTCCACATAGAAAAAGCAACAACAAAAAAAATAAGCCTGAATGATAAACTCACAGTGAAATGAGGATAAATAAAAGTGCATTTCTTTTTCTCTCTCTTTTTATTTTTAAAGGAAGGATGGCAGAAGAATAGTCTTGTTTCCATTGATGATCACTTGCTGATAGAAAAATGAGAACAAGTTTACAGTAGCTTTGACATTAGTTACCTTTATTCAGCATGCTCCAGCTGCATTGAGCCCTCAGGAAGCCTTCACCATGCACACAGTTTGTTCTTGGGTGTGAAAGCAAACAGTATTTGAGTTGGCAGTAACTTCCCTTTTAGAGAAGTTTGCTGCCTCGGCAAGAAACCGCAGCGTGAGCTTTCTGCTGTTGAATGTTTCCACTGGCAGGATGGCCTTTTTCCACATTTCCTTGGTTTAAGGAAACAGATTTTGAACTTTTTTTTATTTATTTTTAAGACAGAATGCCAACATTTAACAGCTGGAGTTAGCATATAATTTATGATTTTCACTTTTATGCTCTTTTGGATATATAAAAATCAAAAAAATCTGCTGCCATTCTGAAGTTACTCGAGTTATTGCACAAGAGTGATTAAAAAGCTGATCCTCTGTTACGAGGATTTCAAGAAAGTAATTGTTATCTAAACAGTTATTCTTAACTACTCTCTTTAATGACTTTTAATTGTTATAATTTACTTACGTTATTACACCTACCAAATAGGTGATATTTAAGGAAGTCCTTTGTTTCCCGCCTTTGATTAAGAGGAAGGAGTTTGTGCAGTTGAATCACTTTATTTTCTTTAAATTATTCTTGGATGCAGGCTTGTTAATCTTCCCTCTCCTGTGCCAGTCTTTCCTCTGTGGCAACTCCTTTTGGAATACCGAGGCAGGTACGGCAGGCTTCAAAGCTGCACCTTGCCAAGCTGCTGCTCGCTAGCAAGAAGGGCTCTTAAATGTGGACACAAACACATGCAGATGCTGAATGGACCCAGATTCACCTCTGCTTGCTGCCTTCTTGGATGGCCCCTTTTCTTCTGAGCTAAAATTCAGTGTACGCTGCTCAAACTTTAAAATGCCTTGTATTGGCTACAAATTTCAGATCCCAACCTCAGCAGTTAGAATTGGAAACAGATCAGATGCAGGAAATTAATGCAGTCAGCCAATAAATTACAGAGCAACAGTCGCCATAAGCACTGTGGTATTTGTTTTCTGTCAGTTCGGGGATACTGTTCGTGTTTTGCTGAACATCTCTCAGGCTAACATCTGTATAAACACTGAGAATACAGCACAGATCTTTAAAAAGCAAGCCAGCCCCAAGGATGCTTCGTGGAAGGAGTTTCCCTGCTTTCGCAAGCTGGAAAGGGAGGGGAGCGGGGAAGGAGAGGGGGAAGTGAGAAAGTAAATATGTTATGTACAACGCCGTTCATATTAAAATCACTTAATTTGTATTTTAGATTTAGGGGCAAAAACATGTTGTAACGAACAAGCAGTGTCTGAGAAATGTGTATTTTTTTATTTTCAGAGACAGTAGCCGTTTGTCATTTTTATCTGTGCGACTTGGAGACTTGATTGGATTTATTATGTATGCTGCATGTTTATGGCATTTTTATTGTATGCTGTTAATTTGTTGTAACTGCTGCCACTTTCTTGCCAAGGACCCCTTGAAAGCAAGTATGTGTCAACAGTTACCTTCCAGTTTAATAAACTTAATGCTACTCCTCTTAAGTTTGGTAGAGGCCATGAGTGCACTGTGTTCAGGGGGAGCTTTTTAACTCTGTTGTAGCTGAAGAAAGTTGCCGAAGCTCAGGCACAGTCCTGCAGCTTGCGTGTTTGAAGTTAAAACACTGTCTGTCGTGATCTTTTTGTTTTAAACTAATCAAGTAACTGTAGCCTACAGGTTTACTGTAGTTTATGGCAAAGAAAGAAAAAGGAAAAAGTGTCTCAAGCTTGTTTTAAGTAAGCAGGTCAGCTGGCTTTTGAAATCAAATATAAAATGACTTTCAGATATGATGCTAATGGTGAAAAATTAGATGATACCTTTTTATGTTTTTGAAACCCAGAAACATTGATAAATTATCCAAACGAGATGAGAGTGTAGTTGCTGGTCATAAAGCTGAAAATCTTTATATGAAGAGTATTAAGCAAGATGAGACTTAATTATCTGGGAAAAATGCAAAGACAAAAAATAATCCCTAGGAAAAAAATAATGTGCTGTAGATCTATATTTAAGGCACAACTGGAGGTAGAATGAAAGCAATGGATTAAAGGTGCTTTGTTGTAAAATAACAGGTAAAGTTTGATGCATTTAATTTTCCTTCTGTTTAATTTACCTGAGTTTACTATCGCCTGCCGACAAATCTCACCAACGATGCCGATCCCGTGAGCTCAGCTGCGCTACTGACTTTATCAGTAAGGAGGTGGGAGCATGCCCTGGAGAATGAGCAAGGGCCCTTCAAATGAAGGGAAAGTGCTGTTGTTGTGATGGTGACTATGGGAGCATGGTTCTCAATTATGTGAAACAGAGCGATGGGTGATGTGTACCCCTCAAAAAGGGATGCTCTCGGTGAGGCAGGAGGTACTTCTTGCTGTGAGAGTGCTTGCTGTTGAACATTGTGGTTTGGTGGGATCAGGTTTGTAAGATGGCTGAACAGTAAGGTTCCTGAAAGTCATCAGATTAAGTCATGTGGGAAGACAGCGCAGTCTGAGGATGGTCACAACGTCTCTTCAAACCTGCAGATGGTATTTTGTCCCACAAGAGCCCTGCGTTGAAATCCTCCTCTCCTGGAAAGGTCATGCAAGTTTTGCTTTTGGCATTGATGAAACTTGTCTATTTTCATGTCTAAAAACTGGTTTGCTCAACAGTACCATACAAGGCAAACTGAGGTTTTGTTCAACTGGTTTCATTAGTGGTGCTCACTGGGTTTCATTTGCTCTGCTCGTGTTTTGTCTTGACGTTATTGTATTCACCTCCCGTTCCACCTTGCCCATCACCGAGTGCATATTTCATATTGTAATGGTTGCCCAGATGCGTACTTGGAAATAGCACCTGCTTTTTCCAGAGTCACAGTACTACCAAGGGAGATACCTGATTATATTAAAAGCTGGTGTAATGCTGATGGGCCATATAGTGAGGATACAGAAAGAGGAAAAACTCCTCACTGAGGGATTTTGGTGTGCAGTAAAGAGATCCCATATTGCTAATATGTGCATTTGCACTAGCATGCACGTGTGTGTATACACCTCACCCAAAGTATGGCAGGGTCAGTTTTCCTCACTTATATATGAAGGGTGGAATTTCACCTGTGACAATCGAGAGAACTTTTTTTTTCTCCTTTCTTGCTTACTTTGGTCCATTTCCCTTAGAGGTAGTTGTAGTTCTGATAATTATAGACCTTCTTCTCGGGCACTCTTCAGTAAAAGATGCATTCTGCATTTATAGTATGGGCAGAAATACTTCGGTGTGCTTTGATGAATCAGTGTGCAGACAGAAACACAGTTTGTTGACTAAACATGACAAGAAATAGCTCATCTGAAGAGGGGATGTTCCTGGTGGGATGAGAGGACCTGAATTTGCTCAGCTTTAAAACATGGGGCTGTGATGTGTCTCCCTCAGCTCTGATCTGTACAGAACAGTTAGGGCCTGGCTTGGTACTTTGCTGATGTGTATTGCAGCAGAAAAAACAATACTTGTACAGTTCTGTGATTGCTTCCCCAATTAAGTTACATTTTATGTGTAGGTGAATTGTTACACACCTGGCTTCTTCCACAGTTAATTCCAGGATTTGTGTGGGCAGGAGTGTTGAGTCTTTAGAAACATCGAGTTGTACAGGGTCCAGTCTGGAGCTCAGTGGATGGAGAGAATTGAAGCAGCACCTTACACTTGGCAGGCTGGTGATCAAGCCTATACAGTTTTAACAGGCATTTTGCTCTTGTGTTCATCCCATGAGTCTGTGAAGGAATGTTTCCTCCTCCCAAGCTCTCTCTGGGTGTTCAGGGTCTCTGTGCCTTGGTGGGGCAAGTGCCTGCTCACAGTGAGCATCTCTCTGCTCTGCTGGTGCCAGACCCTACCGGGGGCTAATTCTGTACTTGGTGAGATGTTACCCCACCAAACCCAACCCAGGACAGATAAACTTAGAAAATAGGTCTCATTTAGAACATACAACTAACAAACATTGTTTGTTTAGTGCTTCCCCACCCTCATGTTTAATTGTATAAATTAAATGTCGCGTCAGTCTGCCTGAGGTGTTGGCATCCTATTCAAATTTCAATTAGCACCATTAAAGTATATTTACGCAGTGCACGAATACGGGGAGAACACATTTATAGCAATCTTTTATTGCTAGTTACGTCCTAGAAAAATAACACTGAAGTGCTGAATCGCTAAGTTTAAGCAAGTTTTAAGTTGAAGGAAAATTTCTTTTCTCAGGCGGTACAAGTCGGAGGCGAAATGTAACAGCAGTGAATTGTATCACTGCTCAGCTCATGTCTGTGTGACTGTACAGCAGTAAGAATATATTGTTACGGGAACAACCTAAATAATTAATTGTAAGAAAACAACATAGTTAAGGCTCGGGAGGGGAGCAAAGAGGAGAGGTGCAAGACTGAATTTTCTCACTGCCTGAAAACACCATTAGCAATGATTTAGCAAAACTCTCCTTAGCTATTGCTAGGAAGAATATAACTGAAGGAAGGCTGAAATTATACTTCTGAAAGAATAAGCTTTTCTGTTTATCAAACACTTCATACAGTAAAACAACGTGATACCTGATGAATAATTAAAGTACTGAAAAACCAACATTTCTCCATCTATAACTTAAAGGTAAAAATGCTTCACATGTATAGTTATGGAAAAAAATGTAAGGAATGACTTTTGTTTTCATCTCCATTCATGATAGAGAGGCTCTTTTTATAAAATACGAAGTGTTCTGGAGCTCTGAACGTCTTAGTCGCTTTCCAGGATTGTTCTATATGACCCTTAAAGTGTTGGTGATGGATTCAAGTGTGGTGGTGTTTTGATTTTTTGAGTTATTTTTGTGTTTTGTTTTTCTTTTCATGTCTAAAGCAATGGGTAAAAATATTTAAGGAGAGGAAAGAGTGCCGAATGGTAGTACTGCTTCTTTGTGTATACAAGACAGGATTTGTGAGAGAGGATTAAAAACTTTCAGTATTTCATATAATCAGAAAATAGGGTTATTTTTTAGATTTATGTGCATGTAAATGAACTTCCAGGTAAGGCTGCAGCCACTCTAAAGTGTTCTTCTGTGCTGTCTCACGTGAACATGTTTGAATTAAGCTTTTCTATATCTTGCTGAGATAGAAGCTTTTCCAGCTTCCTTTCTCAAGCCATGTTGGACCTGCCATCTGGTAAAAACACAATGTTCTTGAGCCTCTTGCACCAGAAGTGCAAGTGCTGGTCCAAATCTAGACCAGGTAGATATTAACATTATCTCCAGCAGCTTGGGCTTGTGCTTCCTGTAAGTGAGTTGTGTTTGTGTAAGGGAGTTGTAGGGAGCACAGGTTTACCAGCACAGTTGATTACAGGTGTCCTGCACTTATCACGTGTGTTTTTCTCTTGTGACAGAGCGTTGGCTGGGCAGGGTCTTCCAACTCATCCTGTCTTGGCCCCTGTATCTAGTGCTGCTGCACCTGGTTGTCTTTCCCTGTCCAAGTAAGAGGTTGGCAGCTGCTCTACTCAACCGAGAGCCAAGACTTTCTAGCCTGTTGAATGCTTCTCCCTTACAGAAAACACTCTTTCCTTATTCTTGTTTTTTTTATTCCACAGCTTAGTCAAATGTCAGGTTTTGTTTCTCACCTCCACATAATAAAATCAAAACTATTAGTAATAGAAGAACCTGTAAAGAGGAGAGGTTTTTCTTCTGTCTGTCACTTCATGCTTAGGTGTGAAAGGGGCTGGGATTACTTTTCTGCTGGCAGACACCTCGCTGAGGTCCTGGGTATGGGGAGTAAGGAAGGGGTGGGTGTGTGAGGGGGAACACGCTGGCTGCAGCTCAGTTGTGTTGATGAAACTCATGTCTGTTGGTCTGGTGGGCAGGAAGGGCTGCCTGCATCACTAGCTGCATGCAGGACCTGGCTAATGAGCCCCGCTGGTGCCCTGCTGTGACATCCAGTGATGCCCTAAGTCACTGATCACTCTTTTATGAAATGCAAGCTACTGGAAAGACATCCATGTGGAATTTTGTAGCCCATCCTCTCACGAGCACATATGTCCCAATGTGAGTCTTGTCCTCTGCAGCAGAGGAGTGAGTGCTATGATGTGGGTTGCATCTGATTAAGAAGCAGTTTGTTAAAGTTCTAGGAGTTTCTTTGGGGGCCTTCTTCCTCTGAAAGTACTTTTCTACATTTCTTTGAATTAAGGATGGCAGGAGATTTGCTTAGATTTGATAATGCTTGGTATTCATCATGCAAGACTTCATTTTTGTTTGGGAGGACTTTTTTCCTGGTGTGTGTAGTGGTTACTGCAATGGAAATACCTCTAGTGCAGAGACAGAGCTACTTAAAAATACCTTCAGTCAGCAGGTCCTTGCTGCACTTCCAAGGGTTCTTTTGGCAATGAGGATGATTCTGGAATAGTGTCCGGGTTTTTGTGTTAAAAGGTTACTGTGGCTACAATCCATAAGAATAAGGACAGGATATTCTTAGATGTGACCTTACAGATTCAATACCTTTGCTTCTAAATCACTTGGGTTTGGTATTTGGATGCTTGTGGTGTTTTGTTGTTCTTTCTTAGGCTCTCTGTGCAAACAGATTTATATTCTGGTTAGGATTCTTTCAAGCCATAAACTGCTTAGGACATTCTACTGCAAAAGCAGCAGTAGTGGAAACCCAGGCTGGAAGCAGGTATTAATCCTTCTGTTTGATGAGTCAGGCAGTCTTGGTATAACCACTGAAGGTTTCTGGTTTGGTTTTGGGCCTTTCAGTCAAGAATGTGTTTTTACTTTCGATAGACCCCAAGTACATGGTCTGAATGTATTTTGTACTTTGGAGTGTTTTTGCTAAATGCTAATAATATTTACTTATTTCCTGTTGGTTTGTATTTAGCTTTGCACATGGGTCTTAGACTTCTCCTTTACCTCACTGCATGCCCAGATGGCTTTATTTAGAGAGACAGTCATCAGAGCATTTAAAGTGACTAAAAAGTTTTGAGCATCTTCTCAGCAATACTGCTGGTTTTCGTCTTCCAAAAGCAGTACAGCCCTTCATTCCAAGCTGATATATCTGACAGACACGTTGGAGAGGAATTTCAGTTTTCAAGGATGTTTTATTCTTGAGCTATAAGCAAACATTAACATCAAAGCCTTGAGCATTTCTACCTGAGGTGTTAAAGACCTCTATGAAGTTATGTACTGTTCCTTGAAGATGTTGCTTATTTTATGGTTTAGAGTTCTCTGGTCCTGCTGATGAGCTTGAGTGTAGTTGAAGCTGAAGATCCATCCATGTGCTTTTTACATGGCAGAATATACACAGTTGAGAGATTTCCACTCTCTTTTTTTTAAAGCAGAACAGTTTGCTAAGCAGACACATGTTTTAATGATAGCAAACTAAATTTACACACTGTACAGTGGTATTTTGCTACATTAATTACCTTGTCAAATGTAATAGGTAATTACCACATCAAATCACCTTCATATGTTACATGGAGGCATAACTTGCTAAATTGTTTTTAAAAAAACAAACAAACAAAATTCCAGGAGCCCAAGGGCAACATCACCACAAACTGTCTCCTTCTCCTCTAAAATAAAACCCTTTTGTATGTGAAGGCAGGAGCCTCGCTAACCTCAGCCAGCATCTGCTTTGAGCCATGGCAAAGGCTCCTCCGTACCAACAGCACGGTGCTCGTCCTGGGGCTGGTCACTAGGTACCTCTGGGAAGACTAAAAAGCAGAGGAGTTTTTTCAGGGAGGAGTGACCCTCTTCTATGTTGATATTTTGGCTCTTACTTTAAATGTGTTTGATGTCTTTTGACTGGTGGTGACAAGAAGAATCAAAAGAGATGACAGATAGAGATGATGCTTCTTGAAGAGGCATCAAGAAGATGATCCTTTCCCCAGTATCTCTTCCTTTTACACACACACAAACACACACTTTAGTCCTTTTTCTCCAGGGTATTTCTGTGGGATTTCATAGGACCAGTAATCCCTGATTCCCTTCTTCATGGCTTGCTTGTTCAGATAAAGCCAACCTTCCAGCTCTTATCTAGCTGCCATCTTGCTGTTGTACTTTGTCTCGTTCGCCAGGCTGTGATCCAGCAGTCAGTGCCTGGAAGGACGAGGGCTGTGATTGCAGATTATTTGGATCAGTGCAGTGAAACCGTTACTTACTTTATTTTGCCTACTGATTTATGCCTAGCCTAAAGGTACTCTTGAGAGAATTCATACATAGATTTTTGTCCAGTGTAGGCCACTTTGGAAGGAGCATTTCTTCCATGGGACCAACCATAGCACACAGAGGAAGGAAAGCAGCAGAGTTTGGTTATTCTTTCTTGTCTGATAGTTAGCTAAATGGCATTTCTGATAAAACTGCAATGTATTTGTGAAACTAGTTTAGTGCTTTAATGTGCAGAGAGCATGTGCCACAGAGAGGTACCCACAGGGACCAGCAGCTGAGTGATGTTACTCCTTGTCTTTTCTTTTTGGAGCACAAAAAGGAGGAGAGAGGAAAGGCTGCTTTAAAGTGCAGTGAGTGAGTAGAGAGACGTGGAGGGATTGAACTACTGTGGACTGAAAAGACTTTTCCCAAACTGTGTGTCTGCTTCAGTCTTGAGTAATTATGGTCCTGACATTGCTTTTACCAACCCATGCAACTTTACCGGTTTTAAAGACGAAAAGAAGTCCCAGTCTGTTCCCACATGTCTGATAAAGTTCAGTTAGCAACTCACTTTTGCAATGGAGTTGAGATTCTTAAGGTGCAAAGATGCTTTGGCTTCTTTGAGACCTAAGGAGAGCCTTCAAAGTGGGTTGGGTTGGTGGACTGAGCTGAGCACTTAGAGACCTTGCTCAGGGGACCACATTCTGGTGATCCAGCCATCTCCTCTGGAAACCAGAGGAGCACCAGGACCAAGGAGGTTTGGGATCTGAATCTGTCCTGAAAGCCGCTCCGCATCCTCACAGAGGGCAAGTCTCTCCTCTGTTCATGCTCTTGTAGGGAACGGCATCTTTGGTGCCTCACCTACCTCTGAGTCATCTCCAGAGGTTGTGAGAGATGGCAGGGGAAGGAGAAGACTTCCTTGCCAGTGCTCCTGGCCACCCAGCCTGGCCTGGCACCCTCCCTGCTGCTTCTCTCTAGCCTCGGGGTAGACCGCCATCTGCAGCAGGACCCGCTGAGATTGCAGGGCTGCTGCCACCCTCCAGCTGCAGGCTCAGGGGGCAAGAGCAGGGCTCCTGCCTCCTTTTCTGAAGTTGTGGGTGAGATTTTATTTTATTTTTTTTGATTCTTTGGTGGTTGCTGCTTCCTCTTGCCCAAGATTTCTTAGCCAGCGCTCAGGGAGAACTTGCCTTAAACGGGAAGTGTAACCGAATCCATTGCAAATTAGCAGTTAAACTGACAGAAGGACGTTGGAGTTTTTAGTTGTTGCATTTTAAAGTTGGCCAAGTCATGCTGTGGATATAAAAGGATCGTTCTTCACACTCAGGCATGCTGGGCGAGGAGGCTATTGCAGCGTGTCCACACAACGTGGCTGAACGTGGCATAATCTGGTTTGAAATAAACTTGATGACTCTGTTCTCTTTCTCCCTCTGAATTAATATTGGGGGTTTATGAAAACAGAGTGCAAAATACATGATTTTCCCAACAGCTGGCACAGAGAGATGCCGTTGTTTAGGAGAAGGCCACTCACCCATCCATCCCCAGCCATGTGGAAAACCTTAATGGTGCCGTATCTTGGAAACAGTACCTCTATTTTCCAAAGAGATGAACACTGTTAAGGGTGTCTTTCTGTGGGAGCTGAGCTTCTGTTTATGATTCTGGGATCTCTCTCTCTCTTTTTTTTAATCCTTTCTTTCCTCCTGGGTGCTGACTGAGGTGTTTCTGGGGTAGGTGCCAGGGTTGTTCTCTTGCTAATGATTCATGTGCCCTTCACATGTTGCGCTGCAAAATGACATGTAACAGCGTGTACCCAGTATTTACGTTACATCAGTTTGGCTCTCCAGGCATGTACTTTCGCTTTCATCTCGGAAGCTGTGCCACTCTAATAGATTTGTGGTGCTGCAGTTGGTAAAAAGTTATTTGCACGTTAATTTCTGGAGTATTTGGGGCCACAAGCGAAGTGCCTGGTGTTCTGCTGCATCATGGTTTCTAAAGGTAGCACGTGCTGCTGGGCTGGGGGGGGGATCTTCAGCTCTTTGCAAGGGGACCTTGGTGCCTGGCAGATGGGATGCAGGAGCGATGGGCGCAACCTGCTGCTCTCTGCTGCTGCTGCACAGTAGCCCCTTTGCTTCTCCTTTCCCTCATGAAAAAGGGGTGGTGAACCATGACAATGTGAGAGATGTAGGTATCCGACTCTGTGTAAATGAAACCCCTCCTAAACACAGGTAGTTACCTGTGTGAGTCAGCGATGATCACACCAGTGAGCAGCCTGCAGAGCCTCGGCCCCAAGCACATGGGACGGGGTTGAACCCTGAGCCCACTCAGGTCAGTGCCAGGGCATCCCCCAATCATAAATTCCCAATGTGTTCCTCATCTAGTTGTGGCTTTTACAGCACAGATACAGCGTATGAGGGGAGGCCACTGATTGAAGTCCTGTAGACCACTAGAGAGCTATTAAGCAGTAATGGCTTTCCAACTGTCCTGGGGTGGTAGCGCAGCGCGTGTCTCCTTCACCTTTGTGTATAACACTTTCGAGTTTATGACGTTTTTCTAAATGACTCAGTAGCGTGTGCTAGGCTTTGGGTGGCCCACTTGAAACGCTCTTAGAAGGGTTTGCTTTTCAGAAAGAGCTAAGTGTTATCCTTAGAAATTCAGGCTCTCTCACGGGCAGTAACGTCTCTTCAGTCTGTATGTTAAACATATGACATAGACCTGTGGGTCTGTTGGCCTCTCTGTGGATTGCAGTTCTGCATTGCTGCAGAAGCTTTAGGGAATCACAGAATTGTCAATGTAGTGTGGATATGAAGCTGAAGTGCCTTCCATAGTCTGTGTTGGACCAGGACCTAAAGAGAGGAATTAATGTCAATCTGGAAAACAGTGTTCAACTTTTCTGACTCTTTTTGCTTTTTTCCTGGTTTTACATCCAGGTCATTCAGCAATATGCAAAGACCTTATGAACCTTTTAAGTTTGTACTGAGGAGTCTGTTCTAACAATATAATGTAGGAAAAGCAGACCTTTTTTTTCCAAACCTCTGATTTGTCTGGTACAAGTTTCTGTTCTAGACAATGTAATTTCTTCCAAGAGAAAGAATATACCTTCTGAGCCACCCTTTGTCCATGGAATTTATGTCTTGACTGGTCCAGACAGTAAAACTCCATGAAGATGTATATGTTGTTTGAGAAGTACTATTAAAAATTAATCCAATTTTCTATTATTCTGGTGTAAATAAATGACAAAAAAACCCAGCTTGAAGTCAAAATGGCCACTTTCTGAGTTTTATGCAGAATAAAAGGCTGTTTGTCCTTTCTGCTTTATTTTAATCTGTGGTTTTACTATTCAAGAAACAAATTCTAATCAACCACCGTATCAGACAAATGGGAGCTTTAGTGAGTGGTTCATATGTTGGAAGGGAGCACTAAGATTCTCATTATAGTGCATGTCTGAATAATTAGTAGGACCACTCTGCACTCCTCTTTTTTTTTGGCAATAAGAAGAAACTTGCTTTTCAGTGCAGCGACAAGCTGACAGGAGCATCTAGCAGTTTGGTCATTAGTGTGTGCCTGCCATCAATGTCATGTCATGGTGTCAAATTAGTTTGTGCCCCCTCCGGAGCCAAGCTGGACCTGCAAATTATCCTCCTACGTCCCAGGAAACCGTGTTTGCTAAACCTCAGATCAAATGGGAACAAATGATTAACATGGCTCATAAATTAACTAGTTTACAGGCTTATAACTTTTTACAAGTAGATAATAAAGACAGAAATTTTAGGACTGTGGTATGCTTAGTTCAAAGCTGTGATGCTCTGGGGTTTTTTGGGGGGTTTTCCCTCTTATTTGTTGCAGATAGGTTTGCTTTTCTTTTACGGGGGTGGGGGGAGAAAAAATTGTATACTGCCAGGGAAATAATGTTTAGAAAATCTAGTGTCCTAAAGGAAGCAAATGTAAATCCACTGAAAACAATATAATTAAGTTTGTTATCTCATTGCCCGATAAGTCGCTGACAATAGTCTTTCTTCTTGTAGTGGCAGTTGTTTGTTAATGAGTTCACCAATTAAGTTTGAAAGATTACAGCCTTTGCCAAGAGGATTTATCTGTTAAAAGCATTATATTTTTTGTGATACATTCTTACCATATTGTAAGCCTCTTTGTTAAAGAGGTATAAGACTACCTCTTAAACACATTAAATCCTATTATAGGCCCCAAAATAATTTTACAATCTGTTTACACATTAGCATCTACAAAAATGTAACAAATCTGTACAGAGATGTCTGTTTTCCCGAATAGGATGCTAACAGATAGTGCACTCTCTTGAAGTTGAATTGCCCTTGTGAAACGAGTGCTTTTTTGCTACAGAATAATTGTTTTATAATGATTTATGACTATGCAAATAATATTCTTTTTATATCTCCCCTTTTTAAGTCTCTCCTCAGCTGAGTTTTTCAACCAATGCAGAAATAGTACAGAATTTTCAGTGCTCTTTTACAGCTTCTGAATCTAAAATAAACCAAAAAGGATAAGTTTTGTGCTCTATATGTTTTAAAAGTCTCATTCACCCACAAGCAAGCTACTGCTACCTTTCCTTTGTACCTTCAAGAGGGTGAGTAAGCCTTGATATCAGAGATCAAATCAGCATTTTGGAAAGGGCCTAGCATGCAAAAACATGCAAAATATAGCTATTCATAAGAAAATGTCTGAAAATGCCAGAGGTTATGCTCAGTTTATCTGTCAGCAAATTAAAGTAGGTGGTAGTCAATTTAGTAAATACTTTACTAATATTGTAACTATAAAGAATCGTGAATGCAGCCTCAGCATCCTGACCTGTGCACGTTTTAATGACTTTGCTAAAGCAACACACGCTGTATTGCAGATTAGCAATAACGTTTAAAATGCAAAGTAATTTCTGCAAGAAGGTTTGCTTGTACACAGTCATACTGAAAAAAAGGAGAGAAAATTGTGCTCTTTAGTTAATCCTGGGAAAGAAAACTGGTTTTGTTGTTCATTATATATCCAGTGCATTTAGGCAAATCCTGTTCTGAGTAATACTCGTGTAAATGTGGTAACTTTATCAGGGATAATGCTGTGACATGAGTTTTTCTGAAGTTTCAGGGCCTCTCTGCTGTGTCTTCCCCTTCACCATCCAGCGTACTCGTTAGAGTCTTTACACGCAACTGAAGAAAAGGGATAAGAGCAATTTCACACAGCAGAGTTGCCTTAAAGTTTGTTAATCTGAATTGCCCATTGCCATGTGCCTTCAGACCCACTCCCACCCCAAAGCCCTCTCCCTCTGGCTTTGCCAGTTCTCCCCAGATGCCTCAGCCTCCAGAACCAGCAGTAGGGCCCAAAGTAGAGCAGCTGCACCTTGGGGTTTTTTAGAACAAATATTTCCCTGCCATTTTGCCTTTCTCAGAAGTCAGGGCCCTGGGTAACACATTCCACCTGGACAGTTTCCCAACCCTTCTCGGGAAACAGCAAGGCTGAGGCGAGGGTATTTGCCAATATGATTAACCAAACACATTCACTAGGTCCCTGGTTGAACGATTCTCATCACTTTCTTAAATATAACCATCCTGCCTTGAGCTGATACTTCATAGCTGAACAGTTAATCAATGTAGTATATCCCCAAAGTGTTGCCCCAAAGGCCCAGCAGCCCTAAATCACTAGGACTGCCCCAGATGTGGCACTGGGGCTCTGGTCCACATCACCTTGGAAAATTTAAACCTCTGAGGTTTTAGAAGCAGAGTTAAAGTTGCAACCTTGTGTTTAACCTGCCACCTTATTGTGGTTTAGATATTACAGCACTGGAAACAAGACCACCCACTACCTCACACATGCTGTGTGTGCTGCTGCCCTGCATGTGGTATTTAGAGAAATAATGAAATTATACCTGTGGGATAGAGCTACTTGGTGCCTGTTTAACAAAACAAAATTACACACCCAGTTGTGTGGGGGGGGAAAGTGTAAATTGAATATACCATGAATTGCTTAATTGTTGAGAAAAACATAGGAGGTTTTATTGCAGCTTTGGCCGTTGTCAGAAGCAAACTTAGGATACCTCTCAAAAATATTTAGTGCTTTTTTTCCCCCCCTGCCCCTTAGTGCGGTTGGTACTTTGTGAGATACGCTCACTGCTGGATGTTTCTGTGTATTTTCGACAACTGGAGGTTGATATGGAGCGCAGTGGGATATTGCCCATCACATCACTGGCTGTTGATCGATGTCCCATGCAGCTCTCTTCAGCATGCAACGTCTGAGGATGCTGCTGTAGTCCCAAGTCAGACTTTCTCTTCAGTTCCAACCCCCTTTAACTTCTGTCTTTGCTCCCTTCCTTACCTTCACCCAACCACATAATTGCTTTATATTACTTTAACACACCAATCTGTGAAACTGCTCCATTTTCTCAGTTATTGGTCTATTTTCCTTGTTCTTTTGCGATAGAAGTCCTCAGAGATTGTGTCTTTTGCACAATAGCAGATTTATGTTTAAGGAGACTGTGAGTCCTTGGAGAATGGGAAGTCTTGTGTCTTTATCCTCAGCTGATGATACTGAAGAGAGGATTTCTAGTACCAGTATGCTTAGATGTAGGCATGTAAAAGTGATGCAAAAAGCCTATTTGATCTAAATATATGTGTTCACAAGTAGGGGGAAAAAAATGCTGATTCTGATATTGAGCACTGCAGTCTGCTTTGTGTTCTAACCTAAGTGTGTAGCAAGCTGGCTTAAATCATCAAATATTTTTGAACTCTGCATGGAGGCGGCTGTTGTCTTACAGAGTGAAGGGAAAGCTGACATGTACTGGCATGCTCAGAGCAGACTTTATAGCAGTGAATAAGGATCACATCGTATTTAAATCACAACAGGACAAACCACCCAACCTTGCCTACCCTTGGGAGTGGGGAACACCCCTGGCACTTCCTTTTGGGGTGGGAAAACTCTCTTCCAGATATGTCCCAGGTACTGATAAGGAACTTGGAAGCTTTAGTTAAGCTGAGTTAATCAGGTTTGTTTTCATTTTTATGGGTACATGTTGATGTGTTTGCAAGTGACACCCTCCATTATTTTTTTTCTCCTTTCCGTGCTGTTTAAAAAGAAAAACAGAAAGCAATGTCCTGTTTGCAGTCAACGGGAGCTCTGGGGGTACAGCATAGAAAATGAGTTACAATTTCATCTTGAGAAGAACATATACATTTTGTGCTGGGATTTTTTTTTATACTGAATGATCAGGTTCTGTTTTTATTAAAGCAAAATACATATATTGTACAAGGATAAGTGTTATATTTATAAACACTTCCTTGGCTCTATGAGCTCCAGTTCATGCTGCAGTAAAAATGAATTTAATTCTTAAACAGTGAGTTTGTGCATTTTGCTCTTAATTCACAAAGTTTGGCTTAACAGAAACCTGTGGTTCCTTTCAAGGCAGCTGCATGAGTTTACCTAGAAAATACACAAGGGGTAAATTCTTTAAGCCTGGTAAGGACTCTGCTCAGGATCCCTGTACCAGGGATACCTCGTTCAGAGATGTTACAGTGTCAACACTCTGCAGTTTCCTGTGCTGTCCTTTTGGTTTTCTTGGACCGGTTTTAACTCTGCTTCTCGAAAGTCCAGGATGCAGCACATGTAGCAGAAACTTGTTTGAGGAGAGTAATGCTCTATCCAGGTTTGAGATTGTAGACAGGCATGTCTGCTAGTCACATAATGTAGTGGATAATTAATCCACTTGCCTGAGAAGATTTCTAAGTGAACATCCACGGGAAGGGTTAAAGGAAACTTGGTAATTGCTGTTTCAGGTTTGATGGCTTCCATGCTGGTGCAGAAGGCCGTTTCTGCTGGTGTTGACACAGCTCGTGCAGGTCGGGATTGGGGTTGGCCGTGACCCAGCTGCTATTTCAAGGGCAGGATGAGGGAAGGTCCCGTTCTGGACTGAGCCCTCTTCCCATCCAAGCTCTCCAGCTGTGTTTGGATAGGGTGACAGCAAGACTGCAGGTGGGCATGAAAGGGGTACTTTGTGCCACTGGGAAGCAGTGTGGTGTCTCTGGGCAATGGGTGGGATCTGAAGTGGCCCAGCAGCCCCTGCCCAGCTCCCCATGCTGATGGTTTTGCATTTTCCAAAGAGTTGGTGGCAAACCTTCAGCTGCTGGCAAGCTCGTGTGCTGCCTTCACCACTAGGTTTGGTCTGACCACAGGCATGAAGAAAATGGAGGTCAGGGATGAGCCAACAGCTGGAGCAACCTTTGGTAATCCGTCTGTAACCATGGGCAGGAGCGTGCTGCCAATGCTTTGTGAATTCATCTGCTTTGAAAGGATCCTGAGTGTGACTGTAGCTATATTAACACAGGGATGCACTTTCCAAGCCAAAGAGTTAGGGTGAACTTTGATGGGCACCACTGAATGAATAGAGACTACAAAGAAGCAAACCCTGTGCTGAATTTGAGTGTTTCAACAGAATAATCCTGCAGTGGGCATGCAGGACTTGGACAGCCAGCAGCAGGGGAGCCTGCATCAAAAATTCCAGGCTAACTTACTTTGGGTTAACTGGTATGACAAAATGATGAATGCTGAGGTTTTGTGATGCAGCAATTGCAGGGATGTTGAAACGTTGTGTGGGCTCAGCTGCCTGGGGCTGGACGTGCCGTCCCTCATAGGCGGCTGCCCCTGCAGCTGCCGGCCCAGGGACGGGAGCTTGGCAAAGGCAGCGTGGCTGCCAGAGAGCAGATGAAGTCTATGCTTAAGGCTGTGTTGCTTTCTGGTAAAAATTGTTTCTAGCTCTTTTCCGTTGTTAGCATGCTAACATACCCCACAGCGATCTGTCATAGTTCTCCTTGTTGGTGGGCACGAGGCTCTGTGTGTGGTGTGACTGTGGAGAAGCAGTGTTACACAGTCCCGTGTGTTCTGGTCCAAGCGCCTTGCCTTTGCAAGGCCATGCAGTGCTGCTGGAAGCAGGAGATTACCTTCCCCATGCACTTTACATGCACTTTCTGTAGGCTACTGACTTCTCAGTTTGGAAAATCGAGTCCTGTATAATTTGCCCAGAGAGATGGAAGGGTGGAAGCAGACCGTGGGCCTCCTGATTTCTCTGTGTGTACTTCAAGCACAAGATTACGTTTCCCACCAATTTCACACATGTATGCATGGGTTTGAACACATAAAACTGTAGATGTGAACAGAGATGCTGTCTTGAGGCACCTTTGGTCCTTTCTTTTGTTGTTTCCCACATCTGGGGCCTTAGGGGAGGTATGATGAGATCTGATTAGCAGTAAATCTGTTAATTATAACTCCTGAATTAGAGCATCAGTGCAGAAGCATCACTTTCTGATTTGGATTAAAAAGCCCTTCATCTCAACAAAGCACAGTCAGTGCAAATGATAGCAGACTGCACTGAAATACATTAGATCAAAGTGATGCATTTCATGTGTGATGCCAAAATGGCTAATGAATTACTTTAGCCCAAGATTTATTACCCACTACTTACTTATGCTCTGGCAACTTGCTATGAATTTATGTGTAAACTCACCTGCAACTGTATCTGTCTGTTTCACCAAGAGGCTGTAGGTATGAGGTATCTAACCTTAAATTTTCAGTCCAGAGGGCTTGTAGTTCCCTGGCTGTGTCCAGTGCTGCTGTCCCCAGGTGTATTTGCAGAGGACAGTAAAAGGTAGAGTCTGACTCTCAGCTCTTCTCTCTTCTCCCTCTGCTCTGTCCTCCTTCAGCTGCTCTCCCTCTTGGCTCCCAGTGTCAAAGGCCTCTCCCAAGAGACCTCTGTGTCATTTTTGGTTGTTGGAAGGTCTCCATGTGTCCCCAGGAAAACAGGAAGGTGCTGATGAGCACTGTACAGAGCCTGCTGAACAGATTGTGACTCTCTGGTATTGGGGGTTGCAGACCTATAACACTCACAGAGCTGTGCATAGGATGTTTCTCTCTCTGCTTTTGTTGCTCCTCTGCCAAGGGTATATTGTGCATGAACAAATCCAGGCTTCTGAAAATGTTGAGGCTATAGACTTAAGAGTAGGAGATGTTGAGAGAAACCACCTGGTTTCATGGTTATGAAGCCATGAAAGGTAGAAGGCCATCTGAGAACTATCATCGCTTCTGTCCAAAGTTCTTCATACCAGGACTCACTAGCCAGTGTTACAGCTTTGTACCTAACACAGGTTTCCACAGTTGTCTTCAGTGGCAAATTGTCTAAAAATAGGGTAAGATAAAGCACTGATGTCCAACAGGGTGGAAGCTTTACACAAGTAGGTGAAATGGCCTGGCAGGCCAAACAGGAACAGCTATTTTTGCCTTCAAGGCTTGTTGGGCAGAAAATAGCTTGGTCCTACCAAAAGCTAGGACATCTGGTATGTAAAAGTGTGTAGTGTTTTGTAATGAATTGGAAATGGCATTACTGCAATATATAGCTCTATAATAACATGGAGGTAGTGTGGTATGGTGTGAGGAACTCGGGTAGAATATATAAAATGTCATGGTTTTCATATACATTGTGGAAAAGAGAAAATAACTTCAAGTGTAAAGGATATAAAAATTCAGTGAATAAACATCAGTGCATTCGAGGATTTTTCATGCAACAAGTTAGATTCATCTTTCACAGGAAAAAAAAATCTATCAACATCAATGACAGCAGTTACATGAGGAAGTCTGGGTGTGCAAGAAAAGCTGCTTGTCAATAGATCGCCGTTGCCTTAAATCTAAACAATCGAACATTAGAAGATCTCAGATCTGATTCATTTCTCATTTGTATCAGTTTCATCCAGGACACCTCCTGTGCTTTGAAAAAAGCTGTGCTGTTTAACACCTGAGTAAGCGAAAACCAGGTTCATTTTCCTGTTTGAGATCAACAACGTTTGAACAGCGTGTTTCTTAACAGGCAAAATGGGCTAGGACTATCGAAACACTTGGTTCAGTTTGGGCAATAATTTACCAGGGCTGTGCAACTTGTAAATACATTGAGAAATTGCCTTTCTTGATTTAACCAGATGCAGGTTGGAAGTACGAAGGGAAACCCAGTATTTCTTGAAAAGCTTGGCCTTTTCTTTCCCTCTTTTCAAGCAAAAATAAGCACTCATGAAGTGCAAGTGCAGCTCTAACTTACATCTAGGAAAGGAATGACTCAATGAAGAGTGTTATCTCCTAATTCAGAAGCAGATGTGATGCTCTTAGCCCATGCCATTGCACAGAGGCAACATGGAAACCTGGAAGTGCAAGACCACCTTGATGGAATATCACATATTCCAGTATTTTTGTTAGCGCATGTGTTCACAAACTACGTCCACATGGTATAATACCCCAGAGACATATAGTATAACATGATGCAGTTTACTTCTAAGTCAGGCCTCTGTTGTATGGCCTAAAAGCTTTGTAAGAATTTAGCAGCAATATCAAGAAAAACCAATATACCTGGTCCATTAATGAATAGGTCCTTGAGTGTCAGGAAGCAGACGTTGCTGGAAACTTGGGTAATATTACTGTTGGGTTTTATTAATTAAATATAGCTATTAATATGACCTTGGATTTATACACAATGACCTCTTTTGTGAGTATGATTAGCAGATGTTTACCATAATTCTTCACTCTGCGAAAAATGCTTGTTGCACCCAATAAAAACAACCGTATTTACTTTGCTAAATCAAATATTTGGAACTTGGGTCTTACTTTATATATCATGGCTCCAGTGTCTTAGACTTTCCAAGTGTAAGGTTGAGAGCCCTTGGAGTAGCATATGTGGTAGATCTCAGAGCACAATGACCTATTGTATTAGGGAGTGCTTCCCCCCCCTTCTCTTTGGCACTGTATCTTCTACAGTGAAACCAGTGTGCTCTACCAGCCTCTGGATTTCATTTTTACAGAAGCATGGGGAGAACACTTCTGAGTCCACAGGGTTTTCGGTATTTTATCCGTTACTCATGGGCAACTTCCTTTCCAGAAGAACTGCAGCAATGGAAGCAGGAAACACAATTCCAGTTCTTAAAATAAAGCTGGAAGTTATTTTCTTTTTCAATAGCATCTCACCTAATTTTAGACTTTAAAAACTCTGTTTCCTGATAACTTTCTCCTACCAAATCCAGAATTTCCAAGTGGCGAGTCCCATCAACAATCCAGATCATCCCCCCTCAGTTGCCACCTGCTGCCCTCCAACTGCAGCAGGTATTTTCTGTGTGTTTGAGAGCAGTTCTCTAACTGCTGGGGTCAGTTTTAGTAGCGGGTCTGCTGCCTGCTTGTCTGCAGGAAATAGCAAGGGAACAAAACTATGCTTTTCTTGGGAAACCACTCCCTTTGGAATGGAGAGATATGGCTTGCCACTTTTATTTTGTTTCCCCCTCCAAAATAAGCAACAACATTGCAAGGATCAGGGCCAGCAAGAAAAGAATATTATTTAAAAGGCGTCATCTATCTAGCCCGGTGTATTTCAGGAAAAGGAGTCTCCTGTTACATATTTTAAGGAGTGTAATAAAAATAGCAATCGATTTAAGAAAGAGGCTGATGGACCGGAGAAAGTGACAGCGGCAACATAGGGAAATAATACTCCATTTATCTGAGCAAGCTAGCACATTGATAACACTCCTCTCCACAGTAGGTGCCATCAAATCAGAGACAATTTGTATCCCCGGCGTGGCAGGTTACTTACATGGTAACAAGTCTCCTTGACATTATTGCAGATCATCATTAACTAGCTACTGCTGTTTGTTTGCCGTTACCTGCTAGACCACGCTCGTGAGTCATGTCCTATCATGTATATATCTTGCCCTGTTTAGGGACCTACTGCTTCTGAAATGGCACTCAGCCTGGGATCTCTTTCCTTGTGTCATTTTACAATGGGAGGTGGCAGGGAGGACTTGTTTGCAGCTTCTAGAAAGACTAATCTTTCAAGGTCCCTTCCAACCCTTAAGATTCTGTGATTCTCTCTTGCTTTAGCATAAGCAAAATGAGGGTTATGTAGCATACTTTCCCAGGCAGTGATGGGTAGTACCAGAGGGCATGCACAAAAGAAAGGGACAGCGGTAATAAGGAAGAAGGATGGGCTGCTCTTCTAGATCCTCAGATCTGATGTTGGATCCAGATAAGGATTAACGGCTCTAGGTGGGATATCCTGCTTTATGAATATCTTTAATCAGTTGGACTGGCACCCTGTAAGCACATTTCTTACTTGATGATCTTTCTCTGTGTGTTTTGGTTTCCTTTTCCTTTGTTCGGTAATATTTATAATTACAGCCTCTTTGTTAAAATATGAGATCCTTTTCAGCTCACAACCTGAAGGCTCTCTTTTTATTTTGCCAGTTTTTAAAGTTTTGTTTCGTTGTTTTTTTTTTTCTAGCCTGAATGATTTTCTTTTAGTAGCATATTTCAGCCCTTTACTGAAAATATGGTGTCAGATTGTCACTTTACTAGTCTTTGAAAGCCAAATGCAAAATCTCCATTGAAGCCAGTGCATCTCTTGATTTGCAGTTGACAGTGTGCCCCATTACATCTATCCTAAATAGTTGCAGGTTAGGTCACTCAGGAGGGAAGGCTATAATTTTGTATGAAAGCACAGTTTAGTGAAACCATGATATCAGCGCAACTATTATAAAACATGAAGTGCTTTGTCTTCTCCCTTATAAAATGTGTAATTTCTACCCATTATCAGTATTATTACAACAGTCCTTGCAGTAAACTTGTCTTTTGATAGGCAGAAACTTGTCTTCACTAGGAATGAATCCAGTGAAGTGTAACTTCTCTTTTAAAGGAGAATAAATAACACGAGTGAAGTTTACTAGAACACAATAAAGCCGTTTCCAGGAAAGCTGCTGCAGAGGCAGGTAGGATACACTGAAGATTTATACTTGGGGTGAACATGTGCAAGTACCACAATGATGTGGTAGAGAACATTGGAGTAAAATATTTGATCAACAGAGATATCTAAGGAAGATACATGGTTTGGTTTTCTTGCTAGCTTTCAGATTACAGTAGGACAGTTAAATGAAAGTTGCTTTAAACCTATGCAAGAATAAATCACTGTGGCTGGGAGGAGGACCCATCTGGCATAGTTACCTCTTTCTCAGGCAGTGCAAATTTTGACTGCTCACCAGTCTGCTGGATTGTTCTGTTTGTGGATTCGGGAACAAGCACCAGAAGGGAGACACTGAGAAATGAGAGGTTGGTCTCAACAACATCATACAACTCACTGTACAGCTGCTACCACAAGAAGGACTTTCAAACCAAAGCATGGTTTGTCCTGGCTAGGTGTGCAATTGGTTTGAACTAATTCAGTCGAGATTCAGGAGATGGCAGTGAAATAAACCAAACAAAAAGATAAAGGAAAAATATCCAAAAAAAGGATGGAGTAGCTGCTGTGATTAAGAGAAAAGATTACTGTACATTTCTTGGTTAGGTCTTCTGCTTGCCACCTCAATCAGGTTTTTTTCCTTAATGTTAGTAATACTTATAGTTTAATAATATTTGCTAGTTGTAGTAGATTGTAATTAAGTCTCCAGGACTGAAAATATTAGGCCCCACATAGCACAAAGCCTTTGCATTGGATGTTGCTGGAAAGAGAAACTTAAGTCTGAAGATGTAGTGCAGAGCACAGAAAAAGGCCTGCTCTCTTTTTCAGTGCAAGAGCAGATTTTGTGGTTGCCCTTCCTGGGAACATCAGACAAAGATGGTTGCAGAAGCCTGTTGTTAAGCTTTTGAGTTTTGAGGGAAGTCACTCTGGCCAAGCCCATCTTCTGCATCCAGTGAGAAATGGTCCTTGAGCTCACATTGAATCTCTCCTTTTCTCCTTGAACTCAATTTTGGGGCACTTCTGTCTTCAGGCAGTGTTTTGTGTTGCTAGTGTCTTGTTCATTGGATTGGAGACTCCTCCATGTTAGCATGACATCTTGGTGTAAGGTCTTAACTCTGCATGAGCAGCACAAATTAGAGGAGCTGTCAAGGTCTTCCCTTCAGTTTGAGCTGAGAATGGGATAGTTGAAGACTTATTTTTTTTTCCCTGTAGAGGGAAACATGAGAACTCACTGTTGTGAAGCGGCAGAACTGAGTCACCGAGGGTTTAGTCAAAGAAACATATCTCATCAGTGCAAACCAGAATAAAAAACGTGCTTTCTTCATTACTCATTATACCACAAGCAGAATCAAAATCACTCAAAAGTTGTTGAAACAGCTATATGTTGCTTAGATAAAATAGTCTGGAAAGGATCGATTTTGGAGGAATCACTTCTGGTTTATGCAGTGCAATATGAGCAGCCAACTTGCTGTGATTTTTTTTTTTTTGGTGTGATTATGTTCTAGTTAATCAAAGAACTTTGCATTACTTGCACCATTCCATAGCAGTTGCATGGTACCTCTGTCACTGAACGAGTCGTGGCTATTTAAGTGTACTTGCAAACAACAGAGTGGGAAAATTCATGTAAAAGTTCCTTGTATGCCTGCATGCTTAATTTTCAGAGCTGTGCTATGATCTGAGTTGTTCTGCTGTATCTTAAGTGTAAACCCTGTAATTTAAAGACAAATGGTAAACAGTTCTATTTTGCTTTTGACATATAAAAAAAGATGTACTTTTTGTGGTTTATTGGGGGTGAGAGGCTGAGTTTAACAACGGGGTCCTTCAGCTCCCTTTCCTCCTTCCATATGGGTAGTCAACATGGTAAAGATTTGGGCTTCAAATCACTGTGGTCTAACACATGGCAGCACGATTTACACTGCTTTGCAAAACGTGCCGTGCTGCTTGGCCTGACAGCCCCTGGGACAGAGCCACGTCACCCTCAGGGTCCACAACTGATGGAGCTGACTAGATGAGATGATGGGGACAGATTGCAGTGCACATTGACTGGCACCTCTTGAGATCTGATGAAGCTTTGAAGCCGGACATGAACATAGATGAATAGTCTGATAGCCACATCTTTGTGAGCACCCACCTCGTAGGGCTCTGCAACGGCCTTTTATGCCCATGAAGCTGCAGCAAGTGTGTTTTCTCCGTTCAGTCACCCACAAGCTGCACTTTAGTGCTTTTAGAGGGAGGGATTTATTAGTTTCTCGTATTTAAGGAGGTTTAATTGGTTCCTGTAATGTTTTACCTTTAAAATATAGGAAAAGTACAAAATGACTCCTGAGGAAAATGGAGCCAGCTCAAGGAGAGAAGCCCTTCTCTGTACCATGAGAAGCCTTTTTAACAGGGGGGGGAAAAAAAGAGGATGGAAAAGTCTTGTCAGATTTTAGTGCCTACCAGAACTGGTTTTTATATACTACCTTACATCAGTTAATCGTGTATGAGTTTTCTTGCTATGAAACTGTGAGTTGGGGTAACAAATACAACATCAAAAAGAATATGACCAGTTCTTTCTGCAAAAGGCCAAACTGTGGTGTCTGTGCTGGGGCCAGTATTGGGACAACCCCTCCACCCTCATGTTGGTGCAATGGCCAAAGCTCTCTTAGCAGACTGAGCCTTGGGGGCTTAAGAAGCTTTGCAACCTCTGCGTAGTCAAGTAATAGAAAGACCTTTCATATCAATTTTCAGAAAGACCTTAACTTTGTACATCATCAGTTCAACACATTTGGACATTAAATTTAAATCTTGCAACAGCTGGGAAATTTACTCTAGTATATCTGTGTCTTTTCTAAGACAGTAACTGATATTTAACCACAAAACAAACAGCTATATAAAAACGGGCTCCGCTCCCACCCTGGAAATGCAATACAGACTATAAAACGAATAACTCTTGTTAATCTTTGCCTCCTCTCTTGCAGTGGCTGGAAAAGTGGGTTTGCATTTGCAGAGCTTGGTGCACAAATAAAGGAGTAAATAAGAGGGTTTGCTGACGCAAGTGTTGCGACGCACAGGCAGCACGTGAGTGGAAAACGGGTCAAATGGGCAAACAAAGCGATGAGCCTTCTTGAGTGTCCTGGGCAAACCTCGGAGGGCTGGAAAGCAGGAGGGAATTTTGTCGTCTTTTTTTTGGTGTGTGTGTGTGTGAATGTTTTTAAAACATTGCCAACTGTTAGTGTCAACAAAGTAAGTACAGAGGGAAGGAAAGCAGAAATAAATGCCTGACTGGAAAGGTGCATCAGAATACAGTAATTACATAAGCTTTATTTTCGTTGCCTTTGATGCCAGCATAAGTACGTGAAAACTAATGCACTGCAGAGGACAGGTTTGTGGTTGAAATACACTTGATGGATTTTGACAAATTAAACAGTTGTAAAGATGTTTGGAAGTTTTCCAGATCTTTACTGTTATTTATGTCACTGAACTAAAAAATCAGTGGTTAATTTGCAGTTCTTATAATTTTTATGATACTTATGTTGTTGTAAATTTAGCAGCGTGCGGCATCAACTCAGCGGGATACATTTTATGTTGTCAGCTACCTTTTGACATCATAATAGATTTCAGTTGCCAAAGCTTCGGGGAGAGAGAGAGAATGAAATGTAGGGAGTGCACTGTGTGAGCACTTGGATCAGACCCAGGTGGGAGAGGAGCTGGGCTGTGGGGTGGCTGCTGAAGCCAGGCTTGCTCCTTGGGGGCACAGCAGGGATCCTCCAGAGTTCTCATGACCATGGTGATGGATGTGTTTTAAGTGGTAAGGATGGATAAAGTGCTGATAGGATTGGGCCCTGTGGTATTGCTGATGGACCTTCAAAGTCTGCTTATGGACCTTCAAAGTCTGCTTATGGTTGGTAACAGCAGCAATGCTGAGCTCCTCAGGGCTCATCCCGGCGTGTGGGCCTTCTCCTGACCCCATGTCCCAACAATGCCCAGTGCGGGCTCTGGCTAAAGGGCTGCAGGTCGAGAACTGCTCTTGCAGCAGCTGTCAAGCTCATGTCTGTCTCAGGGTGTAACGTGGTCTTGGGGGAGGTGGGCCTGTCCACTCCCCAGTTATTTCTGCTGGCTACTTTTTCCATACACAGTGACCCATGGTTTGCTGGGTAAACAGGAGATAAAAAGAGCCCAAGTAAATCATCAGTGTGCCACAGTTGGATGTGGGAGCTGCTTTTGTCCTGCAGGATGGCGTTGATCACAAAGAGAAGACCTAAACACAAGTTTTACAGAGGACTTCTGATACCTGAAGTATTCACACATTTGGCAGGCTTTTTTATAGAGACATTTTTGCAATGTTTTTCTTTTTATAGAGACTCTCTATTCTCTCTATTTATAGAGACTTTTCTTCTATTGTCTGAAGAGAGAGAGATATCGTAAGTTTAGGTGGCTTAAAGAAGAGAGGCAGTTGTTTCCCTCTTGGGAGGCTCATTTTAGTGTGTTAAAACTGGTGTTTTTAATCTGAGGAGTGAGACCTGCCTCGGGAATATGTGACACATGAAATGGACTTTTCACAAAGCATAGCCATGCCCTTCCCATCTTCTGCTTCTTTCAACATTTGCCCTTTGCCTCCTAAGCCAGAAAATGGAAGATTTTATTAACGGTTGTTTCCTCAGTGTTTGTGGCATTAGCCACGTTTCTCAAGGGCGTTTCATGTGCTCTTTCCACTTTAACGGGATTGTCCATTGAGTTCAGCTCTGGCACGTTGGGGATCCATTTGCAAAGATAGCTGATTAAGCTGAACCTTCCTCATCCTTAGGTAATCCCAGAATACGCAAATTGTTAGCATGAGATTGGTTTTCTAACGTTTTTTTGGGTTCATAATTAAGCGCTTTGTAGTTGTCCTCCCCCTCCACCTCCCTCATAATCGGAGTCTTTAGCCGTGCTGACTCCAGCTCTCCCCTTTTTCTTTCTTGATCATCTTTTTTCTTTTCCCCTAGAGGTAGTTTTATGTCCAACTCTTTCTCTGGGTACCACTTCAAAGCTGCATGTCTTGGACTAGATTTTGGGCACAAAGAAAGTTCGTGACAAGAGTATCCTGCTGCTGCTTGGTTTCTGCTGGGTCTTGTCACCAAGGTCCCAGAGACCAACGCTGAAGCGAGCATGGACGTAGCTTTGGGGAGAAGACATTCATTTACTCTTGACTTATTTTATACCAGCCCTGTCTTCTGGCAAACTGGAGATGGGACCACTGAGGACTTTGTTTGCAAACTGACAGTGAATAAGTTGATGAGCCGTTGGTGTGAGCACGGAGGAGCTGAGCAGGAGAGTGGTGTTTTCTCGGGCAGCTACAGCCCTGTGTGGATGCCTGCACCACATCCCTTTGGTGCTCTTCAGGTGGAAGATGCTGCTCTTGTGTGTGTTGGAAGAACAAGACCACATTTCCATTTTGCTTCACAGACTAGTATGTTAGTCTGTGTTCGCTGGCTAGACTTATTCTGGCTAATGTTTGCCAGATTCTTCTATTACATATTAAAATAAGATCTTATGAGTGGGATTTATTTTTGTGCATTTCAGAAAACTAGGCCAGCCCTAACAAGCACATTTTTGTGTTTTTGTTTTTGCGTTTTGTCATTTTACATATTGAAAAATGGAATGCAAAAAGAGAAAAAAAAAGCCTGCTAACATCAAAAAGAAATAAAGCTTTGCATTATTCTGCATAAGTGTTAAAATCTGACTGATAGTTTGTATATACAGACTTGTTGTTTTTTTTATGGTGTTTCCTTTCCCCACCCAAAGATCACAGATGCTACGATAAAATTAATGCCCCTTTGGTAAATGCTTTTCTTTTCTGAACTTGGCCTAAAAGAGGGTCACACAGTGCTTTTGTTACTAATAAATGTGGCAAGAAGTAGGTACATATAATAGGCAGACATTAATTTGTCGAGGCAGGAACTCCTAAAAGAAAATGCAGAGTATTTCTCCCTCCTTAAATCCAGCTATTTCAATATCATAAAGTTTTTATTTTCACCATCAGGAGAGTAGCCCTGTTTGAGGAATTCAGCTTTAAAAAATGCCTTTGTAAATTGAGATTTTAGGACTACCTATTTGGAGGACGTTCTGTATGATAAATGATCCTTACAAGACAAAAAAAAAAAGTAATTTTGCATGTCTGCTTCCTAGGATGTGTGATAATAATAAATGAACATTTTATATATCATTATATATATATCATGGCAGAACAAAAATCAGAAGATATATTATTCATTATTCCTGTTACTTTATATTTAAAAGGCAAAGGTTTTTGCTTCTTTGCCAAAACAATGGCTACAGAATATATTTGTAATAATCCCCACAAATACAAAGGGTGGAGAGATCTTCCAGGTCGTTAGCGCTGGAGAAAAGAGAGATGCCTTTAATTGTATTCATTTGAACATTAATACATTAATGCTGAGATTTAAGTACTGTTACTATTAAAAATTAAACTGGAGGGGCAGTGTGCAGATCATATGCTTTAGTGTAAGTTGTCAGGTGCAGTGTTTGCATATTTAGCCTGCCATTCCAGCATTGAAATGGATGTTTGAGACTGGATTTGGCTTTCTGAGGGACACTTTTCTTACACCACCCCCCTGGTTTTGTTTCTGGCAGTAGCATTTCTTTTTAGGGATGTATTTGCTCCACCTGAGCAAAAGTTGCACTGATTAAAATCACAGCAGGATAAGGAGTAACTTGTTTGCTGTCCTAAAGTCCCCTTGTTCTTCTCCTCATCCTCCCCCCACACCGTGTCCACAGCTATTTTGCAATATGCAGCCCCCTCCGAGCACTGCCTGCGGAACTGGAGTAGCTCTGGCATGTAGATTTCCCAGTGGGAGAACTTGTGTGGATGGTAATTTTAATGAGACCTGATTTAAGCAGTAGAATAGATCCATAAAACTAATACAAGCAGACTTTCAAGCGCTCTACTATTTGTCAGGGCAGTGAATTTTAGAGGTGCATCCATTGGCTTGGTAAAGAATATTATAATCTCGAAAACTTAACCTGTATTAATTCAGATTGTTTCTATGCAAAGTACTATTAAGAACTTCTCGAATCCAGGGCAGGCCAAATATAGCCTTATTTATTTTTGAGGCTCAACTTTCGTCCAAAAAATCATGCTGGAACCACAGGACCTGAAAGCTGTGCTCTCTATGAATGAATGCAGAGCCTGTACGAATGGCCACAGCTGTGCCTCTAAGCTGTGGCAAACCCTTAGCTTTGCTTTTTATCCCCTTCATTTAAGGCCACCACTTGGTCCATACTTATTTCAGCCTCTCCTGTGCTGTCACACCTAGTTATATATGGCAGTCACACAGTTCTCTTCTGTCCTGTGGATACAAGCGTTACAGCCATCCCAGAACCTGAATCCCACTTCAAGTAATACACTTGGTCGCTGCCTTTTATTTTTCACCCCAGTGCTCAGGGGTGTCTCTTGCTCCTATTGGAAATTGTGTAGTTCTGCTTGACCTTATTAAACTATTTTCTTTCCCTTGCTCTCCTCTCCAGCCTTTTCCCTCCACCCTGTTTGTTGTCTCTCGTGGGTTTTTTTTCATCCCCAGCTAGGTTTTTTCACTGCAGTTAGCTCAAGTGGCCAGTGAGAAAGAGAGCAGGTGGGGGAAACTCAGGACAGGAGCTTTAGGTGGGAACGGGAAGAGCTGGAACATGTTTGTTGAGGCTGCAGTGGCAGAGATCAAGGGGGAAAGGGCAGAAGGGCGTTGCAGGGGGAGCAACGAAGGATGGAGCAGAGGGCAAGGAGAGGGAGGCCAGGGATTCAGCGTGCAGGCTGAGCGGAGGGATGCTCTGCACCGTGGGAGGGGGACACTGGCTCTCCCACCCCCTTCCCGGTTGCCTTCAGGCAACCCACCGACTGCATGACGGGGTGAGGTGGCTTCTGCCAGAGCCGGTGGCAGCGGTGACGTGCGTTTAAATGGGGGAAAAGTTTATTTGCTTTTTCTCATAGGAGATGCTAAGTGATTTTGCAGTTTGAGTAGAGTGGCATTATTGCACTTAGCTCTGCATTGATTAAATAAATTTGTTCTCCAATTCAAGTGTTAAGTGTGTATTATGAAACCTCAGAGCCAATCTTAGTGGTTGCAGTGTGCAAATATTTTTAAAATTATGTAATTAAACAGGGCTTGGGCTGTAATGTCCACTGAAGTGATTTATTAATTGAATGGTTTGATTAAATTTAATGTTATTTTAGTTTATACAGAAAGGGTCGGTATCTGTTTCACAGATAGGGACATCTTGTGGGGCTGTCAGTGATGGTTCAGAGGTCCTTAGGAGGAATCTTTAGCACCCAATTAAATATTAACCAAGAAGATGTGACTCGTTCTTTCTCTGTCCCTGAAACTGTGTTTTGACATGTAAGGCTGGTGATAAAAATTTGCTCGGCGGAATCACTTGCAATGCACTCTATTTATCACTAGATTATTTCTAAATTAATCACGCTAAAAATCTTCCCGTTGTAATTGTGCTGGGGCTCAGTGCTGTACGAGGTGTGTAAATAAAAAATGCCCCTTTAATTTCACGTTCGCTGTGTCTGGCTGCCGCCGCAGCCGAACTGTATCTCTTTCTGTAGAATGTCATTTTAAAGGTATTGTGGTTACTGAGCGGCAGCTGTGATTGAAAAGTATGTAAACTAATCTTTAGTTGCTCGTGTCATTTTTATATTCTTGTGTCAGAACACAAGAAGGCTGCTTTAAATTTGTCTTTCACTGTGTATTAATTTTCAAGTCTAATTTTTCTTGGGTTAAAGCATATACTGCATTCTCTGCTACACATTATCATTCAGTGCCAAAGTAAATGGCTACTTGTGAAAAAGTACAAAATTAGTTCCTGCTTGATTACTGTGAAATACATATTTATTTTCGTAGGGAGAGTTTTTATTACCAGTGCATAAAGTACAATTATCCTGCATGGTATCGGCAACTTAGAAGATGAAGTAATCAAGCACCATGCATTTGTCACTATGAAGAGCAGTAAGTTTTAGAGCTCTGCGTCGCTTTCCCTGAAACAAGGAAGGTACAAGGGGTTTGGGGTTTTTTTTTTGTGTTTTTGGGTTGGCTTTTTTCTTTAACTTTTTCCTCCTAGGCTTGCACTATGCCCTGTTCCTGCTCTCTTAAATGCAGACCATTTCAAATTAAATCCTCGCTTAATGTGTCTACATAAGAACTTCTTTGTCTCTTGATGCCCAACCATTGAAAATTAAATGTGGTTGCGGATAAGTATTTATTCATACCATACCTCACACCTGATCTTGTGTCAGCATGACATCATCTTTGCCACAAAGATTTCTAGTGGTTTAAAAACGTTCCGTTGTGAAATAAATGGGAGAGGTAGAAAAGGGGCAAGGAAGGCAACAAAAAATAAACTACTAGTGGGATTTGATGTTTTGCCAATTAAAACCAAAATACAAATAATAATAATTAAAAAAATTCATATTCTGAGGTCCACATGCTGCCTTTGATCCCTACACAGGACTTCCATTTGTGCTGGTGGCTGTTCAGCCTGCAGAGGGAAGGCTGTATATGACTTAATTTGTGTGTTGTGGGAAGTACATTTTCCTAGCATGTGGTCTAGCTTACTTGAAGAATCTGAAATGCGTTATAAATGTAAATGCTGTGTTTAAGTAAAACTTCATTATGTTTTGGTGGTTTCCAAAAATGCACAGGATTTGACCTTAAAGTGTTATTTCAAGGTGTTATGATGTATGAGCTAGACTTTGTAGTCTTCTAAATTAAATCTTTGAACATGTTATTATTGTATTTTGGCATCGACGAGATGTAGTTCTCAGCTATTTTCTGTCACAGCCTTCATTTTTCTAACAAGAGTAACGAGACAGGGCCAGATTCTTCTGCGAGAGGCGTGCGCGGGATGGGGATTACCCTGCGTTAGCCATGGTGTGACGAGGGACGGGCTTGCCCTTCGCTTCCAAGTCCAAGGTCAGGGTGAGTCTTCATCTGCAGCTGCCCGTGGGGATGGAGCCTGTGCTCCCAGCGCAGCCGCCACCCACCACCGCTCCCCTTGACCGTTGCAGAGCCCCACGAAGGATGTGGTGAAGGGCGTAGCGTTTGGATCCAAATCTGGTTCATATATAAAAGGAGTTGTGTTTCTGTTTGGAAAATATGAGCCCTTTTTTACGTAGCCCAGGTGTGGATTAGCTCTCCAAACCATTTGCCCATTCCTGTGTTTGTGGGAGACTGTTTTCAATTCTTACAAAGAGACTGTACAAGTCAAGCCATAGAAAGAGCAGAAGCAATCAAAAAATGGATGTAAAGAGGAAAAAAATTAACAAAGTGTTTGTGATCTCAGGTTGGTAGTCTGGATGTAGGAGCAGACATAACCACTATACACATGCTTTTTTTCCAAAGAAAATAGCTGCAAAACATTTCCACCTATGCCATGAGCGCTCAGGGCTTGTATTTCTCCTTCCCTACGTAACAACCACGGGTTTGTGTTACGGGAGGGCAAGAAGCGCTGCCGGCTGTGGGGCACCATCCACGCCACAGCGTGCATCCCCCCGGGCAGCTCCCAGGCACGGGGAGGGTGCAGCCAGCCAGCACCGGCCATGGGGAGAGGCAGGGTTTGGGCCTGGGTATGTTGTTGCAGAAAAGAATAAGAGCTGTGAGTCAGCGCCTGGGGCCGTCGGTCGCCGAAGCGCTGGTACCGTCTTTGAAGTGTTGTTTTTGGTACTGGTTTCAGGTCGCGCGCTCGCGGTATGAATCACAATGGTTACGCGGGTGATTTTCCCTCAAGAATGAAGCCAACCCCAAACAATGGCAGGGCCGCCCTTTCGGTCACTTTGCATGGCTGGCTGACTGGCTTGCTGGCTCTCCGTCTTGTGGTGATCATCTACCACGGCCTCGGGGTGGGAAGGGCGAGCAGCCGTTCAGCCAGTGCACATCAGAGACTCGTCCTCCATCCACGGCCACGAGCTCCCCAGTTTGCTGCTCCTTCCCAAGTAGGCTGTCTCCTGGATGAGGGGGCAGCCTGAAACAATTGGTGCAAATATTGAAAATCCCAGATGGAAAAGACATGTTAGGAAATCCCCCTTCCTCTCTGCATAATTCCTTCTCTGCCTCCTGAATAGGGCGATGCTCAGAAACTCCTCCGGCCTCGTGTTCCAAACGGGTCGCTTACCTGTGTTTCTTGAACAGCTAATTTTGCTGGCACGTTATTATTCGCCCTCTGCTATTTTCACATTGTGACACAAAACTAGAGAGAAGAAGAGATTGAAATTTTGACCGGTACGTTATCCTGATACCTGAGACGCCGTGTCGATATGAGAGTGTCTTTACCACAAGGACTTTCTTGGTGGTTTTAGAGATCCCAGTGTGAATAAGTAGAAAAAAGCAGAACTAATAGCTCAAGAAGCAAAAATATTTTTCTCTTAAAGAAATTGATTAACATGCAAATATGTACTGGATGCATATTAAATATCATTTCAAAATGTGATGGGCAGGAAGCATAAGTGATGCCATTTGGTTTTGTGGCATCAGTGTGGGTTGATTAAGGGGGTGGGGATAAATTTTGGGGATTATTGATATAGCATGAGTAGAGCCAGATGGTTGTATTACACATCTTTTGTGTTCTTGTTTGCTTCTTAAAGCAGTTGCAGAATTTTGCCCTGGGCAAAATTTACTCTTTTGCTCATATGTTCCCCTGTGAATTTACTTTTGACAAAGTACTTCACAAAGAGGGGAAACGCTGTGCTTTGTGCCCACAAACTCATCCCTTCGTGTTTGTGAAGCCAACAGCCCTCTCTGCTTAAGAAATATTTTGTAACTTGTGAAGTAAATTAGCGTTAAGGGCTAGCTCAGTGCACGTGTGGTGTGTATTGCTGCCCCTCGGTATTGATTTGCAGCCCATGCTGGCTTTTAAAAGTTTTCCTTGCAGTGTTTTGGAGAAGAAACGGTGGAAATGGCAAAATGGCAACCTCTTTGTTTTAATGTTCTGCTGATGTAGTATTCTTCCATTAAAGATATGTTGTCTGAAAGATTAATGAGAGAATTTTTCCACTACTTTTTCTTAAAAAAAAGTGTTGAGATTGTGGCATACCTGATTCATATGATCAGAAACACACACTTTGTAGTATTCAGGTTGAGTGGGAGAAGGGTATACTAGGTAGGTGTTTGTGACATTTGTTGGAACTGCTTATCACCAGAACCACCAAAATTTACGTGCATTTGTTTCCCTTTGAAAGCAAATCTTTCTTTCCCATAAAAAAGATGAGGTTTTGTAAAGGCTTTGTAAGAAAGAATTTATGTCTTATTTGTGCCTCACACCAGTCTTTGCGGGTATTGCTCCATTGACTCAGCTGAGGTTACTCCTAATTTGCATCGCTGTAGGCCCCTGGATGACGAGGTCCCTCTACATCTAGCAATTATAGTGGAAACAGTAGTGCTTGTAAATATGTTTTGTCCTCTGCTTTCTGTCCCCGTGTGAAACGGCGTGCCTGTGGAAGGCGAGGCAGCTCGCCTTGCCTGCGGTGCCAGGGCTTTTCCTGGGGACCAATTCCTGCAGCCGCAGACTTGGCGGCCCTGTGCCTGCATCCTCTGTCTGGGCAAAGCCAAGCCCACTGGTTTTTTTCCCAGGCTGAGAGCAGCATCTCTGAGCTCTTTTCCTGGAACCAGGATGCAAAAATGGGGAAGGGGCAGCTCTGATCCTATTGAAATCCCTGTCTAGTTAAGTCACAAGTCTGAGACTGAAACAACTTGCTCCACATAATGATGCCATTGTGCTCATCCTATCTGATCAGTTCTTGAAATGTTTTAGTAAGTCTATCTTACAACATTATAAGAAGATAATCAGCTGCCTTAGAAGGTCCCCATCTGGAGTATAGACTTCTTTTACTGAAAGATGTTTTGCCTTTCTGAGATAGCTCTCGCATTTCATCATCTGTTGTGCAGAGATGAAGTGCATATGAAAAGTCAGTGACTCTGAATCCATCTGTTGTTATTATTTTCCACTGATAATTGGCTTGAACAATGAAATGTCTGTGTCTGTAGCCTTTGAAACTGTACACCCTGTTTATTTTCTGGAGGTCTCGCTCTACTCTCGCTCCCCCCCTTTTTTTGTGTGTGTTTTGTTTTATTTTGGGGATTTTTGGTTTCATTTTTCTCTCAAGCTCGTAACTAGTGGAGCTTGCATGCAGATGACATCTTTTGACTCCGTGCATCAGTATGTGTCACTCAGCATCTGAAGCTTGCTGCCAATTTTTGTCAAGGGTCCTATGTCTGTTCTGTGTGAGTATAGAGTAGGTTTACAGCAGGAAGGCTGGCATATCTAGAGTTCATAGATATCTTACCTGAAATGTAGTATTTATTTCACTTTCTCTATTAAAATATTAATTTAGAGCCCAGTATCTAATACCTATGGAATTAGATACTACCTGTAATTGTGTAATATATTCAGTTGCATCCAGTTTTGCACGATGCAGGGTATTAATATTGGATTCCACTAACAGCAGTTCCATTAGCTTGCTCAACCAGTATGAGATATATATGAGCAGGGAGGCATAACTACCAGCCAGAACTGCCAAAACAGTCATTAGAAGCTCCATTGGGATGGACAAAGGCTTTTACACAGTGATATACTGATTAAATTTTGTTCTATGGTTTATTTGCATCAAGGTTAGATCACTATCGTCTATGTGAACCGTATTATCTGACACCTTATTTGGAAGGTCATTTCAATGCAAAAATGGTGAATGATACAGGGGCTCTAAAATTTCGTGCAGGATTCCTTCGTAGAGGATTTTTATCCTGTTAGGCTTGACTAGCTCGTGTTAGGGATTTTATTGTGCTTTAACGTGGTGAGTTTATCCAAGGAAAAGTAAAACCTCCCTCCATACTGTACGAGTGCTCAGTGGAACTGAACACTCTCAATCCGCAATAACTGTGAGTTATATCCAGTATCCTTTTGAAATAATGTGGCACGTGCTTGAGAAGCCAGTAAACATGCATTGCATCTTTTAAAACCCGAATCTTCTTGTGTCTGCCTGCGTGTAAGTGCTCTTTCAGAATGAAATTTCGGTGCTGGACGCAGTCGTGCCGTCCATGTTACGCTGTAGACTGGAGCACGAGAGAGTAAGGCAGTGGAGTATAATCATATTTGTGTTTCAATGGCAATCATTTAATACTGCAAGTTATTAAAAAATAATTAAATTACCCAAACCAACATGTAGCTAGGACTTACAATAAGAGGTCAATGTGATTTGACTCCTTAAGTTAGGAAGGGACACTGGTGAATTCCAATCGCTTTAAAATTGTGCTGCTTCATTCTATTTCTGGAAGGATAAACGAGACTGAAAAATAATTCATTTCTTTAGAAGCAAGAGTAAATCACAGTATGTAATTATATATATTTGATTATAATAATAAATGCTTAGAGGTGCTTGGTGGTTATCACAGTCTCTAATTTAGTTGTTTTTTGAAGCAAATATAGTTTTGAGGGGTCGTTTTACGAGAGTCATATTTTGAAAATAATGTTTTTCAGGGAAATGTCAGAAATTTCTTCCTTTTCCCCAAATAAACTAGTAAATAGGTGTGCATTATGCAGTGATTCATAACAGCTAAAATAGCTCTGTGTGTGGAATGTCTTTTGTATAGTAAATAAAACAGGGCCAGTACAAGCAAATTCAGATTTAATCTGTCAACTCAACCAAAAGTCTCTGTATTAATTTTAAGGAAAGACCAGGCCAGGAATGTATTGGGTTTCAGTACAGGGAATAAAAATGAATTTTACAGGTGGTGTTTGGTTGTGTTTCTTCTGCTCTGGCGAGATGGGTGGCTGAGCCAAAGCGGGCACAGCACACGATTCAGCTCTTTGCCAGAGCAATGCTTAGATTAGAACTGAACGTTTGGCGTTGAGTAGTCGGTGCTGTTGTTATTTACTATTATATGAGCAAAGCGTTTAGCGCTATGATTTGATTTGATTTTGTAGCTCCTATCCCCTTAAACAAGCTGTGTAGCTTGTCAGAGATCAGGACAGGTAGAATGCACAGCAGGCGTCTGATTTGAGCCAGTTACTCATTTGCTGAGTGTTTGTGTTTATGCAAAGGGGCCTCTTCCTGCATATTTAATCTACAGTAAGGCAGTGGCTTTTGTTGTGTTTAGACCACATACCTTCAGTCCTTCCTTACACTGCAGCCAGTGCTGAAGCACAGAAAGGCTGGATAGTCAAAAGTGCTGTAGTGTGTTCAAACTCTCAACTTTCTGCAGTTGGTTGGGAATTACTGTACAGCTCTAAGCCTTGTTCTTCCTCATTAATGGGTAAGTTTGCACTTCGGTAGAGTAAGATACTTTTGTTTCTGTTCCGTTTTGTAAATGCACAGAATGTTTGTTTGTTTTTAATTGTCCAAACCTCCTTAAGCAAAACCCGGTCCGCTGAGAGAGTTTGTTGCAGGGAAATGGATCAAGAATACAGGTGTTTCTGGAATATACGTCTGAATAAAGTACTAAATGTCGTATTGCAATAGGCAGGTATTTGCAGAGGGCGGGGGGGGGGGGGGGCGGAGGGGGAGAATGAGTTTGGCATTATTATTCTTTGTACTAACAAATCCTGTTTTGTAACTATCCTGAAGATAATGCTTCCATTGTTAGCTGAAAGCTTTCAAACAGTGTGCAACGCAGAACTGCAAAAGCAGCAGCAAAAAAGGGGAAAAAAAAAAAGAGGAGGAAAAAAAAAAAAACCCCACCAACCCTCTGGTTCTTCATTGTTTCCTTCGCAAGGGTCCTCACTAGAATGTCTGTGCTGTAATAGGAAGGTTTTTCTTATGTGGAAATTGAATCGTCTCTTCATTGATATTAATAGCACACTAGAGATGTTAGCCATGATGCAGAGTACCAGGACTGTAGAGTAGGAAACATGATATTGCAGGGGGGAAAAATGACAGTCCTTTTGCTCCTCAGTGTGGGAGACATCCCTTCCGAGAGCAGAGTTTGCCTAATGGCATCCTGGCTTAACTATTTACTTGTAGGTATTTTATTCTCGGGCTCGCTCTTGTAGTATAGACATAATTACTGTTGCTTGCTCTTGCACTTACTATGCAGCTCGGTTTCTGATTCAGTCTGGACAAATTAGTTTTAAAAATGACTTTTGAGAGAATCTGTGCAGCGTGCCTGCACAAAGTATAGACTGTGCATGTAGCGTAAGCTGTGTTAGGAGGATGTCAGAGTCTGATGAGAGGGGATCGGTATCAGAAATTAAAGAAAAGATGACAAAGGGCATGTCTTGAAAGCAGACGGTTGTAGTACAGACAGCGTTTGGAGCAATGTGGAAAATGTGCAGCGAGGCCAGAAGTAGTAGTTTTGGTTACCAATTAACTATTTCCTTCGTTTGAGTAACTCCTCTCAAACAGAAGAGTGTGCTGTTCCACCACATGTTGGAAAGTGTGAGAATCTGAATAAAATTTCACCAACCTTATTAAAATATGTAGGGACTTTGGTCTTCTTGGGTACAAATCAGCCTACAGACTCAGAGGCATTTATTAACAATAAGACTGCTGAGGGTTTTTAATAACAAAATTACAAATACCATATCTAATTGTAAGTGTATTACTTTTATGCACCAGTTTAAAAAAAAAAAACTTTTTATGAGGAAAAGTACCTCAGTCAAAGCACCTTATGTGATTAGTGCTATTGTATTCTTAAATTTTGATTGATAGAGATAATAGTTTTCACTTAAAAATACAGACAGGTACTTTAACTTTCCATGACAATAGCTATTTGCATTTCTTTTATCTTTTTGTTTAACATTTGTGGGGGTTGGGACGGATTTGATTATTAACTCTTATTGCACACCGAGGTAAATGCTAAAACAAAGCTTTTGTTAAAGCTTCAAAGGTAAAACAGCAAATATTGTTTTTAGGCTTCAATATTTAAAGGCTGTTAAAGGATACCTCGAAAATATTTTCACATGACCATGACCAAGAGTATCACTTGCTTGTCAGGTAAGAAGAGAGAGGAGTCCGGGCCGCGGCGCTGCCCGCGCCGAGGGGAGGCGGGAGGGCCGGGGCGGGCTCGGGGGCGGCGGCGCGGCCTGAGGGCCCGGGCGGGCGGGCGCCGGGGCGGGGGAGCAGCGGAGGCTGCTTGGAACCGAGGGGCACGGTGTGAGGCAGCGCCCAGGTCACGGCGGGGGATGCTGGAAAGTCGGCTAGGCGAATTGCGGGAGAGCCGTCAGCCGCTCCCGAGGACCTCGCTTTGCCAGGCAGACCTACGCGAGTGTTGTGGGAGTCCCGAAAAGTAACGGGTCGTGGTGGGTTTGGCTCCGCAGAGATGGCAGCCAGCGATCCCGCCAGCCCTGCGCCTGCAGCGGTGGCTCCGCCGCGCTCGGGGAAGGGGGTATTCCTCTTGTTACCTTAATTAGGTGAGGTCAAGTTTCGAGAGGAGAGACAGACACAAAATGGTTAAGGCTGGCGTGGAGGCACGGAGAGTTATTTTAAGAAACGGGGAAGATCTGGCGAGTACAAAACAGGCGGCTGCGTTTGATCTCCTGGCTCTCAGCTCAGTGAGATGGCCTCTCATCATTTGATGGGGCATTTGACAGGTTTGATACTTTCTGGGAACGTGTTATGGTCTTTACGTCTGATGAATTCAATGAGGGCCAGCTCTGTTATGCAAAGTAATTCGTGTGAGGCAAATAACCAATCCATCATTAAAAGATGCAAGACTTACAGTCGCAGTTCAAATTCTGTATTGGGAGCGAGCTGTTCTTAACTTGTCTATTAACTGTACCCATATTTCCTATAAGAGCTATTAAAAAGCGGGGGAGGAATGGATTGTGGCTAGTTTCATAGCATTGGCTTACACCGAGTGATTCTTTCCCAAGGTTACGGTGGACTTGAAAGGTAATATTATTTTGAAAGGGGAAAATGTGCTGTGCATAGCTTTGTCCTCGTGCTGATATTTATTTTTATTTTATTTCATTTCTGTTTAGAATAAATAATAAGCGTCAGCCAGAGATTCTGAACAGCCTGCTAATGACTGAAAAATGAAAATACAGTATGATTTGCTCCCTCCTTCCACCGAGAAGCAGCAAGGAAGCGAGCACTGAGATCCCTGTGTTTTGGCCTGTACCAAATCCATTTCCCCCTCTTTGAAGCAAGGTGAAAGAAGTGCACTTAGTCTGTAGCAGTTTTACTCTTCACCTGCATTTCACTTCTTCTGAGGAGGTGATAATGACTCCTGGTATAGAAAATCTCTTGTACTGTGCCTCCTGAGATTTAATACATGCTGCACGATTAAAAGTAGCCACTGTGATAATGGTCAGAGAAAATAACTCTCCCTCAGATTATTTAAAATACTTAGCTCAGTTTATCGTTTTTTAGGTTGCTGGATACCTCTTTAGAAATAAAATAGGTACAATAAAGAGGACAACTACTGACCATCAGCAAAGCAATTCTGCACACCGTTTGTGTGTGTTAGTAAAAGTAACCCAACTGAGTGTACTGGGTAAGAAAAGTAACCTCTGTGCAGGATTGGGCTCACAAGCCTGCCTGATACCAGATGTTGCTCATCATGATCAGTGTACATCTTGTGTTTTCAGGATTAGTAAAATACAAAATGAAAACCAGGTGTTTTTTTTTTTCCCCCTCTTACAAATGTACAATTGACAAAATTGTTGAATGCATCTTTTCCCACATAGGACAGGAAAATAATAATTATGTGAATAGTAGGAGATATTTCATATTTCAGCCTCTCCGCAGTTGAATGTGACTCAGGGAGTTTTGAAAGGAAAGAAACACCTGTATTACATGGTTATGGTTCACTTTATTCTGAAGAAATTACTACACAGAAGTGCCTATTTTGATGAACAAATGTTGAAATTTTAGAGCTTTCAGGAAGCCTTGTAGTAAATGTTTTAATCAGACACGTTAAATGTAGTTCACCTGGTCTTGTTTATATAAGAAATGAAATTAAATATCAGAAACAATTTTTTGTGTGTTATTGTGTGTGTGTGTGTTCTCTCTCTTTTTTTTTTTAATGTGCTTTCTAGGTAGTGAAGGGGAAATTCCTTTGCTACTTCAGGTTTCCAGTAATGAATTGTAGCCTTCTCAAGGCTAGGACTCTGGCAATAAAAAGTACATGTGTAATTCTGAGCCAGGGAGCAACTCAAATGGTATTCTCCTTCCCCATGTAAGATTATTCACAACCAATTTGTGTGGGATCAAGGTCTTGGTTAAACTATTTTTGGCTATAGCCAAGGCTCTTGTAGTTTAGATATTAGTAAAAATGTTACTGTTTTGAGTCGACTTTCATTCTGTGGTGCTCTCTGTTTCTGCATGTTCTTTATATCATTGGTTAAATTTGGCTTTGCCTTTGGAGTTACGGTTCCGTCCTACAGCCTCCCTGAAACGACCTCCATACCCTGAAGGGATGAGACCACTAAACTGAATACGTGTTGTGGGATCAAGAGAGTTACCAAGGTCCAGCCTGACAGCAGGTATAATGGCAAAGCCTCTGATCTTTTTGTCTGGTCCCTTGGTACCAGGTAAATTGGCAGGACGTGATCCAGAGCAACAGGAAGGCTTTCTGTCAAAGTCAACTGGACAGGTTATGGCAGTTGCTCATGCTGAGATCTTTTTGTCTTTCCAAAATCCTGCCCAAAATATCTGTTTTTTAAAGTATCTTTTTATCCAAGGATTTCAACATGTCTTACAAAAGCAATTAACCATTTTGCAGATGGGTAAACTGAGGCACTCAGCGAACAAATCTCACATGTTCAGCAATACATGGTAAAATCTGAGCAGGGCAAGTAGTGTTGACTTGACCCTTCCCTGCCTGGGATGCCAGTAGAGCTGAGAGGATGCCATCGTGAGTGCTTAGAGACCTCCACTTGTGAGATGGCAAAACCGCTGCCACTCGCAAAGTGGATGTTTGTTTGTGGTTTGGTTTTCTATTTTAATCATCTCCTTTGGGGAAAATATGAGTGTAGTGAGACGTCTTGCTTTGGTAGGATGGGATTTTTTTCATTGTTTGTTCCACATGCACACTTACAGTGTTGATGGTACTTTGTGTTTATCTTAAAGACAGCATGATGGAAGGAATGTGTGTTGCCTACATCAGTTCCCTCACCCATGTAAACATTTTCGTGAGGAAAGTCTGTATTTGTGTTTCTGTGTTTTGAGATACTCTACTTTTAAGACTATTAATGAGAATTTTTCGCAGGTGGGAACAGCTGTCTCTGCTGCTCATTTTAACATCAATGATACGTTATCCAAATTTTTTAAAGCCAGGTAGGATACAGCAAGATTTAGATAACCAGAGAGGAAAGCGGTCTGGATTTCAACTGGGGAGTAATTTAGGAGAAGAGGTGAAGTCCTCCTCAGCCCTCTGGATAGACGATGGGCTGGTGTTACTGAGTTTCCTTGGAGCATGTTCAGGTTGGATGTGACAAAGGTGTTCAGAAGCCATCACCTGCCTTTCACGGTGCTGCCAACAGAGAGATCATATGCACATTGTATGCAAACGTGCAATTTTCTGCAGTGTCCTTAAAAAGTACATTTTAAGATAGTTCATTTGCTATCATGAAGACTCAGGGTAGAAATGAAGTCTGCTTGCAAAATACTGCCAAAATAGGGATCTGACTGCCAAATACCTAGAAAATTTATGAAACAGACAAATATGAAAAGAGGTTTAAAAGTGTCAAGTCCAAGATAACCCTGGCAGCAAGGCAGGATAGAAGCCTTTATTGTTGCTAATCTAAGAGCACATCGTATGTCAAAGGTCATGTATTTTACATAAAAGATGTATTGTTTTACATACTCACAGGAAGGTGAGACCTGACCTATTATGATGGAGTAGTGTTATGTCCTTTGCAGAATCAGGAATGTCTTATACGTGTGCCCCAGCAAAAGGCTTCCTACACTGCAAACATGTATGAATTTTGGCCCCTGATTTTCTGGCACCACATGACAAGAACTCTGACAAGCTTCTCAAAACATAAAAAGTAAAATAAAATGCCAGTGAACAACAGATAAAACCAATATTCATTTCATCTCAAGGTAACTTTTTTTTTTCCCTGGCTAAAAATAATTGGGTTTCAATGGTAAAGAAGCAATGCCTCTTTCTCATTGTGAAAGCATTTTTCCTTCCAAAATAAATGGCAAATGAGTACATTTTCTTTTGAAAGAGCTTAATGAAGCTTCTGATTTTCTTTTTCCCAGAGGTTGGTATTTTACTGCTTCAGTAAAAAAAGCTTCACCTACTGATGTAAATAACATAACTTACCACTTGATGAGTTTCACAAACACCCCCAAAACTACACATCACTGTGTGAATTTTATGAAGCAGAGTTTCACGTAGCTGTATCTTACACATCCACATGTCACCGACTTTCCGTTTCGTATGATGTCATCTGTGTCACCAAATTATTGCATATTTCTTTCTGTCTTTGTTCATATTATCCTGCACCCCTGCAGCAGAAGATCAACATTTCAGTGAAATTATGTTGTAATTTTACTGATGTGGAATTAATTCTGAATGCTGTTAGTGGTTTGAGTTAGTAACTTGATCTAAATTAATAAACAAATGTTTTTCTTTCTCTTGTACCATATGTTGATCCCAATTACATGAACAGAAAGTGGCAGATTGTCATGTTTCTTAAAAGATTACATACTCTTTTGCATAAGAGAGAGTACACAAGATGCAGTAATATACAGGGTAAAAAAAAACCCTACACGTGCTGTTTTCTCCCTCCTACTTTTTATAAAGATACACTTTAATTATTTCTCTTTTCAATACCCACTGTTCTTACCACCTTGGCATACTTGGTGTGCTCTTGGTAATGCTTAACGAGAAGATATCCCAAGACAGTAAACAACTTTTTGAATTAGGAAAATGCAGCTAGTTTTAAAATCTCATCTAGGACTGTGTCTCTATGGAAAAGGATAAGAAAAAAAAAGGAAAGGATCCAGAAGCTAAAATAGCAGTGGTTACAAATGGTCTCAAAATGCCTTAAGTAAAGAGAACCCATTCAGCCAATAGTTAGATTTCTGAAACAAAGAACTGAACTCATCTACTAGTCAAACTGCAAATAAATTGATAGACATCAAGAGTAAGAAAGTTTATGCTGGAGAACAAAGATGTCTCATCTCTGTGTTTGGTTTTTTTCTCCTAAAGATCAAGTTGTTCATGCTGAACTGAAGAGCCTCACACTGACTGGTACTGATAAGCAGCAGTCCCGTGACTTGATTGTTTTTATTAACTCTCTCTGAAAGTCATTCACCATTAAACACGATTAGATTCATTTGTAGCTTTATTTATGTTTGTACTTGCAAATGTAGTGCCAATGAAAATGCTTTGGGTGTTGTTGCTGACACTGACCCTGCAGTCACGTGTGTTACCTTCTTTCTCTGCAGGGTAAGAAGAGTGACCTTTTTGGGTGGTTGTAACTGAAGATTGCTTTACAGGAGCAACTGAAGAAGGTAAATACCAAATATTGTTTTGCACACGATTTCTGAAGCATATCTGAAGGAGAGATCTGATCCTGCAAACCCTAGGAGCCTGCCTTAGTTGTATGAGTAAATGCTGTTCTGGCAACATGGATTGCAGCATTGGGCTGGGAGAGAGGCTTTTGGAGCCACTGCTATGCTTTAAACCTATGTTTTGCCTGGGAGACTGAGGGTTTAGATGTCTAGTTGAATTTTAGGAGCAAGGCCACGAAGATGCACTTCTTGGCTTTCAGCTGTGTTCTGAGAAGACTGCTTGGTAACTGGATAGAGCCTATGTACAAATGGGAAGACCCTGCTCTGGCTGGTCTTGGGAGCCACGTGGCTGAGTCCGTGGCCCAGCATTCATGGGCTAGGAGTTGCAGCTTCACAGCCACACAGCAGAGTCCTCTTTGTGGGCAACTCCCTGGGAAATGGTCAAATCAGCTTCAGCACTGCTTCATCTCAAGCTGAGACACTCCTGGAATTACAGCAGCACCTCGAGCAGAGCAGGAAGGCAGAATTTAGCAGTTTGATTGCTTATTATCACTGCAAAAATTAAAACACATGCTTTTGAGTCTTTTGGAGTGTAGTGAAAAGGAAAAAAATATCACTCTCTGCAAAATGATTTTTATTTAAAGCAATGTGAAAGTCCCTTGCCTCTAAATTAACTCCTTGCTTCTCTTCTGGTCCAAAGTTTCAAGTTGGAAAGGAGTATTAACATCACAAAAGTGGTGATTCACAGAATTAACTTGCAGAAGAGTAGAGCAGATCAGCGTTTGGTACTGAAGGGTGTCATCTGACTGAGGTTCATATGGCTGCTTTATAATCACCTTCTTTCAGAAATTAATAGTCGGTTAAGCACCATAGCAACAAGCAACACTGATGTAAGCGTTGAGCAGTGGCTGCTGTTCGCTGTGATGTCAGTGCTCGTTAGTGCTGTTCTCTTGACCTTGTTTGAATATAAAATGGTGATTTCATTTTAAACTTAGAATCCTACAGAATGACTAAATGCATTGGAGTGAATTAGAGCTATTTTTATTTTTAATTTTATTAAAATGTACTTCAAGGGGAAAAAAATGTCCCTGTTCTCTTCTATTTTAAATTAAAGTAGATCTGAGGACGATGTAGGGTTTTTTCAGTTCTTTGTTGCCAAAAATATCTGTTTGGTGAGGACGAAATTCATGAAGTTCAAGTGAATATTGCAGTCCTTGGCCATGTCAATGGTGTATGTCAGCTGTATGGTATATGCCTAGCTTCAAGATTTGAATATTACTATTTTGTTGGGTTTGTTTTTTTATGGTGGAGCCTATGAGGTGTGCATTTCAGGCACAGAAGCAGCAGCAGATCCTGCTGTTTAAGAAGACAGTGGTTCATTGCCCCACAGTGGCAAAGTTCTCCTTTTGAGTTTGTGTGGAGAAGGAAAAAGATTTAAGCCCCAGGTGCATCAGAGGGCCTCACAATTAATGGGGTTCCTTTGGAGCCACAGTTCATGTACGGCCATGATGTTATGTGACCCAGGAAAATGCAGAATTTTGGCTGTGATAAATGCAAAACACTATCTTTAGACTCACCTAAAGTTTGTAGGTGGTGTCTCCAAAAGCAGACATACTTAGCATTGCTACCACTAGGACACCACAGATGCCAGACATACCCTGTGGTATGCATACTTCAGCAGTAAGTAGTTTGAGTGATTCATGGAATATATCTTTGGAAAAGACCATTAAATTTTTTTCACTGTGATCTCCTGAGTATTTTAGGTTATTGAGTATTATCCCAGACCCCTGGGCAGACCTTTAGGTAAGTAGGATTCAGCCAAGCTCTGTGTCTTAGAAGTTGATCCAGGCTCAGTGGGAAGACCTTGAGGACTGGAGGACCATGGGTCAGTTGTAGTGTGTGCAAACGAGATGCATGTTCAAGCACATGCAAATTCACAACTTGGTGAAAAGTTAAGTCCTGCGTGTCCTTTAACGTTAGGACTTGTTTGTCTGCGAAGGTTTGCCTCTGTCCAGTGTCCACTGAAGGGAGGTGCCATTTTCAATGAAAACCCGTTTGCTGCAGGATCGGTGCATAATCTTGCAAAGTATTTCATAAAATAAAGCTATAATGAATGATATGTGGTCCAAGAAACTGGATGTCAAATTTCAGCCGGGTGAGAATTGAAACTGCCGAGATAATAAACCATGAGAAGAGGAGATAGTAATGGAAATAGTGATAGAGTCCTAATTAGAGCAGTGCCACTGAAACAGGGAAGGTTAAGGGTTTGGTTGATTGAGTTTGAGCTCAATTGATTGATAGCTTAATTTCAGGTGAAATCCCATCTTCTGAGTTAGCGCTTAAGCCGCTGAGTGCAGTTCCAGAGCAGGACTCGCTGCTCCTTGAGGAGCAGCCGCGTGGCCCCAGGCGTCCCAGCGCTGCATGCGAGCCTGGCCTCGGCCAGGGGCCTGGGATCCAGCATAGACCTGGGGAAATAGGTTTATATACTGCATGGTTTGTTTGCTTTCTTCCTTTGTTTTTCTTCTGTGAGCTCCAAAGAGCTCTGGATGGAGTCACAAATAACAGAATAGATACAACAAGGGGCTTTGATGGTTAAACCTGCAGAATTAAGATGTTTACATTCTCTTGTATGTAGCACTGTTAGGCATAATGCCTAATTATATGCCAGTTTTTCCTCAAAGTAAGAATATTAAATGTTTGATTTGGGGAGAAGGGAGGGGAAATGTATTTTTACAGAGCTGTGGACAATAGTGTTAGTTTTCCAGGAGCAGTCATTTGTTTAAATGCATGTGAAAAGCATTTTTGATAATCAAACACCATTGGGTGAGCATTGTAAATCAGGGATAGCTTGCATGCTGAAAAATTGAGAAGTACAAAACATGCTACTAAAGTTGTACATTATTGATAACAAAAGACACATACAGACTTTTAAGACAGCAAAGATAGAACCCTTTATAAAACCTTTAATGGGGAGGGGAAAAATCAACACAAAGGATTTAACAAAAGTTGTACTTAGTTTAAAATTTCAGATCTTAATGCTTGTCAGAGTTAAATGCTGATTAAATATTGATAATAAAACAGAAGCTGCCTGCTGCAACTCAGAACCAAATGAGATGATCAACAGATAAATCTAGGGGTTTGAGCTTTAACTCAAGCCAGAAGAAAGTCAGAAGGATTTATTTTCCTAAGCTCAGTACAAGAACCAGATTGTTCAGTTTGTCTATGTGTAAAACAAAGTGCTTCTGGGACAAACAAAAAAATAATTGTATTTTTTTCCCAGTATTCTCACCATTTTGTTTCATCAGGAAGAGACGGAGCTCCCAAAGTGTGGTGGCATGTCGCTGTGCTATGTCTGTGCTGGCTGTAGCAGGAGAAACTCCAGGCAAAGTCAAAACTCTGAAACAAACTTTTCAGGGAAGTTTCTCTTTTGAAAGGCTCAAAAGCCTATAGTGGAAAAGACAACCTTATTGTTGGATATTTTCTCCAATGTTTCCTCTGCAGCAGGCCCAAATTACAAAGTTGTACTGGAAGCATTTTGCATTGAGTTGTTTGCATCACCTCAAGCAAGAAACAGGGATCTGAGAGGCCCCTGTTGATGCATGATGCTCACTTGCTGATGGGGTAGTACTCCTGTAGCTAGAGCTATTACCATCTGAGACTGAATTTCTTTCCCTTGGGATTGTTAGGAGACGTCGTAATGTCCTGCTTGTTAAGACATTGGAGTTGCTGAAATGGAAAGGTGTACAGCGCAGTGCAAAGTGTTTCTGTAATCTCTGGCAACAGAAATGACAATGTTACCTGTATGTTCTGGGGTAAACACTAAAAAGGTTGTGTGCAAGTCTTTGGAAACACAGACTAGTTGAAGACCTCACCTACTTGGGTGAATAGTTTGATCCAGAAATGGGTGAAGTTGTGACTTTTCTTGAAGCAATTGGGTCAAGAAGGGTGTAGAAAACAGATTAAGACATTTTGGAATAATTTAAGAAGTATCTGAGCAAATCTCATTAACATGGACCACTGGCATGCTGTGTTGAAGACTTCAAAGATCTATCAGAGGAGTTCTTTCTGTGCTATTGTCTGACAGCATTAGCAATCTCAAGAGAACATGTTTCTATTGTTTGCTTTTGGCCCATTTAGCTTTTCTTCTTTTACTTCTTCTTACTGTTCCTTAATATATTATAAATCTTCAAGTGGATTGGTAGAAAAATACACTTCTCGGCTTTAAGATAATCATTAGCAGGTTTTGATCCTCTTATCTGACACTTTTGGACCAAACCCTTCTGGTCTTCATGAAGACTACTAATGTGAGCAAGATGTGGCCAGTATTTTGCATAATCCAGTGTTTCTTCCATTATTTTAGGTAAGTCATCGAATCACAGAATGGTGGGGGTTGGAAGGGACCTTTAGAGATCAACCAGTCCAACCCTCCTGTCAAAGCAGGTCCACCTAGATCAGGTCACACAGGAATGCATCCAGGTGGGTTTTGAAGAGCTCTAGAGGAGACTCCACAACCCCCTTGGGCAAGCCTGTGCCAGGGCTCCCTCACCCTCTTACTGTAAAGTAGGTTTTTTGATATCATCTGCTTGAAAATGCAAGTGCTGATTTGTATTACTTAACATGTGTTGAGAGTACCATCATCTATATCGGATCTGTGAAAAACATGCGGCACGAGGCTGAGTGGTTTGTGCACACCTCTAGATTTGGGAAGCACTAGCCTAATCTGTTCCCACAGATTAAACACAGTTGCATGTAATGAAAATGGCCCAAAATGTGGAGGTTGATTAAGCAGCCACAAAAGGTGCACCGATGTTCACCTGTTGCTAAAAGCAATATGAGGCCCATTAAATGAAGCTGTTGTCAGAGGAGGCCCAACCTTCCTCATCTAATGAGTAGTGTGCAAAAATGACCATACTGGCAAGTGCCATCTTGGAGCTCTGGGCTGCAGCATCCCTGTCACAGGGAGGTGTTTGAATCCTCCCACCAGCCTTCTGTGTATGAGAAAATTTAAGCCATGTGCATCCCAAGAGGGAGACACGACATCCCGTGCTAGGCACTGCTGTGTCTGCGAGGGCTTTTTTGTTGTTGCAGCGATGGGTAGTGCTGTTGAAGTTGGTTGTACTCATCATCCTGAGCCATTTGGGAAAAGGTGCTGTAAAAGCTGTTTTCAGAAAGAGGGAGCCTGATCTTTTGCCATCAGTGATCCATGAGCAGCCTCTGCGCTCTTATACTGGGATTGTAGCTTTGCTATGGACTTATGTTCAACAGGTACATCACTGTGTTCGCCTTCTAACTTGGCCTAAGAACAGCTCATAATACACCATGCAATGCAGACTATGCAGTTTTCATGCTGGTTCTTCCAGCCAAGGTGGATAAATACATTACAACATGCTGCATTTTACCAGAGCTTGGATGAGGAATGGAGTCAGAACGGCCCAGTTAGGAACACCATCCATTCTCATTGCTCCAGAATGCAGGCATGGGCTCCAGGTAAGGTAGCCTGAACTCATGGTCAGCCTCAAACACAAAGGTGATTCAGTTTTGAGATTTCCTTCTGAAGCAGACAAATGACTTAACTCTGAGTCGAGAGATGTGCTGTGGCTTGCCCTTGTGCACGTTATGGTGCTGGGCCAGTGGACCCAAGAGTGATCACTGCTGGGTAGTGTGAACAGGCTGATGGGGGTTGCTGCTTGGCACTACTGTCCATTGGCCTCTCATAGCCGTGCCTGCTGCTCAACACAAGGGCAAAGAGCCACGTGATGATTTGCAGGCTTAAAACCTGCCTTTAGAAAGCTCCAATTGCAAAGACAGCGCTTTCTCCTGTATTATAAAATCTGGAGATGTAAGAAAATGACACCAGAAATAGATTTTTATTGCATACTTCATATTTTATTTGGTCATCTCTTAGGTCATTGCCTGTTGCCTTCTACCACACCAGAAATGTACCTTCCGGCATACTAAAGTTCTCCTGCAGTGGTAGCAACCGTATTTTACAGGGGCAATGTTAAAAGACCAGTGATGTCAGTGGGTATTACAGGAGGGGAGGCCACCCTTTTTATTTGGTAGCTTGCACTAAAGCCTAGGCATTAAAAAAAAACCCAAAAAACAAAACAAGATAAAGTTTTTGGCCTTGATTGCCTGCCCATATTTCTCGGTGCAACATATGAAAGCATTTTTCACTGCTGCTAATGGCAGGAACTTCAGACGCCACCTCCAAGATGTTTAATTGCTAAGTGTTTCTCCCAGTGCAACCTGTGAATTTTAATTTGGGGCTCTCCCACCTCTGCTGACCGTATACTTCTCAGTGTGTTTTGTGTAATACTGCTTAATGGCTCAAAAGGGTCATTTCTGACTCTGAGCTCACTGTTTATTTTTATAGCAGGGTAGCACAAACATTTGGACATTTGTAACTAAGGCTGTCGTCATTTCCACTGCAAACCATTAGTATCAGTAGCTTATGATACAGCTTTTCAAAATAGATTTGGAAAATATATGATAATCTCCTGTGCTTTTTTAAAGTAGAATTGTTATCCTCTGTTAAAAATCACAGAAAGAACCCTGGCATCTTTTAATTTATAGCTCTACTTTCTTCTTCTGTCATACCTTTTCTGTTATTCTTGATAGCCCCAGTGTTTGCCCCTATTAGCTATAATCCCAATGTTTTATTTAATCCTCTGACATGGGAAGGGTTTGTGGATCCCCCCGATGGAAGGAAATGTCTGTGGAAGGGCACAGCATTTCCTGCTACTGGGGCACTTCCACCAATGAAACAGTGGTACGTGGTCGTGACATTAGTGATTGTCTATAAAGATTTTAGAAAGTACTACACTGAAAAGCCAACAGCAGCATAAATCAATAATATAGGCAATTGGACCATTTCCTTTTGAGGGTGGGAGATTTTTTTTAAACCCCATTTTAGTTGGAAAAAATGCCATGCAGTTACTTTTGCAGTTTGTGTTTGCTCTGTTGCTGTCACCCTTCTGCAGTTTTATTCCAGTCATTGGGAAGGATGTTTATTGGGGAAATTTGGCTTTATAGCTTTATTGAATGAAAATTGAACATTGTTAAAAATAGAAAAGAACAGAAAAAGTATTTCTTAGAAAAGTGCAAAATCTATTGAGTCTTTCTTCCTCTTTAAGATCTGACGGCAAGCGAGGCAAAACAAGGTGGGCTTTTATTGTTTGTTTGTTTGTTTTGGGAGAGGAGAGTGCTTCTGGTGCTACTTGCTTAGAGTGTTCAAAGCTCTGAGCTCAGTTTTGGAGAACGTTAAAGTAAGCCCACAGGAGGTCTTGTAAAAGTTCTGAGAAATTGTAAGCATGTCTGCTGAGTCAATTATATGAGACAAATTGCCAGGGTAAGGCTGCAAGGTTCCAAACTTGTTATTTACTCTCTGCTGTCTTTTAAAACAATTCATTTCTGCCTTTGATTTCACAGCAGATAAATACATGTTTTGGGGGGGGGGGGGAGGTATTAATTAGCCAAAATATTATTTAAAACTGAAAATTATCTGGATTAGTATTCATGTAATTAAACAGAGAGTCTGGGCTGAGTCTTCATCACGCTCAGCCCCAGTGCCTTTACGAAGCACAGCAGAGGGTGAGCTGCGGGTGGTGTGGGAGGAGGTTGTGTGGAAACCTGTGATGTGTAGGAGATGGCATTGGCATCGGTGGAAGAAGAAGCTCTTCTGCCAAGAGAAGGGGATGAAAAGTGTCCAAACAAGCTTTGTGGACATTTGAGGAGACCTTCTTTTTAAATATAACTGTAAAGAGACTTTCAAAGATTTTTGTCCTCTAACATTGACATCCCATCTGGTCACCGGCCGTGCAGAGTGATCTGTGGCATCACCTGGCTAAGACCATAGTATATCTCCACGGGAGAACTAGAGTTTATCATAGTTTTATATTGGGTTTCCCTCAGCGTGTAACTGGATGCATTAATAGTGACATGATCCTGGTGTGACCTGGACTTTAATGGGTTTGAACTTGGAACTGTTCAAACATTAAGAAAAAGCCCTAGCTCCCTGCATGTATTCAGCAGCTGCTTTTTATATGCAGAACCCAGAGCTGCAAAGGTTCAATGGCAGTGTATTCTCAACTTGGAGATGAAAAGGACTAAATAACTGCCAAAAAAACCTGGGCTATTTCTCTCCTGATGCAGATGTGTGACTGCCAGGACATGCATACATCAAAAAAGGCAACGTGCCTCTCAGCAGTTTAAACCCTACTGCTTTGTTTTGTTTTGCTCGAGGCAAACAAAATGTCAGCCCCCTCAATCTTTGGAGGGGGTTTTTGCTGTTAAGGTGTGCTTTGTGCAGAGCCTAGGTCCAAGAGTCGAGATTTGGGGGTTCATTTCCTATCTCTGCAGCTGACTCAATGCGTGGCATAGGTACTGTTTGTTCTGGACAAAGCTTTCCTGGCTTTTCTTGACTTTGTACATTGCCAGCTGGGCATGATGTACCATCTAGAATATGCTCTTTATCCTATGTCAAACCTTAACTGTGGCAACAAGGCTGTGATTTGATTTTCCCTTCTGCAAGGAGAGATAGATGTGCCCTTTTCACCCCAGAGGGACACTGCAGGTCAGGTTATCTGGCTGCTGTGTGCTCAAGCAGCTCAGAAAGGTATAAATTAAAAAAAACCCCAAACTCTAAAAACCCCACAAAACACCCAAAACAAGAACAAACAAAACTCCTCGAGGCCTCAAACTCCTCTGCAGTTTTGGAAAGCGTGTCCCATTCCTCTCCTGCCCAGCCACATACCTGAAGTGGCTTCTTTACCAAGTTTCTGCTTGAAAGGAATTCCATTTACAAACCTATCCAGCTACCTGCAAGCAGGTTGGGCATATGAGAGGGCCTAATTCTGGCTTGGTGATAGGGCTTCACATGGAGCTCTGTAGTAATGATGGAGAAGTTAGTCACCTGCCACCAGAGTCACTCCCCTGGAATGATGATAGAGTGTCTGGGAGTAAAGATGTCTCTTTAGGAAGCTGTTGACAGATTTACTGACCACTAGGTCAGCCTAGATTACCTTTTCTTTTTGGTATTAAGAATTGCTATGCATCCAGTTTACTTACTAAGTTGTTAGCAAGTTGTGTTGTAACGTGTGCCTGTGATGTCGGCAAAGTCACCCTGTGCCTTACCCTACTCCCTCCTCCCCACAGCCAGGGCACACCTCTGCTTTGGGGGTATCCATCTCCAGCTCTTTCAGAGAGTCATGACAGCAGTGTGTTTTGTGTAGAATACCTTTCTTTTACTAGGGATGTAAATCTTTGTTCTGTAGCCCTTTGGTTGGCATTTTTTCTTTAAAACATTAACGAGTGTTTTAGTTTTTTGGGAGGAAAAAAATTACAAGTAATGATGACATTGTGTGAAAATGTAGCAGCTAAAGCATACGTTCTGTTGGTTTGCCTTGTCTTACAGGAACATCATTTTTGCACATCACTATTAACAATGCAAACACCCTGAAATGCTAATAGCACTAGTAAGCTTTTAATTCCATGGAATTTATTGCTTGCTGTATTTCCATGAATTTATAACGCTTTGATTCTTAAGAGCCCCATTTAATCAGTTTTGCCTGGCACAGAACATAATAAACAACTTGCTGGTGCTAAAGTGCCACATGGGGGAGGCTGCTAACAAGAAAGTTAAATGCTTCTGCCACTAGCAGTTTCTTCGCTGTATTTTTCATGAGCTGTTACTACCAGTAATGTACTTTGCTAGCTTTAGAGCAGTGGTTAAACACAGTGACAAACCAAACAGCACTCCAGCGCTGTAAACACCCAAAGCAATACCATTTTTGTTCAGAGCTACGGTTGGAAGCAGCCTTGAGGCTCAGTGCTATTTTATGGTGATCAGTGATGGAATTTTTTTGCTTAAAAGGTCTCGTTTTCCTTGATACCTTAATATAGGACTTTTAGGAATCACTGTTGAAAGAAAAACAAAGGGGTGGGGGAAGAGAGAGAAAGAAGAATTGAAATACCTTAAAAGCCAGTTCTTGTTTGTTTATACTGCTTGCCCATAAAAGTACAGAACAACTGTCTTAGTAGAAAAACACCAGATTATCAAGTGCTTTAAAGCAGAAAATGTCATTTGAGTCTCAAAACTGCACCAACTTTATATAATTACCCTTTTAATTATCCCCAGCGGCCCATGAAATTTGTAAAATAGAGCATTGAGAGTTTGATTTACTTACATGTTGCACTTTAGTGTTACGCTCTTAATGAATATTGTTTAGTACTAATGTCAAGTAAAGATTGCTGAGTGCTATAAAGAGGTACACGTTACAAAGCTGGGTGTTCAGAGGTTAGCTGGAGAAACTCCACCTTAAATGAAGAGTATGTGCATATGTAAAGCGACATGCTATAATTTTTGTTGCCTGAATAGAATCTATATTGATTTTTTTTCCTCTGCATGCAAAGGAGTTTACTGTATTTTCTTTATTTAACTGTGCTAGAGAAATGACCATTTTTAGGGCATTTGTTTGGTTCTGCATCAGCATCTTCCTTGTTACAGAGAGTAGTTGCATCCTTCCTCTAAAGGACCAGAATATGGAAGCCAGCTCTTCAATTTGCTCTTACAATCTAACTAGTTCAGCCTATGATAATGGAAATAACAGTAATCAGTATTGGATGTAGAGTTTCTGTAGGGTATCAAAATACCATTTATTGCAAAAAAAAAAAAAGTTAGAATGGGCATCTTCAAAGGTGAATGGAAACGGCAGTGAACAGTAACAGTAAAAAGAAATAAAGCAGGGTCTGAAGGGTTAGATTATAGGATGTAATAGCTGGTGAACTCTAAATTATTGGTACAAATCTGAGCAACAGAAAGTATTTGTGTTTGAAAGTGGACATAAAATGCTTTCAAGGAATAGTCTGATCCTCAGGTTTTACCCATTGAGAAGCTGGGGAGATTTGAGACCATGGGTGAATGACTCAGAAGGATGGACTGCCTTCCTCATGCCTCATGAACCACTTTCTCCTTTCGCCTTCTGAATTTAGCAAGTGTTAAGAACACCATACAGGAACAAGCACACCTCCAACAGAAAGCTAGGCCAGTGGTACAACTATTCCAGCATCTCAAGTAATGTACAAGCCTGAGGTTTTCTTCCAGAATTTTTGTTAGTATTTTTTTTGCATTCACCGCTGCAACAGTCTTGGTATTCCCCTCATCTAGCCACGCACTGCTTTCATTATCCCATTGAAGCTGAGAGATCTTTAGCATGGCTGCAAATCTGTATAGTGTTGAGTTAAAACTCAGCTCTCGCTTTCCCAGTTTGTGAACGTTTCTGTACACTTGTGACACACGTTGTTGATACACAAATACTGTAGTTGGGAGGGGAGAAACAACAGAAAAAACACATTATTTTTCAACTTGTGGTTCAGAGAAAATCTGAGTTCAAATCATGGCTTTACATGAATGGCAAAAATCTATTAACATCCCATGGACCAAGATCTGATAATACAAAGTTTTCTTAAACGAAAGAGTTTTCTGTGTACAGCTGAAATTTGGGAAGGCAAAGCTGTATTACAGAAACGAACGTCAGGGAACCGATTTTTGGAATTCCAAAACTTGAATTTATTTATATTTGAAAATACCTGGTTTAAAAGAAGCTCAGGGCAACAAGCTATGAGGAGGCTAATTAAACATTTCTGTACAGTGCTGAGCACAATGGGTCTCCTTTTTTTGTTTGTCCTGAGGCCCTGCAATAATAAACAGAATTACTACTAATAATTGGGAGCTTTGATTTGAAGTTGTGCTGACTGCAGGACACAGGCAGTGTCAGTTTTCAGTAAGTGCATCAAGGCTGACCTTGAACTTGTATCTGCTGATAAGAGCAGTGCAATAGCCCCGTCGTATCTGAGAGTGTGTCGTAGTGCTCAGCGCTGCCAGTCGGCTTTGCCGATGTTTCTCCTCTCCATGCCTTGTGCCCTTTGGATGGCCAAAGCCTGGATGAGGCACGTTCTGCTGGTGCAGAGAGTCATCTCAGTCGACAGCAGCACTGCAAATCGCCCAGGTGCTCCTTAGGAAAGTCATGCTGAATTCCATAAGGGAACACAAAAAGATGAATTTGTTGTAACAGAATCGGATATTTTAGCTCCTTTCTATTTCTTGTGGTATGTTTTCTCTCTGCTGTACCACTGTGCATAGGGACATTGCTCCCTTCCACTTGTACAGCATTTTACATGTGTGAGTATTGCGTCACACTCCAGTCTTAATACACCAGGAGATGGTAGAAGACAGTGTATTGGTCTGGTTTTTGCAATTGAAAGGGTTGGAAGTTAGCCTGAAAGCCACATTGCATGGCAGGAGATTACAAAACATTTCATTTCCAAATCTGATTTTTTTTTTTCCCTTGCAATTCTTTTCTTGCTTGCTCAAAGACAAGATTCATCTTGAAGTACCACAACTGAGGTGGTACTCATAACCAGGCTGGAAAATGTCCTGTGGCTTGGAAGAGCAGTTGGTTGGAAGGAAGACAGTTTTTCATGAGCAGTTAGAGCACTTTCAGTTCTCACCTCATCTCACTTCATCCTGGCATGTGAGCATTGCTGGGCTGTGCTGACAGCATGGTCTTGGCAGTGGGCATTTAGCAAAGGTACTAATTAGTCATGATGTTGCCCCAGCAGAACAGAGGGTTGCAGGTTGCTGTCGCAAATTTTCCATCCCAAGAGCTGATTTCTGTATTTCATTTTGATGTCTGGGTATCCAAATTTGGGAAGGAGTTTATGGCACTTCCGGAGCTATTGAACAACCCTTGTGATGGCTTTAATAAATAAATATCCAAGGAAAGTAGAAAAAAGGTCAACTTCTAATATATTAACTCTGTGTTATCCGCTGTATTAACTCAGTATTCTCCTTCTGCAGTAGTCTGGTGTCATGGATGTGGACAGAGATGTCAATGCTGACCTCAGAAGTAACTAAGCTAAATTTCTGAAAGGCGGTTTTACTCTGGTCTAAAATTGGAAGCATGAAGTGGAAGGTTAATAAGAAGAGAACCCTCTGAACCTTGTAGTTAGACTCACATTTAGCCACCCAGCTGAGGAGGGATGAGGGAGCCAAGCCAAAACCATCACAGAGTGTCCAATCAGATCGCCATAGGCATTTGTGTTTTCAAAGTTGGTAGGAAATGGTTTTCTTAGGAAAAAACATGAATTCTTTTCTTTAGGAGACAGTTTTCTGATCTCCAGTTAAGATGATGAACTTGTAGTGGCCTTGAATTTCGGGTCTCTATTTCACGATCTTTCATGAGCTGTAGTTTGTACGTTTCTTGGCAAATTAAATGTTTTTGCAATCCTACACGCCTCTTACTTTTAAAGAAAGGAAAAAAGAAGGAAGCTGGGTTATGTTTAAATGCTCTTTAGATCCCTTTGCATATGCTTTTTCATATTCTTGACCAATCTTGCTTTGTTTTATGTATTTGTAGCATTTTTCTTACACTTTGTGCAATCATTAGCATTAATGGGGATTTGCAAGTGTAACAAGAGGAGAACATACCCCAGAGTATATTACTTAATTTCCCTTTGAAGTGGAATGAAGTTGTCCAATTGCCCATATGCTGTGATTTGCCATCCTTATGAGTAATTTTTGACTCCTTGTAGAGCAGGTTAATCTCTCCTAGGGAGCTTACGATTAATCACATTGGATTGCATATGGCATAGATGGATAGATAGATAGATGCTACCTTTAAAAGTGACAGTAAGTTTCTGAGGCACCTTTTCTAAGCCGAGAGCAAGAGGTGCACAATATAAATGCACAAAAACCATTTGCCCCTGCAAAAATTGTGCACTCACATGATTAGTGAGGCGTGGTATTAAATTATTTGAGCTTTGTGCATAAATATATACCAAGAGAAGCCTTGTAGCTAGGGATTTTGAATCTAGTTTTCTTCTTCATGGGCCAAATACTCTGCTGCAGATCAGTCTTGAGAGTGTTTTGGTGAAGTATTATGCCCAGGCATAGCAGCTGAAGAGCTGATCCTCCTTGTATGCGTGTTGCGCTGTCCCACACCCAAAGAAATGCCTCCTCCTGTTTTATGGGTGGACTTTGCAGCTTGATTGGAAATAGAAACTCAGTAAACAGCAACTGTGTCTCAGAAATATCCACAGCAACACAAACTGTCGCTATTTCAGCTTCTTTCCAAGGCCCCTTCTTGGGGGGCTGATCTGCAGCTATATTACAAGCACTGTAACATAAGCTGCAGCACCAACCCTGGAAAATCTTGTAGCAGAGCTAACAAATACCTGCAAAACCTTGTTTGTATGTATGTGTGCTTACGTTTAAGATGCAAACTTGTATGTGCTCAGCTCCCTGCAGTATAAAGCTGCAGAGCTATTTCTAAGATCTTGGAAGAGATGGGTTTGTAGGCTGATACTTTTTTTTAACTGTGTTTTCCTCACTGTGATGTTTATTAACATCTTCCCTGATGTCCAGTTACAAGGGATGGGCGCATAAAAGTTTACATGAAAATACATTTCTCTGTAAGTGCTCTCTCTCCTGGAAAATCCTTTGCAGCTTTAAACCAAAACCAGTTCCATCCTGTTTCATCCTTTACCCCTCAGACCTGATAGAGAGGAGGGATATTTCACTTTGATCTAAAACCCACCTTGTCCTTTCCATTTTTTACTTTGGTTTATGTGTTGATTTGAAATAGCTGCATAAGCCCTGTTGGGAGCCCACTGCCAGGGAGAGCAGGCTGACTCACCCTTGGGGTAGCAGGAGGCACAGCCCTGACTCCTTTTTATTCTTGCTTTTTGCCTCTAAACACACCAGCCAGCGCATCCAAAATCTCCTTGCTGACCACTGGTGACTTGGAGCACTGAAACAGGAGCTGAGAGTCAAGGCCAATGATTTTCTTTTCTGCTTCACTCTGAGCCAAGACCTGTGGCCGAGCTCTCTGGACATGGTTCAGTGCATTCTGGGACATGCTGCACATGAAAGATTTACCTACTTGCTGAAAGAGCTGCTGGCGCCTGTGGCAGGTGACAGTGCTTTGGGCCAGTTGTGTTTTCCTCAGCAAAGAGCAAAAAGAGGGCAGATGGGAACAAGGAGAGCATCTCTTTGGACTGAGCACAGAAAGATGGAAGGGCTCCATGATTCTGTGACACTGATCTGTATCCCTGAGGCCAAGAGACTTATGTGTGTGAGTGCAGTGCGCCTCTATCTTCTTGTTCCCACCCTATTTTCTTAAGGGCTTTGTGATGCTGAGTTTGGAGATAGACCTGCAAACCAGCCACCTTTGCAAGAGCTGCATGGTGGCCAGGAGTTTTGGCAGGAGTTTATATCCTTTCTTGTCTAAGTCACTTTCAAGAGCAAGCTAACGAGGTGCTGTGATAACTGCTTCAAAGCAGTTTTGGAAGAGAAGCTCTGATGTAACAGGTCGAGTTTTGCAGCACAGCAGCCCCCTGGCCTGCCTTATTTTTTCTGCTTTGACTCTGACCCCAGCTGCAGCTGGAGTATGTAGGGCAGGCTTCATGACCTTAACCTTAAATTGGTGAGCAGTTTTGGAGTGCCTAACTTTTGGACACTGATATTACAGGAGCAGTAGATGGATGGATTTTGGACAAAGTCCTTGTTCTTTGCAGCACATTCTGCTGATTGGGTTTGCTTTGGTTCTGTTTGCAAGGGTTTGACAGGGAATATCTTGACTACCATTTCTAAGGGTCTTTGTCCTGCATCTAAGAGACAAATATAACAATCACTGCTGTAAAAACAGGTCCTACCCAGAATTATTTGTCTGATTCCTTTCCTTGGAGGAGCTTTTCCCCTCTGCAATGCAAACATCAGGTATCTTAGCTTGAATATGAGATGTTTTCAAAAAATGGTTTGATCTATCTGCTGGTTAGGCAAAAACCATTAAAACCCAGTTTGAATATAATGATGTGGAAACTGAGCTGCTGGACTGTTTCTTGTTTCTTCTCCTACCCCATCCCAGTAAGGTCAGTAGGATGACGCAGTGCTGTGCTGGAGCTTCTTGTCTGCTTTGGGAGGAAAGTGTGGTAGTTGCACTAAACCACCTAGGAAGGAATTACAGCCACTACACACGTTTTGCCTTTGGTACGTCATCGTAACACACACAACGTTTTCAGGAATGTTAATTAGTATTTCTGGTACCCTAAGCAGGGAATTTGTACTGCCAGCTGTTGTGGAAGCCAGTCAACAGACAGTCCTTTCTCTAACCAGAGTAAAAGGAAGTATGTTTCCTACTTAAAAGGGAAATTATTTTGAAGAACTCATTTTTTTCCTATTGCTAAATTTTATTTCCCTTCACCTTTCTTTCCCAGAATCTTCTGTGTATCTAAATTCATCAAATGGTAGCTGGGAAGGAAAGAGTATGGCCAGGAAAAAGGTTCCAAGTGCACATTTACAGCTGCCCTTCTCAAAGCATCCTGTTTTCTTCAACACTGGGCTTGTTCTCCATCAGTCAGACCTTTTGTAGATGGAGGGACCTCTACGAAATGACCACGGTTGAGAGGTTTTTGTCTGTATGAATATGGGTGTGTGCCTCTGCACCTGTGACTTTTGTGATTAAAAGTCATTTGTGATTATTTCACACTGCTTCTCTCCAGTGGTTTCTTTCTAAAAGGCTTCTGTTGTGAACCATTACTGCTGGTGGGCTTGGCCACTGTTTTCATGCAGGGCAGAGGAGTGGGAAGAGGGTATGACTTTGCAGAAACATAGGACTACCACCAGCCACAGAAATCAGGCTGTAAAAATGATTAATCTCTCTCTTCTGTCATCCATAGATCTGACAGTTTTGTATAACTTATGAATTAAACATCTGGGAGGTGTATATGTATTTTCTTCCCTTTAACTGTCTGAGAAAGATACTTTAACAAAACTGAGAAAGGTAAGCCATGGAATTATTTTCAGTCATCTGGTAATGTTGCAACAAGTTTTGGGATCAGACCCCTGGAACGTCCCTCTTAACAGAAAAGGCAGCATTGCCATTAGCGTTAGTGAGATCAAGGTAACTGCTGGTGCTGTGCCTTAACCACGAGACTTTAACCTTCAACTCCATGCAGAACAGACAGGACCTTTACAGCAGAGGTCTCGTCGGAAAGATCCCGGCAAAGTAAACAGCGTGACACTTAATTTATCTACCCCAGAAATATGAAGGGCTCAGTCGACCTGATGGGATCTGTGGTTCCAGGGAGTCTAGGTATTTAAAACCTGATGCTCAGCCTGCTAAGCCATCCCCTGCAGCTTTCCTTAGTGCATAAGATATGAAAAAAATCTCCTGTCCTGCAAAACAGATATTAAATTGGATACTCTTTCACCCTGCCACGATAAGAAACGCGGCAGAGAGAGGCAGGAAAATGGAATGCTGCTTAGAAAGAAAATATATTTGAATCTAACATAAAAATTGGTGAGATAGGAGGATTTTCAGTGCTAGTAGCAATACCCTCCCCAATGAGTTGCTGGAAATTCAACTCTCCCTGTAGTTTTTGCACTGGATTGTGGATAAAAATGGTTGTGATTGATGAAGCGTTTGGTGTCTCACCGTAAGTTGGTCAAGAGGGACTTCTAAATCACCCAAATGAAATATTGCATTATCATGAACAGTAATATGTAACTGTTAAGTATGCAGTTGCTTATCATAAGCTGAGGCTCCTTTGGAGCTCTAACCCAGCGAGAAATCTTGGCGAGCATTGGAGCAGAGCCTCCATGCCGCCCAGCAGCACCGCGGGGCTGTGCCCGGCCCTGCCCCGGCAAGACAGCCCGCCCTTGGCAGGACCATCCTGCTGTGCTGCAGGCATTGCCCACATCCTCGCGGGGAGAGGGCAGGTCAGCTGAGGCAACAAGGGCAGGGGAGGTTGCTTTGGGGTTCAGTGTTTTAGGCTGGGAGGAGGAAAGGCAGTATGCCTTTGCTTGCTAAAGGGCATGGACCCATTCATCAGACGGAGAAAGCCTTAGCCATAAATTACTTCCTCCTGTATGGGGCTCGTTACATACTTTTATTGAAGATTGGGGGTTTTTTCTTTTGTTTATTTTGCATAAAGTTTTTTACCAGTTTTGTGCATAGGAAGATACATGAGAAAAAGTTGATGTTTCACGGGAAACCAGCAAAACAGCAGTAAAAGTTAAAATCCTGTTTGTGCTGTCTTTACTGGCACAAAGAGCGAGCTTGATGTTTGCAGTTTTAAAAAAGGGAGACTTTTAGAATAGAGTGACCCACAGCTCCTGCTGAAAAGCCTTGTTGCTCCCAACACAACCAGAATGCCAGCCCAGTTGGGCTGAATTTTCCTATGTCCACGGGAGTTTCCACCTGAGACCTTACAGATGATTCTCAGAAAAGGATTACAGAAGTAGATGCTGCCTGACCGTGTAAGAGCACACTTAGCACCAGCTTGCCAAGAATGTCAGGGGCTAAAACGTAGAAATGGGCAAGGAGGTCACACTGAAGGTTGGGATTTTGCTTTGGACATACCCGCACAACTTGATCTTGGGTTGGCCGAGCTCCAGGTCTCTACAAATGTCCCAGACTGGCCTAAACCCTGTAGTTTCTCTGTTAATGGACAAAAAATATGCAGCCCCCACCACGAGGTAGGTGACATGCTCTGGCAGTCATGGTTCATTTCTCTGTGGCCTCCTTGTCCCTGTCTGCTTGTTTTCCTGCTTCCTGAGCTGGCAGTGTCTCCTCTCTATTCAAATCAGGTGGCTTCTTCTACCCCGCCTGCTGGCTGGGGGGGTCAAAGAGGACCTAAGGCACTAAGTGGGGATGGTGCCACCCACCTACCTTCCAGTGAAGTCTTTTACCTGCTTGTTTTCATGTCTGGGCTCCAATGCACGGCAGCTTGGTGGCTTCTCGAAGAAGTGGTGATGAGGATTGCTCATTCTGGTAGATGAGCGATGTTCCGTGTCTGTCTCTTCAGGAGTATCTTGGGAGTTTTGGATTAAGCTTTTTGACAGAATTTGATCTCAGCAAGGACGAGCTCAGGGTAAATGGTTAAAATTTGGTAGATTTACTAATAACTGCAAAGAAGGTGTAATTAAGCTGGGCCGTGGTAGGTTGGGTGATGTAAGTGGTCTCACCTGTAAGGGCACTGCATGTGTGCATGCGCACACACGTTGCTGGCAAGTTCTAGACAAGCATCATATTTTACAACACTAACATTTTAATCAGTATCAAGTTAGAGGAAAGCCTTCCGTGTGCGTCAGAGGCTTGGATCCTGGTGGGATGAAGTAATATTTCACAGGGGAAGGAGGGAGATGAAAGAGAAGCTCTTCTTTTGCTCTCACATGAGATGTGTCTTGCTGCTTGCTTGAATCGAGCATGAAGGCTTCACGATGCCTCTTAAGGCACAGAAGAAATGTCTCCTGCTCCTGCTGGTTTCATGGCACGGTTGGCTTAGAAGGCTGATCTTCAGTAGTAGAAGAGAGGGAATTTTGTGGATGCTTTTGTGGAAACTTGGAGCTGCACACATTGGTTTTGCAGCCAGTGTTTTCGTGTGGGGCTTTAGCAGCGCGGTGGCCTCTGCACAGCCACGGCCCGGGAGCTTCCACCTGACAGTATTTACAGCACGGAGCAGCCGGCCCTGCCATCCATCCCCCCCATCAATAGCAATCTTAACTCATGCACCTAAACTGAAACGGTCATTAAACTTTTATCTGAATAGGAAAGCTTCACGATTTCTTGACAGAACAGATTCTGTGGCTACTAATTTATTACTGCAATTTAAGAAACAGACGTCTGTCTGACATGTGCCATGTAGTTCAGTAGGTCACCAGTGACATCATACTTGAAATCGTTATCTTTGCAAACTGTGCATTTTGTGTAAAAGCTTTTATTTATAGTCAGTCATTAAAATTGAGACCTGCTATTTACTTTTCCTCTGATTAGGTTAAAGAGTGAATACGAACAAAAAGTACCCTCCTGTTACCACCAAGCAGTTTACAAACTGTGCTATTCTCGTGCAGCCTTTTTAAAGGAATTATGTTAAACCATTATCGGCTTAAATGATCTGTGTTAGTTAATACATTTGGGTTTTTTACTGCTGAGACTGGATTCAACACCGATTCATATCACAAGGGGGGATGTATTTTATGTTTTCCTGATTCATTACAGGTTCTTGTCCTCATCGTGGGGCAGGTAAAGCCTGTGGTGTGTGCTGGGAGCATTAGAATTGCTGCGTTACCAGGGTTATGAGACTTTTGGAGGGGCTGCTGGGTCGCCTCCGTCGGTCTGAGGTTACAGTAGTAGGAGGACTGAGACGGTTCGGATTCTTGTCCGCGTGGGAGTATTTTCTGGGCCAAATTCTGAATCATCCTGTTGCCCAGCCCCTGACGTGATGTGTGGTTTACCCAAGGCAGGGGAATTGCTAACGCAGTAAGGTGCTTCTCTGTACAGCATCAGCTGCCCTAAGCCCCATGGGAGGTCCCCAGAAGATGTGCTAAGCTGCACCGTGATGTCATCACCAAATCGCCTGTGATCTGCTGAGCCATAAAACCTGCTGGCTATGTCGTATGGGCAATGCAGACCTAAAGAGCCAGAGGCAGCAGCCATCTTCAAGGATAAAGTTATTGGGGTTCCCATCAGTCTTCTTCCATGTTCCCTCCACGTTGAGGGGTGACCTCATTAATGTTTACAAACACATAAAGGGCAGGTGTCAGGAGGATGGAGCCAGGCTGTTCTCAGTGATGTCCAATGATAAGACAAGGGGCAATGGATATAAGCTGGAACATAAGTGGTTCCAAAGAAACACAAGGAAGAATTTCCTCATTGTGAGAGTGAGGGAGCACTGGAACGGGCTGCCCAGCTGGGTTGTTGAGTCTCCTTCTCTGAGGACGTTTAGAACCCACCTGGAAGAGTTCCTGTGTGACCTACTCTAGGTGGTCCTGCTCTGGCAGAGGGGTTGGACTGGATGATCTTTTGAGGTCCCTTCCAACCTTTAAGGTCCTGTGATTCATACTCCCTTCCTGCCATCTTATCTCTGATGTCAAGCCCCCTACTCACAGCCACGCTGAATATAATATTCTGTGAGCACTTACAAATGGGCAACATGAGTGCTAGTAACTCTTCCACACCTGGTTTCTCTGTGAAAGTACCAAAGCAGCATGGGGTTGCCCCCAGCCCAGCAGGATGGGCCCAGCAGCACCTATGTCCCCTTCCCCAGGGAGCCCAGGGGCTTCTCACTGCGCTGCAGAACACTGCCCTCTTCATGAAGGTATGTGAGGGGAGAGAAGAACCCTTCAAAATTGAGTGTTTAATAACCTTAATGAAAATGATTTTTTACCAAAAATTATGTATTACCAGTTGGCTGAACTGCACAGTATGCTTTCTTAATATTAGAAAGGGCTGGGTTGTTTTTTTTCCCCCTCAGATCTTAGTGCTAAGATCACTGGCCCATTTCAATTTTTATTGAAACAAATAAACCCAATAAAAACACTTATGCTGAGAGCTGAAGCTCCACAATAAAAAATATAAGAATTACTCTGTATTGAATTTATTGATTTATTTATTTACTCCAACTGGAAAACTGAGTATTGTGTTAATGTATTTTATAAGAATCACAGTGCTTGATGAAATGGCTAATTTATTTTAGCGTATACATAAATAGCTAGCAATTTTCAGTGAGACAGGCTAATGAAAATGATGCTATGAAATTGTCTATACTATGAGGAGTGATGGAGTCAAGTTATTATTGGTTGAGTGCTGCGACGTAGTGAACTGGCCATCATGTCTTTGAACTTTTGAACTGCTACTTTCTCATGTGATTTATCGATTTTGATATCGGCGCGTTGAGTTTAACTTTTTATTTGGGTCGGGCAGGGGGGGTTGCATGTGCAGCGGAGCTCAGCGACGTGCTGGGTGAGTTGTGGGGACGTTCAGGTTAAACATGATGGTTGAAAAATGCGAAGCGGGTTTGCGCTGTGTGGAAAGGCAGAGAGAGAGATGCTTGTAGGTACCATTAGATGTCAATACTGATGTTCTGATCGCTGCCGATTAGCCGAGTATGAGCGAATTTGGCAGGGTAAGTGTGCATCATATTTGTCAGAGAAACGTTGCCTTTGTTCTAAATTAAGCGCCTGATCTCATAGCAACTTTGTTTGCCTATCTACCTTAAACCTCTCCTCGCGGCGTATCTTATCGCTCCGGTGCCTGGTACAGGCAGGGAGCATCTGCGATCTCTTTTGTCAGCTCTTTCCAGAGGAGTGCTCCATTTTGCCGGCCGTGGGGCGGCAGAGGATGCTAACTGGTGGTGCAGACAGCCCAACAGCTCGCCTTGGACTGTCACACCAGAGAGCTGCCCCGATCCGCCGTCACCACGACGTGCAAACTTGTGTTTCATCTCCCGGCTGTAATTCCCTCGCTGGCTGCTCGTGCTGAGCCTCGGCACGCAGCGCTCGCCAACAGCTGCCTCGTCCCTCGGTGCGAGGAGATGCTACACTTGTTGTTCTTGGTAATTTGCTTAGGACGTGGAATCAAGGTATTAAAATAATACTGTTTGACTTTAAAAGTGTTTTCCTACTGCGGAACTTTTCTCTCGACCGTGCTGGTAGAGGAACCTTTGCATGGCGACTGCTCTGAGCTCTGTTTCCGATTAAACCGAATAACTTGACACCTGCATTTTAACAATTTGCTTAAAGTGCTTTATCCCGTAAAACCTGCGAATTCAAAGCTTTAAAGCCAGCAGACTTGCAGGGGTTTGCACAACTTAGCTCATCCCACCAGTTAGCTGCGATTGTGTTAAACACGATTGGAGTGTTCTCATCTACTTGCCCCCCTGCTTTCAAAATCGCGATTTTAATGCCTGTCCTCCCCATCCCTGCTGCCTCCTCCTTCCCCCCCCTTTTCCTCCTGCAGGTCTCAGAAATGCACGGGAGCTTTATTGTGGTATTATTTTTTTCCCCCCAGTGATTAAACTGCCATGTCTTTATTTGGATGTTAAAAGCGCTCCCCCTCCTTTTCCCACTGTGACCCAGACCATTTCCAGCCCGGAGCAGCTGGGAAGCTGGTACCACTCGCCGCTCCCCATCACCCTCTTTGAATATTTTCTTCTTCATTTTAATTTTTTCCTTTTTTTTTTTTTTTAAAGAAAAAAAAAAAAAGAAGATGGCCTGTTTAAGCCAAAAGCTAAAACTAGTGGGAAAAGGCTAAAAACAGGACTGACACCAACACTATTAGCTGGGAAAAAAAAAAATTCCATTTCATCGCAACTCTGTTATTGTTTACTTTGCCCTACACATCCTAATATGGTTACCTCCCTGTCAAAGCGGCCGAGCCGGGCTGAGGGGCCCCCTCGGGGAGACGCTTCCAACTGCTGCTCAGACAATAAGAAACAAACGGCGCAACTCCACAAAAGGGCTGCCCGGAAAATAAGTGTCAAATAAATCCTGCAGAACTTCTTCCTTCCCGGCACCCGGGCCCCCCCCCCGCCCCCCCCGTATGTAACCTGCGCGCTGCCCGGCGGGGTTGGGGTGGGGGGGGGTGCGGCGGGGCGCGCTGGACGCGGTCGGCTCCCGGCTCTGCCCGCGGATCAGCCCGGGAGGGGGAAGCGGGTGTGTGTGTGTCGGGGGGGGCGCGGAGGGGCCCCGCGGCGGGACGGCTCCGCGCCCGCGCAGCGCCAGGTGCCGCCCGGCGGAGCCCCCCGGGCCGCCCCGCTGCGCGGCGGCGGCGGCTCCCGCGGCGGTGCCGGTTGTTATCTGCAGCGCCAGAACAAAGGTAGGTTGTTCAACTCCGCGCTCCGGGGGAGGGACAAGTTATTTTTGGAGGGTTGTCTTCCCAGTGCATGACTGGTTGACCTAAAAGGAGAAGGGGGGAGGAAAAAAAAAAAACCCCTACCAACCTAAACCCAGCCACCAGCGCCAAAGCCCGCGGTGGAGTCGCGGAGTGAGCGGCCGTGCAGGGGAGCAGCTTCATGCAGCGTAGTTTTATTTTTATGCAACTTAAAGAAGCCGGATCCCCCCTCCCCCCTTTCCTCCCCCCCCCACCCCGTGAAATGCCCAGCTATTTCTAGAAAATTTGCGTTGCTAAAATACTTTAATCTGTGTGCTCTATTTTATTCTTTTAAATATTGATTTTATATATATATATTTTTTGCATTTGTGATTTTATGTGCACATATCCCTCTTAGCGGCTATGAATTTCTATGAATTCTAAATCAGGTTTTCTAGGGATGAAACGTGAGAGGTATTTTTACACGAGGATTTCAACTTTTCGGTTGACATATTCTGAAGGCACCGCAGCCTTTTCTGCGGTTGTCCAAGTGCTGCTGTGCCCTGTGAGGAGTTATCACGTTTCTTAAACCATCCCTTTATGTCCTCTTCTTTTTTTTTTTCTTCCTCTTTTTTTTTTTAAGCCTATATGTTGCTCAGCTTCAGTGGATGCTTTTCTTACCCTGCCAACTGAAAGGCTCTGAGGTTTTGCTCTGCTGCTCGGTTTGTTTTGAAAATGTAGGAAAATTATTAAGGCAGTCAAAAAAGGAATAGTGGTGCGTCTCCCGTTCTGGGGAGTCGGCAAACCTGTCCACTTTTATGCTGGGAAGTACAGAGAGCAAATCCATAATTCAGTGGAAGAGCAAATGAATTCACGGCGATAGGTACGAGGGGTATTATGTAACTTAATGAGAAATACATTTTTGATCATAGGAGCGGACACCGCGCTTGTAGGTATAAATATCAAATCTAGGTAAGTCTGGGGAAGAGCACTTTTCTTCCAGCCTGTATTACACAGCATTGTCTTCAATCCCTAATTCTTACAGGATTTCAGAAGGGAAGCAGCTTCTTCCTGAATTGAGTATCATTCAAAAAATCTTTTAAATACCTGTTGTGTACTTGCTCCCTTAATTGGCTCTCCCTCTTCCTGACTCTGCTGCCTGCCTTCCTCTGCTCTTACGGATCTCTAGATTATATTTATTTAGGAAGCCTTAGTTCCAGAGCAAATCTGGATAGCTAAGCTGTTCTGGGTTTTTTTTCCTTCCCTTTTCTATTCTTAAAATATTGTTCTTTACATATTCCTGACAACTTCTTTCATCTCAGTTTTTCTGTTAAACTGCGTAGCCTGACTTGTGCCAGTCAGAAACTCTTTTTCAAATGTGAGACTAAGTCAGATGATGTAAATAAACTTTTGTGCCCCCCAAACTTTTATCCTCTAAAACTGGGATTGATTTTTCCTTTTTTTTTTTTTTAAAAAAAAGGCATTGCAACTCAATAGTGGTAAACACAAGTAAACGTGTTTTGTAAAATCAAAGGGTGTCTTTTTAAACACATTTCTCGTTTTTGCTTTTTGGGCCGTGTAGGGGATGATAGGAATTAGTAGCCTTTAATTAGACGTGGAGATATTCACATTTTACAGGGATTTATGTTAGAACATGGAATGGCGGGTGGCTTGTTTCCTCATTATGAATACTCCCTGCACATAATGAGGTTCATCATTAGTTGATGGAGTGAATTTGCCCTAGCTCTACCTTGAAAGGCACATAATTTACATACTACTTCAGAGCTTAGGCTTTAATGGATTCCTCGATGAATAAAATGAAAAGCTACTTTCTTTAAATTTTTGAACAGTGTTTTGATAATACGGATTTAATAAGACATTCAATTTCCTTGTTAAGTATATTTGAAAGTGCATTCCCAATTTTAACACAAAATATACTTCTCCGTGTCACTTCCTGTGATATTGGGTAGTACATAATCATATATCACTGTAAACATTCTGGAGGACGTAGAAGAATTATGTTACTCCGGTGACAGGTGGCACTGGGCTTGCCAGGTCTGGTACTCTTAGATTTCCTACCAACCCCAAGCATGCCAGAGCTCACCTGTACCGTTGGAATACCACAGAATGGGCTGGCTGCTGTGTTGGAGCTCGTTCTTCCTGAAGGATCTTGTAACTTTCTATTTACTGTGTACGTTTGTAGTGATGGATCTGTGCGAATGTGTTGCTGGCTGTCAGGTTGACAGTGACAAACCCGCTGGTCCCACCTCCCTATTTATTTTAATGAAACCAGAACAGCAAAAAACTTCTCTGGTGCTGTTCCACCTCTGGAACTGCTGCGTAGATATGATTAGATTAGAGTAAATTGAATTGTAGGCTGCCTAATGTGTTATCGTGTCATCAGCTTACTCCAGCCCTGGTCCACAGGGTAGAGTTAGCGAGACATCTTCTTCCCCTCTTCTCACCGTCTCCATACGTGGATGGGTGGGTGGGTGGGTGAGTAGAGGCCGCAGTGTTGTGCATGTCCCGAGCGTGGGATGAGCTGGACACGCAGCAGCTCTCCTCTCTGACACTTGCTGGTGTGATGGAGGAGTCAAGAGAGGCAAAAAAGATGAAGAGAAGGCTTGTTTTGATAGAATGTTTTATTACCTGAAAATGATGAGCATATATTAACATTAATAGAATAGTCTGTGTCATTCTTTTTTAGGCAATTTACCTCTGCTGCAGACCTGTCTGCTTCAAAATCTTTCTCTGTTCTAAAACATATATTTGTTTAGGGAGTTTTCATTGAAGTGTACATGACAATTACAGCTGTTCATTAACAAAATTGGGTATTTGTTTTAAACTTTAACCAATCACTTTGATATGCTAATTATGGTGTAATTTAATTTGAGCCCTGTAATGATGATGCCGTTATTATGGACATAAATGATGCAGTTAAGCTGAGAGTAATCTCATTTGCATACTGTACATGCCAGTAAATTAAGCCCTTTCTTCGACTGCTTCAGCTTTAATTTTCCACTTCTTTTCACACAGCGCCTTTTCAGCCAGTCTCTTATAAGCCCACTTTGTAATAGTGCTGATGACTGTTTGATGTGGAGAGTTGCTGCACCACAATAATGCAAGACACAAGATGTAACATTTAAAGGATTCATTATCTTACTGAGTGTTGCTTTAAGAAGCTGGGATTAACAAGGGTGGAAGTGTCCTCTCCATGGAGCGGTGCGGGTCTTCCCAGACACAAGCTCAATCTCTGTGTTTCCCCTTTTCTCTTGGTGTACCCTGAGAGTGGAGGGGGTTCGCTGAGCAGTTGCGGTGTTTCTCAGGAATAAGCCGAAACGCTGTCATAGCCCTATAGTACAACATACAGGGTTTGGCCTTCTCTGTAGGATATTCTGTGATGCTCCACCGTTGCAGAAAAGTTACTGGGTGCAATTTGGGATGTGACAGAGATGAGAGATACCAGCTTATTTCTCGGACCCGGTACGCGGGCTCCAAATCTACCTACGTGATATACCATGACACAGAACTGAAGTCTGCGTTACTGAGGTTTTTTATTCTGTGTAATCCCCGATTTCTCCTTTTGTGGCCTCTACGTGAGTTGAACTTAATATCAGGTTAATTTTAAATTTAAATTGAAAAAACCTGTGTTCGTATTTTTTTTTACTTCTGTTGACATTAGTGAAACCTCGGGTATTGGTGACTTTATTAGTGAAAGCCGCCAACACCAAGCAAAAACAGAGCTGCCCGAGTGCTGACTTAAACGGTTAATCTTTTCCAATTTACCATGTTGTCATTGGGCTAAAGTATTCGCATAACACTGTGGCATACAAAGAAATCATGTGAAATAAACAAGGCTCTTTTTATAGCTGCTTACTATTATGGTTAGATATTTTCATAGTTTAATACCTCTGGAAGTAAAGCCTGTCTCAAGTTTTTAGCAGCAGTTGGCCTCTCAGAAAGCCATTGTTGTGTGGGTAACCAAGTTAACTAAAGATCATTATTAAAACCTTGCAATCCTTTCCTTACACAGGGTCCCATGACCAAAAATAGCTTGTGCAGTTGCCCACAAACATGCAAGTTAATAACTTCCTGGGTGAATAGTGTAAAAACTGACGATTTCTAAAGCACACACACCAGCCCTGCCTCCACCCCTTCATGGTACGCAGCAAATGGGAGAGTCCACTGTTTGCCAACTGTCCAGGATTTAACAAGGCTTCAGTTTTTATGGTTCTCGCCTACACTTGGTCTCAGTTTTGCATTTCTCACATGCCATTTTGTTTTCCAGCAGCCGTCCCATGGTAGCCTGACCATGCACACGTGCTGGTTGGGGCTGTGCTGCAGCGAAGCGGCCATCTGGCTGCCCTGCTGAATTTTACCTCCCATTTCTGTGTCAAAACCACAGTAGTTGTTCCCAACAAGCCTACTGCTCCAGCCACCAGCTCTGCTGACACGTAGGACTTTATGTTTCCTCATATACCTCTTCTATGCATGGTCAGTGGAAGGAATAGCATTTGTGGAGACAAGTACAAGCCCAGAGCACAGCATAGTTTTTGTCTGGAGCCCTTGCTTTTTACCTGTAACACTGCAGTTATGACATATGCCAGTTGTTTCTTTAGGGTGGACTACATCAGAGTGCAATATCAAATTTTGGGGTCCATTTCTGAAGCATAATGTTCCTGAAAGAGGGAGTGTTTCCCTAGTTCTCTCTCTGAGGCTGACAGCGTAGACATGGCGTTGATACATAGGAGACAGAACCCCAGTAGCTGTTCCCTTGCCCTTTGTGCTTGGCACCCGGAGCTACTCAGTTTGCTGATGAAACCAAGTATAAACTGACTCCACTTAAGGGCACGGGAGAGAAAGAGTTTCTCACAACACAAAGTAATGCAGACCAAGCTCTTCCAAGGAATTCTAGAACGTTCAGAAATACTCTTGGAAAAATACCTAACTTTAAAGCTCATGATCAAAGAGTTCTTGACTTCCATCTATTCCCTATGGTTCAGCCATTCCATATCCCTATGGTTCAGCCATTCCTCTTCTGAAGGTACCATGTATGTTGCTTTAGGATGTCATAGGCTGCAAAGGAGATGTTTTGTCTTGGCTTCCGTAGGAATGAATCTTCTGTCCATCTCTCTCAAGTCATGAAGGGATTTCTGGTACAAGCAGACAGATAACAGTATAGGATGGACTAGGAGGTGGAGTAAGAGAATCTCTTTTGGCTTTTTTTAGTGTTTAATGGATGTAATGGTGATGCTGTGCAGAAACTTTAGCATTAGTCTTCCTGGCACATAAGATATTTCTTCCGGAGTGATTGAAATAGGTTGCCCTTAAAGAAGCTGTGTTGTAAGGGTTGTCTTCACAAAGGAGGTTTCAGGCATAGTTTTTTTCACACTGTCTTTGTCCTAATGAAACATATCCTCCTTCCTTAGTGGATCTTTTTGAGTTTATTCTGGATAAAGAAACTAGTTATGAAGAAGATCTTCTCTGTGTTGTCCTCCCTCTGCGTCCACACTTGCCAACATCCAAACCTTTTCAACCCAATCAAGTGGGAAGTTAGAAGTGGTACCAGTTCAAATGATGTACTGTGCAGCCTTGTTTGAGCATTTCAGTGTACTTAGGATTGTTGGCTTCAGAGAAGTTTTTCACATTCAGTAATGGTAGATCTCTGCAGAGAGTTATTTCTGGGGGATTTTGAGCTTAATGGGAAATGTATTTCTCCTTTTACAGCTTTGTTTACTAACAGCTTTGTTCTTACCCTTTTCAGCAAAACAAGTGTTTCTTCACAGAAATACTTATGGTTGATAGCAAAGCCACTGAACCTCTCTCTAGAATCACAACTACAACAGATTAAAGAGTAATGTATCATATGCTAATAGACTTACCCCATCAAAGTCATGGGCGTCAAGACAGAGAAACAAAAATAGACCTCTGATCTCTATCTCTGTAATACTTGTCAGCATAAAGTATCTGATATCCAGAGAAAAAGCTCTAGGAATTTGTGGTTGTATTTACCGATAGCTAAGGAGAACAATCGTCTGTCACTGAAATTAGCCAAGTGCCAAGTTGTTGCGCTTCCAAGTCTGACTTAAGTTGACTGCAAGTTTTGGAGTATGAAGGTTCTCTGTTCCTGTGCTTGTCAGTTTGTTCCTGTTCGTAAACAGACCTTTTCATGACTATAGCTGGTAGACAGGTAGGTGTGATGAGAAACCCTGGGAGGTATCCACAGATGCTTTGCTTTTCCAGCATCAGAGAGTCTCCCAGCAGTTCCCAGTGGCAGGTGGCTGGCTCACCCAGAGAGCATCCTGAAAAGGGCTGTGTTTTGGAAGTCTTGCGAGTCTGCCTCTTGCTACTGGTCCTGAGTGTACACAAAGTAAGACAGTACAACTCAAGCAGCAGTTAGGGTTTCTTTAATCCATAAGCCATTAGTTCTTTTGACCGCACACACCCTCTTCCAGCAGCAGTTTTTCATATGATTGGAGAATATGAATATCTAAGCTGTCTGAGTGGGCAAAGCAGTGTGATGAAATTGTACTGAACAAATCGGGTTCAAGCAAAACTGTGAAGCCTATCAGGCCGAGTCCTTAGTAAATGGACTTTGGATAAACCACAGGCTCAGCTCTTTGCTGCTGTTATCCCTGTGCCTGCTGGGGACTGCATGGAGCAGCAGTGTAGGTGTGCACATGCTACACGCTCACCAGCTCTTCAGGTGCCAGTCTTAGGCTCTAGTGGTGTTGAATTTGGCTTTGCTTTGTCTGCTTGTCCAAATAAAACACTTACCCTAAGGATGGCCTTTCAAAAGACCATGTTCTTTTTTCCAAAGAACTGCAAATTCTTGAGCTGGGCTGCTTATGTCGTTTCCTGAGACCATCACTTGGAGGAAGCTGACTGAAACAAATGCTGCTTTCAGGTGCATGGCCTAAATCAAAAGCAGCTCTGTTTGAGTTCTCTGAAGTTCGTCAGGGTTTTACCATTATTAACAACCATATGGTCCCAGGCAATGGTCTTCTGTTTTGCACGGGGGAAGGGCAGTGTCTGCTGGCCCTGTGCTCTTCTGCTGCAGGGATACAGCCTACAAAGGCCAGCCACAAGCAAGAAGGGTTTCTTGATGTGGCTCCCAAAAATACGTGCTTGGTGGCCAAGGCTGGAGCTGTCAGAGGTGAGGCTCCCAGTCTTGTCCTTCTTGCACATAATGCCTGTGCCACAGAGACTGACTTGGAGGCAGTCTGCCAGCTGGGGAGACTCGCTTGTTTCTTTGCAAACAGAATTTACCCTTGGACTTTGGGAGGAACAAGAAGGCTATGTATGAAGTTTCCCAGGCTTCATGCTGAGGTAAAGCTTGCAGTGTATGTTCAGGAAAGCTTGGAGACTCATAATTCAGCTCTTTCAGCTGTGGGATATTTCTTGTGTTTGTTGGTGTCTCCTTTTGCAAAGTCAAGATTGAATCTGGGTGGGTGTGCTACAGATTGGATGAAGGAATGAGCAAACGGGGAGCTTTACATTGCTTTTACAATGAAACAAATATAAAAAGGAAGAATGAAATGATAATAAGCTAAATTGGTGCCAAATGTATGGGGTTCCATGTGTGTGCAGTAAAGGGAAACCCAGCTCCTGTAGTTTTCCCTTGAAAAATGACTTGCTCTGTATTTAGAACCCATGTGCAGGATGACCATATAAATGTGGTTAAACGGCATAGGATTCTGATCAAAGGGGCAATTACGAGTAATAAAATAGGAAATATAATTATTGCTACCATTTCAGATCTTATAGCCAGGGAGATTCTTAGCAGCTAGATGGAGAAAAAGCCTTACATTAAGAGAAGAAAAGAAGAACCCTCCCCTCATATTTCAGCTTGTTTGGCACTATAAAAAAAAAGAAGAGAACTGAGAGGTAAAGATACATTTCCTAGAATCTCTGAATTACCAAATAAATAATAATTAGAGGGCTTGTGAACAACCTAATTGTTGGCTGAGCTGAATCACAGCAGAAACTGAATTACCAACTTCTGCATGGGAAAATTTACCAAAGTGGGAGCTGTCGCTGGGTTATTTTCACCAAATGTCCAGCACATATGCTGCGCTTGCTTTTATTGTTCACCGTTATGGTGTCATGTCTCGCTAGATTGTGCTTTGCTACACACCTCCACCCCCTAACAAACTGGCCCTATATATGCACGTAGGCAGAATATAAGGAATTAAGCTGTGTGACAGTGAACTTCTGGGTTTTTTTATGCTTGACAAATGTTTTTAAAACATGGTATAAATACATTGTACAGTAGAATCGAAGTGTTTGAGGGGCATGTTTTACTCCCAGAAGAAATGTGTGTATTTTGGCTTTGTATTCCTCTGTATTTTTTTTCCCTAAAAGAAGTATTTAATATTTTGATGACACCTATGCTTAGATCATACAGGTTTGGACAATATTCTCTTCTGTATGTTACAGAGTTCCCACCGACACGCCTGGACAAACCTCTCCACCTAAAACCCTCAGGCCAGATTTTGGCATTCAGTGTCCTCAGAGGGGAGGAATTGTAGATGTTAATCCTGTAATAGTCAGATTCTTCAAGGTAGCGTCTTCTGTCCTCCCAGGGGTTAGATTCTCAGTTTTACCTGACAGTGTGAATATTTCTCTTCAAAGGCAACGTAAACCCTTCTGCAGGCTTTGCTCATCCTTGCTTCCTCTCGCTGGGTCTTGCCCAGGCACTGCTCTCATGCTTTGGCCTTTTTGTGGTAGTCATCTTCTTCCTTTCTAGTTCCTTGTAGACAGTACTGTGTTTTTCAGAATCCATCCCTCCTAAACCCATGCCCTGTGGACTACCTGCCTTGCTGCAGATCCTCTCTGGAGGAAGGGTGAGAGCAGCTGGGCTGATGCCATT